>NW_028283565.1:1477500-2077500 GCF_059441095.1 Idiotropiscis lumnitzeri | reverse complement strand
AGTACCAAGTAAGAACAAAGCAAACACATTCAAGAGTGCATTACCAGATGCCAGGATGGCAGAGCGGTCTAAGGCGTTGCGTTCAGGTTGCAGTCACCCCAGGAGGCGTGGGTTCGAATCCCACCTCAGACAGAGCCCATTGAAAGTACCAAGCAAGAACAAAGCAAACACAGTCATAAGGGCATTACGAGGTGCCAGGATGGCAGAGCGGTCTAAGGCGTTGCGTTCAGGTCGCATTCTCCCCAGGAGGCGTGGGTTGAATCCCACCTCAGACAGTGCCCATTGAAAGTACCAAGTAAGAACAAAGCAAACACATTCAAGAGTGCATTACCAGATGCCAGGATGGCAGAGCGGTCTAAGGCGTTGCGTTCAGGTTGCAGTCACCCCAGGAGGCGTGGGTTCGAATCCCACCTCAGACAGAGCCCATTGATAGTACCAAGCAAGAAAAAAGCAAACACAGTCAAGAGAGAATTACCAGTTGCCAAGATGGCAGAGCGGTCTAAGGCGTTGCGTTCAGGTCGCAGTCTCCCCAGGAGGCGTGGGTTCGAATCCCACCTCAGACAGAGCCCATTGAATGTACCAAGCAATAACAAAGCAAACACAGTCAAGAGAGAGGTACCAGTTGCCAGGATGGCAGAGCGGTCTCAGGCGTTGCGTTCAGGTCGCAGTAACCCCAGGAGGCGTGGGTTCGAATCCCACCTCAGACAGAGCCCATTGATAGTACCAAGCAATAACAAAGCAAACACAGTCAAGAGAGCATTACCAGTTGCCAGGATGGGAGAGCGGTCTAAGGCGTTGCGTTCAGGTCGCAGTCTCCCCAGGAGGCGTGGGTTCGAATCCCACCTCAGACAGTGCGCATTGAAAGTACCAAGCAAGAACAAAGCAAACACAGTCAAGAGAGCATTACCAGATGCCAGGATGGCAGAGCGGTCGAAGGCGTTGCGCAACGTTCAGGTCGCAGTCACCCCAGGAGGCGTGGGTTCGAATCCCACCTCAGACAGAGCCCATTGAAAGTACCAAGCAAGAACAAAGCAAACACATTCAAGAGAGCATTACCAGATGCCTGGATGGCAGAGCGGTCTAAGGCGTTGCGTTCAGGTCGCAGTCTCCCCAGGAGGCGTGGGTTCGAATCCCGCCTCAGACAGTGCCCATTGAAAGTACCAAGCAAGAACAAAGCAAACACATTCAAGAGAGCATTACCAGATGCCAGGATGGCAGAGCGGTCTAAGGCGTTGCGTTCAGGTCGCAGTTTCCCCAGGAGGCGTGGGTTCGAATCCCGCCTCAGACAGAGCCCATTGAAAGTACAAAGCAAGAACAAAGCAAACACAGTCAAGAGAGAGGTACCAGTTGCCAGGATGGCAGAGCGGTCTAAGGCGTTGCGTTCAGGTCGCAGTCTCCCCAGGAGGCGTGGGTTCGAATCCCGCCTCAGACAGAGCCCATTGAAAGTACCAAGCAAGAACAAAGCAAACACAGTCAAGAGTGCATTACCAGATGCCAGGATGGCAGAGCGGTCTAAGGCGTTGCGTTCAGGTTGCAGTCACCCCAGGAGGCGTGGGTTCGAATCCCACCTCAGACAGAGCCCATTGAAAGTACCAAGCGAGAAAAAAGCAAACACAGTCAAGAGAGCATTACCAGTTGCCAGGATGGCAGAGCGGTCAAAGGCGTTGCGTTCAGGTCGCAGTCACCCCAGGAGGCGTGGGTTCGAATCCCACCTCAGACAGAGCCCATTAAAAGTACCAAGCAAGAACAAAGCAAACACATTCAAGAGAGCATTACCAAATGCCAGGATGGCAGAGTGGTCTAAGGCGTTGCATTCAGGTCGCAGTCTCCCCAGGAGGCGTGGGTTCGAATCCCACCTCAGACAGTGCCCATTGAAAGTACCAAGCAAGAACAAAGCAAACACATTCAAGAGAGCATTACCAGATGCCAGGATGGCAGAGCGGTCTAAGGCGTTGCGTTCAGGTCGCAGTCTCCCCAGGAGGCGTGGGTTCGAATCCCGCCTCAGACAGAGCCCATTGAAAGTACAAAGCAAGAACAAAGCAAACACAGTCAAGAGAGAGGTACCAGTTGCCAGGATGGCAGAGCGGTCTAAGGCGTTGCGTTCAGGTCGCAGTCTCCCCAGGAGGCGTGGGTTCGAATCCCGCCTCAGACAGAGCCCATTGAAAGTACAAAGCAAGAACAAAGCAAACACAGTCAAGAGAGAGGTACCAGTTGCCAGGATGGCAGAGCGGTCTAAGGCGTTGCGTTCAGGTCGCAGTCTCCCCAGGAGGCGTGGGTTCGAATCCCGCCTCAGACAGAGCCCATTGAAAGTACCAAGCAAGAACAAAGCAAACACAGTCAAGAGTGCATTACCAGATGCCAGGATGGCAGAGCGGTCTAAGGCGTTGCGTTCAGGTTGCAGTCACCCCAGGAGGCGTGGGTTCGAATCCCATCTCAGACAGAGCCCATTGAAAGTACCAAGCGAGAAAAAAGCAAACACAGTCAAGAGAGCATTACCAGTTGCCAGGATGGCAGAGCGGTCAAAGGCGTTGCGTTCAGGTCGCAGTCACCCCAGGAGGCGTGGGTTCGAATCCCACCTCAGACAGAGCCCATTAAAAGTACCGAGCAAGAACAAAGCAAACACATTCAAGAGAGCATTACCAGATGCCAGGATGGCAGAGTGGTCTAAGGCGTTGCATTCAGGTCGCAGTCTCCCCAGGAGGCGTGGGTTCGAATCCCACCTCAGACAGTGCCCATTGAAAGTACCAAGCAAGAACAAAGCAAACACATTCAAGAGAGCATTACCAGTTGCCAGGATGGCAGAGCGGTCAAAGGCGTTGCGTTCAGGTCGCAGTCACCCCAGGAGGCGTGGGTTCGAATCCCACCTCAGACAGAGCCCATTAAAAGTACCAAGCAAGAACAAAGCAAACACATTCAAGAGAGCATTACCAGATGCCACGATGGCAGAGTGGTCTAAGGCGTTGCATTCAGGTTGCAGTCTCCCCAGGAGGCGTGGGTTCGAATCCCACCTCAGACAGAGCCCATTGAAAGTACCTAGCAAGAAAAAAGCAAACACAGTCAAGAGAGAGGTACCAGTTGCCAGGATGGCAGAGCGGTCTAAGGCGTTGCGTTCAGGTCGCAGTCTCCCCAGGAGGCGTGGGTTCGAATCCCACCTCAGACAGAGCCCATTGAAAGTACCAAGCAATAACAAAGCAAACACAGTCAAGAGAGCATTACCAGATGCCAGGATGGCAGAGTGGTCTAAGGCGTTACGTTCAGGTCGCAGTCTCCCCAGGACGCAGGGGTTCGAATCCCACCTCAGACAGAGCCCATTGAAAGTACCAAGCAAGAACAAAGCAAACACAGTCATAAGAGCATTACGAGGTGCCAGGATGGCAGAGCGGTCTAAGGCGTTGTGTTCAGGTTGCAGTCTCCCCAGGAGGCGTGGGTTGAATCCCACCTCAGACAGTGCCCATTGAAAGTACCAAGCAAGAACAAAGCAAACACATTCAAGAGAGCATTACCAGATGCCAGGATGGCAGAGCGGTCTAAGGCGTTGCGTTCAGGTCGCAGTCTCCCCAGGAGGCGTGGTTTCGAATCCCACCTCAGACAGTGCCCATTGAAAGTACCAAGCAAGAACAAAGCAAACACAGTCAAGAGAGCATTACCAGATGCCAGGATGGCAGAGCGGTCTAAGGCGTTGCGTTCAGGTCGCAGTCTCCCCAGGAGGCGTGGTTTCGAATCCCACCTCAGACAGTGCCCATTGAAAGTACCAAGCAAGAACAAAGCAAACACATTCAAGAGAGCATTACCAGATGCCAGGATGGCAGAGCGGTCTAAGGCGTTGCGTTCAGGTCGCAGTCTCACCAGGAGGCGTGGTTTCGAATCCCACCTCAGACAGTGCCTATTGAAAGTACCAAGCAAGAACAAAGCAAACACAGTCAAGAGAGCATTACCAGTTGCCAGGATGGCAGAGCGGTCTCAGGCGTTGCGTTCAGGTCGCAGCCTCCCCAGGAGGCGTGGTTTCGAATCCCACCTCAGACAGAGCCCATTGAAAGTACCAAGCAATAACAAAGCAAACAAAGTCAAGAGAGCATTACCAGTTGCCAGGATGGCAGAGCTGTCTAAGGCGTTGCGTTCAGGTCGCAGTCTCCCCAGGAGGCGTGGGTTTGAATCCCGCCTCAGACAGAGCCCATTGAACGTACCAAGCAAGAAAAAAGCAAACACAGTCAAGAGAGCATTACCAGTTGCCAGGATGGCAGAGCGGTCTAAGGCGTTGCGTTCAGGTCGCAGTCTCCCCAGGAGGCGTGGGTTCGAATCCCGCCTCTGACAGAGCCCATTGAACGTACCGAGCAAGAAAAAAGCAAACACAGTCAAGAGAGCATTACCAGCTGCCAGGATGGCAGAGCGGTCTAAGGCGTTGCGTTCAGGTCGCAGTCTCCCCAGGAGGCGTGGGTTCGAATCCCGCCTCAGACAGTGCCCATTGAAAGTACCAAGCAAGAACAAAGCAAACACATTCAAGAGAGCATTACCAGATGCCAGGATGGCAGAGCGGTCTAAGGCGTTGCGTTCAGGTCGCAGTCTCCCCAGGAGGCGTGGGTTCGAATCCCGCCTCAGACAGAGCCCATTGAAAGTACAAAGCAAGAACAAAGCAAACACAGTCAAGAGAGAGGTACCAGTTGCCAGGATGGCAGAGCGGTCTAAGGCGTTGCGTTCAGGTCGCAGTCTCCCCAGGAGGCGTGCGTTCGAATCCCGCCTCAGACAGAGCCCATTGAAAGTACCAAGCAAGAACAAAGCAAACACAGTCAAGAGTGCATTACCAGATGCCAGGATGGCAGAGCGGTCTAAGGCGTTGCGTTCAGGTTGCAGTCACCCCAGGAGGCGTGGGTTCGAATCCCACCTCAGACAGAGCCCATTGAAAGTACCAAGCGAGAAAAAAGCAAACACAGTCAAGAGAGCATTACCAGTTGCCAGGATGGCAGAGCGGTCAAAGGCGTTGCGTTCAGGTCGCAGTCACCCCAGGAGGCGTGGGTTCGAATCCCACCTCAGACAGAGCCCATTGAAAGTACCAAGCAAGAACAAAGCAAACACAGTCATAAGGGCATTACGAGGTGCCAGGATGGCAGAGCGGTCTAAGGCGTTGCGTTCAGGTCGCAGTCTCCCCAGGAGGCGTGGGTTGAATCCCACCTCAGACAGTGCCCATTGAAAGTACCAAGTAAGAACAAAGCAAACACATTCAAGAGTGCATTACCAGATGCCAGGATGGCAGAGCGGTCTAAGGCGTTGCGTTCAGGTTGCAGTCACCCCAGGAGGCGTGGGTTCGAATCCCACCTCAGACAGAGCCCATTGAAAGTACCAAGCAAGAACAAAGCAAACACAGTCATAAGGGCATTACGAGGTGCCAGGATGGCAGAGCGGTCTAAGGCGTTGCGTTCAGGTCGCATTCTCCCCAGGAGGCGTGGGTTGAATCCCACCTCAGACAGTGCCCATTGAAAGTACCAAGTAAGAACAAAGCAAACACATTCAAGAGTGCATTACCAGATGCCAGGATGGCAGAGCGGTCTAAGGCGTTGCGTTCAGGTTGCAGTCACCCCAGGAGGCGTGGGTTCGAATCCCACCTCAGACAGAGCCCATTGATAGTACCAAGCAAGAAAAAAGCAAACACAGTCAAGAGAGAATTACCAGTTGCCAAGATGGCAGAGCGGTCTAAGGCGTTGCGTTCAGGTCGCAGTCTCCCCAGGAGGCGTGGGTTCGAATCCCACCTCAGACAGAGCCCATTGAATGTACCAAGCAATAACAAAGCAAACACAGTCAAGAGAGAGGTACCAGTTGCCAGGATGGCAGAGCGGTCTCAGGCGTTGCGTTCAGGTCGCAGTAACCCCAGGAGGCGTGGGTTCGAATCCCACCTCAGACAGAGCCCATTGATAGTACCAAGCAATAACAAAGCAAACACAGTCAAGAGAGCATTACCAGTTGCCAGGATGGGAGAGCGGTCTAAGGCGTTGCGTTCAGGTCGCAGTCTCCCCAGGAGGCGTGGGTTCGAATCCCACCTCAGACAGTGCGCATTGAAAGTACCAAGCAAGAACAAAGCAAACACAGTCAAGAGAGCATTACCAGATGCCAGGATGGCAGAGCGGTCGAAGGCGTTGCGCAACGTTCAGGTCGCAGTCACCCCAGGAGGCGTGGGTTCGAATCCCACCTCAGACAGAGCCCATTGAAAGTACCAAGCAAGAACAAAGCAAACACATTCAAGAGAGCATTACCAGATGCCTGGATGGCAGAGCGGTCTAAGGCGTTGCGTTCAGGTCGCAGTCTCCCCAGGAGGCGTGGGTTCGAATCCCGCCTCAGACAGTGCCCATTGAAAGTACCAAGCAAGAACAAAGCAAACACATTCAAGAGAGCATTACCAGATGCCAGGATGGCAGAGCGGTCTAAGGCGTTGCGTTCAGGTCGCAGTTTCCCCAGGAGGCGTGGGTTCGAATCCCGCCTCAGACAGAGCCCATTGAAAGTACAAAGCAAGAACAAAGCAAACACAGTCAAGAGAGAGGTACCAGTTGCCAGGATGGCAGAGCGGTCTAAGGCGTTGCGTTCAGGTCGCAGTCTCCCCAGGAGGCGTGGGTTCGAATCCCGCCTCAGACAGAGCCCATTGAAAGTACCAAGCAAGAACAAAGCAAACACAGTCAAGAGTGCATTACCAGATGCCAGGATGGCAGAGCGGTCTAAGGCGTTGCGTTCAGGTTGCAGTCACCCCAGGAGGCGTGGGTTCGAATCCCACCTCAGACAGAGCCCATTGAAAGTACCAAGCGAGAAAAAAGCAAACACAGTCAAGAGAGCATTACCAGTTGCCAGGATGGCAGAGCGGTCAAAGGCGTTGCGTTCAGGTCGCAGTCACCCCAGGAGGCGTGGGTTCGAATCCCACCTCAGACAGAGCCCATTAAAAGTACCAAGCAAGAACAAAGCAAACACATTCAAGAGAGCATTACCAAATGCCAGGATGGCAGAGTGGTCTAAGGCGTTGCATTCAGGTCGCAGTCTCCCCAGGAGGCGTGGGTTCGAATCCCACCTCAGACAGTGCCCATTGAAAGTACCAAGCAAGAACAAAGCAAACACATTCAAGAGAGCATTACCAGATGCCAGGATGGCAGAGCGGTCTAAGGCGTTGCGTTCAGGTCGCAGTCTCCCCAGGAGGCGTGGGTTCGAATCCCGCCTCAGACAGAGCCCATTGAAAGTACAAAGCAAGAACAAAGCAAACACAGTCAAGAGAGAGGTACCAGTTGCCAGGATGGCAGAGCGGTCTAAGGCGTTGCGTTCAGGTCGCAGTCTCCCCAGGAGGCGTGGGTTCGAATCCCGCCTCAAACAGAGCCCATTGAAAGTACAAAGCAAGAACAAAGCAAACACAGTCAAGAGAGAGGTACCAGTTGCCAGGATGGCAGAGCGGTCTAAGGCGTTGCGTTCAGGTCGCAGTCTCCCCAGGAGGCGTGGGTTCGAATCCCGCCTCAGACAGAGCCCATTGAAAGTACCAAGCAAGAACAAAGCAAACACAGTCAAGAGTGCATTACCAGATGCCAGGATGGCAGAGCGGTCTAAGGCGTTGCGTTCAGGTTGCAGTCACCCCAGGAGGCGTGGGTTCGAATCCCACCTCAGACAGAGCCCATTGAAAGTACCAAGCGAGAAAAAAGCAAACACAGTCAAGAGAGCATTACCAGTTGCCAGGATGGCAGAGCGGTCAAAGGCGTTGCGTTCAGGTCGCAGTCACCCCAGGAGGCGTGGGTTCGAATCCCACCTCAGACAGAGCCCATTGAATGTACCAAGCAATAACAAAGCAAACACAGTCAAGAGAGAGGTACCAGTTGCCAGGATGGCAGAGCGGTCTCAGGCGTTGCGTTCAGGTCACAGTAACCCCAGGAGGCGTGGGTTCGAATCCCACCTCAGACAGAGCCCATTGATAGTACCAAGCAATAACAAAGCAAACACAGTCAAGAGAGCATTACCAGTTGCCAGGATGGGAGAGCGGTCTAAGGCGTTGCGTTCAGGTCGCAGTCTCCCCAGGAGGCGTGGGTTCGAATCCCACCTCAGACAGTGCGCATTGAAAGTACCAAGCAAGAACAAAGCAAACACAGTCAAGAGAGCATTACCAGATGCCAGGATGGCAGAGCGGTCGAAGGCGTTGCGCAACGTTCAGGTCGCAGTCACCCCAGGAGGCGTGGGTTCGAATCCCACCTCAGACAGAGCCCATTGAAAGTACCAAGCAAGAACAAAGCAAACACATTCAAGAGAGCATTACCAGATGCCTGGATGGCAGAGCGGTCTAAGGCGTTGCGTTCAGGTCGCAGTCTCCCCAGGAGGCGTGGGTTCGAATCCCGCCTCAGACAGTGCCCATTGAAAGTACCAAGCAAGAACAAAGCAAACACATTCAAGAGAGCATTACCAGATGCCAGGATGGCAGAGCGGTCTAAGGCGTTGCGTTCAGGTCGCAGTTTCCCCAGGAGGCGTGGGTTCGAATCCCGCCTCAGACAGAGCCCATTGAAAGTACAAAGCAAGAACAAAGCAAACACAGTCAAGAGAGAGGTACCAGTTGCCAGGATGGCAGAGCGGTCTAAGGCGTTGCGTTCAGGTCGCAGTCTCCCCAGGAGGCGTGGGTTCGAATCCCGCCTCAGACAGAGCCCATTGAAAGTACCAAGCAAGAACAAAGCAAACACAGTCAAGAGTGCATTACCAGATGCCAGGATGGCAGAGCGGTCTAAGGCGTTGCGTTCAGGTTGCAGTCACCCCAGGAGGCGTGGGTTCGAATCCCACCTCAGACAGAGCCCATTGAAAGTACCAAGCGAGAAAAAAGCAAACACAGTCAAGAGAGCATTACCAGTTGCCAGGATGGCAGAGCGGTCAAAGGCGTTGCGTTCAGGTCGCAGTCACCCCAGGAGGCGTGGGTTCGAATCCCACCTCAGACAGAGCCCATTAAAAGTACCAAGCAAGAACAAAGCAAACACATTCAAGAGAGCATTACCAAATGCCAGGATGGCAGAGTGGTCTAAGGCGTTGCATTCAGGTCGCAGTCTCCCCAGGAGGCGTGGGTTCGAATCCCACCTCAGACAGTGCCCATTGAAAGTACCAAGCAAGAACAAAGCAAACACATTCAAGAGAGCATTACCAGATGCCAGGATGGCAGAGCGGTCTAAGGCGTTGCGTTCAGGTCGCAGTCTCCCCAGGAGGCGTGGGTTCGAATCCCGCCTCAGACAGAGCCCATTGAAAGTACAAAGCAAGAACAAAGCAAACACAGTCAAGAGAGAGGTACCAGTTGCCAGGATGGCAGAGCGGTCTAAGGCGTTGCGTTCAGGTCGCAGTCTCCCCAGGAGGCGTGGGTTCGAATCCCGCCTCAGACAGAGCCCATTGAAAGTACAAAGCAAGAACAAAGCAAACACAGTCAAGAGAGAGGTACCAGTTGCCAGGATGGCAGAGCGGTCTAAGGCGTTGCGTTCAGGTCGCAGTCTCCCCAGGAGGCGTGGGTTCGAATCCCGCCTCAGACAGAGCCCATTGAAAGTACCAAGCAAGAACAAAGCAAACACAGTCAAGAGTGCATTACCAGATGCCAGGATGGCAGAGCGGTCTAAGGCGTTGCGTTCAGGTTGCAGTCACCCCAGGAGGCGTGGGTTCGAATCCCACCTCAGACAGAGCCCATTGAAAGTACCAAGCGAGAAAAAAGCAAACACAGTCAAGAGAGCATTACCAGTTGCCAGGATGGCAGAGCGGTCAAAGGCGTTGCGTTCAGGTCGCAGTCACCCCAGGAGGCGTGGGTTCGAATCCCACCTCAGACAGAGCCCATTAAAAGTACCGAGCAAGAACAAAGCAAACACATTCAAGAGAGCATTACCAGATGCCAGGATGGCAGAGTGGTCTAAGGCGTTGCATTCAGGTCGCAGTCTCCCCAGGAGGCGTGGGTTCGAATCCCACCTCAGACAGTGCCCATTGAAAGTACCAAGCAAGAACAAAGCAAACACATTCAAGAGAGCATTACCAGTTGCCAGGATGGCAGAGCGGTCAAAGGCGTTGCGTTCAGGTCGCAGTCACCCCAGGAGGCGTGGGTTCGAATCCCACCTCAGACAGAGCCCATTAAAAGTACCAAGCAAGAACAAAGCAAACACATTCAAGAGAGCATTACCAGATGCCACGATGGCAGAGTGGTCTAAGGCGTTGCATTCAGGTTGCAGTCTCCCCAGGAGGCGTGGGTTCGAATCCCACCTCAGACAGTGCCCATTGAAAGTACCAAGCAAGAACAAAGCAAACACATTCAAGAGAGCATTACCAGATGCCAGGATGGCAGAGCGGTCTCAGGCGTTGCGTTCAGGTCGCAGCCTCCCCAGGAGGCGTGGTTTCGAATCCCACCTCAGACAGAGCCCATTGAAAGTACCAAGCAATAACAAAGCAAACAAAGTCAAGAGAGCATTACCAGTTGCCAGGATGGCAGAGCTGTCTAAGGCGTTGCGTTCAGGTCGCAGTCTCCCCAGGAGGCGTGGGTTTGAATCCCGCCTCAGACAGAGCCCATTGAACGTACCAAGCAAGAAAAAAGCAAACACAGTCAAGAGAGCATTACCAGTTGCCAGGATGGCAGAGCGGTCTAAGGCGTTGCGTTCAGGTCGCAGTCTCCCCAGGAGGCGTGGGTTCGAATCCCGCCTCTGACAGAGCCCATTGAACGTACCGAGCAAGAAAAAAGCAAACACAGTCAAGAGAGCATTACCAGCTGCCAGGATGGCAGAGCGGTCTAAGGCGTTGCGTTCAGGTCGCAGTCTCCCCAGGAGGCGTGGGTTCGAATCCCGCCTCAGACAGTGCCCATTGAAAGTACCAAGCAAGAACAAAGCAAACACATTCAAGAGAGCATTACCAGATGCCAGGATGGCAGAGCGGTCTAAGGCGTTGCGTTCAGGTCGCAGTCTCCCCAGGAGGCGTGGGTTCGAATCCCGCCTCAGACAGAGCCCATTGAAAGTACAAAGCAAGAACAAAGCAAACACAGTCAAGAGAGAGGTACCAGTTGCCAGGATGGCAGAGCGGTCTAAGGCGTTGCGTTCAGGTCGCAGTCTCCCCAGGAGGCGTGGGTTCGAATCCCGCCTCAGACAGAGCCCATTGAAAGTACCAAGCAAGAACAAAGCAAACACAGTCAAGAGTGCATTACCAGATGCCAGGATGGCAGAGCGGTCTAAGGCGTTGCGTTCAGGTTGCAGTCACCCCAGGAGGCGTGGGTTCGAATCCCACCTCAGACAGAGCCCATTGAAAGTACCAAGCGAGAAAAAAGCAAACACAGTCAAGAGAGCATTACCAGTTGCCAGGATGGCAGAGCGGTCAAAGGCGTTGCGTTCAGGTCGCAGTCACCCCAGGAGGCGTGGGTTCGAATCCCACCTCAGACAGAGCCCATTAAAAGTACCAAGCAAGAACAAAGCAAACACATTCAAGAGAGCATTACCAGATGCCAGGATGGCAGAGTGGTCTAAGGCGTTGCATTCAGGTCGCAGTCTCCCCAGGAGGCGTGGGTTCGAATCCCACCTCAGACAGTGCCCATTGAAAGTACCAAGCAAGAACAAAGCAAACACATTCAAGAGAGCATTACCAGATGCCAGGATGGCAGAGCGGTCTAAGGCGTTGCGTTCAGGTCGCAGTCTCCCCAGGAGGCGTGGGTTCGAATCCCGCCTCAGACAGAGCCCATTGAAAGTACAAAGCAAGAACAAAGCAAACACAGTCAAGAGAGAGGTACCAGTTGCCAGGATGGCAGAGCGGTCTAAGGCGTTGCGTTCAGGTCGCAGTCTCCCCAGGAGGCGTGGGTTCGAATCCCACCTCAGACAGTGCCCATTGAAAGTACCAAGCAAGAACAAAGCAAACACATTCAAGAGAGCATTACCAGATGCCAGGATGGCAGAGCGGTCTAAGGCGTTGCGTTCAGGTCGCAGTCTCCCCAGGAGGCGTGGGTTCGAATCCCGCCTCAGACAGAGCCCATTGAAAGTACAAAGCAAGAACAAAGCAAACACAGTCAAGAGAGAGGTACCAGTTGCCAGGATGGCAGAGCGGTCTAAGGCGTTGCGTTCAGGTCGCAGTCTCCCCAGGAGGCGTGGGTTCGAATCCCGCCTCAGACAGAGCCCATTGAAAGTACCAAGCAAGAACAAAGCAAACACAGTCAAGAGTGCATTACCAGATGCCAGGATGGCAGAGCGGTCTAAGGCGTTGCGTTCAGGTTGCAGTCACCCCAGGAGGCGTGGGTTCGAATCCCACCTCAGACAGAGCCCATTGAAAGTACCAAGCGAGAAAAAAGCAAACACAGTCAAGAGAGCATTACCAGTTGCCAGGATGGCAGAGCGGTCAAAGGCGTTGCGTTCAGGTCGCAGTCACCCCAGGAGGCGTGGGTTCGAATCCCACCTCAGACAGAGCCCATTAAAAGTACCAAGCAAGAACAAAGCAAACACATTCAAGAGAGCATTACCAGATGCCAGGATGGCAGAGTGGTCTAAGGCGTTGCATTCAGGTCGCAGTCTCCCCAGGAGGCGTGGGTTCGAATCCCACCTCAGACAGTGCTCATTGAAAGTACCAAGCAAGAACAAAGCAAACACATTCAAGAGAGCATTCCCAGATGCCAGGATGGCAGAGTGGTCTAAGGGGTTGCGTTCAGGTTGCAGTCTCCCCAGGAGGCGTGGGTTCGAATCCCACCTCAGACAGAGCCCATTGAAAGTACCTAGCAAGAAAAAAGCAAACACAGTCAAGAGAGAGGTACCAGTTGCCAGGATGGCAGAGCGGTCTAAGGCGTTGCGTTCAGGTCGCAGTCTCCCCAGGAGGCGTGGGTTCGAATCCCACCTCAGACAGAGCCCATTGAAAGTACCAAGCAATAACAAAGCAAACACAGTCAAGAGAGCATTACCAGATGCCAGGATGGCAGAGCGGTCTAAGGCGTTACGTTCAGGTCGCAGTCTCCCCAGGACGCAGGGGTTCGAATCCCACCTCAGACAGAGCCCATTGAAAGTACCAAGCAAGAACAAAGCAAACACAGTCATAAGAGCATTACGAGGTGCCAGGATGGCAGAGCGGTCTAAGGCGTTGTGTTCAGGTTGCAGTCTCCCCAGGAGGCGTGGGTTGAATCCCACCTCAGACAGTGCCCATTGAAAGTACCAAGCAAGAACAAAGCAAACACATTCAAGAGAGCATTACCAGATGCCAGGATGGCAGAGCGGTCTAAGGCGTTGCGTTCAGGTCGCAGTCTCCCCAGGAGGCGTGGTTTCGAATCCCACCTCAGACAGTGCCCATTGAAAGTACCAAGCAAGAACAAAGCAAACACAGTCAAGAGAGCATTACCAGATGCCAGGATGGCAGAGCGGTCTAAGGCGTTGCGTTCAGGTCGCAGTCTCCCCAGGAGGCGTGGTTTCGAATCCCACCTCAGACAGTGCCCATTGAAAGTACCAAGCAAGAACAAAGCAAACACATTCAAGAGAGCATTACCAGATGCCAGGATGGCAGAGCGGTCTAAGGCGTTGCGTTCAGGTCGCAGTCTCACCAGGAGGCGTGGTTTCGAATCCCACCTCAGACAGTGCCTATTGAAAGTACCAAGCAAGAACAAAGCAAACACAGTCAAGAGAGCATTACCAGTTGCCAGGATGGCAGAGCGGTCTCAGGCGTTGCGTTCAGGTCGCAGCCTCCCCAGGAGGCGTGGTTTCGAATCCCACCTCAGACAGAGCCCATTGAAAGTACCAAGCAATAACAAAGCAAACAAAGTCAAGAGAGCATTACCAGTTGCCAGGATGGCAGAGCTGTCTAAGGCGTTGCGTTCAGGTCGCAGTCTCCCCAGGAGGCGTGGGTTTGAATCCCGCCTCAGACAGAGCCCATTGAACGTACCAAGCAAGAAAAAAGCAAACACAGTCAAGAGAGCATTACCAGTTGCCAGGATGGCAGAGCGGTCTAAGGCGTTGCGTTCAGGTCGCAGTCTCCCCAGGAGGCGTGGGTTCGAATCCCGCCTCTGACAGAGCCCATTGAACGTACCGAGCAAGAAAAAAGCAAACACAGTCAAGAGAGCATTACCAGCTGCCAGGATGGCAGAGCGGTCTAAGGCGTTGCGTTCAGGTCGCAGTCTCCCCAGGAGGCGTGGGTTCAAATCCCGCCTCAGACAGAGCCCATTGAAAGTACCGAGCAAGAACAAAGCAAACACAGTCAAGAGAGCATTACCAGCTGCCAGGATGGCAGAGCGGTCTAAGGCGTCGCGTTCAGGTCGCATTCACCCCAGGAGGCGTGGGTTCGAATCCCACCTCAGACAGAGCCCATTGAAAGTACCAAGCAAGAACAAAGCAAACACAGTCAAGAGAGAGGTACCAGTTGCCAGGATGGCAGAGCGGTCTAAGGCGTTGCGTTCAGGTCGCAGTAACCCCAGGAGGCGTGGGTTCGAATCCCACCTCAGACAGAGCCCATTGATAGTACCAAGCAAGAAAAAAGAGAACACATTCAAGAGAGCATTACCAGATGCCAGGATGGCAGAGTGGTCTAAGGCGTTGCGTTCAGGTCGCAGTCTCCCCAGGAGGCGTGGGTTCGAATCCCGCCTGAGACAGAGCCCATTGAAAGTACCAAGCAAGAACAAAGCAAACACAGTCAAGAGAGAGGTACCAGTTGCCAGGATGGCAGAGCGGTCTAAGGCGTTGCGTTCAGGTCGCAGTAACCCCAGGAGGCGTGGGTTCGAATCCCACCTCAGACAGAGCCCATTGATAGTACCAAGCAAGAAAAAAGCAAACACAGTCAAGAGAGAATTACCAGTTGCCAAGATGGCAGAGCGGTCTAAGGCGTTGCGTTCAGGTCGCAGTCTCCCCAGGAGGCGTGGGTTCGAATCCCACCTCAGACAGAGCCCATTGAATGTACCAAGCAATAACAAAGCAAACACAGTCAAGAGAGAGGTACCAGTTGCCAGGATGGCAGAGCGGTCTAAGGCGTTGCGTTCAGGTCGCAGTAACCCCAGGAGGCGTGGGTTCTAATCCCACCTCAGACAGAGCCCATTGATAGTACCAAGCAATAACAAAGCAAACACAGTCAAGAGAGCATTACCAGTTGCCAGGATGGGAGAGCGGTCTAAGGCGTTGCGTTCAGGTCGCAGTCTCCCCAGGAGGCGTGGGTTCGAATCCCACCTCAGACAGTGCGCATTGAAAGTACCAAGCAAGAACAAAGCAAACACAGTCAAGAGAGCATTACCAGATGCCAGGATGGCAGAGCGGTCGTAGGCGTTGCGCAACGTTCAGGTCGCAGTCACCCCAGGAGGCGTGGGTTCGAATCCCACCTCAGACAGAGCCCATTGAAAGTACCAAGCAAGAACAAAGCAAACACATTCAAGAGAGCATTACCAGATGCCTGGATGGCAGAGCGGTCTAAGGCGTTGCGTTCAGGTCGCAGTCTCCCCAGGAGGCGTGGGTTCGAATCCCGCCTCAGACAGTGCCCATTGAAAGTACCAAGCAAGAACAAAGCAAACACATTCAAGAGAGCATTACCAGATGCCAGGATGGCAGAGCGGTCTAAGGCGTTGCGTTCAGGTCGCAGTCTCCCCAGGAGGCGTGGTTTCGAATCCCACCTCAGACAGTGCCCATTGAAAGTACCAAGCAAGAACAAAGCAAACACATTCAAGAGAGCATTACCAGATGCCAGGATGGCAGAGCGGTCTAAGGCGTTGCGTTCAGGTCGCAGTCTCACCAGGAGGCGTGGTTTCGAATCCCACCTCAGACAGTGCCTATTGAAAGTACCAAGCAAGAACAAAGCAAACACAGTCAAGAGAGCATTACCAGTTGCCAGGATGGCAGAGCGGTCTCAGGCGTTGCGTTCAGGTCGCAGCCTCCCCAGGAGGCGTGGTTTCGAATCCCACCTCAGACAGAGCCCATTGAAAGTACCAAGCAATAACAAAGCAAACAAAGTCAAGAGAGCATTACCAGTTGCCAGGATGGCAGAGCTGTCTAAGGCGTTGCGTTCAGGTCGCAGTCTCCCCAGGAGGCGTGGGTTTGAATCCCGCCTCAGACAGAGCCCATTGAACGTACCAAGCAAGAAAAAAGCAAACACAGTCAAGAGAGCATTACCAGTTGCCAGGATGGCAGAGCGGTCTAAGGCGTTGCGTTCAGGTCGCAGTCTCCCCAGGAGGCGTGGGTTCGAATCCCGCCTCTGACAGAGCCCATTGAACGTACCGAGCAAGAAAAAAGCAAACACAGTCAAGAGAGCATTACCAGCTGCCAGGATGGCAGAGCGGTCTAAGGCGTTGCGTTCAGGTCGCAGTCTCCCCAGGAGGCGTGGGTTCGAATCCCACCTCAGACAGTGCGCATTGAAAGTACCAAGCAAGAACAAAGCAAACACAGTCAAGAGAGCATTACCAGATGCCAGGATGGCAGAGCGGTCGAAGGCGTTGCGCAACGTTCAGGTCGCAGTCACCCCAGGAGGCGTGGGTTCGAATCCCACCTCAGACAGAGCCCATTGAAAGTACCAAGCAAGAACAAAGCAAACACATTCAAGAGAGCATTACCAGATGCCTGGATGGCAGAGCGGTCTAAGGCGTTGCGTTCAGGTCGCAGTCTCCCCAGGAGGCGTGGGTTCGAATCCCGCCTCAGACAGTGCCCATTGAAAGTACCAAGCAAGAACAAAGCAAACACATTCAAGAGAGCATTACCAGTTGCCAGGATGGCAGAGCGGTCAAAGGCGTTGCGTTCAGGTCGCAGTCACCCCAGGAGGCGTGGGTTCGAATCCCACCTCAGACAGAGCCCATTAAAAGTACCAAGCAAGAACAAAGCAAACACATTCAAGAGAGCATTACCAGATGCCACGATGGCAGAGTGGTCTAAGGCGTTGCATTCAGGTTGCAGTCTCCCCAGGAGGCGTGGGTTCGAATCCCACCTCAGACAGAGCCCATTGAAAGTACCTAGCAAGAAAAAAGCAAACACAGTCAAGAGAGAGGTACCAGTTGCCAGGATGGCAGAGCGGTCTAAGGCGTTGCGTTCAGGTCGCAGTCTCCCCAGGAGGCGTGGGTTCGAATCCCACCTCAGACAGAGCCCATTGAAAGTACCAAGCAATAACAAAGCAAACACAGTCAAGAGAGCATTACCAGATGCCAGGATGGCAGAGTGGTCTAAGGCGTTACGTTCAGGTCGCAGTCTCCCCAGGACGCAGGGGTTCGAATCCCACCTCAGACAGAGCCCATTGAAAGTACCAAGCAAGAACAAAGCAAACACAGTCATAAGAGCATTACGAGGTGCCAGGATGGCAGAGCGGTCTAAGGCGTTGTGTTCAGGTTGCAGTCTCCCCAGGAGGCGTGGGTTGAATCCCACCTCAGACAGTGCCCATTGAAAGTACCAAGCAAGAACAAAGCAAACACATTCAAGAGAGCATTACCAGATGCCAGGATGGCAGAGCGGTCTAAGGCGTTGCGTTCAGGTCGCAGTCTCCCCAGGAGGCGTGGTTTCGAATCCCACCTCAGACAGTGCCCATTGAAAGTACCAAGCAAGAACAAAGCAAACACAGTCAAGAGAGCATTACCAGATGCCAGGATGGCAGAGCGGTCTAAGGCGTTGCGTTCAGGTCGCAGTCTCCCCAGGAGGCGTGGTTTCGAATCCCACCTCAGACAGTGCCCATTGAAAGTACCAAGCAAGAACAAAGCAAACACATTCAAGAGAGCATTACCAGATGCCAGGATGGCAGAGCGGTCTAAGGCGTTGCGTTCAGGTCGCAGTCTCACCAGGAGGCGTGGTTTCGAATCCCACCTCAGACAGTGCCTATTGAAAGTACCAAGCAAGAACAAAGCAAACACAGTCAAGAGAGCATTACCAGTTGCCAGGATGGCAGAGCGGTCTCAGGCGTTGCGTTCAGGTCGCAGCCTCCCCAGGAGGCGTGGTTTCGAATCCCACCTCAGACAGAGCCCATTGAAAGTACCAAGCAATAACAAAGCAAACAAAGTCAAGAGAGCATTACCAGTTGCCAGGATGGCAGAGCTGTCTAAGGCGTTGCGTTCAGGTCGCAGTCTCCCCAGGAGGCGTGGGTTTGAATCCCGCCTCAGACAGAGCCCATTGAACGTACCAAGCAAGAAAAAAGCAAACACAGTCAAGAGAGCATTACCAGTTGCCAGGATGGCAGAGCGGTCTAAGGCGTTGCGTTCAGGTCGCAGTCTCCCCAGGAGGCGTGGGTTCGAATCCCGCCTCTGACAGAGCCCATTGAACGTACCGAGCAAGAAAAAAGCAAACACAGTCAAGAGAGCATTACCAGCTGCCAGGATGGCAGAGCGGTCTAAGGCGTTGCGTTCAGGTCGCAGTCTCCCCAGGAGGCGTGGGTTCGAATCCCGCCTCAGACAGTGCCCATTGAAAGTACCAAGCAAGAACAAAGCAAACACATTCAAGAGAGCATTACCAGATGCCAGGATGGCAGAGCGGTCTAAGGCGTTGCGTTCAGGTCGCAGTCTCCCCAGGAGGCGTGGGTTCGAATCCCGCCTCAGACAGAGCCCATTGAAAGTACAAAGCAAGAACAAAGCAAACACAGTCAAGAGAGAGGTACCAGTTGCCAGGATGGCAGAGCGGTCTAAGGCGTTGCGTTCAGGTCGCAGTCTCCCCAGGAGGCGTGGGTTCGAATCCCGCCTCAGACAGAGCCCATTGAAAGTACCAAGCAAGAACAAAGCAAACACAGTCAAGAGTGCATTACCAGATGCCAGGATGGCAGAGCGGTCTAAGGCGTTGCGTTCAGGTTGCAGTCACCCCAGGAGGCGTGGGTTCGAATCCCACCTCAGACAGAGCCCATTGAAAGTACCAAGCGAGAAAAAAGCAAACACAGTCAAGAGAGCATTACCAGTTGCCAGGATGGCAGAGCGGTCAAAGGCGTTGCGTTCAGGTCGCAGTCACCCCAGGAGGCGTGGGTTCGAATCCCACCTCAGACAGAGCCCATTAAAAGTACCAAGCAAGAACAAAGCAAACACATTCAAGAGAGCATTACCAGATGCCAGGATGGCAGAGTGGTCTAAGGCGTTGCATTCAGGTCGCAGTCTCCCCAGGAGGCGTGGGTTCGAATCCCACCTCAGACAGTGCCCATTGAAAGTACCAAGCAAGAACAAAGCAAACACATTCAAGAGAGCATTACCAGATGCCAGGATGGCAGAGCGGTCTAAGGCGTTGCGTTCAGGTCGCAGTCTCCCCAGGAGGCGTGGGTTCGAATCCCGCCTCAGACAGAGCCCATTGAAAGTACAAAGCAAGAACAAAGCAAACACAGTCAAGAGAGAGGTACCAGTTGCCAGGATGGCAGAGCGGTCTAAGGCGTTGCGTTCAGGTCGCAGTCTCCCCAGGAGGCGTGGGTTCGAATCCCACCTCAGACAGTGCCCATTGAAAGTACCAAGCAAGAACAAAGCAAACACATTCAAGAGAGCATTACCAGATGCCAGGATGGGAGAGCGGTCTAAGGCGTTGCGTTCAGGTCGCAGTCTCCCCAGGAGGCGTGGGTTCGAATCCCGCCTCAGACAGAGCCCATTGAAAGTACAAAGCAAGAACAAAGCAAACACAGTCAAGAGAGAGGTACCAGTTGCCAGGATGGCAGAGCGGTCTAAGGCGTTGCGTTCAGGTCGCAGTCTCCCCAGGAGGCGTGGGTTCGAATCCCGCCTCAGACAGAGCCCATTGAAAGTACCAAGCAAGAACAAAGCAAACACAGTCAAGAGTGCATTACCAGATGCCAGGATGGCAGAGCGGTCTAAGGCGTTGCGTTCAGGTTGCAGTCACCCCAGGAGGCGTGGGTTCGAATCCCACCTCAGACAGAGCCCATTGAAAGTACCAAGCGAGAAAAAAGCAAACACAGTCAAGAGAGCATTACCAGTTGCCAGGATGGCAGAGCGGTCAAAGGCGTTGCGTTCAGGTCGCAGTCACCCCAGGAGGCGTGGGTTCGAATCCCACCTCAGACAGAGCCCATTAAAAGTACCAAGCAAGAACAAAGCAAACACATTCAAGAGAGCATTACCAGATGCCAGGATGGCAGAGTGGTCTAAGGCGTTGCATTCAGGTCGCAGTCTCCCCAGGAGGCGTGGGTTCGAATCCCACCTCAGACAGTGCTCATTGAAAGTACCAAGCAAGAACAAAGCAAACACATTCAAGAGAGCATTCCCAGATGCCAGGATGGCAGAGTGGTCTAAGGGGTTGCGTTCAGGTTGCAGTCTCCCCAGGAGGCGTGGGTTCGAATCCCACCTCAGACAGAGCCCATTGAAAGTACCTAGCAAGAAAAAAGCAAACACAGTCAAGAGAGAGGTACCAGTTGCCAGGATGGCAGAGCGGTCTAAGGCGTTGCGTTCAGGTCGCAGTCTCCCCAGGAGGCGTGGGTTCGAATCCCACCTCAGACAGAGCCCATTGAAAGTACCAAGCAATAACAAAGCAAACACAGTCAAGAGAGCATTACCAGATGCCAGGATGGCAGAGCGGTCTAAGGCGTTACGTTCAGGTCGCAGTCTCCCCAGGACGCAGGGGTTCGAATCCCACCTCAGACAGAGCCCATTGAAAGTACCAAGCAAGAACAAAGCAAACACAGTCATAAGAGCATTACGAGGTGCCAGGATGGCAGAGCGGTCTAAGGCGTTGTGTTCAGGTTGCAGTCTCCCCAGGAGGCGTGGGTTGAATCCCACCTCAGACAGTGCCCATTGAAAGTACCAAGCAAGAACAAAGCAAACACATTCAAGAGAGCATTACCAGATGCCAGGATGGCAGAGCGGTCTAAGGCGTTGCGTTCAGGTCGCAGTCTCCCCAGGAGGCGTGGTTTCGAATCCCACCTCAGACAGTGCCCATTGAAAGTACCAAGCAAGAACAAAGCAAACACAGTCAAGAGAGCATTACCAGATGCCAGGATGGCAGAGCGGTCTAAGGCGTTGCGTTCAGGTCGCAGTCTCCCCAGGAGGCGTGGTTTCGAATCCCACCTCAGACAGTGCCCATTGAAAGTACCAAGCAAGAACAAAGCAAACACATTCAAGAGAGCATTACCAGATGCCAGGATGGCAGAGCGGTCTAAGGCGTTGCGTTCAGGTCGCAGTCTCACCAGGAGGCGTGGTTTCGAATCCCACCTCAGACAGTGCCTATTGAAAGTACCAAGCAAGAACAAAGCAAACACAGTCAAGAGAGCATTACCAGTTGCCAGGATGGCAGAGCGGTCTCAGGCGTTGCGTTCAGGTCGCAGCCTCCCCAGGAGGCGTGGTTTCGAATCCCACCTCAGACAGAGCCCATTGAAAGTACCAAGCAATAACAAAGCAAACAAAGTCAAGAGAGCATTACCAGTTGCCAGGATGGCAGAGCTGTCTAAGGCGTTGCGTTCAGGTCGCAGTCTCCCCAGGAGGCGTGGGTTTGAATCCCGCCTCAGACAGAGCCCATTGAACGTACCAAGCAAGAAAAAAGCAAACACAGTCAAGAGAGCATTACCAGTTGCCAGGATGGCAGAGCGGTCTAAGGCGTTGCGTTCAGGTCGCAGTCTCCCCAGGAGGCGTGGGTTCGAATCCCGCCTCTGACAGAGCCCATTGAACGTACCGAGCAAGAAAAAAGCAAACACAGTCAAGAGAGCATTACCAGCTGCCAGGATGGCAGAGCGGTCTAAGGCGTTGCGTTCAGGTCGCAGTCTCCCCAGGAGGCGTGGGTTCAAATCCCGCCTCAGACAGAGCCCATTGAAAGTACCGAGCAAGAACAAAGCAAACACAGTCAAGAGAGCATTACCAGCTGCCAGGATGGCAGAGCGGTCTAAGGCGTCGCGTTCAGGTCGCATTCACCCCAGGAGGCGTGGGTTCGAATCCCACCTCAGACAGAGCCCATTGAAAGTACCAAGCAAGAACAAAGCAAACACAGTCAAGAGAGAGGTACCAGTTGCCAGGATGGCAGAGCGGTCTAAGGCGTTGCGTTCAGGTCGCAGTAACCCCAGGAGGCGTGGGTTCGAATCCCACCTCAGACAGAGCCCATTGATAGTACCAAGCAAGAAAAAAGAGAACACATTCAAGAGAGCATTACCAGATGCCAGGATGGCAGAGTGGTCTAAGGCGTTGCGTTCAGGTCGCAGTCTCCCCAGGAGGCGTGGGTTCGAATCCCGCCTGAGACAGAGCCCATTGAAAGTACCAAGCAAGAACAAAGCAAACACAGTCAAGAGAGAGGTACCAGTTGCCAGGATGGCAGAGCGGTCTAAGGCGTTGCGTTCAGGTCGCAGTAACCCCAGGAGGCGTGGGTTCGAATCCCACCTCAGACAGAGCCCATTGATAGTACCAAGCAAGAAAAAAGCAAACACAGTCAAGAGAGAATTACCAGTTGCCAAGATGGCAGAGCGGTCTAAGGCGTTGCGTTCAGGTCGCAGTCTCCCCAGGAGGCGTGGGTTCGAATCCCACCTCAGACAGAGCCCATTGAATGTACCAAGCAATAACAAAGCAAACACAGTCAAGAGAGAGGTACCAGTTGCCAGGATGGCAGAGCGGTCTAAGGCGTTGCGTTCAGGTCGCAGTAACCCCAGGAGGCGTGGGTTCTAATCCCACCTCAGACAGAGCCCATTGATAGTACCAAGCAATAACAAAGCAAACACAGTCAAGAGAGCATTACCAGTTGCCAGGATGGGAGAGCGGTCTAAGGCGTTGCGTTCAGGTCGCAGTCTCCCCAGGAGGCGTGGGTTCGAATCCCACCTCAGACAGTGCGCATTGAAAGTACCAAGCAAGAACAAAGCAAACACAGTCAAGAGAGCATTACCAGATGCCAGGATGGCAGAGCGGTCGTAGGCGTTGCGCAACGTTCAGGTCGCAGTCACCCCAGGAGGCGTGGGTTCGAATCCCACCTCAGACAGAGCCCATTGAAAGTACCAAGCAAGAACAAAGCAAACACATTCAAGAGAGCATTACCAGATGCCTGGATGGCAGAGCGGTCTAAGGCGTTGCGTTCAGGTCGCAGTCTCCCCAGGAGGCGTGGGTTCGAATCCCGCCTCAGACAGTGCCCATTGAAAGTACCAAGCAAGAACAAAGCAAACACATTCAAGAGAGCATTACCAGATGCCAGGATGGCAGAGCGGTCTAAGGCGTTGCGTTCAGGTCGCAGTCTCCCCAGGAGGCGTGGTTTCGAATCCCACCTCAGACAGTGCCCATTGAAAGTACCAAGCAAGAACAAAGCAAACACATTCAAGAGAGCATTACCAGATGCCAGGATGGAAGAGCGGTCTAAGGCGTTGCGTTCAGGTCGCAGTCTCACCAGGAGGCGTGGTTTCGAATCCCACCTCAGACAGTGCCTATTGAAAGTACCAAGCAAGAACAAAGCAAACACAGTCAAGAGAGCATTACCAGTTGCCAGGATGGCAGAGCGGTCTCAGGCGTTGCGTTCAGGTCGCAGCCTCCCCAGGAGGCGTGGTTTCGAATCCCACCTCAGACAGAGCCCATTGAAAGTACCAAGCAATAACAAAGCAAACAAAGTCAAGAGAGCATTACCAGTTGCCAGGATGGCAGAGCTGTCTAAGGCGTTGCGTTCAGGTCGCAGTCTCCCCAGGAGGCGTGGGTTTGAATCCCGCCTCAGACAGAGCCCATTGAACGTACCAAGCAAGAAAAAAGCAAACACAGTCAAGAGAGCATTACCAGTTGCCAGGATGGCAGAGCGGTCTAAGGCGTTGCGTTCAGGTCGCAGTCTCCCCAGGAGGCGTGGGTTCGAATCCCGCCTCTGACAGAGCCCATTGAACGTACCGAGCAAGAAAAAAGCAAACACAGTCAAGAGAGCATTACCAGCTGCCAGGATGGCAGAGCGGTCTAAGGCGTTGCGTTCAGGTCGCAGTCTCCCCAGGAGGCGTGGGTTCGAATCCCACCTCAGACAGTGCGCATTGAAAGTACCAAGCAAGAACAAAGCAAACACAGTCAAGAGAGCATTACCAGATGCCAGGATGGCAGAGCGGTCGAAGGCGTTGCGCAACGTTCAGGTCGCAGTCACCCCAGGAGGCGTGGGTTCGAATCCCACCTCAGACAGAGCCCATTGAAAGTACCAAGCAAGAACAAAGCAAACACATTCAAGAGAGCATTACCAGATGCCTGGATGGCAGAGCGGTCTAAGGCGTTGCGTTCAGGTCGCAGTCTCCCCAGGAGGCGTGGGTTCGAATCCCGCCTCAGACAGTGCCCATTGAAAGTACCAAGCAAGAACAAAGCAAACACATTCAAGAGAGCATTACCAGATGCCAGGATGGCAGAGCGGTCTAAGGCGTTGCGTTCAGGTCGCAGTCTCCCCAGGAGGCGTGGGTTCGAATCCCGCCTCAGACAGAGCCCATTGAAAGTACAAAGCAAGAACAAAGCAAACACAGTCAAGAGAGAGGTACCAGTTGCCAGGATGGCAGAGCGGTCTAAGGCGTTGCGTTCAGGTCGCAGTCTCCCCAGGAGGCGTGGGTTCGAATCCCGCCTCAGACAGAGCCCATTGAAAGTACCAAGCAAGAACAAAGCAAACACAGTCAAGAGTGCATTACCAGATGCCAGGATGGCAGAGCGGTCTAAGGCGTTGCGTTCAGGTTGCAGTCACCCCAGGAGGCGTGGGTTCGAATCCCACCTCAGACAGAGCCCATTGAAAGTACCAAGCGAGAAAAAAGCAAACACAGTCAAGAGAGCATTACCAGTTGCCAGGATGGCAGAGCGGTCAAAGGCGTTGCGTTCAGGTCGCAGTCACCCCAGGAGGCGTGGGTTCGAATCCCACCTCAGACAGAGCCCATTAAAAGTACCAAGCAAGAACAAAGCAAACACATTCAAGAGAGCATTACCAAATGCCAGGATGGCAGAGTGGTCTAAGGCGTTGCATTCAGGTCGCAGTCTCCCCAGGAGGCGTGGGTTCGAATCCCACCTCAGACAGTGCCCATTGAAAGTACCAAGCAAGAACAAAGCAAACACATTCAAGAGAGCATTACCAGATGCCAGGATGGCAGAGCGGTCTAAGGCGTTGCGTTCAGGTCGCAGTCTCCCCAGGAGGCGTGGGTTCGAATCCCGCCTCAGACAGAGCCCATTGAAAGTACAAAGCAAGAACAAAGCAAACACAGTCAAGAGAGAGGTACCAGTTGCCAGGATGGCAGAGCGGTCTAAGGCGTTGCGTTCAGGTCGCAGTCTCCCCAGGAGGCGTGGGTTCGAATCCCGCCTCAGACAGAGCCCATTGAAAGTACAAAGCAAGAACAAAGCAAACACAGTCAAGAGAGAGGTACCAGTTGCCAGGATGGCAGAGCGGTCTAAGGCGTTGCGTTCAGGTCGCAGTCTCCCCAGGAGGCGTGGGTTCGAATCCCGCCTCAGACAGAGCCCATTGAAAGTACCAAGCAAGAACAAAGCAAACACAGTCAAGAGTGCATTACCAGATGCCAGGATGGCAGAGCGGTCTAAGGCGTTGCGTTCAGGTTGCAGTCACCCCAGGAGGCGTGGGTTCGAATCCCACCTCAGACAGAGCCCATTGAAAGTACCAAGCGAGAAAAAAGCAAACACAGTCAAGAGAGCATTACCAGTTGCCAGGATGGCAGAGCGGTCAAAGGCGTTGCGTTCAGGTCGCAGTCACCCCAGGAGGCGTGGGTTCGAATCCCACCTCAGACAGAGCCCATTAAAAGTACCAAGCAAGAACAAAGCAAACACATTCAAGAGAGCATTACCAGATGCCAGGATGGCAGAGTGGTCTAAGGCGTTGCATTCAGGTCGCAGTCTCCCCAGGAGGCGTGGGTTCGAATCCCACCTCAGACAGTGCCCATTGAAAGTACCAAGCAAGAACAAAGCAAACACATTCAAGAGAGCATTACCAGTTGCCAGGATGGCAGAGCGGTCAAAGGCGTTGCGTTCAGGTCGCAGTCACCCCAGGAGGCGTGGGTTCGAATCCCACCTCAGACAGAGCCCATTAAAAGTACCAAGCAAGAACAAAGCAAACACATTCAAGAGAGCATTACCAGATGCCAGGATGGCAGAGTGGTCTAAGGCGTTGCATTCAGGTTGCAGTCTCCCCAGGAGGCGTGGGTTCGAATCCCACCTCAGACAGAGCCCATTGAAAGTACCTAGCAAGAAAAAAGCAAACACAGTCAAGAGAGAGGTACCAGTTGCCAGGATGGCAGAGCGGTCTAAGGCGTTGCGTTCAGGTCGCAGTAACCACAGGAGGCGTGGGTTCGAATCCCACCTCAGACAGAGCCCATTGATAGTACCAAGCAAGAAAAAAGCAAACACAGTCAAGAGAGAATTACCAGTTGCCAAGATGGCAGAGCGGTCTAAGGCGTTGCGTTCAGGTCGCAGTCTCCCCAGGAGGCGTGGGTTCGAATCCCACCTCAGACAGAGCCCATTGAAAGTACCAAGCAAGAACAAAGCAAACACAGTCAAGAGAGAGGTACCAGTTGCCAGGATGGCAGAGCGGTCTAAGGCGTTGCGTTCAGGTCGCAGTAACCCCAGGAGGCGTGGGTTCGAATCCCACCTCAGACAGAGCCCATTGATAGTACCAAGCAAGAAAAAAGCAAACACAGTCAAGAGAGTATTACCAGTTGCCAAGATGGCAGAGCGGTCTAAGGCGTTGCGTTCAGGTCGCAGTCTCCCCAGGAGGCGTGGGTTCGAATCCCACCTCAGACAGAGCCCATTGAAAGTACCAAGCAAGAACAAAGCAAACACAGTCAAGAGAGAGGTACCAGTTGCCAGGATGGCAGAGCGGTCTAAGGCGTTGCGTTCAGGTCGCAGTAACCCCAGGAGGCGTGGGTTCGAATCCCACCTCAGACAGAGCCCATTGATAGTACCAAGCAAGAAAAAAGCAAACACAGTCAAGAGAGAATTACCAGTTGCCAAGATGGCAGAGCGGTCTAAGGCGTTGCGTTCAGGTCGCAGTCTCCCCAGGAGGCGTGGGTTCGAATCCCACCTCAGACAGAGCCCATTGAATGTACCAAGCAATAACAAAGCAAACACAGTCAAGAGAGAGGTACCAGTTGCCAGGATGGCAGAGCGGTCTAAGGCGTTGCGTTCAGGTCGCAGTAACCCCAGGAGGCGTGGGTTCGAATCCCACCTCAGACAGAGCCCATTGATAGTACCAAGCAATAACAAAGCAAACACAGTCAAGAGAGCATTACCAGTTGCCAGGATGGGAGAGCGGTCTAAGGCGTTGCGTTCAGGTCGCAGTCTCCCCAGGAGGCGTGGGTTCGAATCCCACCTCAGACAGTGCGCATTGAAAGTACCAAGCAAGAACAAAGCAAACACAGTCAAGAGAGCATTACCAGATGCCAGGATGGCAGAGCGGTCGTAGGCGTTGCGCAACGTTCAGGTCGCAGTCACCCCAGGAGGCGTGGGTTCGAATCCCACCTCAGACAGAGCCCATTGAAAGTACCAAGCAAGAACAAAGCAAACACATTCAAGAGAGCATTACCAGATGCCTGGATGGCAGAGCGGTCTAAGGCGTTGCGTTCAGGTCGCAGTCTCCCCAGGAGGCGTGGGTTCGAATCCCGCCTCAGACAGTGCCCATTGAAAGTACCAAGCAAGAACAAAGCAAACATATTCAAGAGTGCATTACCAGATGCCTGGATGGCAGAGCGGTCTAAGGCGTTGCGTTCAGGTCGCAGTCTCCCCAGGAGGCGTGGGTTCGAATCCCACCTCAGACAGTGCGCATTGAAAGTACCAAGCAAGAACAAAGCAAACACAGTCAAGAGAGCATTACCAGATGCCAGGATGGCAGAGCGGTCGTAGGCGTTGCGCAACGTTCAGGTCGCAGTCACCCCAGGAGGCGTGGGTTCGAATCCCACCTCAGACAGAGCCCATTGAAAGTACCAAGCAAGAACAAAGCAAACACATTCAAGAGAGCATTACCAGATGCCTGGATGGCAGAGCGGTCTAAGGCGTTGCGTTCAGGTCGCAGTCTCCCCAGGAGGCGTGGGTTCGAATCCCACCTCAGACAGAGCCCATTGAATGTACCAAGCAATAACAAAGCAAACACAGTCAAGAGAGAGGTACCAGTTGCCAGGATGGCAGAGCGGTCTAAGGCGTTGCGTTCAGGTCGCAGTAACCCCAGGAGGCGTGGGTTCTAATCCCACCTCAGACAGAGCCCATTGATAGTACCAAGCAATAACAAAGCAAACACAGTCAAGAGAGCATTACCAGTTGCCAGGATGGGAGAGCGGTCTAAGGCGTTGCGTTCAGGTCGCAGTCTCCCCAGGAGGCGTGGGTTCGAATCCCACCTCAGACAGTGCGCATTGAAAGTACCAAGCAAGAACAAAGCAAACACAGTCAAGAGAGCATTACCAGATGCCAGGATGGCAGAGCGGTCGTAGGCGTTGCGCAACGTTCAGGTCGCAGTCACCCCAGGAGGCGTGGGTTCGAATCCCACCTCAGACAGAGCCCATTGAAAGTACCAAGCAAGAACAAAGCAAACACATTCAAGAGAGCATTACCAGATGCCTGGATGGCAGAGCGGTCTAAGGCGTTGCGTTCAGGTCGCAGTCTCCCCAGGAGGCGTGGGTTCGAATCCCGCCTCAGACAGTGCCCATTGAAAGTACCAAGCAAGAACAAAGCAAACACATTCAAGAGAGCATTACCAGATGCCAGGATGGCAGAGCGGTCTAAGGCGTTGCGTTCAGGTCGCAGTCTCCCCAGGAGGCGTGGTTTCGAATCCCACCTCAGACAGTGCCCATTGAAAGTACCAAGCAAGAACAAAGCAAACACATTCAAGAGAGCATTACCAGATGCCAGGATGGCAGAGCGGTCTAAGGCGTTGCGTTCAGGTCGCAGTCTCACCAGGAGGCGTGGTTTCGAATCCCACCTCAGACAGTGCCTATTGAAAGTACCAAGCAAGAACAAAGCAAACACAGTCAAGAGAGCATTACCAGTTGCCAGGATGGCAGAGCGGTCTCAGGCGTTGCGTTCAGGTCGCAGCCTCCCCAGGAGGCGTGGTTTCGAATCCCACCTCAGACAGAGCCCATTGAAAGTACCAAGCAATAACAAAGCAAACAAAGTCAAGAGAGCATTACCAGTTGCCAGGATGGCAGAGCTGTCTAAGGCGTTGCGTTCAGGTCGCAGTCTCCCCAGGAGGCGTGGGTTTGAATCCCGCCTCAGACAGAGCCCATTGAACGTACCAAGCAAGAAAAAAGCAAACACAGTCAAGAGAGCATTACCAGTTGCCAGGATGGCAGAGCGGTCTAAGGCGTTGCGTTCAGGTCGCAGTCTCCCCAGGAGGCGTGGGTTCGAATCCCGCCTCTGACAGAGCCCATTGAACGTACCGAGCAAGAAAAAAGCAAACACAGTCAAGAGAGCATTACCAGCTGCCAGGATGGCAGAGCGGTCTAAGGCGTTGCGTTCAGGTCGCAGTCTCCCCAGGAGGCGTGGGTTCGAATCCCACCTCAGACAGTGCGCATTGAAAGTACCAAGCAAGAACAAAGCAAACACAGTCAAGAGAGCATTACCAGATGCCAGGATGGCAGAGCGGTCGAAGGCGTTGCGCAACGTTCAGGTCGCAGTCACCCCAGGAGGCGTGGGTTCGAATCCCACCTCAGACAGAGCCCATTGAAAGTACCAAGCAAGAACAAAGCAAACACATTCAAGAGAGCATTACCAGATGCCTGGATGGCAGAGCGGTCTAAGGCGTTGCGTTCAGGTCGCAGTCTCCCCAGGAGGCGTGGGTTCGAATCCCGCCTCAGACAGTGCCCATTGAAAGTACCAAGCAAGAACAAAGCAAACACATTCAAGAGAGCATTACCAGATGCCAGGATGGCAGAGCGGTCTAAGGCGTTGCGTTCAGGTCGCAGTCTCCCCAGGAGGCGTGGGTTCGAATCCCGCCTCAGACAGAGCCCATTGAAAGTACAAAGCAAGAACAAAGCAAACACAGTCAAGAGAGAGGTACCAGTTGCCAGGATGGCAGAGCGGTCTAAGGCGTTGCGTTCAGGTCGCAGTCTCCCCAGGAGGCGTGGGTTCGAATCCCGCCTCAGACAGAGCCCATTGAAAGTACCAAGCAAGAACAAAGCAAACACAGTCAAGAGTGCATTACCAGATGCCAGGATGGCAGAGCGGTCTAAGGCGTTGCGTTCAGGTTGCAGTCACCCCAGGAGGCGTGGGTTCGAATCCCACCTCAGACAGAGCCCATTGAAAGTACCAAGCGAGAAAAAAGCAAACACAGTCAAGAGAGCATTACCAGTTGCCAGGATGGCAGAGCGGTCAAAGGCGTTGCGTTCAGGTCGCAGTCACCCCAGGAGGCGTGGGTTCGAATCCCACCTCAGACAGAGCCCATTAAAAGTACCAAGCAAGAACAAAGCAAACACATTCAAGAGAGCATTACCAAATGCCAGGATGGCAGAGTGGTCTAAGGCGTTGCATTCAGGTCGCAGTCTCCCCAGGAGGCGTGGGTTCGAATCCCACCTCAGACAGTGCCCATTGAAAGTACCAAGCAAGAACAAAGCAAACACATTCAAGAGAGCATTACCAGATGCCAGGATGGCAGAGCGGTCTAAGGCGTTGCGTTCAGGTCGCAGTCTCCCCAGGAGGCGTGGGTTCGAATCCCGCCTCAGACAGAGCCCATTGAAAGTACAAAGCAAGAACAAAGCAAACACAGTCAAGAGAGAGGTACCAGTTGCCAGGATGGCAGAGCGGTCTAAGGCGTTGCGTTCAGGTCGCAGTCTCCCCAGGAGGCGTGGGTTCGAATCCCGCCTCAGACAGAGCCCATTGAAAGTACAAAGCAAGAACAAAGCAAACACAGTCAAGAGAGAGGTACCAGTTGCCAGGATGGCAGAGCGGTCTAAGGCGTTGCGTTCAGGTCGCAGTCTCCCCAGGAGGCGTGGGTTCGAATCCCGCCTCAGACAGAGCCCATTGAAAGTACCAAGCAAGAACAAAGCAAACACAGTCAAGAGTGCATTACCAGATGCCAGGATGGCAGAGCGGTCTAAGGCGTTGCGTTCAGGTTGCAGTCACCCCAGGAGGCGTGGGTTCGAATCCCACCTCAGACAGAGCCCATTGAAAGTACCAAGCGAGAAAAAAGCAAACACAGTCAAGAGAGCATTACCAGTTGCCAGGATGGCAGAGCGGTCAAAGGCGTTGCGTTCAGGTCGCAGTCACCCCAGGAGGCGTGGGTTCGAATCCCACCTCAGACAGAGCCCATTAAAAGTACCAAGCAAGAACAAAGCAAACACATTCAAGAGAGCATTACCAGATGCCAGGATGGCAGAGTGGTCTAAGGCGTTGCATTCAGGTCGCAGTCTCCCCAGGAGGCGTGGGTTCGAATCCCACCTCAGACAGTGCCCATTGAAAGTACCAAGCAAGAACAAAGCAAACACATTCAAGAGAGCATTACCAGTTGCCAGGATGGCAGAGCGGTCAAAGGCGTTGCGTTCAGGTCGCAGTCACCCCAGGAGGCGTGGGTTCGAATCCCACCTCAGACAGAGCCCATTAAAAGTACCAAGCAAGAACAAAGCAAACACATTCAAGAGAGCATTACCAGATGCCAGGATGGCAGAGTGGTCTAAGGCGTTGCATTCAGGTTGCAGTCTCCCCAGGAGGCGTGGGTTCGAATCCCACCTCAGACAGAGCCCATTGAAAGTACCTAGCAAGAAAAAAGCAAACACAGTCAAGAGAGAGGTACCAGTTGCCAGGATGGCAGAGCGGTCTAAGGCGTTGCGTTCAGGTCGCAGTAACCACAGGAGGCGTGGGTTCGAATCCCACCTCAGACAGAGCCCATTGATAGTACCAAGCAAGAAAAAAGCAAACACAGTCAAGAGAGAATTACCAGTTGCCAAGATGGCAGAGCGGTCTAAGGCGTTGCGTTCAGGTCGCAGTCTCCCCAGGAGGCGTGGGTTCGAATCCCACCTCAGACAGAGCCCATTGAAAGTACCAAGCAAGAACAAAGCAAACACAGTCAAGAGAGAGGTACCAGTTGCCAGGATGGCAGAGCGGTCTAAGGCGTTGCGTTCAGGTCGCAGTAACCCCAGGAGGCGTGGGTTCGAATCCCACCTCAGACAGAGCCCATTGATAGTACCAAGCAAGAAAAAAGCAAACACAGTCAAGAGAGTATTACCAGTTGCCAAGATGGCAGAGCGGTCTAAGGCGTTGCGTTCAGGTCGCAGTCTCCCCAGGAGGCGTGGGTTCGAATCCCACCTCAGACAGAGCCCATTGAAAGTACCAAGCAAGAACAAAGCAAACACAGTCAAGAGAGAGGTACCAGTTGCCAGGATGGCAGAGCGGTCTAAGGCGTTGCGTTCAGGTCGCAGTAACCCCAGGAGGCGTGGGTTCGAATCCCACCTCAGACAGAGCCCATTGATAGTACCAAGCAAGAAAAAAGCAAACACAGTCAAGAGAGAATTACCAGTTGCCAAGATGGCAGAGCGGTCTAAGGCGTTGCGTTCAGGTCGCAGTCTCCCCAGGAGGCGTGGGTTCGAATCCCACCTCAGACAGAGCCCATTGAATGTACCAAGCAATAACAAAGCAAACACAGTCAAGAGAGAGGTACCAGTTGCCAGGATGGCAGAGCGGTCTAAGGCGTTGCGTTCAGGTCGCAGTAACCCCAGGAGGCGTGGGTTCGAATCCCACCTCAGACAGAGCCCATTGATAGTACCAAGCAATAACAAAGCAAACACAGTCAAGAGAGCATTACCAGTTGCCAGGATGGGAGAGCGGTCTAAGGCGTTGCGTTCAGGTCGCAGTCTCCCCAGGAGGCGTGGGTTCGAATCCCACCTCAGACAGTGCGCATTGAAAGTACCAAGCAAGAACAAAGCAAACACAGTCAAGAGAGCATTACCAGATGCCAGGATGGCAGAGCGGTCGTAGGCGTTGCGCAACGTTCAGGTCGCAGTCACCCCAGGAGGCGTGGGTTCGAATCCCACCTCAGACAGAGCCCATTGAAAGTACCAAGCAAGAACAAAGCAAACACATTCAAGAGAGCATTACCAGATGCCTGGATGGCAGAGCGGTCTAAGGCGTTGCGTTCAGGTCGCAGTCTCCCCAGGAGGCGTGGGTTCGAATCCCGCCTCAGACAGTGCCCATTGAAAGTACCAAGCAAGAACAAAGCAAACACATTCAAGAGAGCATTACCAGATGCCAGGATGGCAGAGCGGTCTAAGGCGTTGCGTTCAGGTCGCAGTCTCCCCAGGAGGCGTGGTTTCGAATCCCACCTCAGACAGTGCCCATTGAAAGTACCAAGCAAGAACAAAGCAAACACATTCAAGAGAGCATTACCAGATGCCAGGATGGCAGAGCGGTCTAAGGCGTTGCGTTCAGGTCGCAGTCTCACCAGGAGGCGTGGTTTCGAATCCCACCTCAGACAGTGCCTATTGAAAGTACCAAGCAAGAACAAAGCAAACACAGTCAAGAGAGCATTACCAGTTGCCAGAATGGCAGAGCGGTCTCAGGCGTTGCGTTCAGGTCGCAGCCTCCCCAGGAGGCGTGGTTTCGAATCCCACCTCAGACAGAGCCCATTGAAAGTACCAAGCAATAACAAAGCAAACAAAGTCAAGAGAGCATTACCAGTTGCCAGGATGGCAGAGCTGTCTAAGGCGTTGCGTTCAGGTCGCAGTCTCCCCAGGAGGCGTGGGTTTGAATCCCGCCTCAGACAGAGCCCATTGAACGTACCAAGCAAGAAAAAAGCAAACACAGTCAAGAGAGCATTACCAGTTGCCAGGATGGCAGAGCGGTCTAAGGCGTTGCGTTCAGGTCGCAGTCTCCCCAGGAGGCGTGGGTTCGAATCCCGCCTCTGACAGAGCCCATTGAACGTACCGAGCAAGAAAAAAGCAAACACAGTCAAGAGAGCATTACCAGCTGCCAGGATGGCAGAGCGGTCTAAGGCGTTGCGTTCAGGTCGCAGTCTCCCCAGGAGGCGTGGGTTCGAATCCCACCTCAGACAGTGCGCATTGAAAGTACCAAGCAAGAACAAAGCAAACACAGTCAAGAGAGCATTACCAGATGCCAGGATGGCAGAGCGGTCGAAGGCGTTGCGCAACGTTCAGGTCGCAGTCACCCCAGGAGGCGTGGGTTCGAATCCCACCTCAGACAGAGCCCATTGAAAGTACCAAGCAAGAACAAAGCAAACACATTCAAGAGAGCATTACCAGATGCCTGGATGGCAGAGCGGTCTAAGGCGTTGCGTTCAGGTCGCAGTCTCCCCAGGAGGCGTGGGTTCGAATCCCACCTCAGACAGAGCCCATTGAAAGTACCAAGCAAGAACAAAGCAAACACAGTCAAGAGAGAGGTACCATTTGCCAGGATGGCAGAGCGGTCTAAGGCGTTGCGTTCAGGTCGCAGTAACCCCAGGAGGCGTGGGTTCGAATCCCACCTCAGACAGAGCCCATTGATAGTACCAAGCAAGAAAAAAGCAAACACAGTCAAGAGAGAATTACCAGTTGCCAAGATGGCAGAGCGGTCTAAGGCGTTGCGTTCAGGTCGCAGTCTCCCCAGGAGGCGTGGGTTCGAATCCCACCTCAGACAGAGCCCATTGAATGTACCAAGCAATAACAAAGCAAACACAGTCAAGAGAGAGGTACCAGTTGCCAGGATGGCAGAGCGGTCTAAGGCGTTGCGTTCAGGTCGCAGTAACCCCAGGAGGCGTGGGTTCGAATCCCACCTCAGACAGAGCCCATTGATAGTACCAAGCAATAACAAAGCAAACACAGTCAAGAGAGCATTACCAGTTGCCAGGATGGGAGAGCGGTCTAAGGCGTTGCGTTCAGGTCGCAGTCTCCCCAGGAGGCGTGGGTTCGAATCCCACCTCAGACAGTGCGCATTGAAAGTACCAAGCAAGAACAAAGCAAACACAGTCAAGAGAGCATTACCAGATGCCAGGATGGCAGAGCGGTCGAAGGCGTTGCGCAACGTTCAGGTCGCAGTCACCCCAGGAGGCGTGGGTTCGAATCCCACCTCAGACAGAGCCCATTGAAAGTACCAAGCAAGAACAAAGCAAACACATTCAAGAGAGCATTACCAGATGCCTGGATGGCAGAGCGGTCTAAGGCGTTGCGTTCAGGTCGCAGTCTCCCCAGGAGGCGTGGGTTCGAATCCCGCCTCAGACAGTGCCCATTGAAAGTACCAAGCAAGAACAAAGCAAACACATTCAAGAGAGCATTACCAGATGCCAGGATGGCAGAGCGGTCTAAGGCGTTGCGTTCAGGTCGCAGTCTCCCCAGGAGGCGTGGGTTCGAATCCCGCCTCAGACAGAGCCCATTGAAAGTACAAAGCAAGAACAAAGCAAACACAGTCAAGAGAGAGGTACCAGTTGCCAGGATGGCAGAGCGGTCTAAGGCGTTGCGTTCAGGTCGCAGTCTCCCCAGGAGGCGTGGGTTCGAATCCCGCCTCAGACAGAGCCCATTGAAAGTACCAAGCAAGAACAAAGCAAACACAGTCAAGAGAGCATTACCAGTTGCCAGGATGGCAGAGCGGTCTAAGGCGTTGCGTTCAGGTCGCAGTAACCCCAGGAGGCGTGGGTTCGAATCCCACCTCAGACAGATCCCATTGAAAGTACCAAGCAATAACAAAGCAAACACAGTCAAGAGAGCATTACCAGGTGCCAGGATGGCAGTGTATTCTAAGGCGTTGCGTTCAGGTCGCAGTCACCCCAGGAGGCGTGGGTTCGAATCCCACCTCAGACAGAGCCCATTGAAAGTACCAAGCAAGAACAAAGCAAACACAGTCAAGAGAGAGGTACCAGTTGCCAGGATGGCAGAGCGGTCTAAGGCGTTGCGTTCAGGTCGCAGTAACACCAGGAGGCGTGGGTTCGAATCCCACCTCAGACAGAGCCCATTGATAGCACCAAGCAAGAAAAAAGAGAACACATTCAAGAGAGCATTACCAGATGCCAGGATGGCAGAGTGGTCTAAGGCGTTGCGTTCAGGTCGCAGTCTCCCAAGGAGGCGTGGGTTCGAATCCCGCCTCAGACAGAGCCCATTGAAAGTACCAAGCAAGAACAAAGCAAACACAGTCAAGAGAGAGGTACCAGTTGCCAGGATGGCAGAGCGGTCTAAGGCGTTGCGTTCAGGTCGCAGTAACCCCAGGAGGCGTGGGTTCGAATCCCACCTCAGACAGAGCCCATTGATAGTACCAACCAAGAAAAAAGCAAACACAGTCAAGAGAGAATTACCAGTTGCCAAGATGGCAGAGCGGTCTAAGGCGTTGCGTTCAGGTCGCAGTCGCCCCAGGAGGCGTGGGTTCGAATCCCACCTCAGACAGAGCCCATTGAAAGTACCAAGCAATAACAAAGCAAACACAGTCAAGAGAGAGGTACCAGTTGCCAGGATGGCAGAGCGGTCTAAGGCGTTGCGTTCAGGTCGCAGTAACCCCAGGAGGCGTGGGTTCGAATCCCACCTCAGACAGAGCCCATTGATAGTACCAAGCAATAACAAAGCAAACACAGTCAAGAGAGCATTACCAGTTGCCAGGATGGGAGAGCGGTCTAAGGCGTTGCGTTCAGGTCGCAGTCTCCCCAGGAGGCGTGGGTTCGAATCCCACCTCAGACATTGCCCATTGAAAGTACCAAGCAAGAACAAAGCAAACACATTCAAGAGATCATTACCAGCTGCCAGGATGGCAGAGCGGTCTAAGGCGTTGCGTTCAGATCGCAGTCTCCCCAGGAGGCGTGGGTTCGAATCCCGCCTCAGACAGTGCCCATTGAAAGTACCAAGCAATAATAAAGCAAACACAGTCAAGAGAGCATTACCAGTTGCCAGGATGGCAGAGCGGTCGAAGGCGTTGCGTTCAGGTCGCAGTCTCCCCAGGAGGCGTGGGTTCGAATCCCACCTCAGACAGTGCTCATTGAAAGTACCAAGCAAGAACAAAGCAAACACAGTCAAGAGAGCATTACCAGATGCCAGGATGGCAGAGCGGTCGAAGGCGTTGCGCAACGTTCAGGTCGCAGTCTCCCCAGGAGGCGTGTGTTCGAATCCCAAGAACAAAGCAAACACATTCAAGAGAGCATTACCAGATGCCAGGATGGCAGAGCGGTCTAAGGCGTTGCGTTCAGGTCGCAGTCTCCCCAGGAGGCGTGGGTTCGAATCCCGCCTCAGACAGAGCCCATTGAAAGTACCAAGCAAGAACAAAGCAAACACAGTCAAGAGAGCATTACCAGTTGCCAGGATGGCAGAGCGGTCTAAGGCGTTGCGTTCAGGTCGCAGTAACCCCAGGAGGCGTGGGTTCGAATCCCACCTCAGACAGATCCCATTGAAAGTACCAAGCAATAACAAAGCAAACACAGTCAAGAGAGCATTACCAGGTGCCAGGATGGCAGTGTATTCTAAGGCGTTGCGTTCAGGTCGCAGTCACCCCAGGAGGCGTGGGTTCGAATCCCACCTCAGACAGAGCCCATTGAAAGTACCAAGCAAGAACAAAGCAAACACAGTCAAGAGAGAGGTACCAGTTGCCAGGATGGCAGAGCGGTCTAAGGCGTTGCGTTCAGGTCGCAGTAACACCAGGAGGCGTGGGTTCGAATCCCACCTCAGACAGAGCCCATTGATAGCACCAAGCAAGAAAAAAGAGAACACATTCAAGAGAGCATTACCAGATGCCAGGATGGCAGAGTGGTCTAAGGCGTTGCGTTCAGGTCGCAGTCTCCCAAGGAGGCGTGGGTTCGAATCCCGCCTCAGACAGAGCCCATTGAAAGTACCAAGCAAGAACAAAGCAAACACAGTCAAGAGAGAGGTACCAGTTGCCAGGATGGCAGAGCGGTCTAAGGCGTTGCGTTCAGGTCGCAGTAACCCCAGGAGGCGTGGGTTCGAATCCCACCTCAGACAGAGCCCATTGATAGTACCAACCAAGAAAAAAGCAAACACAGTCAAGAGAGAATTACCAGTTGCCAAGATGGCAGAGCGGTCTAAGGCGTTGCGTTCAGGTCGCAGTCGCCCCAGGAGGCGTGGGTTCGAATCCCACCTTAGACAGAGCCCATTGAAAGTACCAAGCAATAACAAAGCAAACACAGTCAAGAGAGAGGTACCAGTTGCCAGGATGGCAGAGCGGTCTAAGGCGTTGCGTTCAGGTCGCAGTAACCCCAGGAGGCGTGGGTTCGAATCCCACCTCAGACAGAGCCCATTGATAGTACCAAGCAATAACAAAGCAAACACAGTCAAGAGAGCATTACCAGTTGCCAGGATGGGAGAGCGGTCTAAGGCGTTGCGTTCAGGTCGCAGTCTCCCCAGGAGGCGTGGGTTCGAATCCCACCTCAGACATTGCCCATTGAAAGTACCAAGCAAGAACAAAGCAAACACATTCAAGAGATCATTACCAGCTGCCAGGATGGCAGAGCGGTCTAAGGCGTTGCGTTCAGGTCGCAGTCTCCCCAGGAGGCGTGGGTTCGAATCCCACCTCAGACAGTGCTCATTGAAAGTACCAAGCAAGAACAAAGCAAACACAGTCAAGAGAGCATTACCAGATGCCAGGATGGCAGAGCGGTCGAAGGCGTTGCGCAACGTTCAGGTCGCAGTCTCCCCAGGAGGCGTGGGTTCGAATCCCAAGAACAAAGCAAACACATTCAAGAGAGCATTACCAGATGCCAGGATGGCAGAGCGGTCTAAGGCGTTGCGTTCAGGTCGCAGTCTCCCCAGGAGGCGTGGGTTCGAATCCCGCCTCAGACAGAGCCCATTGAAAGTACCAAGCAAGAACAAAGCAAACACAGTCAAGAGAGCATTACCAGTTGCCAGGATGGCAGAGCGGTCTAAGGCGTTGCGTTCAGGTCGCAGTAACCCCAGGAGGCGTGGGTTCGAATCCCACCTCAGACAGATCCCATTGAAAGTACCAAGCAATAACAAAGCAAACACAGTCAAGAGAGCATTACCAGGTGCCAGGATGGCAGTGTATTCTAAGGCGTTGCGTTCAGGTCGCAGTCACCCCAGGAGGCGTGGGTTCGAATCCCACCTCAGACAGAGCCCATTGAAAGTACCAAGCAAGAACAAAGCAAACACAGTCAAGAGAGAGGTACCAGTTGCCAGGATGGCAGAGCGGTCTAAGGCGTTGCGTTCAGGTCGCAGTAACACCAGGAGGCGTGGGTTCGAATCCCACCTCAGACAGAGCCCATTGATAGCACCAAGCAAGAAAAAAGAGAACACATTCAAGAGAGCATTACCAGATGCCAGGATGGCAGAGTGGTCTAAGGCGTTGCGTTCAGGTCGCAGTCTCCCAAGGAGGCGTGGGTTCGAATCCCGCCTCAGACAGAGCCCATTGAAAGTACCAAGCAAGAACAAAGCAAACACAGTCAAGAGAGAGGTACCAGTTGCCAGGATGGCAGAGCGGTCTAAGGCGTTGCGTTCAGGTCGCAGTAACCCCAGGAGGCGTGGGTTCGAATCCCACCTCAGACAGAGCCCATTGATAGTACCAACCAAGAAAAAAGCAAACACAGTCAAGAGAGAATTACCAGTTGCCAAGATGGCAGAGCGGTCTAAGGCGTTGCGTTCAGGTCGCAGTCGCCCCAGGAGGCGTGGGTTCGAATCCCACCTCAGACAGAGCCCATTGAAAGTACCAAGCAATAACAAAGCAAACACAGTCAAGAGAGAGGTACCAGTTGCCAGGATGGCAGAGCGGTCTAAGGCGTTGCGTTCAGGTCGCAGTAACCCCAGGAGGCGTGGGTTCGAATCCCACCTCAGACAGAGCCCATTGATAGTACCAAGCAATAACAAAGCAAACACAGTCAAGAGAGCATTACCAGTTGCCAGGATGGGAGAGCGGTCTAAGGCGTTGCGTTCAGGTCGCAGTCTCGCCAGGAGGCGTGGGTTCGAATCCCGCCTCAGACATTGCCCATTGAAAGTACCAAGCAAGAACAAAGCAAACACATTCAAGAGTGCATTACCAGCTGCCAAGGCGTTGCGTTCAGGTCGCAGTCTCCCCAGGAGGCGTGGGTTCGAATCCCACCTCAGACAGAGCCCATTGAAAGTGCCAAGCAAGAACAAAGCAAACACAGTCAAGAGAGCATTACCAGATGCCAGGATGGCAGAGCGGTCTAAGGCGTTGCGTTCAGGTCGCAGTCTCCCCAGGAGGCGTGGGTTCGAATCCCAAGAACAAAGGAAACACAGTCAAGAGAGAGGTACCAGTTGCCAGGATGGCAGAGCGGTCTAAGGCGTTGCGTTCAGGTTGCTGTAACCCCAGGAGGCGTGGGTTCGAATCCCACCTCAGACAGAGCCCATTGATAGTACCAAGCAAGAAAAAAGCAAACACAGTCAAGAGAGAATTACCAGTTGCCAGGATGGCAGAGCGGTCTAAGGCGTTGCGTTCAGGTCGCAGTCTCCCCAGGAGGCGTGGGTTCGAATCCCACCTCAGAAAGAGCCCATTGAAAGTACCAAGCAATAACAAAGCAAACACAGTCAAGAGAGCATTACCAGTTGCCAGGATGGCAGAGCGGTCTAAGGCGTTGCGTTCAGGTCGCAGTCTCCCCAGGAGGCGTGGGTTCGAATCCCACCTCAGACAGAGCCCATTGATAGTACCAAGCAAGAAAAAAGCAAACACAGTCAAGAGAGAATTACCAGTTGCCAAGATGGCAGAGCGGTCTAAGGCGTTGCGTTCAGGTCGCAGTCTCCCCAGGAGGCGTGGGTTCGAATCCCACCTCAGACAGAGCCCATTGAAAGTACCAAGCAAGAACAAAGCAAACACATTCAAGAGAGCATTACCAGATGCCAGGATGGCAGAGTGGTCTAAGGCGTTGCGTTCAGGTCGCAGTCTCCCCAGGAGGCGTGGGTTCGAATCCCACCTCAGACAGTGCCCATTGAAAGTACCAAGCAAGAACAAAGCAAACACATTCAAGAGAGCATTCCCAGATGCCAGGATGGCAGAGTGGTCTAAGGCGTTGCGTTCAGGTTGCAGTCTCCCCAGGAGGCGTGGGTTCGAATCCCACCTCAGACAGAGCCCATTGAAAGTCCCTAGCAAGAAAAAAGCAAACACAGTCAACAGAGAGGTACCAGTTGCCAGGATGGCAGAGCGGTCTAAGGCGTTGCGTTCAGGTCGCAGTCTCCCCAGGAGGCGTGGGTTCGAATCCCACCTCAGACAGAGCCAATTGAAAGTACCAAGCAATAACAAAGCAAACACAGTCAAGAGAGCATTACCAGATGCCAGGATGGCAGAGCGGTCTAAGGCGTTACGTTCAGGTCGCAGTCTCCCCAGGACGCAGGGGTTCGAATCCCACCTCAGACAGAGCCCATTGAAAGTACCAAGCAAGAACAAAGCAAACACAGTCAAGAGAGCATTACCAGTTGCCAGGATGGCAGTGTGTTCTAAGGCGTTGCGTTCAGGTTGCAGTCTCCCCAGGAGGCGTGGGTTGAATCCCACCTCAGACAGTGCCCATTGAAAGTACCAAGCAAGAACAAAGCAAACACATTCAAGAGAGCATTACCACATGCCAGGATGGCAGAGCGGTCTAAGGCGTTGCGTTCAGGTCGCAGTCTCCCTAGGAGGCGTGGGTTCGAATACCACCTCAGACAGATCCCATTGAAAGTACCAAGCAATAACAAAGCAAACACAGTCAAGAGAGCATTACCAGTTTCCAGGATGGCAGAGCGGTCTCAGGCGTTGCGTTCAGGTCGCAGCCTCCCCAGGAGGCGTGGTTTCGAATCCCACCTCAGACAGAGCCCATTGAAAGTACCAAGCAATAACAAAGCAAACAAAGTCAAGTGAGCATTACCAGTTGCCAGGATGGCACAGCGGTCTAAGGCGTTGCGTTCAGGTCGCAGTCTCCCCAGGAGGCGTGGGTTTGAATCCCGCCTCAGACAGAGCCCATTGAACGTACCAAGTAAGAAAAAAGCAAACACAGTCAAGAGAGCATTACCAGTTGCCAGGATGGCAGAGCGGTCTCAGGCGTTGCGTTCAGGTCGCAGTCTCCCCAGGAGGCGTGGTCTCGAATCCCACCTCAGACAGAGCCCATTGAAAGTACCAAGCAATAACAAAGCAAACAAAGTCAAGAGAGCATTACCAGTTGCCAGGATGGCAGAGCGGTCTAAGGCGTTGCGTTCAGGTCGCAGTCTCCCCAGGAGGCGTGGGTTCGAATCCCGCCTCAGACAGAGCCCATTGAAAGTACCAAGCAAGAACAAAGCAAACACATTCAAGAGAGCATTACCAGATGCCAGGATGGCAGAGCGGTCTAAGGCGTTGCGTTCAGGTCGCAGTCTCCCCAGGAGGCGTGGTTTCGAATCCCACCTCAGACAGTGCCCATTGAAAGTACCAAGCAAGAACAAAGCAAACACAGTCAAGAGAGCATTACCAGATGCCAGGATGGCAGAGCGGTCTAAGGCGTTGCGTTCAGGTCGCAGTCTCCCCAGGAGGCGTGGTTTCGAATCCCACCTCAGACAGTGCCCATTGAAAGTACCAAGCAAGAACAAAGCAAACACATTCAAGAGAGCATTACCAGATGCCAGGATGGCAGAGCGGTCTAAGGCGTTGCGTTCAGGTCGCAGTCTCCCCAGGAGGCGTGGTTTCGAATCCCACCTCAGACAGTGCCTATTGAAAGTACCAAGCAAGAACAAAGCAAACACAGTCAAGAGAGCATTACCAGTTGCCAGGATGGCAGAGCGGTCTCAGGCGTTGCGTTCAGGTCGCAGCCTCCCCAGGAGGCGTGGTTTCGAATCCCACCTCAGACAGAGCCCATTGAAAGTACCAAGCAATAACAAAGCAAACAAAGTCAAGAGAGCATTACCAGTTGCCAGGATGGCAGAGCTGTCTAAGGCGTTGCGTTCAGGTCGCAGTCTCCCCAGGAGGCGTGGGTTTGAATCCCGCCTCAGACAGAGCCCATTGAACGTACCAAGCAAGAAAAAAGCAAACACAGTCAAGAGAGCATTACCAGTTGCCAGGATGGCAGAGCGGTCTAAGGCGTTGCGTTCAGGTCGCAGTCTCCCCAGGAGACGTGGGTTCGAATCCCGCCTCTGACAGAGCCCATTGAACGTACCGAGCAAGAAAAAAGCAAACACAGTCAAGAGAGCATTACCAGCTGCCAGGATGGCAGAGCGGTCTAAGGCGTTGCGTTCAGGTCGCAGTCTCCCCAGGAGGCGTGGGTTCAAATCCCGCCTCAGACAGAGCCCATTGAAAGTACCGAGCAAGAACAAAGCAAACACAGTCAAGAGAGCATTACCAGCTGCCAGGATGGCAGAGCGGTCTAAGGCGTCGCGTTCAGGTCGCATTCACCCCAGGAGGCGTGGGTTCGAATCCCACCTCAGACAGAGCCCATTGAAAGTACCAAGCAAGAACAAAGCAAACACAGTCAAGAGAGAGGTACCAGTTGCCAGGATGGCAGAGCGGTCTAAGGCGTTGCGTTCAGGTCGCAGTAACCCCAGGAGGCGTGGGTTCGAATCCCACCTCAGACAGAGCCCATTGATAGTACCAAGCAAGAAAAAAGAGAACACATTCAAGAGAGCATTACCAGATGCCAGGATGGCAGAGTGGTCTAAGGCGTTGCGTTCAGGTCGCAGTCTCCCCAGGAGGCGTGGGTTCGAATCCCGCCTGAGACAGAGCCCATTGAAAGTACCAAGCAAGAACAAAGCAAACACAGTCAAGAGAGAGGTACCAGTTGCCAGGATGGCAGAGCGGTCTAAGGCGTTGCGTTCAGGTCGCAGTAACCCCAGGAGGCGTGGGTTCGAATCCCACCTCAGACAGAGCCCATTGATAGTACCAAGCAAGAAAAAAGCAAACACAGTCAAGAGAGTATTACCAGTTGCCAAGATGGCAGAGCGGTCTAAGGCGTTGCGTTCAGGTCGCAGTCTCCCCAGGAGGCGTGGGTTCGAATCCCACCTCAGACAGAGCCCATTGAAAGTACCAAGCAAGAACAAAGCAAACACAGTCAGGAGAGAGGTACCAGTTGCCAGGATGGCAGAGCGGTCTAAGGCGTTGCGTTCAGGTCGCAGTAACCCCAGGAGGCGTGGGTTCGAATCCCACCTCAGACAGAGCCCATTGATAGTACCAAGCAAGAAAAAAGCAAACACAGTCAAGAGAGAATTACCAGTTGCCAAGATGGCAGAGCGGTCTAAGGCGTTGCGTTCAGGTCGCAGTCTCCCCAGGAGGCGTGGGTTCGAATCCCACCTCAGACAGAGCCCATTGAATGTACCAAGCAATAACAAAGCAAACACAGTCAAGAGAGAGGTACCAGTTGCCAGGATGGCAGAGCGGTCTAAGGCGTTGCGTTCAGGTCGCAGTAACCCCAGGAGGCGTGGGTTCGAATCCCACCTCAGACAGAGCCCATTGATAGTACCAAGCAATAACAAAGCAAACACAGTCAAGAGAGCATTACCAGTTGCCAGGATGGGAGAGCGGTCTAAGGCTTTGCGTTCAGGTCGCAGTCTCCCCAGGAGGCGTGGGTTCGAATCCCACCTCAGACAGTGCGCATTGAAAGTACCAAGCAAGAACAAAGCAAACACAGTCAAGAGAGCATTACCAGATGCCAGGATGGCAGAGCGGTCGAAGGCGTTGCGCAACGTTCAGGTCGCAGTCACCCCAGGAGGCGTGGGTTCGAATCCCACCTCAGACAGAGCCCATTGAAAGTACCAAGCAAGAACAAAGCAAACACATTCAAGAGAGCATTACCAGATGCCTGGATGGCAGAGCGGTCTAAGGCGTTGCGTTCAGGTCGCAGTCTCCCCAGGAGGCGTGGGTTCGAATCCCGCCTCAGACAGTGCCCATTGAAAGTACCAAGCAAGAACAAAGCAAACACATTCAAGAGAGCATTACCAGATGCCAGGATGGCAGAGCGGTCTAAGGCGTTGTGTTCAGGTCGCAGTCTCCCCAGGAGGCGTGGGTTCGAATCCCGCCTCAGACAGAGCCCATTGAAAGTACAAAGCAAGAACAAAGCAAACACAGTCAAGAGAGAGGTACCAGTTGCCAGGATGGCAGAGCGGTCTATGGCGTTGCGTTCAGGTCGCAGTCTCCCCAGGAGGCGTGGGTTCGAATCCCGCCTCAGACAGAGCCCATTGAAAGTACCAAGCAAGAACAAAGCAAACACAGTCAAGAGAGCATTACCAGTTGCCAGGATGGCAGAGCGGTCTAAGGCGTTGCGTTCCGGTCGCAGTAACCCCAGGAGGCGTGGGTTCGAATCCCACCTCAGACAGAGCCCATTGAAAGTACCAAGCAATAACAAAGCAAACACAGTCAAGAGAGCATTACCAGGTGCCAGGATGGCAGTGTATTCTAAGGCGTTGCGTTCAGGTCGCAGTCACCCCAGGAGGCGTGGGTTCGAATCCCACCTCAGACAGAGCCCATTGAAAGTACCAAGCAAGAACAAAGCAAACACAGTCAAGAGAGAGGTACCAGTTGCCAGGATGGCAGAGCGGTCTAAGGCGTTGCGTTCAGGTCGCAGTAACACCAGGAGGCGTGGTTTCGAATCCCACCTCAGACAGAGCCCATTGATAGCACCAAGCAAGAAAAAAGAGAACACATTCAAGAGAGCATTACCAGATGCCAGGATGGCAGAGTGGTCTAAGGCGTTGCGTTCAGGTCGCAGTCTCCCCAGGAGGCGTGGGTTCGAATCCCGCCTCAGACAGAGCCCATTGAAAGTACCAAGCAAGAACAAAGCAAACACAGTCAAGAGAGAGGTACCAGTTGCCAGGATGGCAGAGCGGTCTAAGGCGTTGCGTTCAGGTCGCAGTAACCCCAGGAGGCGTGGGTTCGAATCCCACCTCAGACAGAGCCCATTGATAGTACCAAGCAAGAAAAAAGCAAACACAGTCAAGAGAGAATTACCAGTTGCCAAGATGGCAGAGCGGTCTAAGGCGTTGCGTTCAGGTCGCAGTCTCCCCAGGAGGCGTGGGTTCGAATCCCACCTCAGACAGAGCCCATTGAAAGTACCAAGCAAGAACAAAGCAAACACAGTCAAGAGAGAGGTACCAGTTGCCAGGATGGCAGAGCGGTCTAAGGCGTTGCGTTCAGGTCGCAGTAACCCCAGGAGGCGTGGGTTCGAATCCCACCTCAGACAGAGCCCATTGATAGTACCAACCAAGAAAAAAGCAAACACAGTCAAGAGAGAATTACCAGTTGCCAAGATGGCAGAGCGGTCTAAGGCGTTGCGTTCAGGTCGCAGTCGCCCCAGGAGGCGTGGGTTCGAATCCCATCTCAGACAGAGCCCATTGAAAGTACCAAGCAATAACAAAGCAAACACAGTCAAGAGAGAGGTACCAGTTGCCAGGATGGCAGAGCGGTCTAAGGCGTTGCGTTCAGGTCGCAGTAACCCCAGGAGGCGTGGGTTCGAATCCCACCTCAGACAGATACCATTGATAGTACCAAGCAATAACAAAGCAAACACAGTCAAGAGAGCATTACCAGTTGCCAGGATGGGAGAGCGGTCTAAGGCGTTGCGTTCAGGTCGCAGTCTCCCCAGGAGGCGTGGGTTCGAATCCCACCTCAGACATTGCCCATTGAAAGTACCAAGCAAGAACAAAGCAAACACATTCAAGAGATCATTACCAGCTGCCAGGATGGCAGAGCGGTCTAAGGCGTTGCGTTCAGATCGCAGTCTCCCCAGGAGGCGTGGGTTCGAATCCCGCCTCAGACAGTGCCCATTGAAAGTACCAAGCAATAATAAAGCAAACACAGTCAAGAGAGCATTACCAGTTGCCAGGATGGCAGAGCGGTCTAAGGCGTTGCGTTCAGGTCGCAGTCTCCCCAGGAGGCGTGGGTTCGAATCCCACCTCAGACAGTGCGCATTGAAAGTACCAAGCAAGAACAAAGCAAACACAGTCAAGAGAGCATTACCAGATGCCAGGATGGCAGAGCGGTCGAAGGCGTTGCGCAACGTTCAGGTCGCAGTCTCCCCAGGAGGCGTGGGTTCGAATCCCAAGAACAAAGCAAACACATTCAAGAGAGCATTACCAGATGCCAGGATGGCAGAGCGGTCTAAGGCGTTGCGTTCAGATCGCAGTCTCCCCAGGAGGCTTGGGTTCGAATCCCACCTCAGACAGAGCCCATTGAAAGTACCAAGCAATAACAAAGCAAACAAAGTCAAGAGAGCATTACCAGTTGCCAGGATGGCAGAGCGGTCTAAGGCGTTGCGTTCAGGTCGCAGTCTCGCCAGGAGGCGTGGGTTCGAATCCCGCCTCAGACATTACCCATTGAAAGTACCAAGCAAGAACAAAGCAAACACATTCAAGAGAGCATTACCAGCTGCCAAGGCGTTGCGTTCAGGTCGCAGTCTCCCCAGGAGGCGTGGGTTCGAATCCCACCTCAGACAGAGCCCATTGAAAGTGCCAAGCAAGAACAAAGCAAACAGAGTCAAGAGAGCATTACCAGATGCCAGGATGGCAGAGCGGTCTAAGGCGTTGCGTTCAGGTCGCAGTCTCCCCAGGAGGCGTGGGTTCGAATCCCAAGAACAAAGGAAACACAGTCAAGAGAGAGGTACCAATTGCCAGGATGGCAGAGCGGTCTAAGGCGTTGCGTTCAGGTTGCTGTAACCCCAGGAGGCGTGGGTTCGAATCCCACCTCAGACAGAGCCCATTGATAGTACCAAGCAAGAAAAAAGCAAACACAGTCAAGAGAGAATTACCAGTTGCCAGGATGGCAGAGCGGTCTAAGGCGTTGCGTTCAGGTCGCAGTCTCCCCAGGAGGCGTGGGTTCGAATCCCACCTCAGAAAGAGCCCATTGAAAGTACCAAGCAATAACAAAGCAAACACAGTCAAGAGAGCATTACCAGTTGCCAGGATGGCAGAGCGGTCTAAGGCGTTGCGTTCAGGTCGCAGTCTCCCCAGGAGGCGTGGGTTCGAATCCCACCTCAGACAGAGCCCATTGATAGTACCAAGCAAGAAAAAAGCAAACACAGTCAAGAGAGAATTACCAGTTGCCAAGATGGCAGAGCGGTCTAAGGCGTTGCGTTCAGGTCGCAGTCTCCCCAGGAGGCGTGGGTTCGAATCCCACCTCAGACAGAGCCCATTGAAAGTACCAAGCAAGAACAAAGCAAACACATTCAAGAGAGCATTACCAGATGCCAGGATGGCAGAGTGGTCTAAGGCGTTGCGTTCAGGTCGCAGTCTCCCCAGGAGGCGTGGGTTCGAATCCCACCTCAGACAGAGCCCATTGATAGTACCAAGCAAGAAAAAAGAGAACACATTCAAGAGAGCATTACCAGATGCCAGGATGGCAGAGTGGTCTAAGGCGTTGCGTTCAGGTCGCAGTCTCCCCAGGAGGCGTGGGTTCGAATCCCGCCTGAGACAGAGCCCATTGAAAGTACCAAGCAAGAACAAAGCAAACACAGTCAAGAGAGAGGTACCAGTTGCCAGGATGGCAGAGCGGTCTAAGGCGTTGCGTTCAGGTCGCAGTAACCCCAGGAGGCGTGGGTTCGAATCCCACCTCAGACAGAGCCCATTGATAGTACCAAGCAAGAAAAAAGCAAACACAGTCAAGAGAGTATTACCAGTTGCCAAGATGGCAGAGCGGTCTAAGGCGTTGCGTTCAGGTCGCAGTCTCCCCAGGAGGCGTGGGTTCGAATCCCACCTCAGACAGAGCCCATTGAAAGTACCAAGCAAGAACAAAGCAAACACAGTCAGGAGAGAGGTAGCAGTTGCCAGGATGGCAGAGCGGTCTAAGGCGTTGCGTTCAGGTCGCAGTAACCCCAGGAGGCGTGGGTTCGAATCCCACCTCAGACAGAGCCCATTGATAGTACCAAGCAAGAAAAAAGCAAACACAGTCAAGAGAGATTTACCAGTTGCCAAGATGGCAGAGCGGTCTAAGGCGTTGCGTTCAGGTCGCAGTCTCCCCAGGAGGCGTGGGTTCGAATCCCGCCTCAGACAGAGCCCATTGAAAGTACCAAGCAAGAACAAAGCAAACACAGTCAAGAGAGAGGTACCAGTTGCCAGGATGGCAGAGCGGTCTAAGGCGTTGCGTTCAGGTCGCAGTAACCCCAGGAGGCGTGGGTTCGAATCCCACCTCAGACAGAGCCCATTGATAGTACCAAGCAATAACAAAGCAAACACAGTCAAGAGAGCATTACCAGTTGCCAGGATGGGAGAGCGGTCTAAGGCGTTGCGTTCAGGTCGCAGTCTCCCCAGGAGGCGTGGGTTCGAATCCCACCTCAGACAGTGCGCATTGAAAGTACCAAGCAAGAACAAAGCAAACACAGTCAAGAGAGCATTACCAGATGCCAGGATGGCAGAGCGGTCGAAGGCGTTGCGCAACGTTCAGGTCGCAGTCACCCCAGGAGGCGTGGGTTCGAATCCCACCTCAGACAGAGCCCATTGATAGTACCAACCAAGAAAAAAGCAAACACAGTCAAGAGAGAATTACCAGTTGCCAAGATGGCAGAGCGGTCTAAGGCGTTGCGTTCAGGTCGCAGTCGCCCCAGGAGGCGTGGGTTCGAATCCCATCTCAGACAGAGCCCATTGAAAGTACCAAGCAATAACAAAGCAAACACAGTCAAGAGAGAGGTACCAGTTGCCAGGATGGCAGAGCGGTCTAAGGCGTTGCGTTCAGGTCGCAGTCTCCCCAGGAGGCGTGGGTTCGAATCCCGCCTCAGACAGAGCCCATTGAAAGTACAAAGCAAGAACAAAGCAAACACAGTCAAGAGAGAGGTACCAGTTGCCAGGATGGCAGAGCGGTCTATGGCGTTGCGTTCAGGTCGCAGTCTCCCCAGGAGGCGTGGGTTCGAATCCCGCCTCAGTCAGAGCCCATTGAAAGTACCAAGCAAGAACAAAGCAAACACAGTCAAGAGAGCATTACCAGTTGCCAGGATGGCAGAGCGGTCTAAGGCGTTGCGTTCAGGTCGCAGTAACCCCAGGAGGCGTGGGTTCGAATCCCACCTCAGACAGAGCCCATTGAAAGTACCAAGCAATAACAAAGCAAACACAGTCAAGAGAGCATTACCAGGTGCCAGGATGGCAGTGTATTCTAAGGCGTTGCGTTCAGGTCGCAGTCACCCCAGGAGGCGTGGGTTCGAATCCCACCTCAGACAGAGCCCATTGAAAGTACCAAGCAAGAACAAAGCAAACACAGTCAAGAGAGAGGTACCAGTTGCCAGGATGGCAGAGCGGTCTAAGGCGTTGCGTTCAGGTCGCAGTAACACCAGGAGGCGTGGTTTCGAATCCCACCTCAGACAGAGCCCATTGATAGCACCAAGCAAGAAAAAAGAGAACACATTCAAGAGAGCATTACCAGATGCCAGGATGGCAGAGTGGTCTAAGGCGTTGCGTTCAGGTCGCAGTCTCCCCAGGAGGCGTGGGTTCGAATCCCGCCTCAGACAGAGCCCATTGAAAGTACCAAGCAAGAACAAAGCAAACACAGTCAAGAGAGAGGTACCAGTTGCCAGGATGGCAGAGCGGTCTAAGGCGTTGCGTTCAGGTCGCAGTAACCCCAGGAGGCGTGGGTTCGAATCCCACCTCAGACAGAGCCCATTGATAGTACCAAGCAAGAAAAAAGCAAACACAGTCAAGAGATAATTACCAGTTGCCAAGATGGCAGAGCGGTCTAAGGCGTTGCGTTCAGGTCGCAGTCTCCCCAGGAGGCGTGGGTTCGAATCCCATCTCAGACAGAGCCCATTGAAAGTACCAAGCAATAACAAAGCAAACACAGTCAAGAGAGAGGTACCAGTTGCCAGGATGGCAGAGCGCGGTCTAAGGCGTTGCGTTCAGGTCGCAGTAACCCCAGGAGGCGTGGGTTCGAATCCCGCCTCAGACAGAGCCCATTGAAAGTACAAAGCAAGAACAAAGCAAACACAGTCAAGAGAGAGGTACCAGTTGCCAGGATGGCAGAGCGGTCTATGGCGTTGCGTTCAGGTCGCAGTCTCCCCAGGAGGCGTGGGTTCGAATCCCGCCTCAGACAGAGCCCATTGAAAGTACCAAGCAAGAACAAAGCAAACACAGTCAAGAGAGCATTACCAGTTGCCAGGATGGCAGAGCGGTCTAAGGCGTTGCGTTCAGGTCGCAGTAACCCCAGGAGGCGTGGGTTCGAATCCCACCTCAGACAGAGCCCATTGAAAGTACCAAGCAATAACAAAGCAAACACAGTCAAGAGAGCATTACCAGGTGCCAGGATGGCAGTGTATTCTAAGGCGTTGCGTTCAGGTCGCAGTCACCCCAGGAGGCGTGGGTTCGAATCCCACCTCAGACAGAGCCCATTGAAAGTACCAAGCAAGAACAAAGCAAACACAGTCAAGAGAGAGGTACCAGTTGCCAGGATGGCAGAGCGGTCTAAGGCGTTGCGTTCAGGTCACAGTAACACCAGGAGGCGTGGTTTCGAATCCCACCTCAGACAGAGCCCATTGATAGCACCAAGCAAGAAAAAAGAGAACACATTCAAGAGAGCATTACCAGATGCCAGGATGGCAGAGCGGTCTAAGGAGTTGCGTTCAGATCGCAGTCTCCCCAGGAGGCTTGGGTTCGAATCCCACCTCAGACAGAGCCCATTGAAAGTACCAAGCAATAACAAAGCAAACAAAGTCAAGAGAGCATTACCAGTTGCCAGGATGGCAGAGCGGTCTAAGGCGTTGCGTTCAGGTCGCAGTCTCGCCAGGAGGCGTGGGTTCGAATCCCGCCTCAGACATTGCCCATTGAAAGTACCAAGCAAGAACAAAGCAAACACATTCAAGAGAGCATTACCAGCTGCCAAGGCGTTGCGTTCAGGTCGCAGTCTCCCCAGGAGGCGTGGGTTCGAATCCCACCTCAGACAGAGCCCATTGAAAGTGCCAAGCAAGAACAAAGCAAACACAGTCAAGAGAGCATTACCAGATGCCAGGATGGCAGAGCGGTCTAAGGCGTTGCGTTCAGGTCGCAGTCTCCCCAGGAGGCGTGGGTTCGAATCCCAAGAACAAAGGAAACACAGTCAAGAGAGAGGTACCAGTTGCCAGGATGGCAGAGCGGTCTAAGGCGTTGCGTTCAGGTTGCTGTAACCCCAGGAGGCGTGGGTTCGAATCCCACCTCAGACAGAGCCCATTGATAGTACCAAGCAAGAAAAAAGCAAACACAGTCAAGAGAGAATTACCAGTTGCCAGGATGGCAGAGCGGTCTAAGGCGTTGCGTTCAGGTCGCAGTCTCCCCAGGAGGCGTGGGTTCGAATCCCACCTCAGACAGTGCGCATTGAAAGTACCAAGCAAGAACAAAGCAAACACAGTCAAGAGAGCATTACCAGATGCCAGGATGGCAGAGCGGTCTAAGGCGTTGCGTTCAGGTCGCAGTCTCCCCAGGAGGCGTGGGTTCGAATCCCAAGAACAAAGGAAACACAGTCAAGAGAGAGGTACCAGTTGCCAGGATGGCAGAGCGGTCTAAGGCGTTGCGTTCAGGTTGCTGTAACCCCAGGAGGCGTGGGTTTGAATCCCACCTCAGACAGAGCCCATTGATAGTACCAAGCAAGAAAAAAGCAAACACAGTCAAGAGAGAATTACCAGTTGCCAGGATGGCAGAGCGGTCTAAGGCGTTGCGTTCAGGTCGCAGTCTCCCCAGGAGGCGTGGGTTCGAATCCCACCTCAGACAGAGCCCATTGAAAGTACCAAGCAAGAACAAAGCAAACACAGTCAAGAGAGAGGTACCAGTTGCCAGGATGGCAGAGCGGTCTAAGGCGTTGCGTTCAGGTCGCAGTAACACCAGGAGGCGTGGGTTCGAATCCCACCTCAGACAGAGCCCATTGATAGCACCAAGCAAGAAAAAAGAGAACACATTCAAGAGAGCATTACCAGATGCCAGGATGGCAGAGTGGTCTAAGGCGTTGCGTTCAGGTCGCAGTCTCCCAAGGAGGCGTGGGTTCGAATCCCGCCTCAGACAGAGCCCATTGAAAGTACCAAGCAAGAACAAAGCAAACACAGTCAAGAGAGAGGTACCAGTTGCCAGGATGGCAGAGCGGTCTAAGGCGTTGCGTTCAGGTCGCAGTAACCCCAGGAGGCGTGGGTTCGAATCCCACCTCAGACAGAGCCCATTGATAGTACCAACCAAGAAAAAAGCAAACACAGTCAAGAGAGAATTACCAGTTGCCAAGATGGCAGAGCGGTCTAAGGCGTTGCGTTCAGGTCGCAGTCGCCCCAGGAGGCGTGGGTTCGAATCCCACCTTAGACAGAGCCCATTGAAAGTACCAAGCAATAACAAAGCAAACACAGTCAAGAGAGAGGTACCAGTTGCCAGGATGGCAGAGCGGTCTAAGGCGTTGCGTTCAGGTCGCAGTAACCCCAGGAGGCGTGGGTTCGAATCCCACCTCAGACAGAGCCCATTGATAGTACCAAGCAATAACAAAGCAAACACAGTCAAGAGAGCATTACCAGTTGCCAGGATGGGAGAGCGGTCTAAGGCGTTGCGTTCAGGTCGCAGTCTCCCCAGGAGGCGTGGGTTCGAATCCCACCTCAGACATTGCCCATTGAAAGTACCAAGCAAGAACAAAGCAAACACATTCAAGAGATCATTACCAGCTGCCAGGATGGCAGAGCGGTCTAAGGCGTTGCGTTCAGATCGCAGTCTCCCCAGGAGGCGTGGGTTCGAATCCCGCCTCAGACAGTGCCCATTGAAAGTACCAAGCAATAATAAAGCAAACACAGTCAAGAGAGCATTACCAGTTGCCAGGATGGCAGAGCGGTCGAAGGCGTTGCGTTCAGGTCGCAGTCTCCCCAGGAGGCGTGGGTTCGAATCCCACCTCAGACAGTGCTCATTGAAAGTACCAAGCAAGAACAAAGCAAACACAGTCAAGAGAGCATTACCAGATGCCAGGATGGCAGAGCGGTCGAAGGCGTTGCGCAACGTTCAGGTCGCAGTCTCCCCAGGAGGCGTGGGTTCGAATCCCAAGAACAAAGCAAACACATTCAAGAGAGCATTACCAGATGCCAGGATGGCAGAGCGGTCTAAGGCGTTGCGTTCAGGTCGCAGTCTCCCCAGGAGGCGTGGGTTCGAATCCCGCCTCAGACAGAGCCCATTGAAAGTACCAAGCAAGAACAAAGCAAACACAGTCAAGAGAGCATTACCAGTTGCCAGGATGGCAGAGCGGTCTAAGGCGTTGCGTTCAGGTCGCAGTAACCCCAGGAGGCGTGGGTTCGAATCCCACCTCAGACAGATCCCATTGAAAGTACCAAGCAATAACAAAGCAAACACAGTCAAGAGAGCATTACCAGGTGCCAGGATGGCAGTGTATTCTAAGGCGTTGCGTTCAGGTCGCAGTCACCCCAGGAGGCGTGGGTTCGAATCCCACCTCAGACAGAGCCCATTGAAAGTACCAAGCAAGAACAAAGCAAACACAGTCAAGAGAGAGGTACCAGTTGCCAGGATGGCAGAGCGGTCTAAGGCGTTGCGTTCAGGTCGCAGTAACACCAGGAGGCGTGGGTTCGAATCCCACCTCAGACAGAGCCCATTGATAGCACCAAGCAAGAAAAAAGAGAACACATTCAAGAGAGCATTACCAGATGCCAGGATGGCAGAGTGGTCTAAGGCGTTGCGTTCAGGTCGCAGTCTCCCAAGGAGGCGTGGGTTCGAATCCCGCCTCAGACAGAGCCCATTGAAAGTACCAAGCAAGAACAAAGCAAACACAGTCAAGAGAGAGGTACCAGTTGCCAGGATGGCAGAGCGGTCTAAGGCGTTGCGTTCAGGTCGCAGTAACCCCAGGAGGCGTGGGTTCGAATCCCACCTCAGACAGAGCCCATTGATAGTACCAACCAAGAAAAAAGCAAACACAGTCAAGAGAGAATTACCAGTTGCCAAGATGGCAGAGCGGTCTAAGGCGTTGCGTTCAGGTCGCAGTCGCCCCAGGAGGCGTGGGTTCGAATCCCACCTCAGACAGAGCCCATTGAAAGTACCAAGCAATAACAAAGCAAACACAGTCAAGAGAGAGGTACCAGTTGCCAGGATGGCAGAGCGGTCTAAGGCGTTGCGTTCAGGTCGCAGTAACCCCAGGAGGCGTGGGTTCGAATCCCACCTCAGACAGAGCCCATTGATAGTACCAAGCAATAACAAAGCAAACACAGTCAAGAGAGCATTACCAGTTGCCAGGATGGGAGAGCGGTCTAAGGCGTTGCGTTCAGGTCGCAGTCTCGCCAGGAGGCGTGGGTTAGAATCCCGCCTCAGACATTGCCCATTGAAAGTACCAAGCAAGAACAAAGCAAACACATTCAAGAGAGCATTACCAGCTGCCAAGGCGTTGCGTTCAGGTCGCAGTCTCCCCAGGAGGCGTGGGTTCGAATCCCACCTCAGACAGAGCCCATTGAAAGTGCCAAGCAAGAACAAAACAAACACAGTCAAGAGAGCATTACCAGATGCCAGGATGGCAGAGCGGTCTAAGTCGTTGCGTTCAGGTCGCAGTCTCCCCAGGAGGCGTGGGTTCGAATCCCAAGAACAAAGGAAACACAGTCAAGAGAGAGGTACCAGTTGCCAGGATGGCAGAGCGGTCTAAGGCGTTGCGTTCAGGTTGCTGTAACCCCAGGAGGCGTGGGTTCGAATCCCACCTCAGACAGAGCCCATTGATAGTACCAAGCAAGAAAAAAGCAAACACAGTCAAGAGAGAATTACCAGTTGCCAGGATGGCAGAGCGGTCTAAGGCGTTGCGTTCAGGTCGCAGTCTCCCCAGGAGGCGTGGGTTCGAATCCCACCTCAGAAAGAGCCCATTGAAAGTACCAAGCAATAACAAAGCAAACACAGTCAAGAGAGCATTACCAGTTGCCAGGATGGCAGAGCGGTCTAAGGCGTTGCGTTCAGGTCGCAGTCTCCCCAGGAGGCGTGGGTTCGAATCCCACCTCAGACAGAGCCCATTGATAGTACCAAGCAAGAAAAAAGCAAACACAGTCAAGAGAGAATTACCAGTTGCCAAGATGGCAGAGCGGTCTAAGGCGTTGCGTTCAGGTCGCAGTCTCCCCAGGAGGCGTGGGTTCGAATCCCACCTCAGACAGAGCCCATTGAAAGTACCAAGCAAGAACAAAGCAAACACATTCAAGAGAGCATTACCAGATGCCAGGATGGCAGAGTGGTCTAAGGCGTTGCGTTCAGGTCGCAGTCTCCCCAGGAGGCGTGGGTTCGAATCCCACCTCAGACAGTGCCCATTGAAAGTACCAAGCAAGAACAAAGCAAACACATTCAAGAGAGCATTCCCAGATGCCAGGATGGCAGAGTGGTCTAAGGCGTTGCGTTCAGGTTGCAGTCTCCCCAGGAGGCGTGGGTTCGAATCCCACCTCAGACAGAGCCCATTGAAATTCCCTAGCAAGAAAAAAGCAAACACAGTCAACAGAGAGGTACCAGTTGCCAGGATGGCAGAGCGGTCTAAGGCGTTGCGTTCAGGTCGCAGTCTCCCCAGGAGGCGTGGGTTCGAATCCCACCTCAGACAGAGCCAATTGAAAGTACCAAGCAATAACAAAGCAAACACAGTCAAGAGAGCATTACCAGATGCCAGGATGGCAGAGCGGTCTAAGGCGTTACGTTCAGGTCGCAGTCTCCCCAGGACGCAGGGGTTCGAATCCCACCTCAGACAGAGCCCATTGAAAGTACCAAGCAAGAACAAAGCAAACACAGTCAAGAGAGCATTACCAGTTGCCAGGATGGCAGTGTGTTCTAAGGCGTTGCGTTCAGGTTGCAGTCTCCCCAGGAGGCGTGGGTTGAATCCCACCTCAGACAGTGCCCATTGAAAGTACCAAGCAAGAACAAAGCAAACACATTCAAGAGAGCATTACCACATGCCAGGATGGCAGAGCGGTCTAAGGCGTTGCGTTCAGGTCGCAGTCTCCCTAGGAGGCGTGGGTTCGAATACCACCTCAGACAGATCCCATTGAAAGTACCAAGCAATAACAAAGCAAACACAGTCAAGAGAGCATTACCAGTTTCCAGGATGGCAGAGCGGTCTCAGGCGTTGCGTTCAGGTCGCAGCCTCCCCAGGAGGCGTGGTTTCGAATCCCACCTCAGACAGAGCCCATTGAAAGTACCAAGCAATAACAAAGCAAACAAAGTCAAGTGAGCATTACCAGTTGCCAGGATGGCACAGCGGTCTAAGGCGTTGCGTTCAGGTCGCAGTCTCCCCAGGAGGCGTGGGTTTGAATCCCGCCTCAGACAGAGCCCATTGAACGTACCAAGCAAGAAAAAAGCAAACACAGTCAAGAGAGCATTACCAGTTGCCAGGATGGCAGAGCGGTCTCAGGCGTTGCGTTCAGGTCGCAGTCTCCCCAGGAGGCGTGGTCTCGAATCCCACCTAAGACAGAGCCCATTGAAAGTACAAAGCAATAACAAAGCAAACAAAGTCAAGAGAGCATTACCAGTTGCCAGGATGGCAGAGCGGTCTAAGGCGTTGCGTTCAGGTCGCAGTCTCCCCAGGAGGCGTGGGTTCGAATCCCGCCTCAGACAGAGCCCATTGAAAGTACCAAGCAAGAACAAAGCAAACACATTCAAGAGAGCATTACCAGATGCCAGGATGGCAGAGCGGTCTAAGGCGTTGCGTTCAGGTCGCAGTCTCCCCAGGAGGCGTGGTTTCGAATCCCACCTCAGACAGTGCCCATTGAAAGTACCAAGCAAGAACAAAGCAAACACAGTCAAGAGAGCATTACCAGATGCCAGGATGGCAGAGCGGTCTAAGGCGTTGCGTTCAGGTCGCAGTCTCCCCAGGAGGCGTGGTTTCGAATCCCACCTCAGACAGTGCCCATTGAAAGTACCAAGCAAGAACAAAGCAAACACATTCAAGAGAGCATTACCAGATGCCAGGATGGCAGAGCGGTCTAAGGCGTTGCGTTCAGGTCGCAGTCTCCCCAGGAGGCGTGGTTTCGAATCCCACCTCAGACAGTGCCTATTGAAAGTACCAAGCAAGAACAAAGCAAACACAGTCAAGAGAGCATTACCAGTTGCCAGGATGGCAGAGCGGTCTCAGGCGTTGCGTTCAGGTCGCAGCCTCCCCAGGAGGCGTGGTTTCGAATTCCACCTCAGACAGAGCCCATTGAAAGTACCAAGCAATAACAAAGCAAACAAAGTCAAGAGAGCATTACCAGTTGCCAGGATGGCAGAGCTGTCTAAGGCGTTGCGTTCAGGTCGCAGTCTCCCCAGGAGGCGTGGGTTTGAATCCCGCCTCAGACAGAGCCCATTGAACGTACCAAGCAAGAAAAAAGCAAACACAGTCAAGAGAGCATTACCAGTTGCCAGGATGGCAGAGCGGTCTAAGGCGTTGCGTTCAGGTCGCAGTCTCCCCAGGAGACGTGGGTTCGAATCCCGCCTCTGACAGAGCCCATTGAACGTACCGAGCAAGAAAAAAGCAAACACAGTCAAGAGAGCATTACCAGCTGCCAGGATGGCAGAGCGGTCTAAGGCGTTGCGTTCAGGTCGCAGTCTCCCCAGGAGGCGTGGGTTCAAATCCCGCCTCAGACAGAGCCCATTGAAAGTACAGAGCAAGAACAAAGCAAACACAGTCAAGAGAGCATTACCAGCTGCCAGGATGGCAGAGCGGTCTAAGGCGTCGCGTTCAGGTCGCATTCACCCCAGGAGGCGTGGGTTCGAATCCCACCTCAGACAGAGCCCATTGAAAGTACCAAGCAAGAACAAAGCAAACACAGTCAAGAGAGAGGTACCAGTTGCCAGGATGGCAGAGCGGTCTAAGGCGTTGCGTTCAGGTCGCAGTAACCCCAGGAGGCGTGGGTTCGAATCCCACCTCAGACAGAGCCCATTGATAGTACCAAGCAAGAAAAAAGAGAACACATTCAAGAGAGCATTACCAGATGCCAGGATGGCAGAGTGGTCTAAGGCGTTGCGTTCAGGTCGCAGTCTCCCCAGGAGGCGTGGGTTCGAATCCCGCCTGAGACAGAGCCCATTGAAAGTACCAAGCAAGAACAAAGCAAACACAGTCAAGAGAGAGGTACCAGTTGCCAGGATGGCAGAGCGGTCTAAGGCGTTGCGTTCAGGTCGCAGTAACCCCAGGAGGCGTGGGTTCGAATCCCACCTCAGACAGAGCCCATTGATAGTACCAAGCAAGAAAAAAGCAAACACAGTCAAGAGAGTATTACCAGTTGCCAAGATGGCAGAGCGGTCTAAGGCGTTGCGTTCAGGTCGCAGTCTCCCCAGGAGGCGTGGGTTCGAATCCCACCTCAGACAGAGCCCATTGAAAGTACCAAGCAAGAACAAAGCAAACACAGTCAGGAGAGAGGTACCAGTTGCCAGGATGGCAGAGCGGTCTAAGGCGTTGCGTTCAGGTCGCAGTAACCCCAGGAGGCGTGGGTTCGAATCCCACCTCAGACAGAGCCCATTGATAGTACCAAGCAAGAAAAAAGCAAACACAGTCAAGAGAGAATTACCAGTTGCCAAGATGGCAGAGCGGTCTAAGGCGTTGCGTTCAGGTCGCAGTCTCCCCAGGAGGCGTGGGTTCGAATCCCACCTCAGACAGAGCCCATTGAATGTACCAAGCAATAACAAAGCAAACACAGTCAAGAGAGAGGTACCAGTTGCCAGGATGGCAGAGCGGTCTAAGGCGTTGCGTTCAGGTCGCAGTAACCCCAGGAGGCGTGGGTTCGAATCCCACCTCAGACAGAGCCCATTGATAGTACCAACCAAGAAAAAAGCAAACACAGTCAAGAGAGAATTACCAGTTGCCAAGATGGCAGAGCGGTCTAAGGCGTTGCGTTCAGGTCGCAGTCGCCCCAGGAGGCGTGGGTTCGAATCCCACCTTAGACAGAGCCCATTGAAAGTACCAAGCAATAACAAAGCAAACACAGTCAAGAGAGAGGTACCAGTTGCCAGGATGGCAGAGCGGTCTAAGGCGTTGCGTTCAGGTCGCAGTAACCCCAGGAGGCGTGGGTTCGAATCCCACCTCAGACAGAGCCCATTGATAGTACCAAGCAATAACAAAGCAAACACAGTCAAGAGAGCATTACCAGTTGCCAGGATGGGAGAGCGGTCTAAGGCGTTGCGTTCAGGTCGCAGTCTCCCCAGGAGGCGTGGGTTCGAATCCCACCTCAGACATTGCCCATTGAAAGTACCAAGCAAGAACAAAGCAAACACATTCAAGAGATCATTACCAGCTGCCAGGATGGCAGAGCGGTCTAAGGCGTTGCGTTCAGATCGCAGTCTCCCCAGGAGGCGTGGGTTCGAATCCCGCCTCAGACAGTGCCCATTGAAAGTACCAAGCAATAATAAAGCAAACACAGTCAAGAGAGCATTACCAGTTGCCAGGATGGCAGAGCGGTCGAAGGCGTTGCGTTCAGGTCGCAGTCTCCCCAGGAGGCGTGGGTTCGAATCCCACCTCAGACAGTGCTCATTGAAAGTACCAAGCAAGAACAAAGCAAACACAGTCAAGAGAGCATTACCAGATGCCAGGATGGCAGAGCGGTCGAAGGCGTTGCGCAACGTTCAGGTCGCAGTCTCCCCAGGAGGCGTGGGTTCGAATCCCAAGAACAAAGCAAACACATTCAAGAGAGCATTACCAGATGCCAGGATGGCAGAGCGGTCTAAGGCGTTGCGTTCAGGTCGCAGTCTCCCCAGGAGGCGTGGGTTCGAATCCCGCCTCAGACAGAGCCCATTGAAAGTACCAAGCAAGAACAAAGCAAACACAGTCAAGAGAGCATTACCAGTTGCCTGGATGGCAGAGCGGTCTAAGGCGTTGCGTTCAGGTCGCAGTAACCCCAGGAGGCGTGGGTTCGAATCCCACCTCAGACAGATCCCATTGAAAGTACCAAGCAATAACAAAGCAAACACAGTCAAGAGAGCATTACCAGGTGCCAGGATGGCAGTGTATTCTAAGGCGTTGCGTTCAGGTCGCAGTCACCCCAGGAGGCGTGGGTTCGAATCCCACCTCAGACAGAGCCCATTGATAGCACCAAGCAAGAAAAAAGAGAACACATTCAAGAGAGCATTACCAGATGCCAGGATGGCAGAGTGGTCTAAGGCGTTGCGTTCAGGTCGCAGTCTCCCAAGGAGGCGTGGGTTCGAATCCCGCCTCAGACAGAGCCCATTGAAAGTACCAAGCAAGAACAAAGCAAACACAGTCAAGAGAGAGGTACCAGTTGCCAGGATGGCAGAGCGGTCTAAGGCGTTGCGTTCAGGTCGCAGTAACCCCAGGAGGCGTGGGTTCGAATCCCACCTCAGACAGAGCCCATTGATAGTACCAACCAAGAAAAAAGCAAACACAGTCAAGAGAGAATTACCAGTTGCCAAGATGGCAGAGCGGTCTAAGGCGTTGCGTTCAGGTCGCAGTCGCCCCAGGAGGCGTGGGTTCGAATCCCACCTCAGACAGAGCCCATTGAAAGTACCAAGCAATAACAAAGCAAACACAGTCAAGAGAGAGGTACCAGTTGCCAGGATGGCAGAGCGGTCTAAGGCGTTGCGTTCAGGTCGCAGTAACCCCAGGAGGCGTGGGTTCGAATCCCACCTCAGACAGAGCCCATTGATAGTACCAAGCAATAACAAAGCAAACACAGTCAAGAGAGCATTACCAGTTGCCAGGATGGGAGAGCGGTCTAAGGCGTTGCGTTCAGGTCGCAGTCTCGCCAGGAGGCGTGGGTTAGAATCCCGCCTCAGACATTGCCCATTGAAAGTACCAAGCAAGAACAAAGCAAACACATTCAAGAGAGCATTACCAGCTGCCAAGGCGTTGCGTTCAGGTCGCAGTCTCCCCAGGAGGCGTGGGTTCGAATCCCACCTCAGACAGAGCCCATTGAAAGTGCCAAGCAAGAACAAAACAAACACAGTCAAGAGAGCATTACCAGATGCCAGGATGGCAGAGCGGTCTAAGGCGTTGCGTTCAGGTCGCAGTCTCCCCAGGAGGCGTGGGTTCGAATCCCAAGAACAAAGGAAACACAGTCAAGAGAGAGGTACCAGTTGCCAGGATGGCAGAGCGGTCTAAGGCGTTGCGTTCAGGTTGCTGTAACCCCAGGAGGCGTGGGTTCGAATCCCACCTCAGACAGAGCCCATTGATAGTACCAAGCAAGAAAAAAGCAAACACAGTCAAGAGAGAATTACCAGTTGCCAGGATGGCAGAGCGGTCTAAGGCGTTGCGTTCAGGTCGCAGTCTCCCCAGGAGGCGTGGGTTCGAATCCCACCTCAGAAAGAGCCCATTGAAAGTACCAAGCAATAACAAAGCAAACACAGTCAAGAGAGCATTACCAGTTGCCAGGATGGCAGAGCGGTCTAAGGCGTTGCGTTCAGGTCGCAGTCTCCCCAGGAGGCGTGGGTTCGAATCCCACCTCAGACAGAGCCCATTGATAGTACCAAGCAAGAAAAAAGCAAACACAGTCAAGAGAGAATTACCAGTTGCCAAGATGGCAGAGCGGTCTAAGGCGTTGCGTTCAGGTCGCAGTCTCCCCAGGAGGCGTGGGTTCGAATCCCACCTCAGACAGAGCCCATTGAAAGTACCAAGCAAGAACAAAGCAAACACATTCAAGAGAGCATTACCAGATGCCAGGATGGCAGAGTGGTCTAAGGCGTTGCGTTCAGGTCGCAGTCTCCCCAGGAGGCGTGGGTTCGAATCCCACCTCAGACAGTGCCCATTGAAAGTACCAAGCAAGAACAAAGCAAACACATTCAAGAGAGCATTCCCAGATGCCAGGATGGCAGAGTGGTCTAAGGCGTTGCGTTCAGGTTGCAGTCTCCCCAGGAGGCGTGGGTTCGAATCCCACCTCAGACAGAGCCCATTGAAATTCCCTAGCAAGAAAAAAGCAAACACAGTCAACAGAGAGGTACCAGTTGCCAGGATGGCAGAGCGGTCTAAGGCGTTGCGTTCAGGTCGCAGTCTCCCCAGGAGGCGTGGGTTCGAATCCCACCTCAGACAGAGCCAATTGAAAGTACCAAGCAATAACAAAGCAAACACAGTCAAGAGAGCATTACCAGATGCCAGGATGGCAGAGCGGTCTAAGGCGTTACGTTCAGGTCGCAGTCTCCCCAGGACGCAGGGGTTCGAATCCCACCTCAGACAGAGCCCATTGAAAGTACCAAGCAAGAACAAAGCAAACACAGTCAAGAGAGCATTACCAGTTGCCAGGATGGCAGTGTGTTCTAAGGCGTTGCGTTCAGGTTGCAGTCTCCCCAGGAGGCGTGGGTTGAATCCCACCTCAGACAGTGCCCATTGAAAGTACCAAGCAAGAACAAAGCAAACACATTCAAGAGAGCATTACCACATGCCAGGATGGCAGAGCGGTCTAAGGCGTTGCGTTCAGGTCGCAGTCTCCCTAGGAGGCGTGGGTTCGAATACCACCTCAGACAGATCCCATTGAAAGTACCAAGCAATAACAAAGCAAACACAGTCAAGAGAGCATTACCAGTTTCCAGGATGGCAGAGCGGTCTCAGGCGTTGCGTTCAGGTCGCAGCCTCCCCAGGAGGCGTGGTTTCGAATCCCACCTCAGACAGAGCCCATTGAAAGTACCAAGCAATAACAAAGCAAACAAAGTCAAGTGAGCATTACCAGTTGCCAGGATGGCACAGCGGTCTAAGGCGTTGCGTTCAGGTCGCAGTCTCCCCAGGAGGCGTGGGTTTGAATCCCGCCTCAGACAGAGCCCATTGAACGTACCAAGCAAGAAAAAAGCAAACACAGTCAAGAGAGCATTACCAGTTGCCAGGATGGCAGAGCGGTCTCAGGCGTTGCGTTCAGGTCGCAGTCTCCCCAGGAGGCGTGGTCTCGAATCCCACCTCAGACAGAGCCCATTGAAAGTACAAAGCAATAACAAAGCAAACAAAGTCAAGAGAGCATTACCAGTTGCCAGGATGGCAGAGCGGTCTAAGGCGTTGCGTTCAGGTCGCAGTCTCCCCAGGAGGCGTGGGTTCGAATCCCGCCTCAGACAGAGCCCATTGAAAGTACCAAGCAAGAACAAAGCAAACACATTCAAGAGAGCATTACCAGATGCCAGGATGGCAGAGCGGTCTAAGGCGTTGCGTTCAGGTCGCAGTCTCCCCAGGAGGCGTGGTTTCGAATCCCACCTCAGACAGTGCCCATTGAAAGTACCAAGCAAGAACAAAGCAAACACAGTCAAGAGAGCATTACCAGATGCCAGGATGGCAGAGCGGTCTAAGGCGTTGCGTTCAGGTCGCAGTCTCCCCAGGAGGCGTGGTTTCGAATCCCACCTCAGACAGTGCCCATTGAAAGTACCAAGCAAGAACAAAGCAAACACATTCAAGAGAGCATTACCAGATGCCAGGATGGCAGAGCGGTCTAAGGCGTTGCGTTCAGGTCGCAGTCTCCCCAGGAGGCGTGGTTTCGAATCCCACCTCAGACAGTGCCTATTGAAAGTACCAAGCAAGAACAAAGCAAACACAGTCAAGAGAGCATTACCAGTTGCCAGGATGGCAGAGCGGTCTCAGGCGTTGCGTTCAGGTCGCAGCCTCCCCAGGAGGCGTGGTTTCGAATTCCACCTCAGACAGAGCCCATTGAAAGTACCAAGCAATAACAAAGCAAACAAAGTCAAGAGAGCATTACCAGTTGCCAGGATGGCAGAGCTGTCTAAGGCGTTGCGTTCAGGTCGCAGTCTCCCCAGGAGGCGTGGGTTTGAATCCCGCCTCAGACAGAGCCCATTGAACGTACCAAGCAAGAAAAAAGCAAACACAGTCAAGAGAGCATTACCAGTTGCCAGGATGGCAGAGCGGTCTAAGGCGTTGCGTTCAGGTCGCAGTCTCCCCAGGAGACGTGGGTTCGAATCCCGCCTCTGACAGAGCCCATTGAACGTACCGAGCAAGAAAAAAGCAAACACAGTCAAGAGAGCATTACCAGCTGCCAGGATGGCAGAGCGGTCTAAGGCGTTGCGTTCAGGTCGCAGTCTCCCCAGGAGGCGTGGGTTCAAATCCCGCCTCAGACAGAGCCCATTGAAAGTACAGAGCAAGAACAAAGCAAACACAGTCAAGAGAGCATTACCAGCTGCCAGGATGGCAGAGCGGTCTAAGGCGTCGCGTTCAGGTCGCATTCACCCCAGGAGGCGTGGGTTCGAATCCCACCTCAGACAGAGCCCATTGAAAGTACCAAGCAAGAACAAAGCAAACACAGTCAAGAGAGAGGTACCAGTTGCCAGGATGGCAGAGCGGTCTAAGGCGTTGCGTTCAGGTCGCAGTAACCCCAGGAGGCGTGGGTTCGAATCCCACCTCAGACAGAGCCCATTGATAGTACCAAGCAAGAAAAAAGAGAACACATTCAAGAGAGCATTACCAGATGCCAGGATGGCAGAGTGGTCTAAGGCGTTGCGTTCAGGTCGCAGTCTCCCCAGGAGGCGTGGGTTCGAATCCCGCCTGAGACAGAGCCCATTGAAAGTACCAAATGTGAGAGTATGTAAATAGTTTGTGTATTTTTAATCATGTTTTTTATACACTATTTGTATCAATGATAATTACACACACACTCACAGACACGCACATCATTGCTTCAGCACACATGCGCACACCCACACGCTTGTTTTAAGTTTCACTTTCCATAGGTTTCGTTTTTCTCTGAATAAAGTCCAGAGGGATGGGCGAAGGAGCCAGTGAGAGTGCGGGAGAGTGAACTGGCAAGACGTCTACTTCACTTCCTGGCTTCTCCTCCCATCGCGATGGAGAAAAGACAAAACCTTCCCTGGTTATTCCTCTGGTTCTCTGCATTTAATTCAGTCTAATGAAGGCGTCAGGACCTTTTAAACCTGACATTTATTGGTGCCGAAACCCGGGAGCCACACCCGGACGGACGAACGTCGCTGGATATTTCGGGGGCCAACGAATCTGACGTCAGCGCTTCACCATTTGAAAGCGGGTCCCTGAGCTGCGGCGCGGCCGTCCGCCCGGATGTCGGTTCCCTGTCGGACCAGGCGGATCCGGAGGAAGCCAGGTATTGTTTTTCAAATTATTTTGTGCCACCATTTTAAATTTTAAAATATTAAAATAATTGGAAGGGGAGTGGAAGAGGTGGGTAAGACAAGCGCGCGCAGAGGCCGGGCCTCGACCGTTTAGTCAGTACGGTAACAAAAACTGCATCGTGCTAGTCCAAGGAGTTATGTAAAAATAATCGGTAGCGAATTAGGCCATAACTCATCGGTAGCGAATTGACCATAACTCGTTGAAACTGAGCAAATTTTAGACACGGATAGCACGGTGAACAAATTGATTTGTTCCTCGGCGTCGATGGTAGCGAATTTGGCCATAAACTGAGCAAATTTTAGAGATTGATCCGCCTAGAGAAGGGAGACAAAGTTTCCGCGTAAATTAAAAGGTTCCCTCCGGTGTCGACAATGGAAAAGAGTGGCAATCAGGAGAAGGTCTTACTCACAATTTCACATTGAAATTCAGGGAATAATAAGGCATTATTTTCGGTGGTTTTTATTTGAAGTGTTTTGGGGGCTGTGCAGCTGTGTGTGTGTGAACAAAGGAACAAGGGTTGAGTCAGTGAGAAAGAGCGTGCGTGTGTGTGTGTGGGTTTGGAGAAGTAGCTGACCAGACAACAGCAAAAGAAGACGTCTGGCTGGGCCAAGCCTGAAGGATCAGGTTTCAGGGTAGTGAGAGAAGAATTTGCAGAGAAGCTGAAGAGAAAGAAAAAAAAAAAAAAGAAACCCGCACACACAACACCAGATGTGGAATGATCATTTTGCTGTATGCAAAGTGAGTGAATGGTGTGATTGGGGATTACAAATACCATTTGGTATTTTATCCCGTATAATGCAATAAGGGTTATAAACAGGAATAGTATTTGAGGATGACAGAGAGTGTTGTTGAAGAAGGTAAAGAAAGGGGGGGGGGGTTGCAACTGCCCCCTGCATCCTGAATTACCCCCCACCACCCACATTATCAGGTAACGCCACATAGAATGAGAACTAGATCAGACAGAACTGCATCGATAAGACAAAAACCCCCAATAAAAGATAGATAAACCAAAAAAGCGCTCACCTCAATGTGCTGCGTGTATAAGTGGCAGTGTGCATTTGTGGCAGAGGCTGCATTGGCCCTATAGGGCTGCACATACATAATTATGAGAGATATTAGTTGAATTAAAGGACTTATTATGGGCAAAAGATAAAGATGGATTGTGTTGCTGTTATACTAACATGTTATTGTTGTTTGTAGTTGTTCAGTGTTGAGAACTGTGTGTGTCGTTTTGTGGGCCCGTGTATATGTCTGTGTGTCTGTCTGAGTGTCTGTCTGTGTGTCTAAATGTCAGGGAGAGTGATCAAAGTGGTTGGAATTATGCTAAAAGGATTGATGAAGTAGAGATAAAATGGAATCAAGGATTAGTAACCAACAAAAGGCTACTTATGAGTGACGAGATCTTATTGAGAAAAATAATTCCCAAATTTACAAAAGAAATTAATAAAGAAGATGATTTGAGGAGATAAATTCATTTAAATTTGAAATTAAATAAAATAACTTATACAACGGGATAGGCTTAAAAGAAAAGAGAGAAATAGCCTGATGAACGTTTTCTGAAAAATAAAGAAATTGAACCCAGACGCCTAGGCTGGTTTAAAAAGATGAGTGAAGATAAGGAAGTTCATAAAAAAAACAGGATCTTGATAAAATTCAGTATTTAGACTCATGGAAAGCTGAACATGGTTTTAATGGTCAGTTAAAAACACGAAAAATAGCCGCATTGCAGAAATCAATCATAGCAAAGACAAAGAAAGACCACAAAAAGATGAAGAAAAATGGCTTTGAAGAAACAGAATATTGGATGAGGGTAGCCTTAAAAGGAGAAGAGGGTGACAAGAAACAGAAAAGATGAGACATTTGGGCAATACAAAGTGAGAATGACAGCTGTGTTTCAAAACCACAGCGGGCTGCAGGAAGATGGTGATGTGGATGGGGCATTTCAACAGCAGTTGAAGAATGCTTTACATGCAGGATCAAGAGAGGAAATTCATAAGTGGGTGAATAAACATTACATTTGCCTGCCAACAGGTACCCTGGAGGAGTATGTAAATCACGCCCTCCATGCTGAGAAGATAGAAAATAAAAAGAAACAGAGGTCTATAGACACTTTTTATCAAAATAAAGGCCAGAATGTCTTTTATCAAGGTGGAAGAGGCTGAGACAAGGACGCCTTCCCACCGGAGATGATATTTTTTACAGTTGTGGCAGATCAGGACACTTTGCCAGAAACTGCCGTCAACCACACAGGAAGACCACACTAAAAGAAGGCCAGATAGCAAGAAATTGCCTTGAGAAGAAGCAGCCTTCAGCATGACTAAGATAGAAAGATTAAAGAACAGATGAGTTTTTAAATGAAGAGGTTTTCCTAAATTGACAAAAGATATTGGCTTTTGATTAAATGATTGAGCTGAAATAACCGTATTGGTAATGGGACACCAATTACCCTTTTTATGTGACATTGGTGCAGATAGGATTGCTTATAATAAATCAATTTCAAATGATAGGGCAAGTGAGAAAGGGGCCATAGTCAGATTTGCAAGGGGAAAAATGGAACAGAGTAACAGAATTAGAACCTGTGTGGTTGAGGGACCCAGAAGGCCACTGAGTTGGTTGCATGAATTGAAATTAGTTTTATTTTTACAGAATAATGAGAGCCCAAGTTGTGGGGATGTGATTAATTTACAGAAAAAGTTTAGTGATGAGATAATTTATATTTACATGATTCAATAGACAAGATATATCATTTTGATGATGGTTTTTACTTAATTGTATACTTGCGTCTCCTTCAGAAAGGGAGAAGTAGGTGTTATGAAATTTAAACAATTGGATGAAGCTTCTGAAAGTGAACATGAGGAATTTTTGCAAAAACATAGGTGTTTCTTGATTTTTTAAATTTTGATTCGAGACATTGGTAGGTTTGAGTGGTTGTGGAAAAACTACAGTGAATTTGGAAATTAGGAGCAGACTGTGGAGAGGCTCCTGTGAGGAGGAGGATAGAAATTAGATTTTGCTTTTTGGTGAATTGAAGAAATAAATATTTTAGATTTCATATTCCAGTTGATGATGTTTATATTAAAGTAGGCCAGAGATGCAATGAAATACAGAAATATAAATGATACAGGAAAAATTTGGCAAGGGCTATAATTTTCATTAAAGCAGAGAAGAAATTAGAAATTGCAAATAACATTGATGTGTACTTGTCCACTTCGAAGTAGAATTAACATGTTCATTTTGTGATAAGAAATTTGTGATTATGTGAAAAGGGAAAAAGAGAATTCAGGCTTTTCAAATAAAACAACCTAATTTAAATTGGCCAACTTGTAAAATGGAAAAGAAGATTCTAAATTATGCACAAAAAGCTTGAACGTGTTGAGCAGAAGGAAGAAAAAGAGAAAACATTTGAAAAAAAGAAGGAAGCAGAGAGTCTTGTGATAAACAATAACTTTTCAGGACGAAGAGAGAAGCAATAGAAGATCACATGGCGAAAGGAAAAAAAACTAACATAAAAAGTGTGTGTAGAAGGACTTCTACATCAACATGCGTTTTGCTTATTAAGCCGTGATACACTGACAATTGGACTTTAATATCAGAATCAATAAGCAAGGGCGAATTTAAACAAGAGTCAAAACTTTAAAAGGTCGCATTGTCAGTGATAAGCGGGAAGAAAAATAGTAATAAAACTTTGCCAGACCACTTTTGTGTAAACACTTTCCTTGGGACTTTCATGACCTCCATTAAGTCCCTGACCTTTCATAGATAAAGTTGGAGCCCAAAGTCTCTCAGGGCTGTAATTTATGCGGCAGAGAAAGAGCCCAACAGGCTTAGGGTGAGTTTAAAACAATAGTATCATGGCCATAAAATGGGTTGTGTATGTTGGAACTTGTGGAGATACACTGCAAGATTGTATTTACAAAGCATCTTAATGCACTACCAAATTATTATTATAAGCCATTTGGGCAAACAGTGACTGCAAAAAATGGCTTCATGGACTTGTGTTGCTGCAGAAACACAGGAAAGTGAATCCATTTGCATATTAGTCACAACAATTTGGATTTCGTGGCAGAGAACTATTTAAGAGTGTGATCAAGAGCTTTTACTGCTGCTTTAAGGAATGAAAAAATGACATTCCATCACACGACATTCACATTGCACGGCGATTTAATTGTAACATTACATTAATAAGGTGCGATGCATTTAAGCCCAGCGTCATTCTTTTTCCAGGCACCATTTAGAAGGCGCCACACGACTGTGGAGCCGTCCAAATTTTCACCAAACCCATGACTTGACTTTTTGACATATTTTCCTCCCGACTGGAGGAGTTAAGACGTGTAGGACTTGAAGACCAGGTGCACCTTCCAGACTGATAAGAAAGTGTCTGAGAACCAAGGTTGTAGGAAGAAATCACGCTGACTTTTATGCGATGGGAGTATTAGTAGTGCGATACCAACAGATAACTTGTAAAAGAGAGAAATTGTTAGGATAAGCAGGAAGAGCGTAGGCGGTTGTGAGCTAATTAAAATTTGGAGTTTCCCATCTTGTATGAGCTGTATGGTTACAATGGGAACTCACAGTCAAGATAAAATGTTCTTGTGTTCTGTTGATTTTGGGCGAACGGGTGCTTTAAAAATCACAAAAGATAAAAGAAAGGTTGCGCATAAAGCACGTCTAAGTAAGTATTTGTAAATAAAAAAAAAAAAAATTCTCTGAACAGAAAATGACACGATTACGATTGAATAAAGGCTGGAGCCAAGCCATAACCCCAGAGTCAACAAAGCACAAGAGGTTTAATGAAAGCACACACACACACACACACACACACACCCACGCACCCCCCCACACACACAGTAAATCAACTTGACAAGTTAATCTCAGGCCAGGGAAAAAGGCACCACTAATTGAACATGCACATTGGGTGGACAATGATGCAAACATTGAGTGAGACACGAGCAGACGTCGTGCCTCAACAGGGAGGAGATATCATATGGAATTGTTCCCACATACAGACTTTTCAACAAAAATTTTTTTGGACACTGTTATTTGTTTGGGTTGCAATATTGTTTGACTATGATTGATATGTTTTCAAAATGGATCAAGCTGTTTCCAACAACACATGCTGATGCTAAAAACGATTGGGAAAAGTGTTGTGTAATCAAATTATCCTGACATTTGGAATTTCAAGAAGTGATTTGAAGTGAAAATGATGCATTTTGTGAATGATGTTGTAACAAGTGGGACAGTTGTTAAAAAATGGACTCAAAGCGTCACTGCGCATACAGTCTGCAGGACTTGTGGAACGCACTAATGGAAAAAAAAAAAAAAAAAGAGACAATGGCCAGACTGTGTTTCAATCACAGCAATGAGGACAATGCCAGCCGAAGGAAGGACACTATCCCCTATAGACTCTCAGGTTCATCAGAACCACCAACAAAAAACATGTTTGACCGAAAAAGATGCAAAAGACGCAAATACTGGTCAAGTGTGTTCTGATTTACAGAAATCACGTCCGTGTGGAAGACCAACTCTTCTTCAAGGTGTTGAAACGACTCCGTTGGGGGGAAGTGAATGCTGAGATGGCCCTCGCCAGATGATGGCGGTGACCCCGACGCTGCAAAGGTCGCGGGGCGTGGCAGCTGGATCCACCAGTTGCAGTACAAGCTTCACCGGTTTCCAGCTAAAGGCCTAGCAACGCGAATCCCTCCCCGAGTCACAATCTCGGACCACACGCACATCAGAACCACACCACCAGCCACAGATACGAATGTTGAAGCCACAGAATAAAAAGATTAGATATGGTTTGGAAATTAATGACGTACATAAAGAAATTTGAACCTTGATTGAAGAACATAATTGCATTTAAAGTTTTAAAAATGAAACAATTATTGATGTTATGACCACTATGAAGAATTTGAAAGACACAATATATATCGGGATAATTATGGTTTTCATTTTTTGTTATGTGTAGTCTGTTTTTGTTGCATTATTTTTATGACAAAAATGATGATTGATTGCATGTTTGTTGCCCAAAAGTAACATTACAATCTGATTGATGTTGAGTATGACAAACTCGAACTGGACAATGACGAACTCGAACTGGACACTGAAACGTAAAATGAATATGGACTTGTCGCCCAAGCCCCACACACGAAGATCCGGGAGGTAAAGACGGCTGTCTCCTCCTACAGCGAGGCAAGGGGCCTGCATCGAGTCCCCCAGAGACAAGCTCTGCGTGGAGACAGTTTTGTTATTTTTCACTAGGCACATTGAAATGTATTTTTATATTTTTTATTCCCTGATGACTCATCTTAAAGCCGTATGGACATGATTTAAATCCGACAAACAGGGGGGAAATGTGAGAGTATGTAAATAGTTTGTGTATTTTTAATCATGTTTTTTATATACTATTTGTATCAATGATAATTACACACACACTCACAGACACGCACATCATTGCTTCAGCACACATGCGCACACCCACACGCTTGTTTTAAGTTTCACTTTCCATAGGTTTCGTTTTTCTCTGAATAAAGTCCAGAGGGATGGGCGAAGGAGCCAGTGAGAGTGCGGGAGAGTGAACTGGCAAGACGTCTACTTCACTTCCTGGCTTCTCCTCCCATCGCGATGGAGAAAAGACAAAACCTTCCCTGGTTATTCCTCTGGTTCTCTGCATTTAATTCAGTCTAATGAAGGCGTCAGGACCTTTTAAACCTGACACCAAGCAAGAACAAAGCAAACACAGTCAAGAGAGAGGTACCAGTTGCCAGGATGGCAGAGCGGTCTAAGGCGTTGCGTTCAGGTCGCAGTAACCCCAGGAGGCGTGGGTTCGAATCCCACCTCAGACAGAGCCCATTGATAGTACCAAGCAAGAAAAAAGCAAACACAGTCAAGAGAGTATTACCAGTTGCCAAGATGGCAGAGCGGTCTAAGGCGTTGCGTTCAGGTCGCAGTCTCCCCAGGAGGCGTGGGTTCGAATCCCACCTCAGACAGAGCCCATTGAAAGTACCAAGCAAGAACAAAGCAAACACAGTCAGGAGAGAGGTACCAGTTGCCAGGATGGCAGAGCGGTCTAAGGCGTTGCGTTCAGGTCGCAGTAACCCCAGGAGGCGTGGGTTCGAATCCCACCTCAGACAGAGCCCATTGATAGTACCAAGCAAGAAAAAAGCAAACACAGTCAAGAGAGAATTACCAGTTGCCAAGATGGCAGAGCGGTCTAAGGCGTTGCGTTCAGGTCGCAGTCTCCCCAGGAGGCGTGGGTTCGAATCCCACCTCAGACAGAGCCCATTGAATGTACCAAGCAATAACAAAGCAAACACAGTCAAGAGAGAGGTACCAGTTGCCAGGATGGCAGAGCGGTCTAAGGCGTTGCGTTCAGGTCGCAGTAACCCCAGGAGGCGTGGGTTCGAATCCCACCTCAGACAGAGCCCATTGATAGTACCAAGCAATAACAAAGCAAACACAGTCAAGAGAGCATTACCAGTTGCCAGGATGGGAGAGCGGTCTAAGGCTTTGCGTTCAGGTCGCAGTCTCCCCAGGAGGCGTGGGTTCGAATCCCACCTCAGACAGTGCGCATTGAAAGTACCAAGCAAGAACAAAGCAAACACAGTCAAGAGAGCATTACCAGATGCCAGGATGGCAGAGCGGTCGAAGGCGTTGCGCAACGTTCAGGTCGCAGTCACCCCAGGAGGCGTGGGTTCGAATCCCACCTCAGACAGAGCCCATTGAAAGTACCAAGCAAGAACAAAGCAAACACATTCAAGAGAGCATTACCAGATGCCTGGATGGCAGAGCGGTCTAAGGCGTTGCGTTCAGGTCGCAGTCTCCCCAGGAGGCGTGGGTTCGAATCCCGCCTCAGACAGTGCCCATTGAAAGTACCAAGCAAGAACAAAGCAAACACATTCAAGAGAGCATTACCAGATGCCAGGATGGCAGAGCGGTCTAAGGCGTTGTGTTCAGGTCGCAGTCTCCCCAGGAGGCGTGGGTTCGAATCCCGCCTCAGACAGAGCCCATTGAAAGTACAAAGCAAGAACAAAGCAAACACAGTCAAGAGAGAGGTACCAGTTGCCAGGATGGCAGAGCGGTCTATGGCGTTGCGTTCAGGTCGCAGTCTCCCCAGGAGGCGTGGGTTCGAATCCCGCCTCAGACAGAGCCCATTGAAAGTACCAAGCAAGAACAAAGCAAACACAGTCAAGAGAGCATTACCAGTTGCCAGGATGGCAGATCGGTCTAAGGCGTTGCGTTCCGGTCGCAGTAACCCCAGGAGGCGTGGGTTCGAATCCCACCTCAGACAGAGCCCATTGAAAGTACCAAGCAATAACAAAGCAAACACAGTCAAGAGAGCATTACCAGGTGCCAGGATGGCAGTGTATTCTAAGGCGTTGCGTTCAGGTCGCAGTCACCCCAGGAGGCGTGGGTTCGAATCCCACCTCAGACAGAGCCCATTGAAAGTACCAAGCAAGAACAAAGCAAACACAGTCAAGAGAGAGGTACCAGTTGCCAGGATGGCAGAGCGGTCTAAGGCGTTGCGTTCAGGTCGCAGTAACACCAGGAGGCGTGGTTTCGAATCCCACCTCAGACAGAGCCCATTGATAGCACCAAGCAAGAAAAAAGAGAACACATTCAAGAGAGCATTACCAGATGCCAGGATGGCAGAGTGGTCTAAGGCGTTGCGTTCAGGTCGCAGTCTCCCCAGGAGGCGTGGGTTCGAATCCCGCCTCAGACAGAGCCCATTGAAAGTACCAAGCAAGAACAAAGCAAACACAGTCAAGAGAGAGGTACCAGTTGCCAGGATGGCAGAGCGGTCTAAGGCGTTGCGTTCAGGTCGCAGTAACCCCAGGAGGCGTGGGTTCGAATCCCACCTCAGACAGAGCCCATTGATAGTACCAAGCAAGAAAAAAGCAAACACAGTCAAGAGAGAATTACCAGTTGCCAAGATGGCAGAGCGGTCTAAGGCGTTGCGTTCAGGTCGCAGTCTCCCCAGGAGGCGTGGGTTCGAATCCCACCTCAGACAGAGCCCATTGAAAGTACCAAGCAAGAACAAAGCAAACACAGTCAAGAGAGAGGTACCAGTTGCCAGGATGGCAGAGCGGTCTAAGGCGTTGCGTTCAGGTCGCAGTAACCCCAGGAGGCGTGGGTTCGAATCCCACCTCAGACAGAGCCCATTGATAGTACCAACCAAGAAAAAAGCAAACACAGTCAAGAGAGAATTACCAGTTGCCAAGATGGCAGAGCGGTCTAAGGCGTTGCGTTCAGGTCGCAGTCGCCCCAGGAGGCGTGGGTTCGAATCCCATCTCAGACAGAGCCCATTGAAAGTACCAAGCAATAACAAAGCAAACACAGTCAAGAGAGAGGTACCAGTTGCCAGGATGGCAGAGCGGTCTAAGGCGTTGCGTTCAGGTCGCAGTAACCCCAGGAGGCGTGGGTTCGAATCCCACCTCAGACAGATACCATTGATAGTACCAAGCAATAACAAAGCAAACACAGTCAAGAGAGCATTACCAGTTGCCAGGATGGGAGAGCGGTCTAAGGCGTTGCGTTCAGGTCGCAGTCTCCCCAGGAGGCGTGGGTTCGAATCCCACCTCAGACATTGCCCATTGAAAGTACCAAGCAAGAACAAAGCAAACACATTCAAGAGATCATTACCAGCTGCCAGGATGGCAGAGCGGTCTAAGGCGTTGCGTTCAGATCGCAGTCTCCCCAGGAGGCGTGGGTTCGAATCCCGCCTCAGACAGTGCCCATTGAAAGTACCAAGCAATAATAAAGCAAACACAGTCAAGAGAGCATTACCAGTTGCCAGGATGGCAGAGCGGTCTAAGGCGTTGCGTTCAGGTCGCAGTCTCCCCAGGAGGCGTGGGTTCGAATCCCACCTCAGACAGTGCGCATTGAAAGTACCAAGCAAGAACAAAGCAAACACAGTCAAGAGAGCATTACCAGATGCCAGGATGGCAGAGCGGTCGAAGGCGTTGCGCAACGTTCAGGTCGCAGTCTCCCCAGGAGGCGTGGGTTCGAATCCCAAGAACAAAGCAAACACATTCAAGAGAGCATTACCAGATGCCAGGATGGCAGAGCGGTCTAAGGCGTTGCGTTCAGATCGCAGTCTCCCCAGGAGGCTTGGGTTCGAATCCCACCTCAGACAGAGCCCATTGAAAGTACCAAGCAATAACAAAGCAAACAAAGTCAAGAGAGCATTACCAGTTGCCAGGATGGCAGAGCGGTCTAAGGCGTTGCGTTCAGGTCGCAGTCTCGCCAGGAGGCGTGGGTTCGAATCCCGCCTCAGACATTACCCATTGAAAGTACCAAGCAAGAACAAAGCAAACACATTCAAGAGAGCATTACCAGCTGCCAAGGCGTTGCGTTCAGGTCGCAGTCTCCCCAGGAGGCGTGGGTTCGAATCCCACCTCAGACAGAGCCCATTGAAAGTGCCAAGCAAGAACAAAGCAAACAGAGTCAAGAGAGCATTACCAGATGCCAGGATGGCAGAGCGGTCTAAGGCGTTGCGTTCAGGTCGCAGTCTCCCCAGGAGGCGTGGGTTCGAATCCCAAGAACAAAGGAAACACAGTCAAGAGAGAGGTACCAGTTGCCAGGATGGCAGAGCGGTCTAAGGCGTTGCGTTCAGGTTGCTGTAACCCCAGGAGGCGTGGGTTCGAATCCCACCTCAGACAGAGCCCATTGATAGTACCAAGCAAGAAAAAAGCAAACACAGTCAAGAGAGAATTACCAGTTGCCAGGATGGCAGAGCGGTCTAAGGCGTTGCGTTCAGGTCGCAGTCTCCCCAGGAGGCGTGGGTTCGAATCCCACCTCAGAAAGAGCCCATTGAAAGTACCAAGCAATAACAAAGCAAACACAGTCAAGAGAGCATTACCAGTTGCCAGGATGGCAGAGCGGTCTAAGGCGTTGCGTTCAGGTCGCAGTCTCCCCAGGAGGCGTGGGTTCGAATCCCACCTCAGACAGAGCCCATTGATAGTACCAAGCAAGAAAAAAGCAAACACAGTCAAGAGAGAATTACCAGTTGCCAAGATGGCAGAGCGGTCTAAGGCGTTGCGTTCAGGTCGCAGTCTCCCCAGGAGGCGTGGGTTCGAATCCCACCTCAGACAGAGCCCATTGAAAGTACCAAGCAAGAACAAAGCAAACACATTCAAGAGAGCATTACCAGATGCCAGGATGGCAGAGTGGTCTAAGGCGTTGCGTTCAGGTCGCAGTCTCCCCAGGAGGCGTGGGTTCGAATCCCACCTCAGACAGAGCCCATTGATAGTACCAAGCAAGAAAAAAGAGAACACATTCAAGAGAGCATTACCAGATGCCAGGATGGCAGAGTGGTCTAAGGCGTTGCGTTCAGGTCGCAGTCTCCCCAGGAGGCGTGGGTTCGAATCCCGCCTGAGACAGAGCCCATTGAAAGTACCAAGCAAGAACAAAGCAAACACAGTCAAGAGAGAGGTACCAGTTGCCAGGATGGCAGAGCGGTCTAAGGCGTTGCGTTCAGGTCGCAGTAACCCCAGGAGGCGTGGGTTCGAATCCCACCTCAGACAGAGCCCATTGATAGTACCAAGCAAGAAAAAAGCAAACACAGTCAAGAGAGTATTACCAGTTGCCAAGATGGCAGAGCGGTCTAAGGCGTTGCGTTCAGGTCGCAGTCTCCCCAGGAGGCGTGGGTTCGAATCCCACCTCAGACAGAGCCCATTGAAAGTACCAAGCAAGAACAAAGCAAACACAGTCAGGAGAGAGGTAGCAGTTGCCAGGATGGCAGAGCGGTCTAAGGCGTTGCGTTCAGGTCGCAGTAACCCCAGGAGGCGTGGGTTCGAATCCCACCTCAGACAGAGCCCATTGATAGTACCAAGCAAGAAAAAAGCAAACACAGTCAAGAGAGAATTACCAGTTGCCAAGATGGCAGAGCGGTCTAAGGCGTTGCGTTCAGATCGCAGTCTCCCCAGGAGGCTTGGGTTCGAATCCCACCTCAGACAGAGCCCATTGAAAGTACCAAGCAATAACAAAGCAAACAAAGTCAAGAGAGCATTACCAGTTGCCAGGATGGCAGAGCGGTCTAAGGCGTTGCGTTCAGGTCGCAGTCTCGCCAGGAGGCGTGGGTTCGAATCCCGCCTCAGACATTACCCATTGAAAGTACCAAGCAAGAACAAAGCAAACACATTCAAGAGAGCATTACCAGCTGCCAAGGCGTTGCGTTCAGGTCGCAGTCTCCCCAGGAGGCGTGGGTTCGAATCCCACCTCAGACAGAGCCCATTGAAAGTGCCAAGCAAGAACAAAGCAAACAGAGTCAAGAGAGCATTACCAGATGCCAGGATGGCAGAGCGGTCTAAGGCGTTGCGTTCAGGTCGCAGTCTCCCCAGGAGGCGTGGGTTCGAATCCCAAGAACAAAGGAAACACAGTCAAGAGAGAGGTACCAGTTGCCAGGATGGCAGAGCGGTCTAAGGCGTTGCGTTCAGGTTGCTGTAACCCCAGGAGGCGTGGGTTCGAATCCCACCTCAGACAGAGCCCATTGATAGTACCAAGCAAGAAAAAAGCAAACACAGTCAAGAGAGAATTACCAGTTGCCAGGATGGCAGAGCGGTCTAAGGCGTTGCGTTCAGGTCGCAGTCTCCCCAGGAGGCGTGGGTTCGAATCCCACCTCAGAAAGAGCCCATTGAAAGTACCAAGCAATAACAAAGCAAACACAGTCAAGAGAGCATTACCAGTTGCCAGGATGGCAGAGCGGTCTAAGGCGTTGCGTTCAGGTCGCAGTCTCCCCAGGAGGCGTGGGTTCGAATCCCACCTCAGACAGAGCCCATTGATAGTACCAAGCAAGAAAAAAGCAAACACAGTCAAGAGAGAATTACCAGTTGCCAAGATGGCAGAGCGGTCTAAGGCGTTGCGTTCAGGTCGCAGTCTCCCCAGGAGGCGTGGGTTCGAATCCCACCTCAGACAGAGCCCATTGAAAGTACCAAGCAAGAACAAAGCAAACACATTCAAGAGAGCATTACCAGATGCCAGGATGGCAGAGTGGTCTAAGGCGTTGCGTTCAGGTCGCAGTCTCCCCAGGAGGCGTGGGTTCGAATCCCACCTCAGACAGAGCCCATTGATAGTACCAAGCAAGAAAAAAGAGAACACATTCAAGAGAGCATTACCAGATGCCAGGATGGCAGAGTGGTCTAAGGCGTTGCGTTCAGGTCGCAGTCTCCCCAGGAGGCGTGGGTTCGAATCCCGCCTGAGACAGAGCCCATTGAAAGTACCAAGCAAGAACAAAGCAAACACAGTCAAGAGAGAGGTACCAGTTGCCAGGATGGCAGAGCGGTCTAAGGCGTTGCGTTCAGGTCGCAGTAACCCCAGGAGGCGTGGGTTCGAATCCCACCTCAGACAGAGCCCATTGATAGTACCAAGCAAGAAAAAAGCAAACACAGTCAAGAGAGTATTACCAGTTGCCAAGATGGCAGAGCGGTCTAAGGCGTTGCGTTCAGGTCGCAGTCTCCCCAGGAGGCGTGGGTTCGAATCCCACCTCAGACAGAGCCCATTGAAAGTACCAAGCAAGAACAAAGCAAACACAGTCAGGAGAGAGGTAGCAGTTGCCAGGATGGCAGAGCGGTCTAAGGCGTTGCGTTCAGGTCGCAGTAACCCCAGGAGGCGTGGGTTCGAATCCCACCTCAGACAGAGCCCATTGATAGTACCAAGCAAGAAAAAAGCAAACACAGTCAAGAGAGAATTACCAGTTGCCAAGATGGCAGAGCGGTCTAAGGCGTTGCGTTCAGGTCGCAGTCTCCCCAGGAGGCGTGGGTTCGAATCCCGCCTCAGACAGAGCCCATTGAAAGTACCAAGCAAGAACAAAGCAAACACAGTCAAGAGAGAGGTACCAGTTGCCAGGATGGCAGAGCGGTCTAAGGCGTTGCGTTCAGGTCGCAGTAATCCCAGGAGGCGTGGGTTCGAATCCCACCTCAGACAGAGCCCATTGATAGTACCAAGCAATAACAAAGCAAACACAGTCAAGAGAGCATTACCAGTTGCCAGGATGGGAGAGCGGTCTAAGGCGTTGCGTTCAGGTCGCAGTCTCCCCAGGAGGCGTGGGTTCGAATCCCACCTCAGACAGTGCGCATTGAAAGTACCAAGCAAGAACAAAGCAAACACAGTCAAGAGAGCATTACCAGATGCCAGGATGGCAGAGCGGTCGAAGGCGTTGCGCAACGTTCAGGTCGCAGTCACCCCAGGAGGCGTGGGTTCGAATCCCACCTCAGACAGAGCCCATTGATAGTACCAACCAAGAAAAAAGCAAACACAGTCAAGAGAGAATTACCAGTTGCCAAGATGGCAGAGCGGTCTAAGGCGTTGCGTTCAGGTCGCAGTCGCCCCAGGAGGCGTGGGTTCGAATCCCATCTCAGACAGAGCCCATTGAAAGTACCAAGCAATAACAAAGCAAACACAGTCAAGAGAGAGGTACCAGTTGCCAGGATGGCAGAGCGGTCTAAGGCGTTGCGTTCAGGTCGCAGTCTCCCCAGGAGGCGTGGGTTCGAATCCCGCCTCAGACAGAGCCCATTGAAAGTACAAAGCAAGAACAAAGCAAACACAGTCAAGAGAGAGGTACCAGTTGCCAGGATGGCAGAGCGGTCTATGGCGTTGCGTTCAGGTCGCAGTCTCCCCAGGAGGCGTGGGTTCGAATCCCGCCTCAGTCAGAGCCCATTGAAAGTACCAAGCAAGAACAAAGCAAACACAGTCAAGAGAGCATTACCAGTTGCCAGGATGGCAGAGCGGTCTAAGGCGTTGCGTTCAGGTCGCAGTAACCCCAGGAGGCGTGGGTTCGAATCCCACCTCAGACAGAGCCCATTGAAAGTACCAAGCAATAACAAAGCAAACACAGTCAAGAGAGCATTACCAGGTGCCAGGATGGCAGTGTATTCTAAGGCGTTGCGTTCAGGTCGCAGTCACCCCAGGAGGCGTGGGTTCGAATCCCACCTCAGACAGAGCCCATTGAAAGTACCAAGCAAGAACAAAGCAAACACAGTCAAGAGAGAGGTACCAGTTGCCAGGATGGCAGAGCGGTCTAAGGCGTTGCGTTCAGGTCGCAGTAACACCAGGAGGCGTGGTTTCGAATCCCACCTCAGACAGAGCCCATTGATAGCACCAAGCAAGAAAAAAGAGAACACATTCAAGAGAGCATTACCAGATGCCAGGATGGCAGAGTGGTCTAAGGCGTTGCGTTCAGGTCGCAGTCTCCCCAGGAGGCGTGGGTTCGAATCCCGCCTCAGACAGAGCCCATTGAAAGTACCAAGCAAGAACAAAGCAAACACAGTCAAGAGAGAGGTACCAGTTGCCAGGATGGCAGAGCGGTCTAAGGCGTTGCGTTCAGGTCGCAGTAACCCCAGGAGGCGTGGGTTCGAATCCCACCTCAGACAGAGCCCATTGATAGTACCAAGCAAGAAAAAAGCAAACACAGTCAAGAGATAATTACCAGTTGCCAAGATGGCAGAGCGGTCTAAGGCGTTGCGTTCAGGTCGCAGTCTCCCCAGGAGGCGTGGGTTCGAATCCCATCTCAGACAGAGCCCATTGAAAGTACCAAGCAATAACAAAGCAAACACAGTCAAGAGAGAGGTACCAGTTGCCAGGATGGCAGAGCGGTCTAAGGCGTTGCGTTCAGGTCGCAGTAACCCCAGGAGGCGTGGGTTCGAATCCCGCCTCAGACAGAGCCCATTGAAAGTACAAAGCAAGAACAAAGCAAACACAGTCAAGAGAGAGGTACCAGTTGCCAGGATGGCAGAGCGGTCTATGGCGTTGCGTTCAGGTCGCAGTCTCCCCAGGAGGCGTGGGTTCGAATCCCGCCTCAGACAGAGCCCATTGAAAGTACCAAGCAAGAACAAAGCAAACACAGTCAAGAGAGAGGTACCAGTTGCCAGGATGGCAGAGCGGTCTATGGCGTTGCGTTCAGGTCGCAGTCTCCCCAGGAGGCGTGGGTTCGAATCCCGCCTCAGTCAGAGCCCATTGAAAGTACCAAGCAAGAACAAAGCAAACACAGTCAAGAGAGCATTACCAGTTGCCAGGATGGCAGAGCGGTCTAAGGCGTTGCGTTCAGGTCGCAGTAACCCCAGGAGGCGTGGGTTCGAATCCCACCTCAGACAGAGCCCATTGAAAGTACCAAGCAATAACAAAGCAAACACAGTCAAGAGAGCATTACCAGGTGCCAGGATGGCAGTGTATTCTAAGGCGTTGCGTTCAGGTCGCAGTCACCCCAGGAGGCGTGGGTTCGAATCCCACCTCAGACAGAGCCCATTGAAAGTACCAAGCAAGAACAAAGCAAACACAGTCAAGAGAGAGGTACCAGTTGCCAGGATGGCAGAGCGGTCTAAGGCGTTGCGTTCAGGTCGCAGTAACACCAGGAGGCGTGGTTTCGAATCCCACCTCAGACAGAGCCCATTGATAGCACCAAGCAAGAAAAAAGAGAACACATTCAAGAGAGCATTACCAGATGCCAGGATGGCAGAGTGGTCTAAGGCTTTGCGTTCAGGTCGCAGTCTCCCCAGGAGGCGTGGGTTCGAATCCCGCCTCAGACAGAGCCCATTGAAAGTACCAAGCAAGAACAAAGCAAACACAGTCAAGAGAGAGGTACCAGTTGCCAGGATGGCAGAGCGGTCTAAGGCGTTGCGTTCAGGTCGCAGTAACCCCAGGAGGCGTGGGTTCGAATCCCACCTCAGACAGAGCCCATTGATAGTACCAAGCAAGAAAAAAGCAAACACAGTCAAGAGATAATTACCAGTTGCCAAGATGGCAGAGCGGTCTAAGGCGTTGCGTTCAGGTCGCAGTCTCCCCAGGAGGCGTGGGTTCGAATCCCATCTCAGACAGAGCCCATTGAAAGTACCAAGCAATAACAAAGCAAACACAGTCAAGAGAGAGGTACCAGTTGCCAGGATGGCAGAGCGGTCTAAGGCGTTGCGTTCAGGTCGCAGTAACCCCAGGAGGCGTGGGTTCGAATCCCGCCTCAGACAGAGCCCATTGAAAGTACAAAGCAAGAACAAAGCAAACACAGTCAAGAGAGAGGTACCAGTTGCCAGGATGGCAGAGCGGTCTATGGCGTTGCGTTCAGGTCGCAGTCTCCCCAGGAGGCGTGGGTTCGAATCCCGCCTCAGACAGAGCCCATTGAAAGTACCAAGCAAGAACAAAGCAAACACAGTCAAGAGAGCATTACCAGTTGCCAGGATGGCAGAGCGGTCTAAGGCGTTGCGTTCAGGTCGCAGTAACCCCAGGAGGCGTGGGTTCGAATCCCACCTCAGACAGAGCCCATTGAAAGTACCAAGCAATAACAAAGCAAACACAGTCAAGAGAGCATTACCAGGTGCCAGGATGGCAGTGTATTCTAAGGCGTTGCGTTCAGGTCGCAGTCACCCCAGGAGGCGTGGGTTCGAATCCCACCTCAGACAGAGCCCATTGAAAGTACCAAGCAAGAACAAAGCAAACACAGTCAAGAGAGAGGTACCAGTTGCCAGGATGGCAGAGCGGTCTAAGGCGTTGCGTTCAGGTCACAGTAACACCAGGAGGCGTGGTTTCGAATCCCACCTCAGACAGAGCCCATTGATAGCACCAAGCAAGAAAAAAGAGAACACATTCAAGAGAGCATTACCAGATGCCAGGATGGCAGAGCGGTCTAAGGAGTTGCGTTCAGATCGCAGTCTCCCCAGGAGGCTTGGGTTCGAATCCCACCTCAGACAGAGCCCATTGAAAGTACCAAGCAATAACAAAGCAAACAAAGTCAAGAGAGCATTACCAGTTGCCAGGATGGCAGAGCGGTCTAAGGCGTTGCGTTCAGGTCGCAGTCTCGCCAGGAGGCGTGGGTTCGAATCCCGCCTCAGACATTGCCCATTGAAAGTACCAAGCAAGAACAAAGCAAACACATTCAAGAGAGCATTACCAGCTGCCAAGGCGTTGCGTTCAGGTCGCAGTCTCCCCAGGAGGCGTGGGTTCGAATCCCACCTCAGACAGAGCCCATTGAAAGTGCCAAGCAAGAACAAAGCAAACACAGTCAAGAGAGCATTACCAGATGCCAGGATGGCAGAGCGGTCTAAGGCGTTGCGTTCAGGTCGCAGTCTCCCCAGGAGGCGTGGGTTCGAATCCCAAGAACAAAGGAAACACAGTCAAGAGAGAGGTACCAGTTGCCAGGATGGCAGAGCGGTCTAAGGCGTTGCGTTCAGGTTGCTGTAACCCCAGGAGGCGTGGGTTCGAATCCCACCTCAGACAGAGCCCATTGATAGTACCAAGCAAGAAAAAAGCAAACACAGTCAAGAGAGAATTACCAGTTGCCAGGATGGCAGAGCGGTCTAAGGCGTTGCGTTCAGGTCGCAGTCTCCCCAGGAGGCGTGGGTTCGAATCCCACCTCAGAAAGAGCCCATTGAAAGTACCAAGCAATAACAAAGCAAACACAGTCAAGAGAGCATTACCAGTTGCCAGTATGGCAGAGCGGTCTAAGGCGTTGCGTTCAGGTCGCAGTCTCCCCAGGAGGCGTGGGTTCGAATCCCACCTCAGACAGAGCCCATTGATAGTACCAAGCAAGAAAAAAGCAAACACAGTCAAGAGAGAATTACCAGTTGCCAAGATGGCAGAGCGGTCTAAGGCGTTGCGTTCAGGTCGCAGTCTCCCCAGGAGGCGTGGGTTCGAATCCCACCTCAGACAGAGCCCATTGAAAGTACCAAGCAAGAACAAAGCAAACACATTCAAGAGAGCATTACCAGATGCCAGGATGGCAGAGTGGTCTAAGGCGTTGCGTTCAGGTCGCAGTCTCCCCAGGAGGCGTGGGTTCGAATCCCACCTCAGACAGTGCCCATTGAAAGTACCAAGCAAGAACAAAGCAAACACATTCAAGAGAGCATTCCCAGATGCCAGGATGGCAGAGTGGTCTAAGGCGTTGCGTTCAGGTTGCAGTCTCCCCAGGAGGCGTGGGTTCGAATCCCACCTCAGACAGAGCCCATTGAAAGTCCCTAGCAAGAAAAAAGCAAACACAGTCAACAGAGAGGTACCAGTTGCCAGGATGGCAGAGCGGTCTAAGGCGTTGCGTTCAGGTCGCAGTCTCCCCAGGAGGCGTGGGTTCGAATCCCACCTCAGACAGAGCCAATTGAAAGTACCAAGCAATAACAAAGCAAACACAGTCAAGAGAGCATTACCAGATGCCAGGATGGCAGAGCGGTCTAAGGCGTTACGTTCAGGTCGCAGTCTCCCCAGGACGCAGGGGTTTGAATCCCACCTCAGACAGAGCCCATTGAAAGTACCAAGCAAGAACAAAGCAAACACAGTCATAAGAGCATTACGAGGTGCCAGGATGGCAGAGCGGTCTAAGGCGTTGCGTTCAGGTTGCAGTCTCCCCAGGAGGCGTGGGTTGAATCCCACCTCAGACAGTGCCCATTGAAAGTACCAAGCAAGAACAAAGCAAACACATTCAAGAGAGCATTACCACATGCCAGGATGGCAGAGCGGTCTAAGGCGTTGCGTTCAGGTCGCAGTCTCCCTAGGAGGCGTGGGTTCGAATACCACCTCAGACAGATCCCATTGAAAGTACCAAGCAATAACAAAGCAAACACAGTCAAGAGAGCATTACCAGTTTCCAGGATGGCAGAGCGGTCTCAGGCGTTGCGTTCAGGTCGCAGCCTCCCCAGGAGGCGTGGTTTCGAATCCCACCTCAGACAGAGCCCATTGAAAGTACCAAGCAATAACAAAGCAAACAAAGTCAAGTGAGCATTACCAGTTGCCAGGATGGCACAGCGGTCTAAGGCGTTGCGTTCAGGTCGCAGTCTCCCCAGGAGGCGTGGGTTTGAATCCCGCCTCAGACAGAGCCCATTGAACGTACCAAGCAAGAAAAAAGCAAACACAGTCAAGAGAGCATTACCAGTTGCCAGGATGGCAGAGCGGTCTCAGGCGTTGCGTTCAGGTCGCAGTCTCCCCAGGAGGCGTGGTCTCGAATCCCACCTCAGACAGAGCCCATTGAAAGTACCAAGCAATAACAAAGCAAACAAAGTCAAGAGAGCATTACCAGTTGCCAGGATGGCAGAGCGGTCTAAGGCGTTGCGTTCAGGTCGCAGTCTCCCCAGGAGGCGTGGGTTCGAATCCCGCCTCAGACAGAGCCCATTGAACGTACCAAGCAAGAAAAAAGCAAACACAGTCAAGAGAGCATTACCAGTTGCCAGGATGGCAGAGCGTTCTAAGGCGTTGCGTTCAGGTCGCAGTCTCCCCAGGAGGCGTGGGTTCGAATCCCGCCTCTGACAGAGCCCATTGAACGTACCGAGCAAGAAAAAAGCAAACACAGTCAAGAGAGCATTACCAGCTGCCAGGATGGCAGAGCGGTCTAAGGCGTTGCGTTCAGGTCGCAGTCTCCCAAGGAGGCGTGGGTTCGAATCCCGCCTCAGACAGAGCCCATTGAAAGTACCGAGCAAGAACAAAGCAAACACAGTCAAGAGAGCATTACCAGTTGCCAGGATGGCAGAGCGGTCTAAGGCGTTGCGTTCAGGTCGCAGTCTCCCCAGGAGGCGTGGGTTCGAATCCCACCTCAGACAGAGCCCATTGATAGTACCAAGCAAGAAAAAAGCAAACACAGTCAAGAGAGAATTACCAGTTGCCAAGATGGCAGAGCGGTCTAAGGCGTTGCGTTCAGGTCGCAGTCTCCCCAGGAGGCGTGGGTTCGAATCCCACCTCAGACAGATCCCATTGAAAGTACCAAGCAAGAAAAAAGCAAACACAGTCAAGAGAGAATTACCAGTTGCCAGGATGGCAGAGCGGTCTAAGGCGTTGCGTTCAGGTCTCAGTCTCCCCAGGAGGCGTGGGTTCGAATCCCACCTCAGAAAGCGCCCATTGAAAGTACCAAGCAATAACAAAGCAAACACAGTCAAGAGAGCATTACCAGTTGCCAGGATGGCAGAGCGGTCTAAGGCGTTGCGTTCAGGTCGCAGTCTCCCCAGGAGGCGTGGGTTCGAATCCCACCTCAGACAGAGCCCATTGATAGTACCAAGCAAGAAAAAAGCAAACACAGTCAAGAGAGAATTACCAGTTGCCAAGATGGCAGAGCGGTCTAAGGCGTTGCGTTCAGGTCGCAGTCTCCCCAGGAGGCGTGGGTTCGAATCCCACCTCAGACAGAGCCCATTGAAAGTACCAAGCAAGAACAAAGCAAACACATTCAAGAGAGCATTACCAGATGCCAGGATGGCAGAGTGGTCTAAGGCGTTGCGTTCAGGTCGCAGTCTCCCCAGGAGGCGTGGGTTCGAATCCCACCTCAGACAGTGCCCATTGAAAGTACCAAGCAAGAACAAAGCAAACACATTCAAGAGAGCATTCCCAGATGCCAGGATGGCAGAGTGGTCTAAGCGTTGCGTTCAGGTTGCAGTCTCCCCAGGAGGCGTGGGTTTGAATCCCACCTCAGACAGAGCCCATTGAAAGTACCTAGCAAGAAAAAAGCAAACACAGTCAACAGAGAGGTACCAGTTGCCAGGATGGCAGAGCGGTCTAAGGCGTTGCGTTCAGGTCGCAGTCTCCCCAGGAGGCGTGGGTTCGAATCCCACCTCAGACAGAGCCCATTGAAAGTACCAAGCAATAACAAAGCAAACACAGTCAAGAGAGCATTACCAGATGCCAGGATGGCAGAGCGGTCTAAGGCGTTACGTTCAGGTCGCAGTCTCCCCAGGACGCAGGGGTTCGAATCCCACCTCAGACAGAGCCCATTGAAAGTACCAAGCAAGAACAAAGCAAACACAGTCATAAGAGCATTACGAGGTGCCAGGATGGCAGAGCGGTCTAAGGCGTTGCGTTCAGGTTGCAGTCTCCCCAGGAGGCGTGGGTTGAATCCCACCTCAGACAGTGCCCATTGAAAGTACCAAGCAAGAACAAAGCAAACACATTCAAGAGAGCATTACCACATGCCAGGATGGCAGAGCGGTCTAAGGCGTTGCGTTCAGGTCGCAGTCTCCCCAGGAGGCGTGGGTTCGAATCCCACCTCAGACAGATCCCATTGAAAGTACCAAGCAATAACAAAGCAAACACAGTCAAGAGAGCATTACCAGTTTCCAGGATGGCAGAGCGGTCTCAGGCGTTGCGTTCAGGTCGCAGCCTCCCCAGGAGGCGTGGTTTCGAATCCCACCTCAGACAGAGCCCATTGAAAGTACCAAGCAATAACAAAGCAAACAAAGTCAAGAGAGCATTACCAGTTGCCAGGATGGCACAGCGGTCTAAGGCGTTGCGTTCAGGTCGCAGTCTCCCCAGGAGGCGTGGGTTTGAATCCCGCCTCAGACAGAGCCCATTGAACGTACCAAGCAAGAAAAAAGCAAACACAGTCAAGAGAGCATTACCAGTTGCCAGGATGGCAGAGCGGTCTCAGGCGTTGCGTTCAGGTCGCAGTCTCCCCAGGAGGCGTGGTTTCGAATCCCACCTCAGACAGAGCCCATTGAAAGTACCAAGCAATAACAAAGCAAACAAAGTCAAGAGAGCATTACCAGTTGCCAGGATGGCAGAGCGGTCTAAGGCGTTGCGTTCAGGTCGCAGTCTCCCCAGGAGGCGTGGGTTCGAATCCCGCCTCAGACAGAGCCCATTGAACGTACCAAGCAAGAAAAAAGCAAACACAGTCAAGAGAGCATTACCAGTTGCCAGGATGGCAGAGCGGTCTAAGGCGTTGCGTTCAGGTCGCAGTCTCCCCAGGAGGCGTGGGTTCGAATCCCGCCTCTGACAGAGCCCATTGAACGTACCGAGCAAGAAAAAAGCAAACACAGTCAAGAGAGCATTACCAGCTGCCAGGATGGCAGAGCGGTCTAAGGCGTTGCGTTCAGGTCGCAGTCTCCCAAGGAGGCGTGGGTTCGAATCCCGCCTCAGACAGAGCCCATTGAAAGTACCGAGCAAGAACAAAGCAAACACAGTCAAGAGAGCATTACCAGTTGCCAGGATGGCAGAGGGGTCTAAGGCGTTGCGTTCAGGTCGCAGTCTCCCCAGGAGGCGTGGGTTCGAATCCCACCTCAGACAGAGCCCATTGATAGTACCAAGCAAGAAAAAAGCAAACACAGTCAAGAGAGAATTACCAGTTGCCAAGATGGCAGAGCGGTCTAAGGCGTTGCGTTCAGGTCGCAGTCTCCCCAGGAGGCGTGGGTTCGAATCCCACCTCAGACAGAGCCCATTGAAAGTACCAAGCAAGAAAAAAGCAAACACAGTCAAGAGAGCATTACCAGTTGCCAGGATGGCAGAGCGGTCTAAGGCGTTGCGTTCAGGTCGCAGTCACCCCAGGAGGCGTGGGTTCAAATCCCACCTCAGACAGAGCCCATTGAAAGTACCAAGCAAGAACAAAGGAAACACATTCAAGAGAGCATTTCCAGATGCCAGGATGGCAGAGTGGTCTAAGGCGTTGCGTTCAGGTCGCAGTCTCCCCAGGAGGCGTGGGTTCGAATCCCACCTCAAACAGTGCCCATTGAAAGTACCAAGCAAGAACAAAGCAAACACATTCAAGAGAGCATTCCCAGATGCCAGGATGGCAGAGTGGTCTAAGGCGTTGCGTTCAGGTTGCAGTCTCCCCAGGAGGCGTGGGTTGAATCCCACCTCAGACAGTGCCCATTGAAAGTACCAAGTAAGAACAAAGCAAACACATTCAAGAGTGCATTACCAGATGCCAGGATGGCAGAGCGGTCTAAGGCGTTGCGTTCAGGTTGCAGTCACCCCAGGAGGCGTGGGTTCGAATCCCACCTCAGACAGAGCCCATTGAAAGTACCAAGCGAGAAAAAAGCAAACACAGTCAAGAGAGCATTACCAGTTGCCAGGATGGCAGAGCGGTCTAAGGCGTTGCGTTCAGGTCGCAGTCTCCCCAGGAGGCTTGGGTTCGAATCCCACCTCAGACAGAGCCCATTGATAGTACCAAGCAAGAAAAAAGCAAACACAGTCAAGAGATAATTACCAGTTGCCAAGATGGCAGAGCGGTCTAAGGCGTTGCGTTCAGGTCGCAGTCTCCCCAGGAGGCGTGGGTTCGAATCCCATCTCAGACAGAGCCCATTGAAAGTACCAAGCAATAACAAAGCAAACACAGTCAAGAGAGAGGTACCAGTTGCCAGGATGGCAGAGCGGTCTAAGGCGTTGCGTTCAGGTCGCAGTAACCCCAGGAGGCGTGGGTTCGAATCCCGCCTCAGACAGAGCCCATTGAAAGTACAAAGCAAGAACAAAGCAAACACAGTCAAGAGAGAGGTACCAGTTGCCAGGATGGCAGAGCGGTCTATGGCGTTGCGTTCAGGTCGCAGTCTCCCCAGGAGGCGTGGGTTCGAATCCCGCCTCAGACAGAGCCCATTGAAAGTACCAAGCAAGAACAAAGCAAACACAGTCAAGAGAGCATTACCAGTTGCCAGGATGGCAGAGCGGTCTAAGGCGTTGCGTTCAGGTCGCAGTAACCCCAGGAGGCGTGGGTTCGAATCCCACCTCAGACAGAGCCCATTGAAAGTACCAAGCAATAACAAAGCAAACACAGTCAAGAGAGCATTACCAGGTGCCAGGATGGCAGTGTATTCTAAGGCGTTGCGTTCAGGTCGCAGTCACCCCAGGAGGCGTGGGTTCGAATCCCACCTCAGACAGAGCCCATTGAAAGTACCAAGCAAGAACAAAGCAAACACAGTCAAGAGAGAGGTACCAGTTGCCAGGATGGCAGAGCGGTCTAAGGCGTTGCGTTCAGGTCACAGTAACACCAGGAGGCGTGGTTTCGAATCCCACCTCAGACAGAGCCCATTGATAGCACCAAGCAAGAAAAAAGAGAACACATTCAAGAGAGCATTACCAGATGCCAGGATGGCAGAGCGGTCTAAGGAGTTGCGTTCAGATCGCAGTCTCCCCAGGAGGCTTGGGTTCGAATCCCACCTCAGACAGAGCCCATTGAAAGTACCAAGCAATAACAAAGCAAACAAAGTCAAGAGAGCATTACCAGTTGCCAGGATGGCAGAGCGGTCTAAGGCGTTGCGTTCAGGTCGCAGTCTCGCCAGGAGGCGTGGGTTCGAATCCCGCCTCAGACATTGCCCATTGAAAGTACCAAGCAAGAACAAAGCAAACACATTCAAGAGAGCATTACCAGCTGCCAAGGCGTTGCGTTCAGGTCGCAGTCTCCCCAGGAGGCGTGGGTTCGAATCCCACCTCAGACAGAGCCCATTGAAAGTGCCAAGCAAGAACAAAGCAAACACAGTCAAGAGAGCATTACCAGATGCCAGGATGGCAGAGCGGTCTAAGGCGTTGCGTTCAGGTCGCAGTCTCCCCAGGAGGCGTGGGTTCGAATCCCAAGAACAAAGGAAACACAGTCAAGAGAGAGGTACCAGTTGCCAGGATGGCAGAGCGGTCTAAGGCGTTGCGTTCAGGTTGCTGTAACCCCAGGAGGCGTGGGTTCGAATCCCACCTCAGACAGAGCCCATTGATAGTACCAAGCAAGAAAAAAGCAAACACAGTCAAGAGAGAATTACCAGTTGCCAGGATGGCAGAGCGGTCTAAGGCGTTGCGTTCAGGTCGCAGTCTCCCCAGGAGGCGTGGGTTCGAATCCCACCTCAGAAAGAGCCCATTGAAAGTACCAAGCAATAACAAAGCAAACACAGTCAAGAGAGCATTACCAGTTGCCAGTATGGCAGAGCGGTCTAAGGCGTTGCGTTCAGGTCGCAGTCTCCCCAGGAGGCGTGGGTTCGAATCCCACCTCAGACAGAGCCCATTGATAGTACCAAGCAAGAAAAAAGCAAACACAGTCAAGAGAGAATTACCAGTTGCCAAGATGGCAGAGCGGTCTAAGGCGTTGCGTTCAGGTCGCAGTCTCCCCAGGAGGCGTGGGTTCGAATCCCACCTCAGACAGAGCCCATTGAAAGTACCAAGCAAGAACAAAGCAAACACATTCAAGAGAGCATTACCAGATGCCAGGATGGCAGAGTGGTCTAAGGCGTTGCGTTCAGGTCGCAGTCTCCCCAGGAGGCGTGGGTTCGAATCCCACCTCAGACAGTGCCCATTGAAAGTACCAAGCAAGAACAAAGCAAACACATTCAAGAGAGCATTCCCAGATGCCAGGATGGCAGAGTGGTCTAAGGCGTTGCGTTCAGGTTGCAGTCTCCCCAGGAGGCGTGGGTTCGAATCCCACCTCAGACAGAGCCCATTGAAAGTCCCTAGCAAGAAAAAAGCAAACACAGTCAACAGAGAGGTACCAGTTGCCAGGATGGCAGAGCGGTCTAAGGCGTTGCGTTCAGGTCGCAGTCTCCCCAGGAGGCGTGGGTTCGAATCCCACCTCAGACAGAGCCAATTGAAAGTACCAAGCAATAACAAAGCAAACACAGTCAAGAGAGCATTACCAGATGCCAGGATGGCAGAGCGGTCTAAGGCGTTACGTTCAGGTCGCAGTCTCCCCAGGACGCAGGGGTTTGAATCCCACCTCAGACAGAGCCCATTGAAAGTACCAAGCAAGAACAAAGCAAACACAGTCATAAGAGCATTACGAGGTGCCAGGATGGCAGAGCGGTCTAAGGCGTTGCGTTCAGGTTGCAGTCTCCCCAGGAGGCGTGGGTTGAATCCCACCTCAGACAGTGCCCATTGAAAGTACCAAGCAAGAACAAAGCAAACACATTCAAGAGAGCATTACCACATGCCAGGATGGCAGAGCGGTCTAAGGCGTTGCGTTCAGGTCGCAGTCTCCCTAGGAGGCGTGGGTTCGAATACCACCTCAGACAGATCCCATTGAAAGTACCAAGCAATAACAAAGCAAACACAGTCAAGAGAGCATTACCAGTTTCCAGGATGGCAGAGCGGTCTCAGGCGTTGCGTTCAGGTCGCAGCCTCCCCAGGAGGCGTGGTTTCGAATCCCACCTCAGACAGAGCCCATTGAAAGTACCAAGCAATAACAAAGCAAACAAAGTCAAGTGAGCATTACCAGTTGCCAGGATGGCACAGCGGTCTAAGGCGTTGCGTTCAGGTCGCAGTCTCCCCAGGAGGCGTGGGTTTGAATCCCGCCTCAGACAGAGCCCATTGAACGTACCAAGCAAGAAAAAAGCAAACACAGTCAAGAGAGCATTACCAGTTGCCAGGATGGCAGAGCGGTCTCAGGCGTTGCGTTCAGGTCGCAGTCTCCCCAGGAGGCGTGGTCTCGAATCCCACCTCAGACAGAGCCCATTGAAAGTACCAAGCAATAACAAAGCAAACAAAGTCAAGAGAGCATTACCAGTTGCCAGGATGGCAGAGCGGTCTAAGGCGTTGCGTTCAGGTCGCAGTCTCCCCAGGAGGCGTGGGTTCGAATCCCGCCTCAGACAGAGCCCATTGAACGTACCAAGCAAGAAAAAAGCAAACACAGTCAAGAGAGCATTACCAGTTGCCAGGATGGCAGAGCGTTCTAAGGCGTTGCGTTCAGGTCGCAGTCTCCCCAGGAGGCGTGGGTTCGAATCCCGCCTCTGACAGAGCCCATTGAACGTACCGAGCAAGAAAAAAGCAAACACAGTCAAGAGAGCATTACCAGCTGCCAGGATGGCAGAGCGGTCTAAGGCGTTGCGTTCAGGTCGCAGTCTCCCAAGGAGGCGTGGGTTCGAATCCCGCCTCAGACAGAGCCCATTGAAAGTACCGAGCAAGAACAAAGCAAACACAGTCAAGAGAGCATTACCAGTTGCCAGGATGGCAGAGCGGTCTAAGGCGTTGCGTTCAGGTCGCAGTCTCCCCAGGAGGCGTGGGTTCGAATCCCACCTCAGACAGAGCCCATTGATAGTACCAAGCAAGAAAAAAGCAAACACAGTCAAGAGAGAATTACCAGTTGCCAAGATGGCAGAGCGGTCTAAGGCGTTGCGTTCAGGTCGCAGTCTCCCCAGGAGGCGTGGGTTCGAATCCCACCTCAGACAGATCCCATTGAAAGTACCAAGCAAGAAAAAAGCAAACACAGTCAAGAGAGAATTACCAGTTGCCAGGATGGCAGAGCGGTCTAAGGCGTTGCGTTCAGGTCTCAGTCTCCCCAGGAGGCGTGGGTTCGAATCCCACCTCAGAAAGCGCCCATTGAAAGTACCAAGCAATAACAAAGCAAACACAGTCAAGAGAGCATTACCAGTTGCCAGGATGGCAGAGCGGTCTAAGGCGTTGCGTTCAGGTCGCAGTCTCCCCAGGAGGCGTGGGTTCGAATCCCACCTCAGACAGAGCCCATTGATAGTACCAAGCAAGAAAAAAGCAAACACAGTCAAGAGAGAATTACCAGTTGCCAAGATGGCAGAGCGGTCTAAGGCGTTGCGTTCAGGTCGCAGTCTCCCCAGGAGGCGTGGGTTCGAATCCCACCTCAGACAGAGCCCATTGAAAGTACCAAGCAAGAACAAAGCAAACACATTCAAGAGAGCATTACCAGATGCCAGGATGGCAGAGTGGTCTAAGGCGTTGCGTTCAGGTCGCAGTCTCCCCAGGAGGCGTGGGTTCGAATCCCACCTCAGACAGTGCCCATTGAAAGTACCAAGCAAGAACAAAGCAAACACATTCAAGAGAGCATTCCCAGATGCCAGGATGGCAGAGTGGTCTAAGCGTTGCGTTCAGGTTGCAGTCTCCCCAGGAGGCGTGGGTTTGAATCCCACCTCAGACAGAGCCCATTGAAAGTACCTAGCAAGAAAAAAGCAAACACAGTCAACAGAGAGGTACCAGTTGCCAGGATGGCAGAGCGGTCTAAGGCGTTGCGTTCAGGTCGCAGTCTCCCCAGGAGGCGTGGGTTCGAATCCCACCTCAGACAGAGCCCATTGAAAGTACCAAGCAATAACAAAGCAAACACAGTCAAGAGAGCATTACCAGATGCCAGGATGGCAGAGCGGTCTAAGGCGTTACGTTCAGGTCGCAGTCTCCCCAGGACGCAGGGGTTCGAATCCCACCTCAGACAGAGCCCATTGAAAGTACCAAGCAAGAACAAAGCAAACACAGTCATAAGAGCATTACGAGGTGCCAGGATGGCAGAGCGGTCTAAGGCGTTGCGTTCAGGTTGCAGTCTCCCCAGGAGGCGTGGGTTGAATCCCACCTCAGACAGTGCCCATTGAAAGTACCAAGCAAGAACAAAGCAAACACATTCAAGAGAGCATTACCACATGCCAGGATGGCAGAGCGGTCTAAGGCGTTGCGTTCAGGTCGCAGTCTCCCCAGGAGGCGTGGGTTCGAATCCCACCTCAGACAGATCCCATTGAAAGTACCAAGCAATAACAAAGCAAACACAGTCAAGAGAGCATTACCAGTTTCCAGGATGGCAGAGCGGTCTCAGGCGTTGCGTTCAGGTCGCAGCCTCCCCAGGAGGCGTGGTTTCGAATCCCACCTCAGACAGAGCCCATTGAAAGTACCAAGCAATAACAAAGCAAACAAAGTCAAGAGAGCATTACCAGTTGCCAGGATGGCACAGCGGTCTAAGGCGTTGCGTTCAGGTCGCAGTCTCCCCAGGAGGCGTGGGTTTGAATCCCGCCTCAGACAGAGCCCATTGAACGTACCAAGCAAGAAAAAAGCAAACACAGTCAAGAGAGCATTACCAGTTGCCAGGATGGCAGAGCGGTCTCAGGCGTTGCGTTCAGGTCGCAGTCTCCCCAGGAGGCGTGGTTTCGAATCCCACCTCAGACAGAGCCCATTGAAAGTACCAAGCAATAACAAAGCAAACAAAGTCAAGAGAGCATTACCAGTTGCCAGGATGGCAGAGCGGTCTAAGGCGTTGCGTTCAGGTCGCAGTCTCCCCAGGAGGCGTGGGTTCGAATCCCGCCTCAGACAGAGCCCATTGAACGTACCAAGCAAGAAAAAAGCAAACACAGTCAAGAGAGCATTACCAGTTGCCAGGATGGCAGAGCGGTCTAAGGCGTTGCGTTCAGGTCGCAGTCTCCCCAGGAGGCGTGGGTTCGAATCCCGCCTCTGACAGAGCCCATTGAACGTACCGAGCAAGAAAAAAGCAAACACAGTCAAGAGAGCATTACCAGCTGCCAGGATGGCAGAGCGGTCTAAGGCGTTGCGTTCAGGTCGCAGTCTCCCAAGGAGGCGTGGGTTCGAATCCCGCCTCAGACAGAGCCCATTGAAAGTACCGAGCAAGAACAAAGCAAACACAGTCAAGAGAGCATTACCAGTTGCCAGGATGGCAGAGGGGTCTAAGGCGTTGCGTTCAGGTCGCAGTCTCCCCAGGAGGCGTGGGTTCGAATCCCACCTCAGACAGAGCCCATTGATAGTACCAAGCAAGAAAAAAGCAAACACAGTCAAGAGAGAATTACCAGTTGCCAAGATGGCAGAGCGGTCTAAGGCGTTGCGTTCAGGTCGCAGTCTCCCCAGGAGGCGTGGGTTCGAATCCCACCTCAGACAGAGCCCATTGAAAGTACCAAGCAAGAAAAAAGCAAACACAGTCAAGAGAGCATTACCAGTTGCCAGGATGGCAGAGCGGTCTAAGGCGTTGCGTTCAGGTCGCAGTCACCCCAGGAGGCGTGGGTTCAAATCCCACCTCAGACAGAGCCCATTGAAAGTACCAAGCAAGAACAAAGGAAACACATTCAAGAGAGCATTTCCAGATGCCAGGATGGCAGAGTGGTCTAAGGCGTTGCGTTCAGGTCGCAGTCTCCCCAGGAGGCGTGGGTTCGAATCCCACCTCAAACAGTGCCCATTGAAAGTACCAAGCAAGAACAAAGCAAACACATTCAAGAGAGCATTCCCAGATGCCAGGATGGCAGAGTGGTCTAAGGCGTTGCGTTCAGGTTGCAGTCTCCCCAGGAGGCGTGGGTTGAATCCCACCTCAGACAGTGCCCATTGAAAGTACCAAGTAAGAACAAAGCAAACACATTCAAGAGTGCATTACCAGATGCCAGGATGGCAGAGCGGTCTAAGGCGTTGCGTTCAGGTTGCAGTCACCCCAGGAGGCGTGGGTTCGAATCCCACCTCAGACAGAGCCCATTGAAAGTACCAAGCGAGAAAAAAGCAAACACAGTCAAGAGAGCATTACCAGTTGCCAGGATGGCAGAGCGGTCTAAGGCGTTGCGTTCAGGTCGCAGTCTCCCCAGGAGGCGTGGGTTGAATCCCACCTCAGACAGTGCCCATTGAAAGTACCAAGTAAGAACAAAGCAAACACATTCAAGAGTGCATTACCAGATGCCAGGATGGCAGAGCGGTCTAAGGCGTTGCGTTCAGGTTGCAGTCACCCCAGGAGGCGTGGGTTCGAATCCCACCTCAGACAGAGCCCATTGAAAGTACCAAGCGAGAAAAAAGCAAACACAGTCAAGAGAGCATTACCAGTTGCCAGGATGGCAGAGCGGTCTAAGGCGTTGCGTTCAGGTCGCAGTCACCCCAGGAGGCGTGGGTTCGAATCCCACCTCAGACAGAGCCCATTGAAAGTACCAAGCAAGAACAAAGCAAACACATTCAAGAGAGCATTACCAGATGCCAGGATGGCAGAGTGGTCTAAGGCGTTGCGTTCAGGTCGCAGTCTCCCCAGGAGGCGTGGGTTCGAATCCCAGCTCAGACAGTGCCCATTGAAAGTACCAAGCAAGAACAAAGCAAACACATTCAAGAGAGCATTCCCAGATGCCAGGATGGCAGAGTGGTCTAAGGCGTTGCGTTCAGGTTGCAGTCTCCCCAGGAGGCGTGGGTTCGAATCCCACCTCAGACAGAGCCCATTGAAAGTACCTAGCAAGAAAAAAGCAAACACAGTCAAGAGAGAGGTACCAGTTGCCAGGATGGCAGAGCGGTCTAAGGCGTTGCGTTCAGGTCGCAGTCTCCCCAGGAGGCGTGGGTTCGAATCCCACCTCAGACAGAGCCAATTGAAAGTACCAAGCAATAACAAAGCAAACACAGTCAAGAGAGCATTACCAGATGCCAGGATGGAAGAGCGGTCTAAGGCGTTACGTTCAGGTCGCAGTCTCCCCAGGACGCAGGGGTTCGAATCCCACCTCAGACAGAGCCCATTGAAAGTACCAAGCAAGAACAAAGCAAACACAGTCATAAGAGCATTACGAGGTGCCAGGATGGCAGAGCGGTCTAAGGCGTTGCGTTCAGGTTGCAGTCTCCCCAGGAGGCGTGGGTTGAATCCCACCTCAGACAGTGCCCATTGAAAGTACCAAGCAAGAACAAAGCAAACACATTCAAGAGAGCATTACCAGATGCCAGGATGGCAGAGCGGTCTAAGGCGTTGCGTTCAGGTCGCAGTCTCCCCAGGAGGCGTGGGTTCGAATCCCACCTCAGACAGATCCCATTGAAAGTACCAAGCAATAACAAAGCAAACACAGTCAAGAGAGCATTACCAGTTTCCAGGATGGCAGAGCGGTCTCAGGCGTTGCGTTCAGGTCGCTGCCTCCCCAGGAGGCGTGGTTTCGAATCCCACCTCAGACAGAGCCCATTGAAAGTACCAAGCAATAACAAAGCAAACAAAGTCAAGAGAGCATTACCAGTTGCCAGGATGGCAGAGCGGTCTAAGGCGTTGCGTTCAGGTCGCAGTCTCCCCAGGAGGCGTGGGTTTGAATCCCGCCTCAGACAGAGCCCATTGAACGTACCAAGCAAGAAAAAAGCAAACACAGTCAAGAGAGCATTACCAGTTGCCAGGATGGCAGAGCGGTCTAAGGCGTTGCGTTCAGGTCGCAGTCTCCCCAGGAGGCGTGGGTTCGAATCCCGCCTCTGACAGAGCCCATTGAACGTACCGAGCAAGAAAAAAGCAAACACAGTCAAGAGAGCATTACCAGCTGCCAGGATGGCAGAGCGGTCTAAGGCGTTGCGTTCAGGTCGCAGTCTCCCCAGGAGGCGTGGGTTCGAATCCCGCCTCAGACAGAGCCCATTGAAAGTACCGAGCAAGAACAAAGCAAACACAGTCAAGAGAGCATTACCAGCTGCCAGGATGGCAGAGCGGTCTAAGGCGTCGCGTTAAGGTCGCATTCACCCCAGGAGGCGTGGGTTCGAATCCCGCCTCAGACAGAGCCCTTTGAAAGTACCAAGCAAGAACAAAGCAAACACAGTCATGAGAGCATTAACAGGTGCCAGGATGGCAGAGCGGTCTACGGCGTCGCGTTCAGGTCGCATTTACCCCAGGAGGCGTGGGTTCGAATCCCAGCTCAGACAGAGCCCATTGAAAGTACCAAGCAATAACAAAGCAAACAAAGTCAAGAGAGCATTACCAGTTGCCAGGATGGCAGAGCGGTCTAAGGCGTTGCGTTCAGGTCGCAGTCACCCCAGGAGGCGTGGGTTCGAATCCCACCTCAGACAGAGCCCATTGAAAGTACCAAGCAATAACAAAATAAACAAAGTCAAGAGAACATTACCAGTTGCCAGGATGGCAGAGCGGTCTACGGCGTTGCGTTCAGGTCGCAGTCACCCCAGGAGGCGTGGGTTCGAATCCCACCTCAGACAGAGCCCATTGAAAGTACCAAGCAATAACAAAGCAAACAAAGTCAAGAGAGCATTACCAGTTGCCAGGATGGCAGAGCGGTCTAAGGCGTTGCGTTCAGGTCGCAGTCTCCCCAGGAGGCGTGGGTTCGAATCCCGCCTCAGACAGAGCCCATTGAAAGTACCAAGCAAGAACAAAGCAAACACAGTCAAGAGAGAGGTACCAGTTGCCAGGATGGCAGAGCGGTCTAAGGCGTTGCGTTCAGGTCGCAGTCTCCCCAGGACGCAGGGGTTCGAATCCCACCTCAGACAGAGCCCATTGAAAGTACCAAGCAAGAACAAAGCAAACACAGTCATAAGAGCATTTCGAGGTGCCAGGATGGCAGAGCGGTCTAAGGCGTTGCGTTCAGGTCGCAGTCTCCCCAGGAGGCGTGGGTTGAATCCCACCTCAGACAGTGCCCATTGAAAGTACCAAGCAAGAACAAAGCAAACACATTCAAGAGAGCATTACCAGATGCCAGGATGGCAGAGCGGTCTAAGGCGTTGCGTTCAGGTCGCAGTCTCCCCAGGAGGCGTGGTTTCGAATCCCACCTCAGACAGTGCCCATTGAAAGTACCAAGCAAGAACAAAGCAAACACATTCAAGAGAGCATTACCAGATGCCAGGATGGCAGAGCGGTCTAAGGCGTTGCATTCAGGTCGCAGTCTCCCCAGGAGGCGTGGTTTCGAATCCCACCTCAGACAGTGCCCATTGAAAGTACCAAGCAAGAACAAAGCAAACACAGTCAAGAGAGCATTACCAGTTGCCAGGATGGCAGAGCGGTCTCAGGCGTTGCGTTCAGGTCGCAGCCTCCCCAGGAGGCGTGGTTTCGAATCCCACCTCAGACAGAGCCCATTGAAAGTACCAAGCAAGAACAAAGCAAACAAAGTCAAGAGAGCATTACCAGTTGCCAGGATGGCAGATCGGTCTAAGGCGTTGCGTTCAGGTCGCAGTCTCCCCAGGAGGCGTGGGTTCGAATCCCGCCTCAGACAGAGCCCATTGAAAGTACAGAGCAAGAACAAAGCAAACACAGTCAAGAGAGCATTACCAGCTGCCAGGATGGCAGAGCGGTCTAAGGCGTTGCGTTCAGGTCGCATTCACCCCAGGAGGCGTGGGTTCGAATCCCGCCTCAGACAGAGCCCTTTGAAAGTACCAAGCAAGAACAAAGCAAACACAGTCATGAGAGCATTAACAGGTGCCAGGATGGCAGAGCTGTCTACGGCGTCGCGTTCAGGTCGCATTCACCCCAGGAGGCGTGGGTTCGAATCCCACCTCAGACAGAGCCCATTGAAAGTACCAAGCAATAACAAAGCAAACAAAGTCAAGAGAGCATTACCAGTTGCCAGGATGGCAGAGCGGTCTAAGGCGTTGCGTTCAGGTCGCAGTCACCCCAGGAGGCGTGGGTTCGAATCCCACCTCAGACAGAGCCCATTGAAAGTACCAAGCAATAACAAAGCAAACAAAGTCAAGAGAGGATTACCAGTTGCCAGGATGGCAGAGCGGTCTACGGCGTTGCGTTCAGGTCGCAGTCACCCCAGGAGGCGTGGGTTCGAATCCCACCTCAGACAGAGCCCATTGAAAGTACCAAGCAATAACAAAGCAAACAAAGTCAAGAGAGCATTACCAGTTGCCAGGATGGCAGAGCGGTCTAAGGCGTTGCGTTCAGGTCGCAGTCTCCCCAGGAGGCGTGGGTTCGAATCCCACCTCAGACAGAGCCCATTGAAAGTACCAAGCAATAACAAAGCAAACAAAGTCAAGAGAGCATTACCAGTTGCCAGGATGGCAGAGCGGTCTAAGGCGTTGCGTTCAGGTCGCAGTCTCCCCAGGAGGCGTGGGTTTGAATCCCGCCTCAGACAGAGCCCATTGAACGTACCAAGCAAGAAAAAAGAAAACAGTCAAGAGAGCATTACCAGTTGCCAGGATGGCAGAGCGGTCTAAGGCGTTGCGTTCAGGTCGCAGTCTCCCCAGGAGGCGTGGGTTGAATCCCACCTCAGACAGTGCCCATTGAAAGTACCAAGTAAGAACAAAGCAAACACATTCAAGAGTGCATTACCAGATGCCAGGATGGCAGAGCGGTCTAAGGCGTTGCGTTCAGGTTGCAGTCACCCCAGGAGGCGTGGGTTTGAATCCCGCCTCAGACAGAGCCCATTGAACGTACCAAGCAAGAAAAAAGCAAACACAGTCAAGAGAGCATTACCAGTTGCCAGGATGGCAGAGCGGTCTAAGGCGTTGCGTTCAGGACGCAGTCTCCCCAGGAGGCGTGGGTTGAATCCCACCTCAGACAGTGCCCATTGAAAGTACCAAGTAAGAACAAAGCAAACACATTCAAGAGTGCATTACCAGATGCCAGGATGGCAGAGCGGTCTAAGGCGTTGCATTCAGGTCGCAGTCTCCCCAGGAGGCGTGGTTTCGAATCCGACCTCAGACAGTGCCCATTGAAAGTACCAAGCAAGAACAAAGCAAACACAGTCAAGAGAGCATTACCAGTTGCCAGGATGGCAGAGCGGTCTCAGGCGTTGCGTTCAGGTCGCAGCCTCCCCAGGAGGCGTGGTTTCGAATCCCACCTCAGACAGAGCCCATTGAAAGTACCAAGCAAGAACAAAGCAAACAAAGTCAAGAGAGCATTACCAGTTGCCAGGATGGCAGAGCGGTCTAAGGCGTTGCGTTCAGGTCGCAGTCTCCCCAGGAGGCGTGGGTTTGAATCCCGCCTCAGACAGAGCCCATTGAACGTACCAAGCAAGAAAAAAGCAAACACAGTCAAGAGAGCATTACCAGCTGCCAGGATGGCAGATCGGTCTAAGGCGTTGCGTTCAGGTCGCAGTCTCCCCAGGAGGCGTGGGTTCGAATCCCGCCTCAGACAGAGCCCATTGAAAGTACCGAGCAAGAACAAAGCAAACACAGTCAAGAGAGCATTACCAGCTGCCAGGATGGCAGAGCGGTCTAAGGCGTTGCGTTCAGGTTGCATTCACCCCAGGAGGCGTGGGTTCGAATCCCGCCTCAGACAGAGCCCTTTGAAAGTACCAAGCAAGAACAAAGAAAATACAGTCATGAGAGCATTAACAGGTGCCAGGATGGCAGAGCGGTCTACGGCGTCGCGTTCAGGTCGCATTCACCCCAGGAGGCGTGGGTTCGAATCCCACCTCAGACAGAGCCCATTGAAAGTACCAAGCAATAACAAAGCAAACAAAGTCAAGAGAGCATTACCAGTTGCCAGGATGGCAGAGCGGTCTAAGGCGTTGCGTTCAGGTCGCAGTCACCCCAGGAGGCGTGGGTTCGAATCCCACCTCAGACAGAGCCCATTGAAAGTACCAAGCAATAACAAAGCAAACAAAGTCAAGAGAGGATTACCAGTTGCCAGGATGGCAGAGCGGTCTAAGGCGTTGCGTTCAGGTCGCAGTCTCCCCAGGAGGCGTGGGTTCGAATCCCGCCTCTGACAGAGCCCATTGAACGTACCGAGCAAGAAAAAAGCAAACACAGTCAAGAGAGCATTACCAGCTGCCAGGATGGCAGAGCGGTCTAAGGCGTTGCGTTCAGGTCGCAGTCTCCCCAGGAGGCGTGGGTTCGAATCCCGCCTCAGACAGAGCCCATTGAAAGTACCGAGCAAGAACAAAGCAAACACAGTCAAGAGAGCATTACCAGCTGCCAGGATGCCAGAGCGGTCTAAGGCGTTGCGTTCAGGTCGCAGTCTCCCCAGGAGGCGTGGGTTCGAATCCCGCCTCAGACAGAGCCCATTGAAAGTACCGAGCAAGAACAAAGCAAACACAGTCAAGAGAGCATTACCAGCTGCCAGGATGGCAGAGCGGTCTAAGGCGTCGCGTTCAGGTCGCATTCACCCCAGGAGGCGTGGGTTCGAATCCCACCTCAGACAGAGCCCTTTGAAAGTACCAAGCAAGAACAAAGCAAACACAGTCATGAGAGCATTAACAGGTGCCAGGATGGCAGAGCGGTCTACGGCGTCGCGTTCAGGTCGCATTCACCCCAGGAGGCGTGGGTTCGAATCCCACCTCAGACAGAGCCCATTGAAAGTACCAAGCAATAACAAAGCAAACAAAGTCAAGAGAGCATTACCAGTTGCCAGGATGGCAGAGCGGTCTAAGGCGTTGCGTTCAGGTCGCAGTCACCCCAGGAGGCGAGGGTTCGAATCCCACCTCAGACAGAGCCCATTGAAAGTACCAAGCAATAACAAAATAAACAAAGTCAAGAGAACATTACCAGTTGCCAGGATGGCAGAGCGGTCTACGGCGTTGCGTTCAGGTCGCAGTCACCCCAGGAGGCGTGGGTTCGAATCCCACCTCAGACAGAGCCCATTGAAAGTACCAAGCAATAACAAAGCAAACAAAGTCAAGAGAGCATTACCAGTTGCCAGGATGGCAGAGCGGTCTAAGGCGTTGCGTTCAGGTCGCAGTCTCCCCAGGAGGCGTGGGTTCGAATCCCGCCTCAGACAGAGCCCATTGAAAGTACCAAGCAAGAACAAAGCAAACACAGTCAAGAGAGAGGTACCAGTTGCCAGGATGGCAGAGCGGTCTAAGGCGTTGCGTTCAGGTCGCAGTCTCCCCAGGAGGCGTGGGTTGAATCCCACCTCAGACAGTGCCCATTGAAAGTACCAAGCAAGAACAAAGCAAACACATTCAAGAGAGCATTACCAGATGCCAGGATGGCAGAGCGGTCTAAGGCGTTGCGTTCAGGTCGCAGTCTCCCCAGGAGGCGTGGTTTCGAATCCCACCTCAGACAGTGCCCATTGAAAGTACCAAGCAAGAACAAAGCAAACACATTCAAGAGAGCATTACCAGATGCCAGGATGGCAGAGCGGTCTAAGGCGTTGCATTCAGGTCGCAGTCTCCCCAGGAGGCGTGGTTTCGAATCCCACCTCAGACAGTGCCCATTGAAAGTACCAAGCAAGAACAAAGCAAACACAGACAAGAGAGCATTACCAGTTGCCAGGATGGCAGAGCGGTCTCAGGCGTTGCGTTCAGGTCGCAGCCTCCCCAGGAGGCGTGGTTTCGAATCCCACCTCAGACAGAGCCCATTGAAAGTACCAAGCAAGAACAAAGCAAACAAAGTCAAGAGAGCATTACCAGTTGCCAGGATGGCAGAGCGGTCTAAGGCGTTGCGTTCAGGTCGCAGTCTCCCCAGGAGGCGTGGGTTTGAATCCCGCCTCAGACAGAGCCCATTGAACGTACCAAGCAAGAAAAAAGCAAACACAGTCAAGAGAGCATTACCAGCTGCCAGGATGGCAGATCGGTCTAAGGCGTTGCGTTCAGGTCGCAGTCTCCCCAGGAGGCGTGGGATCGAATCCCGCCTCAGACAGAGCCCATTGAAAGTACCGAGCAAGAACAAAGCAAACACAGTCAAGAGAGCATTACCAGCTGCCAGGATGGCAGAGCGGTCTAAGGCGTTGCGTTCAGGTCGCATTCACCCCAGGAGGCGTGGGTTCGAATCCCGCCTCAGACAGAGCCCTTTGAAAGTACCAAGCAAGAACAAAGCAAACACAGTCATGAGAGCATTAACAGGTGCCAGGATGGCAGAGCGGTCTACGGCATCGCGTTCAGGTCGCATTCACCCCAGGAGGCGTGGGTTCGAATCCCACCTCAGACAGAGCCCATTGAAAGTACCAAGCAATAACAAAGCAAACAAAGTCAAGAGAGCATTACCAGTTGCCAGGATGGCAGAGCGGTCTAAGGCGTTGCGTTCAGGTCGCAGTCACCCCAGGAGGCGTGGGTTCGAATCCCACCTCAGACAGAGCCCATTGAAAGTACCAAGCAATAACAAAGCAAACAAAGTCAAGAGAGGATTACCAGTTGCCAGGATGGCAGAGCGGTCTACGGCGTTGCGTTCAGGTCGCAGTCACCCCAGGAGGCGTGGGTTGAATCCCACCTCAGACAGTGCCCATTGAAAGTACCAAGTAAGAACAAAGCAAACACATTCAAGAGTGCATTACCAGATGCCAGGATGGCAGAGCGGTCTAAGGCGTTGCGTTCAGGTTGCAGTCACCCCAGGAGGCGTGGGTTCGAATCCCACCTCAGACAGAGCCCATTGAAAGTACCAAGCGAGAAAAAAGCAAACACAGTCAAGAGAGCATTACCAGTTGCCAGGATGGCAGAGCGGTCTAAGGCGTTGCGTTCAGGTCGCAGTCACCCCAGGAGGCGTGGGTTCGAATCCCACCTCAGACAGAGCAAATTGAAAGTACCAAGCAAGAACAAAGCAAACACATTCAAGAGAGCATTACCAGATGCCAGGATGGCAGAGTGGTCTAAGGCGTTGCGTTCAGGTCGCAGTCTCCCCAGGAGGCGTGGGTTCGAATCCCAGCTCAGACAGTGCCCATTGAAAGTACCAAGCAAGAACAAAGCAAACACATTCAAGAGAGCATTCCCAGATGCCAGGATGGCAGAGTGGTCTAAGGCGTTGCGTTCAGGTTGCAGTCTCCCCAGGAGGCGTGGGTTCGAATCCCACCTCAGACAGAGCCCATTGAAAGTACCTAGCAAGAAAAAAGCAAACACAGTCAAGAGAGAGGTACCAGTTGCCAGGATGGCAGAGCGGTCTAAGGCGTTGCGTTCAGGTCGCAGTCTCCCCAGGAGGCGTGGGTTCGAATCCCACCTCAGACAGAGCCAATTGAAAGTTCCAAGCAATAACAAAGCAAACACAGTCAAGAGAGCATTACCAGATGCCAGGATGGCAGAGCGGTCTAAGGCGTTACGTTCAGGTCGCAGTCTCCCCAGGACGCAGGGGTTCGAATCCCACCTCAGACAGAGCCCATTGAAAGTACCAAGCAAGAACAAAGCAAACACAGTCATAAGAGCATTACGAGGTGCCAGGATGGCAGAGCGGTCTAAGGTGTTGCGTTCAGGTTGCAGTCTCCCCAGGAGGCGTGGGTTGAATCCCACCTCAGACAGTGCCCATTGAAAGTACCAAGCAAGAACAAAGCAAACACATTCAAGAGAGCATTACCAGATGCCAGGATGGCAGAGCGGTCTAAGGCGTTGCGTTCAGGTCGCAGTCTCCCCAGGAGGCGTGGGTTCGAATCCCACCTCAGACAGATCCCATTGAAAGTACCAAGCAATAACGAAGCAAACACAGTCAAGAGAGCATTACCAGTTTCCAGGATGGCAGAGCGGTCTCAGGCGTTGCGTTCAGGTCGCAGCCTCCCCAGGAGGCGTGGTTTCGAATCCCACCTCAGACAGAGCCCATTGAAAGTACCAAGCAATAACAAAGCAAACAAAGTCAAGAGAGCATTACCAGTTGCCAGGATGGCAGAGCGGTCTAAGGCGTTGCGTTCAGGTCGCAGTCTCCCCAGGAGGCGTGGGTTTGAATCCCGCCTCAGACAGAGCCCATTGAACGTACCAAGCAAGAACAAAGCAAACACAGTCATGAGAGCATTACGAGGTGCCAGGATGGCAGAGCGGTCTTAGGCGTTGCGTTCAGGTCGCAGTCTCCCCAGGAGGCGTGGGTTCGAATCCCGCCTCAGACAGAGCCCATTGAAAGTACCAAGCAAGAACAAAGCAAACACAGTCAAGAGAGAGGTACCAGTTGCCAGGATGGCAGAGCGGTCTAAGTAGTTGCGTTCAGGTCGCAGTCTCCCCAGGAGGCGTGGGTTCGAATCCCGCCTCAGACAGAGCCCATTGAAAGTACCAAGCAAGAACAAAGCAAACACAGTCAAGAGAGCATTACCAGTTGCCAGGATGGCAGTGTGTTCTAAGGCGTTGCGTTCAGGTCGCAGTCACCCCAGGAGGCGTGGGTTCGAATCCCGCCTCAGACAGAGCCCATTGAACGTACCAAGCAAGAAAAAAGCAAACACAGTCAAGAGAGCATTACCAGTTGCCAGGATGGCAGAGCGGTCTAAGGCGTTGCGTTCAGGTCGCAGTCTCCCCAGGAGGCGTGGGTTCGAATCCCGCCTCTGACAGAGCCCATTGAACGTACCGAGCAAGAAAAAAGCAAACACAGTCAAGAGAGCATTACCAGCTGCCAGGATGGCAGAGCGGTCTAAGGCGTTGCGTTCAGGTCGCAGTCTCCCCAGGAGGCGTGGGTTCGAATCCCGCCTCAGACAGAGCCCATTGAAAGTACCGAGCAAGAACAAAGCAAACACAGTCAAGAGAGCATTACCAGCTGCCAGGATGCCAGAGCGGTCTAAGGCGTTGCGTTCAGGTCGCAGTCTCCCCAGGAGGCGTGGGTTCGAATCCCGCCTCAGACAGAGCCCATTGAAAGTACCGAGCAAGAACAAAGCAAACACAGTCAAGAGAGCATTACCAGCTGCCAGGATGGCAGAGCGGTCTAAGGCGTCGCGTTCAGGTCGCATTCACCCCAGGAGGCGTGGGTTCGAATCCCGCCTCAGACAGAGCCCTTTGAAAGTACCAAGCAAGAACAAAGCAAACACAGTCATGAGAGCATTAACAGGTGCCAGGATGGCAGAGCGGTCTACGGCGTCGCGTTCAGGTCGCATTCACCCCAGGAGGCGTGGGTTCGAATCCCACCTCAGACAGAGCCCATTGAAAGTACCAAGCAATAACAAAGCAAACAAAGTCAAGAGAGCATTACCAGTTGCCAGGATGGCAGAGCGGTCTAAGGCGTTGCGTTCAGGTCGCAGTCACCCCAGGAGGCGTGGGTTCGAATCCCACCTCAGACAGAGCCCATTGAAAGTACCAAGCAAGAACAAAGCAAACACATTCAAGAGAGCATTACCAGTTGCCAGGATGGCAGAGCGGTCTAAGGCGTTGCGTTCAGGTCGCAGTCTCCCCAGGAGGCGTGGGTTCGAATCCCGCCTCTGACAGAGCCCATTGAACGTACCGAGCAAGAAAAAAGCAAACACAGTCAAGAGAGCATTACCAGCTGCCAGGATGGCAGAGCGGTCTAAGGCGTTGCGTTCAGGTCGCAGTCTCCCCAGGAGGCGTGGGTTCGAATCCCGCCTCAGACAGAGCCCATTGAAAGTACCGAGCAAGAACAAAGCAAACACAGTCAAGAGAGCATTACCAGCTGCCAGGATGCCAGAGCGGTCTAAGGCGTTGCGTTCAGGTCGCAGTCTCCCCAGGAGGCAGGGGTTCGAATCCCACCTCAGACAGAGCCCATTGAAAGTACCAAGCAAGAACAAAGCAAACACAGTCATAAGAGCATTTCGAGGTGCCAGGATGACAGAGCGGTCTAAGGCGTTGCGTTCAGGTCGCAGTCTCCCCAGGAGGCGTGGGTTGAATCCCGCCTCAGACAGAGCCCATTGAAAGTACCGAGCAAGAACAAAGCAAACACAGTCAAGAGAGCATTACCAGCTGCCAGGATGCCAGAGCGGTCTAAGGCGTTGCGTTCAGGTCGCAGTCTCCCCAGGAGGCGTGGGTTCGAATCCCGCCTCAGACAGAGCCCATTGAAAGTACCGAGCAAGAACAAAGCAAACACAGTCAAGAGAGCATTACCAGCTGCCAGGATGGCAGAGCGGTCTAAGGCGTCGCGTTCAGGTCGCATTCACCCCAGAAGGCGTGGGTTCGAATCCCGCCTCAGACAGAGCCCTTTGAAAGTACCAAGCAAGAACAAAGCAAACACAGTCATGAGAGCATTAACAGGTGCCAGGATGGCAGAGCGGTCTACGGCGTCGCGTTCAGGTCGCATTCACCCCAGGAGGCGTGGGTTCGAATCCCACCTCAGACAGAGCCCATTGAAAGTACCAAGCAATAACAAAGCAAACAAAGTCAAGAGAGCATTACCAGTTGCCAGGATGGCAGAGCGGTCTAAGGCGTTGCGTTCAGGTCGCAGTCACCCCAGGAGGCGTGGGTTCGAATCCCACCTCAGACAGAGCCCATTGAAAGTACCAAGCAATAACAAAATAAACAAAGTCAAGAGAACATTACCAGTTGCCAGGATGGCAGAGCGGTCTACGGCGTTGCGTTCAGGTCGCAGTCACCCCAGGAGGCGTGGGTTCGAATCCCACCTCAGACAGAGCCCATTGAAAGTACCAAGCAATAACAAAGCAAACAAAGTCAAGAGAGCATTACCAGTTGCCAGGATGGCAGAGCGGTCTAAGGCGTTGCGTTCAGGTCGCAGTCTCCCCAGGAGGCGTGGGTTCGAATCCCGCCTCAGACAGAGCCCATTGAAAGTACCAAGCAAGAACAAAGCAAACACAGTCAAGAGAGAGGTACCAGTTGCCAGGATGGCAGAGCGGTCTAAGGCGTTGCGTTCAGGTCGCAGTCTCCCCAGGACGCAGGGGTTCGAATCCCACCTCAGACAGAGCCCATTGAAAGTACCAAGCAAGAACAAAGCAAACACAGTCATAAGAGCATTTCGAGGTGCCAGGATGACAGAGCGGTCTAAGGCGTTGCGTTCAGGTCGCAGTCTCCCCAGGAGGCGTGGGTTGAATCCCACCTCAGACAGTGCCCATTGAAAGTACCAAGCAAGAACAAAGCAAACACATTCAAGAGAGCATTACCAGATGCCAGGATGGCAGAGCGGTCTAAGGCGTTGCGTTCAGGTCGCAGTCTCCCCAGGAGGCGTGGTTTCGAATCCCACCTCAGACAGTGCCCATTGAAAGTACCAAGCAAGAACAAAGCAAACACATTCAAGAGAGCATTACCAGCTGCCAGGATGGCAGATCTGTCTAAGGCGTTGCGTTCAGGTCGCAGTCTCCCCAGGAGGCGTGGGATCGAATCCCGCCTCAGACAGAGCCCATTGAAAGTACCGAGCAAGAACAAAGCAAACACAGTCAAGAGAGCATTACCAGCTGCCAGGATGGCAGAGCGGTCTAAGGCGTTGCGTTCAGGTCGCATTCACCCCAGGAGGCGTGGGTTCGAATCCCGCCTCAGACAGAGCCCTTTGAAAGTACCAAGCAAGAACAAAGAAAATACAGTCATGAGAGCATTAACAGGTGCCAGGATGGCAGAGCGGTCTACGGCGTCGCGTTCAGGTCGCATTCACCCCAGGAGGCGTGGGTTCGAATCCCACCTCAGACAGAGCCCATTGAAAGTACCAAGCAATAACAAAGCAAACAAAGTCAAGAGAGCATTACCAGTTGCCAGGATGGCAGAGCGGTCTAAGGCGTTGCGTTCAGGTCGCAGTCACCCCAGGAGGCGTGGGTTCGAATCCCACCTCAGACAGAGCCCATTGAAAGTACCAAGCAATAACAAAGCAAACAAAGTCAAGAGAGGATTACCAGTTGCCAGGATGGCAGAGCGGTCTAAGGCGTTGCGTTCAGGTCGCAGTCTCCCCAGGAGGCGTGGGTTCGAATCCCGCCTCTGACAGAGCCCATTGAACGTACCGAGCAAGAAAAAAGCAAACACAGTCAAGAGAGCATTACCAGCTGCCAGGATGGCAGAGCGGTCTAAGGCGTTGCGTTCAGGTCGCAGTCTCCCCAGGAGGCGTGGGTTCGAATCCCGCCTCAGACAGAGCCCATTGAAAGTACCGAGCAAGAACAAAGCAAACACAGTCAAGAGAGCATTACCAGCTGCCAGGATGCCAGAGCGGTCTAAGGCGTTGCGTTCAGGTCGCAGTCTCCCCAGGAGGCGTGGGTTCGAATCCCGCCTCAGACAGAGCCCATTGAAAGTACCGAGCAAGAACAAAGCAAACACAGTCAAGAGAGCATTACCAGCTGCCAGGATGGCAGAGCGGTCTAAGGCGTCGCGTTCAGGTCGCATTCACCCCAGGAGGCGTGGGTTCGAATCCCACCTCAGACAGAGCCCTTTGAAAGTACCAAGCAAGAACAAAGCAAACACAGTCATGAGAGCATTAACAGGTGCCAGGATGGCAGAGCGGTCTACGGCGTCGCGTTCAGGTCGCATTCACCCCAGGAGGCGTGGGTTCGAATCCCACCTCAGACAGAGCCCATTGAAAGTACCAAGCAATAACAAAGCAAACAAAGTCAAGAGAGCATTACCAGTTGCCAGGATGGCAGAGCGGTCTAAGGCGTTGCGTTCAGGTCGCAGTCACCCCAGGAGGCGAGGGTTCGAATCCCACCTCAGACAGAGCCCATTGAAAGTACCAAGCAATAACAAAATAAACAAAGTCAAGAGAACATTACCAGTTGCCAGGATGGCAGAGCGGTCTACGGCGTTGCGTTCAGGTCGCAGTCACCCCAGGAGGCGTGGGTTCGAATCCCACCTCAGACAGAGCCCATTGAAAGTACCAAGCAATAACAAAGCAAACAAAGTCAAGAGAGCATTACCAGTTGCCAGGATGGCAGAGCGGTCTAAGGCGTTGCGTTCAGGTCGCAGTCTCCCCAGGAGGCGTGGGTTCGAATCCCGCCTCAGACAGAGCCCATTGAAAGTACCAAGCAAGAACAAAGCAAACACAGTCAAGAGAGAGGTACCAGTTGCCAGGATGGCAGAGCGGTCTAAGGCGTTGCGTTCAGGTCGCAGTCTCCCCAGGAGGCGTGGGTTGAATCCCACCTCAGACAGTGCCCATTGAAAGTACCAAGCAAGAACAAAGCAAACACATTCAAGAGAGCATTACCAGATGCCAGGATGGCAGAGCGGTCTAAGGCGTTGCGTTCAGGTCGCAGTCTCCCCAGGAGGCGTGGTTTCGAATCCCACCTCAGACAGTGCCCATTGAAAGTACCAAGCAAGAACAAAGCAAACACATTCAAGAGAGCATTACCAGATGCCAGGATGGCAGAGCGGTCTAAGGCGTTGCATTCAGGTCGCAGTCTCCCCAGGAGGCGTGGTTTCGAATCCCACCTCAGACAGTGCCCATTGAAAGTACCAAGCAAGAACAAAGCAAACACAGACAAGAGAGCATTACCAGTTGCCAGGATGGCAGAGCGGTCTCAGGCGTTGCGTTCAGGTCGCAGCCTCCCCAGGAGGCGTGGTTTCGAATCCCACCTCAGACAGAGCCCATTGAAAGTACCAAGCAAGAACAAAGCAAACAAAGTCAAGAGAGCATTACCAGTTGCCAGGATGGCAGAGCGGTCTAAGGCGTTGCGTTCAGGTCGCAGTCTCCCCAGGAGGCGTGGGTTTGAATCCCGCCTCAGACAGAGCCCATTGAACGTACCAAGCAAGAAAAAAGCAAACACAGTCAAGAGAGCATTACCAGCTGCCAGGATGGCAGATCGGTCTAAGGCGTTGCGTTCAGGTCGCAGTCTCCCCAGGAGGCGTGGGATCGAATCCCGCCTCAGACAGAGCCCATTGAAAGTACCGAGCAAGAACAAAGCAAACACAGTCAAGAGAGCATTACCAGCTGCCAGGATGGCAGAGCGGTCTAAGGCGTTGCGTTCAGGTCGCATTCACCCCAGGAGGCGTGGGTTCGAATCCCGCCTCAGACAGAGCCCTTTGAAAGTACCAAGCAAGAACAAAGCAAACACAGTCATGAGAGCATTAACAGGTGCCAGGATGGCAGAGCGGTCTACGGCGTCGCGTTCAGGTCGCATTCACCCCAGGAGGCGTGGGTTCGAATCCCACCTCAGACAGAGCCCATTGAAAGTACCAAGCAATAACAAAGCAAACAAAGTCAAGAGAGCATTACCAGTTGCCAGGATGGCAGAGCGGTCTAAGGCGTTGCGTTCAGGTCGCAGTCACCCCAGGAGGCGTGGGTTCGAATCCCACCTCAGACAGAGCCCATTGAAAGTACCAAGCAATAACAAAGCAAACAAAGTCAAGAGAGGATTACCAGTTGCCAGGATGGCAGAGCGGTCTACGGCGTTGCGTTCAGGTCGCAGTCACCCCAGGAGGCGTGGGTTCGAATCCCACCTCAGACAGAGCCCATTGAAAGTACCAAGCAATAACAAAGCAAACAAAGTCAAGAGAGCATTACCAGTTGCCAGGATGGCAGAGCGGTCTAAGGCGTTGCGTTCAGGTCGCAGTCTCCCCAGGAGGCGTGGGTTTGAATCCCGCCTCAGACAGAGCCCATTGAACGTACCAAGCAAGAAAAAAGCAAACACAGTCAAGAGAGCATTACCAGTTGCCAGGATGGCAGAGCGGTCTCCGGCGTTGCATTCAGGTCGCAGTCTCCCCAGGAGGCGTGGGTTGAATCCCACCTCAGACAGTGCCCATTGAAAGTACCAAGTAAGAACAAAGCAAACACATTCAAGAGTGCATTACCAGATGCCAGGATGGCAGAGCGGTCTAAGGCGTTGCGTTCAGGTTGCAGTCACCCCAGGAGGCGTGGGTTCGAATCCCACCTCAGACAGAGCCCATTGAAAGTACCAAGCGAGAAAAAAGCAAACACAGTCAAGAGAGCATTACCAGTTGCCAGGATGGCAGAGCGGTCTAAGGCGTTGCGTTCAGGTCGCAGTCACCCCAGGAGGCGTGGGTTCGAATCCCACCTCAGACAGAGCCCATTGAAAGTACCAAGCAAGAACAAAGCAAACACATTCAAGAGAGCATTACCAGATGCCAGGATGGCAGAGTGGTCTAAGGCGTTGCGTTCAGGTCGCAGTCTCCCCAGGAGGCGTGGGTTCGAATCCCAGCTCAGACAGTGCCCATTGAAAGTACCAAGCAAGAACAAAGCAAACACATTCAAGAGAGCATTCCCAGATGCCAGGATGGCAGAGTGGTCTAAGGCGTTGCGTTCAGGTTGCAGTCTCCCCAGGAGGCGTGGGTTCGAATCCCACCTCAGACAGAGCCCATTGAAAGTACCTAGCAAGAAAAAAGCAAACACAGTCAAGAGAGAGGTACCAGTTGCCAGGATGGCAGAGCGGTCTAAGGCGTTGCGTTCAGGTCGCAGTCTCCCCAGGAGGCGTGGGTTCGAATCCCACCTCAGACAGAGCCAATTGAAAGTTCCAAGCAATAACAAAGCAAACACAGTCAAGAGAGCATTACCAGATGCCAGGATGGCAGAGCGGTCTAAGGCGTTACGTTCAGGTCGCAGTCTCCCCAGGACGCAGGGGTTCGAATCCCACCTCAGACAGAGCCCATTGAAAGTACCAAGCAAGAACAAAGCAAACACAGTCATAAGAGCATTACGAGGTGCCAGGATGGCAGAGCGGTCTAAGGTGTTGCGTTCAGGTTGCAGTCTCCCCAGGAGGCGTGGGTTGAATCCCACCTCAGACAGTGCCCATTGAAAGTACCAAGCAAGAACAAAGCAAACACATTCAAGAGAGCATTACCAGATGCCAGGATGGCAGAGCGGTCTAAGGCGTTGCGTTCAGGTCGCAGTCTCCCCAGGAGGCGTGGGTTCGAATCCCACCTCAGACAGATCCCATTGAAAGTACCAAGCAATAACGAAGCAAACACAGTCAAGAGAGCATTACCAGTTTCCAGGATGGCAGAGCGGTCTCAGGCGTTGCGTTCAGGTCGCAGCCTCCCCAGGAGGCGTGGTTTCGAATCCCACCTCAGACAGAGCCCATTGAAAGTACCAAGCAATAACAAAGCAAACAAAGTCAAGAGAGCATTACCAGTTGCCAGGATGGCAGAGCGGTCTAAGGCGTTGCGTTCAGGTCGCAGTCTCCCCAGGAGGCGTGGGTTTGAATCCCGCCTCAGACAGAGCCCATTGAACGTACCAAGCAAGAACAAAGCAAACACAGTCATGAGAGCATTACGAGGTGCCAGGATGGCAGAGCGGTCTTAGGCGTTGCGTTCAGGTCGCAGTCTCCCCAGGAGGCGTGGGTTCGAATCCCGCCTCAGACAGAGCCCATTGAAAGTACCAAGCAAGAACAAAGCAAACACAGTCAAGAGAGAGGTACCAGTTGCCAGGATGGCAGAGCGGTCTAAGTAGTTGCGTTCAGGTCGCAGTCTCCCCAGGAGGCGTGGGTTCGAATCCCGCCTCAGACAGAGCCCATTGAAAGTACCAAGCAAGAACAAAGCAAACACAGTCAAGAGAGCATTACCAGTTGCCAGGATGGCAGTGTGTTCTAAGGCGTTGCGTTCAGGTCGCAGTCACCCCAGGAGGCGTGGGTTCGAATCCCACCTCAGACAGAGCCCATTGAAAGTACCAAGCAATAACAAAGCAAACAAAGTCAAGAGAGCATTACCAGTTGCCAGGATGGCAGAGCGGTCTAAGTAGTTGCGTTCAGGTCGCAGTCTCCCCAGGAGGCGTGGGTTTGAATCCCGCCTCAGACGGAGCCCATTGAACGTACCAAGCAAGAAAAAAGCAAACACAGTCAAGAGAGCATTACCAGTTGCCAGGATGGCAGAGCGGTCTAAGGCGTTGCGTTCAGGTCGCAGTCTCCCCAGGAGGCGTGGGTTCGAATCCCGCCTCTGACAGAGCCCATTGAACGTACCGAGCAAGAAAAAAGCAAACACAGTCAAGAGAGCATTACCAGCTGCCAGGATGGCAGAGCGGTCTAAGGCGTTGCGTTCAGGTCGCAGTCTCCCCAGGAGGCGTGGGTTCGAATCCCGCCTCAGACAGAGCCCATTGAAAGTACCGAGCAAGAACAAAGCAAACACAGTCAAGAGAGCATTACCAGCTGCCAGGATGCCAGAGCGGTCTAAGGCGTTGCGTTCAGGTCGCAGTCTCCCCAGGAGGCGTGGGTTCGAATCCCGCCTCAGACAGAGCCCATTGAAAGTACCGAGCAAGAACAAAGCAAACACAGTCAAGAGAGCATTACCAGCTGCCAGGATGGCAGAGCGGTCTAAGGCGTCGCGTTCAGGTCGCATTCACCCCAGGAGGCGTGGGTTCGAATCCCGCCTCAGACAGAGCCCTTTGAAAGTACCAAGCAAGAACAAAGCAAACACAGTCATGAGAGCATTAACAGGTGCCAGGATGGCAGAGCGGTCTACGGCGTCGCGTTCAGGTCGCATTCACCCCAGGAGGCGTGGGTTCGAATCCCACCTCAGACAGAGCCCATTGAAAGTACCAAGCAATAACAAAGCAAACAAAGTCAAGAGAGCATTACCAGTTGCCAGGATGGCAGAGCGGTCTAAGGCGTTGCGTTCAGGTCGCAGTCACCCCAGGAGGCGTGGGTTCGAATCCCACCTCAGACAGAGCCCATTGAAAGTACCAAGCAAGAACAAAGCAAACACATTCAAGAGAGCATTACCAGTTGCCAGGATGGCAGAGCGGTCTAAGGCGTTGCGTTCAGGTCGCAGTCTCCCCAGGAGGCGTGGGTTCGAATCCCGCCTCTGACAGAGCCCATTGAACGTACCGAGCAAGAAAAAAGCAAACACAGTCAAGAGAGCATTACCAGCTGCCAGGATGGCAGAGCGGTCTAAGGCGTTGCGTTCAGGTCGCAGTCTCCCCAGGAGGCGTGGGTTCGAATCCCGCCTCAGACAGAGCCCATTGAAAGTACCGAGCAAGAACAAAGCAAACACAGTCAAGAGAGCATTACCAGCTGCCAGGATGCCAGAGCGGTCTAAGGCGTTGCGTTCAGGTCGCAGTCTCCCCAGGAGGCGTGGGTTCGAATCCCGCCTCAGACAGAGCCCATTGAAAGTACCGAGCAAGAACAAAGCAAACACAGTCAAGAGAGCATTACCAGCTGCCAGGATGGCAGAGCGGTCTAAGGCGTCGCGTTCAGGTCGCATTCACCCCAGGAGGCGTGGGTTCGAATCCCGCCTCAGACAGAGCCCTTTGAAAGTACCAAGCAAGAACAAAGCAAACACAGTCATGAGAGCATTAACAGGTGCCAGGATGGCAGAGCGGTCTACGGCGTCGCGTTCAGGTCGCATTCACCCCAGGAGGCGTGGGTTCGAATCCCACCTCAGACAGAGCCCATTGAAAGTACCAAGCAATAACAAAGCAAACAAAGTCAAGAGAGCATTACCAGTTGCCAGGATGGCAGAGCGGTCTAAGGCGTTGCGTTCAGGTCGCAGTCACCCCAGGAGGCGTGGGTTCGAATCCCACCTCAGACAGAGCCCATTGAAAGTACCAAGCAATAACAAAATAAACAAAGTCAAGAGAACATTACCAGTTGCCAGGATGGCAGAGCGGTCTACGGCGTTGCGTTCAGGTCGCAGTCACCCCAGGAGGCGTGGGTTCGAATCCCACCTCAGACAGAGCCCATTGAAAGTACCAAGCAATAACAAAGCAAACAAAGTCAAGAGAGCATTACCAGTTGCCAGGATGGCAGAGCGGTCTAAGGCGTTGCGTTCAGGTCGCAGTCTCCCCAGGAGGCGTGGGTTCGAATCCCGCCTCAGACAGAGCCCATTGAAAGTACCAAGCAAGAACAAAGCAAACACAGTCAAGAGAGAGGTACCAGTTGCCAGGATGGCAGAGCGGTCTAAGGCGTTGCGTTCAGGTCGCAGTCTCCCCAGGACGCAGGGGTTCGAATCCCACCTCAGACAGAGCCCATTGAAAGTACCAAGCAAGAACAAAGCAAACACAGTCATAAGAGCATTTCGAGGTGCCAGGATGACAGAGCGGTCTAAGGCGTTGCGTTCAGGTCGCAGTCTCCCCAGGAGGCGTGGGTTGAATCCCACCGCAGACAGTGCCCATTGAAAGTACCAAGCAAGAACAAAGCAAACACATTCAAGAGAGCATTACCAGATGCCAGGATGGCAGAGCGGTCTAAGGCGTTGCGTTCAGGTCGCAGTCTCCCCAGGAGGCGTGGTTTCGAATCCCACCTCAGACAGTGCCCATTGAAAGTACCAAGCAAGAACAAAGCAAACACATTCAAGAGAGCATTACCAGATGCCAGGATGGCAGAGCGGTCTAAGGCGTTGCATTTAGGTCGCAGTCTCCCCAGGAGGCGTGGTTTCGAATCCCACCTCAGACAGTGCCCATTGAAAGTACCAAGCAAGAACAAAGCAAACACAGTCAAGAGAGCATTACCAGTTGCCAGGATGGCAGAGCGGTCTCAGGCGTTGCGTTCAGGTCGCAGCCTCCCCAGGAGGCGTGGTTTCGAATCCCACCTCAGACAGAGCCCATTGAAAGTACCAAGCAAGAACAAAGCAAACAAAGTCAAGAGAGCATTACCAGTTGCCAGGATGGCAGAGCGGTCTAAGGCGTTGCGTTCAGGTCGCAGTCTCCCCAGGAGGCGTGGGTTTGAATCCCGCCTCAGACAGAGCCCATTGAACGTACCAAGCAAGAAAAAAGCAAACACAGTCAAGAGAGCATTACCAGCTGCCAGGATGGCAGATCGGTCTAAGGCGTTGCGTTCAGGACGCAGTCTCCCCAGGAGGCGTGGGTTCGAATCCCGCCTAAGACAGAGCCCATTGAAAGTACCGAGCAAGAACAAAGCAAACACAGTCAAGAGAGCATTACCAGCTGCCAGGATGGCAGAGCGGTCTAAGGCGTTGCGTTCAGGTCGCATTCACCCCAGGAGGCGTGGGTTCGAATCCCGCCTCAGACAGAGCCCTTTGAAAGTACCAAGCAAGAACAAAGCAAACACAGTCATGAGAGCATTAACAGGTGCCAGGATGGCAGAGCGGTCTACGGCGTCGCGTTCAGGTCGCATTCACCCCAGGAGGCGTGGGTTCGAATCCCACCTCAGACAGAGCCCATTGAAAGTACCAAGCAATAACAAAGCAAACAAAGTCAAGAGAGCATTACCAGTTGCCAGGATGGCAGAGCGGTCTAAGGCGTTGCGTTCAGGTCGCAGTCACCCCAGGAGGCGTGGGTTCGAATCCCACCTCAGACAGAGCCCATTGAAAGTACCAAGCAATAACAAAGCAAACAAAGTCAAGAGAGGATTACCAGTTGCCAGGATGGCAGAGCGGTCTACGGCGTTGCGTTCAGGTCGCAGTCACCCCAGGAGGCGTGGGTTCGAATCCCACCTCAGACAGAGCCCATTGAAAGTACCAAGCAATAACAAAGCAAACAAAGTCAAGAGAGCATTACCAGTTACCAGGATGGCAGAGCGGTCTAAGGCGTTGCGTTCAGGTCGCAGTCTCCCCAGGAGGCGTGGGTTCGAATCCCACCTCAGACAGAGCCCATTGAAAGTACCAAGCAATAACAAAGCAAACAAAGTCAAGAGAGCATTACCAGTTGCCAGGATGGCAGAGCGGTCTAAGGCATTGCGTTCAGGTCGCAGTCTCCCCAGGAGGCGTGGGTTTGAATCCCGCCTCAGACAGAGCCCATTGAACGTACCAAGCAAGAAAAAAGCAAACACAGTCAAGAGAGCATTACCAGTTGCCAGGATGGCAGAGCGGTCTAAGGCGTTGCGTTCAGGTCGCAGTCTCCCCAGGAGGCGTGGGTTGAATCCCACCTCAGACAGTGCCCATTGAAAGTACCAAGTAAGAACAAAGCAAACACATTCAAGAGTGCATTACCAGATGCCAGGATGGCAGAGCGGTCTAAGGCGTTGCGTTCAGGTTGCAGTCACCCCAGGAGGCGTGGGTTCGAATCCCACCTCAGACAGAGCCCATTGAAAGTACCAAGCGAGAAAAAAGCAAACACAGTCAAGAGAGCATTACCAGTTGCCAGGATGGCAGAGCGGTCTAAGGCGTTGCGTTCAGGTCGCAGTCACCCCAGGAGGCGTGGGTTCGAATCCCACCTCAGACAGAGCCCATTGAAAGTACCAAGCAAGAACAAAGCAAACACATTCAAGAGAGCATTACCAGATGCCAGGATGGCAGAGTGGTCTAAGGCGTTGCGTTCAGGTCGCAGTCTCCCCAGGAGGCGTGGGTTCGAATCCCAGCTCAGACAGTGCCCATTGAAAGTACCAAGCAAGAACAAAGCAAACACATTCAAGAGAGCATTCCCAGATGCCAGGATGGCAGAGTGGTCTAAGGCGTTGCGTTCAGGTTGCAGTCTCCCCAGGAGGCGTGGGTTCGAATCCCACCTCAGACAGAGCCCATTGAAAGTACCTAGCAAGAAAAAAGCAAACACAGTCAAGAGAGAGGTACCAGTTGCCAGGATGGCAGAGCGGTCTAAGGCGTTACGTTCAGGTCGCAGTCTCCCCAGGACGCAGGGGTTCGAATCCCACCTCAGACAGAGCCCATTGAAAGTACCAAGCAAGAACAAAGCAAACACAGTCATAAGAGCATTACGAGGTGCCAGGATGGCAGAGCGGTCTAAGGCGTTGCGTTCAGGTTGCAGTCTCCCCAGGAGGCGTGGGTTGAATCCCACCTCAGACAGTGCCCATTGAAAGTACCAAGCAAGAACAAAGCAAACACATTCAAGAGAGCATTACCAGATGCCAGGATGGCAGAGCGGTCTAGGCGTTGCGTTCAGGTCGCAGTCTCCCCAGGAGGCGTGGGTTCGAATCCCACCTCAGACAGATCCCATTGAAAGTACCAAGCAATAACAAAGCAAACACAGTCAAGAGAGCATGACCAGTTTCCAGGATGGCAGAGCGGTCTCAGGCGTTGCGTTCAGGTCGCAGCCTCCCCAGGAGGCGTGGTTTCGAATCCCACCTCAGACAGAGCCCATTGAAAGTACCAAGCAATAACAAAGCAAACAAAGACAAGAGAGCATTACCAGTTGCCAGGATGGCAGAGCGGTCTAAGGCGTTGCGTTCAGGTCGCAGTCTCCCCAGGAGGCGTGGGTTTGAATCCCGCCTCAGACAGAGCCCATTGAACGTACCAAGCAAGAAAAAAGCAATCACAGTCAAGAGAGCATTACCAGTTGCCAGGATGGCAGAGCGGTCTAAGGCGTTGCGTTCAGGTCGCAGTCTCCCCAGGAGGCGTGGGTTCGAATCCCGCCTCTGACAGAGCCCATTGAACGTACCGAGCAAGAAAAAAGCGAACACAGTCAAGAGAGCATTACCAGCTGCCAGGATGGCAGAGCGGTCTAAGGCGTTGCGTTCAGGTCGCAGTCTCCCCAGGAGGCGTGGGTTCGAATCCCGCCTCAGACAGAGCCCATTGAAAGTACCGAGCAAGAACAAAGCAAACACAGTCAAGAGAGCATTACCAGCTGCCAGGATGGCAGAGCGGTCTAAGGCGTCGCGTTCAGGTCGCATTCACCCCAGGAGGCGTGGGTTCGAATCCCGCCTCAGACAGAGCCCTTTGAAAGTACCAAGCAAGAACAAAGCAAACACAGTCATGAGAGCATTAACAGGTGCCAGGATGGCAGAGCGGTCTACGGCGTCGCGTTCAGGTCGCATTCACCCCAGGAGGCGTGGGTTCGAATCCCACCTCAGACAGAGCCCATTGAAAGTACCAAGCAATAACAAAGCAAACAAAGTCAAGAGAGCATTACCAGTTGCCAGGATGGCAGAGCGGTCTAAGGCGTTGCGTTCAGGTCGCAGTCACCCCAGGAGGCGTGGGTTCGAATCCCACCTCAGACAGAGCCCATTGAAAGTACCAAGCAATAACAAAATAAACAAAGTCAAGAGAACATTACCAGTTGCCAGGATGGCAGAGCGGTCTACGGCGTTGCGTTCAGGTCGCAGTCACCCCAGGAGGCGTGGGTTCGAATCCCACCTCAGACAGAGCCCATTGAAAGTACCAAGCAATAACAAAGCAAACAAAGTCAAGAGAGCATTACCAGTTGCCAGGATGGCAGAGCGGTCTAAGGCGTTGCGTTCAGGTCGCAGTCTCCCCAGGAGGCGTGGGTTCGAATCCCGCCTCAGACAGAGCCCATTGAAAGTACCAAGCAAGAACAAAGCAAACACAGTCAAGAGAGAGGTACCAGTTGCCAGGATGGCAGAGCGGTCTAAGGCGTTGCGTTCAGGTCGCAGTCTCCCCAGTACGCAGGGGTTCGAATCCCACCTCAGACAGAGCCCATTGAAAGTATCAAGCAAGAACAAAGCAAACACAGTCATAAGAGCATTTCGAGGTGCCAGGATGGCAGAGCGGTCTAAGGCGTTGCGTTCAGGTCGCAGTCTCCCCAGGAGGCGTGGGTTGAATCCCACCTCAGACAGTGCCCATTGAAAGTACCAAGCAAGAACAAAGCAAACACATTCAAGAGAGCATTACCAGATGCCAGGATGGCAGAGCGGTCTAAGGCGTTGCGTTCAGGTCGCAGTCTCCCCAGGAGGCGTGGTTTCGAATCCCACCTCAGACAGTGCCCATTGAAAGTACCAAGCAAGAACAAAGCAAACACATTCAAGAGAGCATTACCAGATGCTAGGATGGCAGAGCGGTCTAAGGCGTTGCATTCAGGTCGCAGTCTCCCCAGGAGGCGTGGTTTCGAATCCCACCTCAGACAGTGCCCATTGAAAGTACCAAGCAAGAACAAAGCAAACACAGTCAAGAGAGCATTACCAGTTGCCAGGATGGCAGAGCAGTCTCAGGCGTTGCGTTCAGGTCGCAGCCTCCCCAGGAGGCATGGTTTCGAATCCCACCTCAGACAGAGCCCATTGAAAGTACCAAGCAAGAACAAAGCAAACAAAGTCAAGAGAGCATTACCAGTTGCCAGGATGGCAGAGCGGTCTAAGGCGTTGCGTTCAGGTCGCAGTCTCCCCAGGAGGCGTGGGTTTGAATCCCGCCTCAGACAGAGCCCATTGAACGTACCAAGCAAGAAAAAAGCAAAACAGTCAAGAGAGCATTACCAGCTGCCAGGATGGCAGATCGGTCTAAGGCGTTGCGTTCAGGTCGCAGTCTCCCCAGGAGGCGTGGGTTCGAATCCCGCCTCAGACAGAGCCCATTGAAAGTACCGAGCAAGAACAAAGCAAACACAGTCAAGAGAGCATTACCAGCTGCCAGGATGGCAGAGCGGTCTAAGGCGTCGCGTTCAGGTCGCATTCACCCCAGGAGGCGTGGGTTCGAATCCCGCCTCAGACAGAGCCCTTTGAAAGTACCAAGCAAGAACAAAGCAAACACAGTCATGAGAGCATTAACAGGTGCCAGGATGGCAGAGCGGTCTACGGCGTCGCGTTCAGGTCGCATTCACCCCAGGAGGCGTGGGTTCGAATCCCACCTCAGACAGAGCCCATTGAAAGTACCAAGCAATAACAAAGCAAACAAAGTCAAGAGAGCATTACCAGTTGCCAGGATGGCAGATAGGTCTAAGGCGTTGCGTTCAGGTCGCAGTCACCCCAGGAGGCGTGGGTTCAAATCCCACCTCAGACAGAGCCCATTGAAAGTACCAAGCAATAACAAAGCAAACAAAGTCAAGAGAGCATTACCAGTTGCCAGGATGGCAGAGCGGTCTACGGCGTTGCGTTCAGGTCGCAGTCACCCCAGGAGGCGTGGGTTCGAATCCCACCTCAGACAGAGCCCATTGAAAGTACCAAGCAATAACAAAGCAAACAAAGTCAAGAGAGCATTACCAGTTGCCAGGATGGCAGAGCGGTCTAAGGCGTTGCGTTCAGGTCGCAGTCTCCCCAGGAGGCGTGGGTTCGAATCCCGCCTCAGACAGAGCCCATTGAAAGTACCAAGCAAGAACAAAGCAAACACAGTCAAGAGAGAGGTACCAGTTGCCAGGATGGCAGAGCGGTCTAAGGCGTTGCGTTCAGGTCGCAGTAACCCCAGGGGGCGTGGGTTCGAATCCCACCTCAGACACAGCCCATTGATAGTACCAAGCAAGAAAAAAGAGAACACATTCAAGAAAGCATTACCAGATGCCAGGATGGCAGAGTGGTCTAAAGGCGTTGCGTTCAGGTCGCAGTCTCCCCAGGAGGCGTGGGTTCGAATCCCGCCTCAGACAGAGCCCATTGAAAGTACCAAGCAAGAACAAAGCAAACACAGTCAAGAGAGAGGTACCAGTTGCCAGGATGGCAGAGCGGTCTAAGGCGTTGCGTTCAGGTCGCAGTAACCCCAGGAGGCGTGGGTTCGAATCCCACCTCAGACAGAGCCCATTGATAGTACCAAGCAAGAAAAAAGCAAACACAGTCAAGAGAGAATTACCAGTTGCCAAGATGGCAGAGCGGTCTAAGGCGTTGCGTTCAGGTCGCAGTCTCCCCAGGAGGCGTGGGTTCGAATCCCACCTCAGACAGAGCCCATTGAAAGTCCCAAGCAATAACAAAGCAAACACAGTCAAGAGAGCATTACCAGTTGCCAGGATGGGAGAGCGGTCTAAGGCGTTGCGTTCAGGTCGCAGTCTCCCCAGGAGGCGTGGGTTCGAATCCCACCTCAGACAGAGCCCATTGAAAGTACCAAGCAATAACAAAATAAACAAAGTCAAGAGAACATTACCAGTTGCCAGGATGGCAGAGCGGTCTACGGCGTTGCGTTCAGGTCGCAGTCACCCCAGGAGGCGTGGGTTCGAATCCCACCTCAGACAGAGCCCATTGAAAGTACCAAGCAATAACAAAGCAAACAAAGTCAAGAGAGCATTACCAGTTGCCAGGATGGCAGAGCGGTCTAAGGCGTTGCGTTCAGGTCGCAGTCTCCCCAGGAGGCGTGGGTTCGAATCCCGCCTCAGACAGAGCCCATTGAAAGTACCAAGCAAGAACAAAGCAAACACAGTCAAGAGAGAGGTACCAGTTGCCAGGATGGCAGAGCGGTCTAAGGCGTTGCGTTCAGGTCGCAGTCTCCCCAGGACGCAGGGGTTCGAATCCCACCTCAGACAGAGCCCATTGAAAGTACCAAGCAAGAACAAAGCAAACACAGTCATAAGAGCATTTCGAGGTGCCAGGATGGCAGAGCGGTCTAAGGCGTTGCGTTCAGGTCGCAGTCTCCCCAGGAGGCGTGGGTTGAATCCCACCTCAGACAGTGCCCATTGAAAGTACCAAGCAAGAACAAAGCAAACACATTCAAGAGAGCATTACCAGATGCCAGGATGGCAGAGCGGTCTAAGGCGTTGCGTTCAGGTCGCAGTCTCCCCAGGAGGCGTGGTTTCGAATCCCACCTCAGACAGTGCCCATTGAAAGTACCAAGCAAGAACAAAGCAAACACATTCAAGAGAGCATTACCAGATGCTAGGATGGCAGAGCGGTCTAAGGCGTTGCATTCAGGTCGCAGTCTCCCCAGGAGGCGTGGTTTCGAATCCCACCTCAGACAGTGCCCATTGAAAGTACCAAGCAAGAACAAAGCAAACACAGTCAAGAGAGCATTACCAGTTGCCAGGATGGCAGAGCAGTCTCAGGCGTTGCGTTCAGGTCGCAGCCTCCCCAGGAGGCGTGGTTTCGAATCCCACCTCAGACAGAGCCCATTGAAAGTACCAAGCAAGAACAAAGCAAACAAAGTCAAGAGAGCATTACCAGTTGCCAAGATGGCAGAGCGGTCTAAGGCGTTGCGTTCAGGTCGCAGTCTCCCCAGGAGGCGTGGGTTTGAATCCCGCCTCAGACAGAGCCCATTGAACGTACCAAGCAAGAAAAAAGCAAAACAGTCAAGAGAGCATTACCAGCTGCCAGGATGGCAGATCGGTCTAAGGCGTTGCGTTCAGGTCGCAGTCTCCCCAGGAGGCGTGGGTTCGAATCCCGCCTCAGACAGAGCCCATTGAAAGTACCGAGCAAGAACAAAGCAAACACAGTCAAGAGAGCATTACCAGCTGCCAGGATGGCAGAGCGGTCTAAGGCGTCGCGTTCAGGTCGCATTCACCCCAGGAGGCGTGGGTTCGAATCCCGCCTCAGACAGAGCCCTTTGAAAGTACCAAGCAAGAACAAAGCAAACACAGTCATGAGAGCATTAGCAGGTGCCAGGATGGCAGAGCGGTCTACGGCGTCGCGTTCAGGTCGCATTCACCCCAGGAGGCGTGGGTTCGAATCCCACCTCAGACAGAGCCCATTGAAAGTACCAAGCAATAACAAAGCAAACAAAGTCAAGAGAGCATTACCAGTTGCCAGGATGGCAGATAGGTCTAAGGCGTTGCGTTCAGGTCGCAGTCACCCCAGGAGGCGTGGGTTCGAATCCCACCTCAGACAGAGCCCATTGAAAGTACCAAGCAATAACAAAGCAAACAAAGTCAAGAGAGCATTACCAGTTGCCAGGATGGCAGAGCGGTCTACGGCGTTGCGTTCAGGTCGCAGTCACCCCAGGAGGCGTGGGTTCGAATCCCACCTCAGACAGAGCCCATTGAAAGTACCAAGCAATAACAAAGCAAACAAAGTCAAGAGAGCATTACCAGTTGCCAGGATGGCAGAGCGGTCTAAGGCGTTGCGTTCAGGTCGCAGTCTCCCCAGGAGGCGTGGGTTCGAATCCCGCCTCAGACAGAGCCCATTGAAAGTACCAAGCAAGAACAAAGCAAACACAGTCAAGAGAGAGGTACCAGTTGCCAGGATGGCAGAGCGGTCTAAGGCGTTGCGTTCAGGTCGCAGTAACCCCAGGGGGCGTGGGTTCGAATCCCACCTCAGACACAGCCCATTGATAGTACCAAGCAAGAAAAAAGAGAACACATTCAAGAAAGCATTACCAGATGCCAGGATGGCAGAGTGGTCTAAAGGCGTTGCGTTCAGGTCGCAGTCTCCCCAGGAGGCGTGGGTTCGAATCCCGCCTCAGACAGAGCCCATTGAAAGTACCAAGCAAGAACAAAGCAAACACAGTCAAGAGAGAGGTACCAGTTGCCAGGATGGCAGAGCGGTCTAAGGCGTTGCGTTCAGGTCGCAGTAACCCCAGGAGGCGTGGGTTCGAATCCCACCTCAGACAGAGCCCATTGATAGTACCAAGCAAGAAAAAAGCAAACACAGTCAAGAGAGAATTACCAGTTGCCAAGATGGCAGAGCGGTCTAAGGCGTTGCGTTCAGGTCGCAGTCTCCCCAGGAGGCGTGGGTTCGAATCCCACCTCAGACAGAGCCCATTGAAAGTCCCAAGCAATAACAAAGCAAACACAGTCAAGAGAGCATTACCAGTTGCAAGGATGGGAGAGCGGTCTAAGGCGTTGCGTTCAGGTCGCAGTCTCCCCAGGAGGCGTGGGTTTGAATCCCACCTCAGACAGAGCCCATTGAAAGTACCAAGCAATAACAAAACAAACACATTCAAGAGAGCATTACCAGCTGCCAGGATGGCAGAGCGGTCTAAGGCGTTGCGTTCAGATCGCAGTCTCCCCAGGAGGCGTGGGTTCGAATCCCGCCTCAGACAGTGCCCATTGAAAGTACCAAGGAATAATAAAGCAAACACAGTCAAGAGAGCATTACCAGTTGCCAGGATGGCAGAGCGGTCTAAGGCGTTGCGTTCAGGTCGCAGTCTCCCCAGGAGGCGTGGGTTCGAATCCCACCTCAGACAGTGCCCATTGAAAGTACCAAGCAAGAACAAAGCAAACACAGTCAAGAGAGCATTACCAGATGCCAGGATGGCAGAGCGGTCGAAGGCGTTGCGCAACGTTCAGGTCGCAGTCTCCCCAGGAGGCGTGGGTTCGAATCTCAAGAACAAAGCAAACACATTCAAGAGAGCATTACCAGATGCCAGGATGGCAGAGCGGTCTAAGGCGTTGCGTTCAGATCGCAGTCTCCCCAGGAGGCTTGGGTTCGAATCCCACCTCAGACAGAGCCCATTGAAAGTACCAAGCAATAACAAAGCAAATAAAGTCAAGAGAGCATTACCAGTTGCCAGGATGGCAGAGCGGTCTAAGGCGTTGCGTTCAGGTCGCAGTCTCCCCAGGAGGCGTGGTTTCGAATCCCACCTCAGACAGTGCCCATTGAAAGTACCAAGCAAGAACAAAGCAAACACATTCAAGAGAGCATTACCAGATGCTAGGATGGCAGAGCGGTCTAAGGCGTTGCATTCAGGTCGCAGTCTCCCCAGGAGGCGTGGTTTCGAATCCCACCTCAGACAGTGCCCATTGAAAGTACCAAGCAAGAACAAAGCAAACACAGTCAAGAGAGCATTACCAGTTGCCAGGATGGCAGAGCAGTCTCAGGCGTTGCGTTCAGGTCGCAGCCTCCCCAGGAGGCGTGGTTTCGAATCCCACCTCAGACAGAGCCCATTGAAAGTACCAAGCAAGAACAAAGCAAACAAAGTCAAGAGAGCATTACCAGTTGCCAAGATGGCAGAGCGGTCTAAGGCGTTGCGTTCAGGTCGCAGTCTCCCCAGGAGGCGTGGGTTTGAATCCCGCCTCAGACAGAGCCCATTGAACGTACCAAGCAAGAAAAAAGCAAAACAGTCAAGAGAGCATTACCAGCTGCCAGGATGGCAGATCGGTCTAAGGCGTTGCGTTCAGGTCGCAGTCTCCCCAGGAGGCGTGGGTTCGAATCCCGCCTCAGACAGAGCCCATTGAAAGTACCGAGCAAGAACAAAGCAAACACAGTCAAGAGAGCATTACCAGCTGCCAGGATGGCAGAGCGGTCTAAGGCGTCGCGTTCAGGTCGCATTCACCCCAGGAGGCGTGGGTTCGAATCCCGCCTCAGACAGAGCCCATTGAAAGTACCAAGCGAGAAAAAAGCAAACACAGTCAAGAGAGCATTACCAGTTGCCAGGATGGCAGAGCGGTCTAAGGCGTTGCGTTCAGGTCGCAGTCACCCCAGGAGGCGTGGGTTCGAATCCCACCTCAGACAGAGCCCATTGAAAGTACCAAGCAAGAACAAAGCAAACACATTCAAGAGAGCATTACCAGATGCCAGGATGGCAGAGTGGTCTAAGGCGTTGCGTTCAGGTCGCAGTCTCCCCAGGAGGCGTGGGTTCGAATCCCAGCTCAGACAGTGCCCATTGAAAGTACCAAGCAAGAACAAAGCAAACACATTCAAGAGAGCATTCCCAGATGCCAGGATGGCAGAGTGGTCTAAGGCGTTGCGTTCAGGTTGCAGTCTCCCCAGGAGGCGTGGGTTCGAATCCCACCTCAGACAGAGCCCATTGAAAGTACCTAGCAAGAAAAAAGCAAACACAGTCAAGAGAGAGGTACCAGTTGCCAGGATGGCAGAGCGGTCTAAGGCGTTGCGTTCAGGTCGCAGTCTCCCCAGGAGGCGTGGGTTCGAATCCCACCTCAGACAGAGCCAATTGAAAGTTCCAAGCAATAACAAAGCAAACACAGTCAAGAGAGCATTACCAGATGCCAGGATGGCAGAGCGGTCTAAGGCGTTACGTTCAGGTCGCAGTCTCCCCAGGACGCAGGGGTTCGAATCCCACCTCAGACAGAGCCCATTGAAAGTACCAAGCAAGAACAAAGCAAACACAGTCATAAGAGCATTACGAGGTGCCAGGATGGCAGAGCGGTCTAAGGTGTTGCGTTCAGGTTGCAGTCTCCCCAGGAGGCGTGGGTTGAATCCCACCTCAGACAGTGCCCATTGAAAGTACCAAGCAAGAACAAAGCAAACACATTCAAGAGAGCATTACCAGATGCCAGGATGGCAGAGCGGTCTAAGGCGTTGCGTTCAGGTCGCAGTCTCCCCAGGAGGCGTGGGTTCGAATCCCACCTCAGACAGATCCCATTGAAAGTACCAAGCAATAACGAAGCAAACACAGTCAAGAGAGCATTACCAGTTTCCAGGATGGCAGAGCGGTCTCAGGCGTTGCGTTCAGGTCGCAGCCTCCCCAGGAGGCGTGGTTTCGAATCCCACCTCAGACAGAGCCCATTGAAAGTACCAAGCAATAACAAAGCAAACAAAGTCAAGAGAGCATTACCAGTTGCCAGGATGGCAGAGCGGTCTAAGGCGTTGCGTTCAGGTCGCAGTCTCCCCAGGAGGCGTGGGTTTGAATCCCGCCTCAGACAGAGCCCATTGAACGTACCAAGCAAGAACAAAGCAAACACAGTCATGAGAGCATTACGAGGTGCCAGGATGGCAGAGCGGTCTTAGGCGTTGCGTTCAGGTCGCAGTCTCCCCAGGAGGCGTGGGTTCGAATCCCGCCTCAGACAGAGCCCATTGAAAGTACCAAGCAAGAACAAAGCAAACACAGTCAAGAGAGAGGTACCAGTTGCCAGGATGGCAGAGCGGTCTAAGTAGTTGCGTTCAGGTCGCAGTCTCCCCAGGAGGCGTGGGTTCGAATCCCGCCTCAGACAGAGCCCATTGAAAGTACCAAGCAAGAACAAAGCAAACACAGTCAAGAGAGCATTACCAGTTGCCAGGGTGGCAGTGTGTTCTAAGGCGTTGCGTTCAGGTCGCAGTCACCCCAGGAGGCGTGGGTTCGAATCCCACCTCAGACAGAGCCCATTGAAAGTACCAAGCAATAACAAAGCAAACAAAGTCAAGAGAGCATTACCAGTTGCCAGGATGGCAGAGCGGTCTAAGTAGTTGCGTTCAGGTCGCAGTCTCCCCAGGAGGCGTGGGTTTGAATCCCGCCTCAGACAGAGCCCATTGAACGTACCAAGCAAGAAAAAAGCAAACAAAGTCAAGAGAGCATTACCAGTTGCCAGGATGGCAGAGCGGTCTAAGGCGTTGCGTTCAGGTCGCAGTCTCCCCAGGAGGCGTGGGTTCGAATCCCGCCTCTGACAGAGCCCATTGAACGTACCGAGCAAGAAAAAAGCAAACACAGTCAAGAGAGCATTACCAGCTGCCAGGATGGCAGAGCGGTCTAAGGCGTTGCGTTCAGGTCGCAGTCTCCCCAGGAGGCGTGGGTTCGAATCCCGCCTCAGACAGAGCCCATTGAAAGTACCGAGCAAGAACAAAGCAAACACAGTCAAGAGAGCATTACCAGCTGCCAGGATGCCAGAGCGGTCTAAGGCGTTGCGTTCAGGTCGCAGTCTCCCCAGGAGGCGTGGGTTCGAATCCCGCCTCAGACAGAGCCCATTGAAAGTACCGAGCAAGAACAAAGCAAACACAGTCAAGAGAGCATTACCAGCTGCCAGGATGGCAGAGCGGTCTAAGGCGTCGCGTTCAGGTCGCATTCACCCCAGGAGGCGTGGGTTCGAATCCCGCCTCAGACAGAGCCCTTTGAAAGTACCAAGCAAGAACAAAGCAAACACAGTCATGAGAGCATTAACAGGTGCCAGGATGGCAGAGCGGTCTACGGCGTCGCGTTCAGGTCGCATTCACCCCAGGAGGCGTGGGTTCGAATCCCACCTCAGACAGAGCCCATTGAAAGTACCAAGCAATAACAAAGCAAACAAAGTCAAGAGAGCATTACCAGTTGCCAGGATGGCAGAGCGGTCTAAGGCGTTGCGTTCAGGTCGCAGTCACCCCAGGAGGCGTGGGTTCGAATCCCACCTCAGACAGAGCCCATTGAAAGTACCAAGCAAGAACAAAGCAAACACATTCAAGAGAGCATTACCAGTTGCCAGGATGGCAGAGCGGTCTAAGGCGTTGCGTTCAGGTCGCAGTCTCCCCAGGAGGCGTGGGTTCGAATCCCGCCTCTGACAGAGCCCATTGAACGTACCGAGCAAGAAAAAAGCAAACACAGTCAAGAGAGCATTACCAGCTGCCAGGATGGCAGAGCGGTCTAAGGCGTTGCGTTCAGGTCGCAGTCTCCCCAGGAGGCGTGGGTTCGAATCCCGCCTCAGACAGAGCCCATTGAAAGTACCGAGCAAGAACAAAGCAAACACAGTCAAGAGAGCATTACCAGCTGCCAGGATGCCAGAGCGGTCTAAGGCGTTGCGTTCAGGTCGCAGTCTCCCCAGGAGGCGTGGGTTCGAATCCCGCCTCAGACAGAGCCCATTGAAAGTACCGAGCAAGAACAAAGCAAACACAGTCAAGAGAGCATTACCAGCTGCCAGGATGGCAGAGCGGTCTAAGGCGTCGCGTTCAGGTCGCATTCACCCCAGGAGGCGTGGGTTCGAATCCCGCCTCAGACAGAGCCCTTTGAAAGTACCAAGCAAGAACAAAGCAAACACAGTCATGAGAGCATTAACAGGTGCCAGGATGGCAGAGCGGTCTACGGCGTCGCGTTCAGGTCGCATTCACCCCAGGAGGCGTGGGTTCGAATCCCACCTCAGACAGAGCCCATTGAAAGTACCAAGCAATAACAAAGCAAACAAAGTCAAGAGAGCATTACCAGTTGCCAGGATGGCAGAGCGGTCTAAGGCGTTGCGTTCAGGTCGCAGTCACCCCAGGAGGCGTGGGTTCGAATCCCACCTCAGACAGAGCCCATTGAAAGTACCAAGCAATAACAAAATAAACAAAGTCAAGAGAACATTACCAGTTGCCAGGATGGCAGAGCGGTCTACGGCGTTGCGTTCAGGTCGCAGTCACCCCAGGAGGCGTGGGTTCGAATCCCACCTCAGACAGAGCCCATTGAAAGTACCAAGCAATAACAAAGCAAACAAAGTCAAGAGAGCATTACCAGTTGCCAGGATGGCAGAGCGGTCTAAGGCGTTGCGTTCAGGTCGCAGTCTCCCCAGGAGGCGTGGGTTCGAATCCCGCCTCAGACAGAGCCCATTGAAAGTACCAAGCAAGAACAAAGCAAACACAGTCAAGAGAGAGGTACCAGTTGCCAGGATGGCAGAGCGGTCTAAGGCGTTGCGTTCAGGTCGCAGTCTCCCCAGGACGCAGGGGTTCGAATCCCACCTCAGACAGAGCCCATTGAAAGTACCAAGCAAGAACAAAGCAAACACAGTCATAAGAGCATTTCGAGGTGCCAGGATGACAGAGCGGTCTAAGGCGTTGCGTTCAGGTCGCAGTCTCCCCAGGAGGCGTGGGTTGAATCCCACCTCAGACAGTGCCCATTGAAAGTACCAAGCAAGAACAAAGCAAACACATTCAAGAGAGCATTACCAGATGCCAGGATGGCAGAGCGGTCTAAGGCGTTGCGTTCAGGTCGCAGTCTCCCCAGGAGGCGTGGTTTCGAATCCCACCTCAGACAGTGCCCATTGAAAGTACCAAGCAAGAACAAAGCAAACACATTCAAGAGAGCATTACCAGATGCCAGGATGGCAGAGCGGTCTAAGGCGTTGCATTTAGGTCGCAGTCTCCCCAGGAGGCGTGGTTTCGAATCCCACCTCAGACAGTGCCCATTGAAAGTACCAAGCAAGAACAAAGCAAACACAGTCAAGAGAGCATTACCAGTTGCCAGGATGGCAGAGCGGTCTCAGGCGTTGCGTTCAGGTCGCAGCCTCCCCAGGAGGCGTGGTTTCGAATCCCACCTCAGACAGAGCCCATTGAAAGTACCAAGCAAGAACAAAGCAAACAAAGTCAAGAGAGCATTACCAGTTGCCAGGATGGCAGAGCGGTCTAAGGCGTTGCGTTCAGGTCGCAGTCTCCCCAGGAGGCGTGGGTTTGAATCCCGCCTCAGACAGAGCCCATTGAACGTACCAAGCAAGAAAAAAGCAAACACAGTCAAGAGAGCATTACCAGCTGCCAGGATGGCAGATCGGTCTAAGGCGTTGCGTTCAGGACGCAGTCTCCCCAGGAGGCGTGGGTTCGAATCCCGCCTAAGACAGAGCCCATTGAAAGTACCGAGCAAGAACAAAGCAAACACAGTCAAGAGAGCATTACCAGCTGCCAGGATGGCAGAGCGGTCTAAGGCGTTGCGTTCAGGTCGCATTCACCCCAGGAGGCGTGGGTTCGAATCCCGCCTCAGACAGAGCCCTTTGAAAGTACCAAGCAAGAACAAAGCAAACACAGTCATGAGAGCATTAACAGGTGCCAGGATGGCAGAGCGGTCTACGGCGTCGCGTTCAGGTCGCATTCACCCCAGGAGGCGTGGGTTCGAATCCCACCTCAGACAGAGCCCATTGAAAGTACCAAGCAATAACAAAGCAAACAAAGTCAAGAGAGCATTACCAGTTGCCAGGATGGCAGAGCGGTCTAAGGCGTTGCGTTCAGGTCGCAGTCACCCCAGGAGGCGTGGGTTCGAATCCCACCTCAGACAGAGCCCATTGAAAGTACCAAGCAATAACAAAGCAAACAAAGTCAAGAGAGGATTACCAGTTGCCAGGATGGCAGAGCGGTCTACGGCGTTGCGTTCAGGTCGCAGTCACCCCAGGAGGCGTGGGTTCGAATCCCACCTCAGACAGAGCCCATTGAAAGTACCAAGCAATAACAAAGCAAACAAAGTCAAGAGAGCATTACCAGTTACCAGGATGGCAGAGCGGTCTAAGGCGTTGCGTTCAGGTCGCAGTCTCCCCAGGAGGCGTGGGTTCGAATCCCACCTCAGACAGAGCCCATTGAAAGTACCAAGCAATAACAAAGCAAACAAAGTCAAGAGAGCATTACCAGTTGCCAGGATGGCAGAGCGGTCTAAGGCATTGCGTTCAGGTCGCAGTCTCCCCAGGAGGCGTGGGTTTGAATCCCGCCTCAGACAGAGCCCATTGAACGTACCAAGCAAGAAAAAAGCAAACACAGTCAAGAGAGCATTACCAGTTGCCAGGATGGCAGAGCGGTCTAAGGCGTTGCGTTCAGGTCGCAGTCTCCCCAGGAGGCGTGGGTTGAATCCCACCTCAGACAGTGCCCATTGAAAGTACCAAGTAAGAACAAAGCAAACACATTCAAGAGTGCATTACCAGATGCCAGGATGGCAGAGCGGTCTAAGGCGTTGCGTTCAGGTTGCAGTCACCCCAGGAGGCGTGGGTTCGAATCCCACCTCAGACAGAGCCCATTGAAAGTACCAAGCGAGAAAAAAGCAAACACAGTCAAGAGAGCATTACCAGTTGCCAGGATGGCAGAGCGGTCTAAGGCGTTGCGTTCAGGTCGCAGTCACCCCAGGAGGCGTGGGTTCGAATCCCACCTCAGACAGAGCCCATTGAAAGTACCAAGCAAGAACAAAGCAAACACATTCAAGAGAGCATTACCAGATGCCAGGATGGCAGAGTGGTCTAAGGCGTTGCGTTCAGGTCGCAGTCTCCCCAGGAGGCGTGGGTTCGAATCCCAGCTCAGACAGTGCCCATTGAAAGTACCAAGCAAGAACAAAGCAAACACATTCAAGAGAGCATTCCCAGATGCCAGGATGGCAGAGTGGTCTAAGGCGTTGCGTTCAGGTTGCAGTCTCCCCAGGAGGCGTGGGTTCGAATCCCACCTCAGACAGAGCCCATTGAAAGTACCTAGCAAGAAAAAAGCAAACACAGTCAAGAGAGAGGTACCAGTTGCCAGGATGGCAGAGCGGTCTAAGGCGTTACGTTCAGGTCGCAGTCTCCCCAGGACGCAGGGGTTCGAATCCCACCTCAGACAGAGCCCATTGAAAGTACCAAGCAAGAACAAAGCAAACACAGTCATAAGAGCATTACGAGGTGCCAGGATGGCAGAGCGGTCTAAGGCGTTGCGTTCAGGTTGCAGTCTCCCCAGGAGGCGTGGGTTGAATCCCACCTCAGACAGTGCCCATTGAAAGTACCAAGCAAGAACAAAGCAAACACATTCAAGAGAGCATTACCAGATGCCAGGATGGCAGAGCGGTCTAGGCGTTGCGTTCAGGTCGCAGTCTCCCCAGGAGGCGTGGGTTCGAATCCCACCTCAGACAGATCCCATTGAAAGTACCAAGCAATAACAAAGCAAACACAGTCAAGAGAGCATGACCAGTTTCCAGGATGGCAGAGCGGTCTCAGGCGTTGCGTTCAGGTCGCAGCCTCCCCAGGAGGCGTGGTTTCGAATCCCACCTCAGACAGAGCCCATTGAAAGTACCAAGCAATAACAAAGCAAACAAAGACAAGAGAGCATTACCAGTTGCCAGGATGGCAGAGCGGTCTAAGGCGTTGCGTTCAGGTCGCAGTCTCCCCAGGAGGCGTGGGTTTGAATCCCGCCTCAGACAGAGCCCATTGAACGTACCAAGCAAGAAAAAAGCAATCACAGTCAAGAGAGCATTACCAGTTGCCAGGATGGCAGAGCGGTCTAAGGCGTTGCGTTCAGGTCGCAGTCTCCCCAGGAGGCGTGGGTTCGAATCCCGCCTCTGACAGAGCCCATTGAACGTACCGAGCAAGAAAAAAGCGAACACAGTCAAGAGAGCATTACCAGCTGCCAGGATGGCAGAGCGGTCTAAGGCGTTGCGTTCAGGTCGCAGTCTCCCCAGGAGGCGTGGGTTCGAATCCCGCCTCAGACAGAGCCCATTGAAAGTACCGAGCAAGAACAAAGCAAACACAGTCAAGAGAGCATTACCAGCTGCCAGGATGGCAGAGCGGTCTAAGGCGTCGCGTTCAGGTCGCATTCACCCCAGGAGGCGTGGGTTCGAATCCCGCCTCAGACAGAGCCCTTTGAAAGTACCAAGCAAGAACAAAGCAAACACAGTCATGAGAGCATTAACAGGTGCCAGGATGGCAGAGCGGTCTACGGCGTCGCGTTCAGGTCGCATTCACCCCAGGAGGCGTGGGTTCGAATCCCACCTCAGACAGAGCCCATTGAAAGTACCAAGCAATAACAAAGCAAACAAAGTCAAGAGAGCATTACCAGTTGCCAGGATGGCAGAGCGGTCTAAGGCGTTGCGTTCAGGTCGCAGTCACCCCAGGAGGCGTGGGTTCGAATCCCACCTCAGACAGAGCCCATTGAAAGTACCAAGCAATAACAAAATAAACAAAGTCAAGAGAACATTACCAGTTGCCAGGATGGCAGAGCGGTCTACGGCGTTGCGTTCAGGTCGCAGTCACCCCAGGAGGCGTGGGTTCGAATCCCACCTCAGACAGAGCCCATTGAAAGTACCAAGCAATAACAAAGCAAACAAAGTCAAGAGAGCATTACCAGTTGCCAGGATGGCAGAGCGGTCTAAGGCATTGCGTTCAGGTCGCAGTCTCCCCAGGAGGCGTGGGTTCGAATCCCGCCTCAGACAGAGCCCATTGAAAGTACCAAGCAAGAACAAAGCAAACACAGTCAAGAGAGAGGTACCAGTTGCCAGGATGGCAGAGCGGTCTAAGGCGTTGCGTTCAGGTCGCAGTCTCCCCAGTACGCAGGGGTTCGAATCCCACCTCAGACAGAGCCCATTGAAAGTATCAAGCAAGAACAAAGCAAACACAGTCATAAGAGCATTTCGAGGTGCCAGGATGGCAGAGCGGTCTAAGGCGTTGCGTTCAGGTCGCAGTCTCCCCAGGAGGCGTGGGTTGAATCCCACCTCAGACAGTGCCCATTGAAAGTACCAAGCAAGAACAAAGCAAACACATTCAAGAGAGCATTACCAGATGCCAGGATGGCAGAGCGGTCTAAGGCGTTGCGTTCAGGTCGCAGTCTCCCCAGGAGGCGTGGTTTCGAATCCCACCTCAGACAGTGCCCATTGAAAGTACCAAGCAAGAACAAAGCAAACACATTCAAGAGAGCATTACCAGATGCTAGGATGGCAGAGCGGTCTAAGGCGTTGCATTCAGGTCGCAGTCTCCCCAGGAGGCGTGGTTTCGAATCCCACCTCAGACAGTGCCCATTGAAAGTACCAAGCAAGAACAAAGCAAACACAGTCAAGAGAGCATTACCAGTTGCCAGGATGGCAGAGCAGTCTCAGGCGTTGCGTTCAGGTCGCAGCCTCCCCAGGAGGCATGGTTTCGAATCCCACCTCAGACAGAGCCCATTGAAAGTACCAAGCAAGAACAAAGCAAACAAAGTCAAGAGAGCATTACCAGTTGCCAGGATGGCAGAGCGGTCTAAGGCGTTGCGTTCAGGTCGCAGTCTCCCCAGGAGGCGTGGGTTCGAATCCCGCCTCAGACAGAGCCCATTGAAAGTACCGAGCAAGAACAAAGCAAACACAGTCAAGAGAGCATTACCAGCTGCCAGGATGGCAGATCGGTCTAAGGCGTCGCGTTCAGGTCGCATTCACCCCAGGAGGCGTGGGTTCGAATCCCGCCTCAGACAGAGCCCTTTGAAAGTACCAAGCAAGAACAAAGCAAACACAGTCATGAGAGCATTAACAGGTGCCAGGATGGCAGAGCGGTCTACGGCGTCGCGTTCAGGTCGCATTCACCCCAGGAGGCGTGGGTTCGAATCCCACCTCAGACAGAGCCCATTGAAAGTACCAAGCAATAACAAAGCAAACAAAGTCAAGAGAGCATTACCAGTTGCCAGGATGGCAGATAGGTCTAAGGCGTTGCGTTCAGGTCGCAGTCACCCCAGGAGGCGTGGGTTCGAATCCCACCTCAGACAGAGCCCATTGAAAGTACCAAGCAATAACAAAGCAAACAAAGTCAAGAGAGCATTACCAGTTGCCAGGATGGCAGAGCGGTCTACGGCGTTGCGTTCAGGTCGCAGTCACCCCAGGAGGCGTGGGTTCGAATCCCACCTCAGACAGAGCCCATTGAAAGTACCAAGCAATAACAAAGCAAACAAAGTCAAGAGAGCATTACCAGTTGCCAGGATGGCAGAGCGGTCTAAGGCGTTGCGTTCAGGTCGCAGTCTCCCCAGGAGGCGTGGGTTCGAATCCCGCCTCAGACAGAGCCCATTGAAAGTACCAAGCAAGAACAAAGCAAACACAGTCAAGAGAGAGGTACCAGTTGCCAGGATGGCAGAGCGGTCTAAGGCGTTGCGTTCAGGTCGCAGTAACCCCAGGGGGCGTGGGTTCGAATCCCACCTCAGACACAGCCCATTGATAGTACCAAGCAAGAAAAAAGAGAACACATTCAAGAAAGCATTACCAGATGCCAGGATGGCAGAGTGGTCTAAAGGCGTTGCGTTCAGGTCGCAGTCTCCCCAGGAGGCGTGGGTTCGAATCCCGCCTCAGACAGAGCCCATTGAAAGTACCAAGCAAGAACAAAGCAAACACAGTCAAGAGAGAGGTACCAGTTGCCAGGATGGCAGAGCGGTCTAAGGCGTTGCGTTCAGGTCGCAGTAACCCCAGGAGGCGTGGGTTCGAATCCCACCTCAGACAGAGCCCATTGATAGTACCAAGCAAGAAAAAAGCAAACACAGTCAAGAGAGAATTACCAGTTGCCAAGATGGCAGAGCGGTCTAAGGCGTTGCGTTCAGGTCGCAGTCTCCCCAGGAGGCGTGGGTTCGAATCCCACCTCAGACAGAGCCCATTGAAAGTCCCAAGCAATAACAAAGCAAACACAGTCAAGAGAGCATTACCAGTTGCCAGGATGGGAGAGCGGTCTAAGGCGTTGCGTTCAGGTCGCAGTCTCCCCAGGAGGCGTGGGTTCGAATCCCACCTCAGACAGAGCCCATTGAAAGTACCAAGCAATAACAAAATAAACAAAGTCAAGAGAACATTACCAGTTGCCAGGATGGCAGAGCGGTCTACGGCGTTGCGTTCAGGTCGCAGTCACCCCAGGAGGCGTGGGTTCGAATCCCACCTCAGACAGAGCCCATTGAAAGTACCAAGCAATAACAAAGCAAACAAAGTCAAGAGAGCATTACCAGTTGCCAGGATGGCAGAGCGGTCTAAGGCGTTGCGTTCAGGTCGCAGTCTCCCCAGGAGGCGTGGGTTCGAATCCCGCCTCAGACAGAGCCCATTGAAAGTACCAAGCAAGAACAAAGCAAACACAGTCAAGAGAGAGGTACCAGTTGCCAGGATGGCAGAGCGGTCTAAGGCGTTGCGTTCAGGTCGCAGTCTCCCCAGGACGCAGGGGTTCGAATCCCACCTCAGACAGAGCCCATTGAAAGTACCAAGCAAGAACAAAGCAAACACAGTCATAAGAGCATTTCGAGGTGCCAGGATGGCAGAGCGGTCTAAGGCGTTGCGTTCAGGTCGCAGTCTCCCCAGGAGGCGTGGGTTGAATCCCACCTCAGACAGTGCCCATTGAAAGTACCAAGCAAGAACAAAGCAAACACATTCAAGAGAGCATTACCAGATGCCAGGATGGCAGAGCGGTCTAAGGCGTTGCGTTCAGGTCGCAGTCTCCCCAGGAGGCGTGGTTTCGAATCCCACCTCAGACAGTGCCCATTGAAAGTACCAAGCAAGAACAAAGCAAACACATTCAAGAGAGCATTACCAGATGCTAGGATGGCAGAGCGGTCTAAGGCGTTGCATTCAGGTCGCAGTCTCCCCAGGAGGCGTGGTTTCGAATCCCACCTCAGACAGTGCCCATTGAAAGTACCAAGCAAGAACAAAGCAAACACAGTCAAGAGAGCATTACCAGTTGCCAGGATGGCAGAGCAGTCTCAGGCGTTGCGTTCAGGTCGCAGCCTCCCCAGGAGGCGTGGTTTCGAATCCCACCTCAGACAGAGCCCATTGAAAGTACCAAGCAAGAACAAAGCAAACAAAGTCAAGAGAGCATTACCAGTTGCCAAGATGGCAGAGCGGTCTAAGGCGTTGCGTTCAGGTCGCAGTCTCCCCAGGAGGCGTGGGTTTGAATCCCGCCTCAGACAGAGCCCATTGAACGTACCAAGCAAGAAAAAAGCAAAACAGTCAAGAGAGCATTACCAGCTGCCAGGATGGCAGATCGGTCTAAGGCGTTGCGTTCAGGTCGCAGTCTCCCCAGGAGGCGTGGGTTCGAATCCCGCCTCAGACAGAGCCCATTGAAAGTACCGAGCAAGAACAAAGCAAACACAGTCAAGAGAGCATTACCAGCTGCCAGGATGGCAGAGCGGTCTAAGGCGTCGCGTTCAGGTCGCATTCACCCCAGGAGGCGTGGGTTCGAATCCCGCCTCAGACAGAGCCCTTTGAAAGTACCAAGCAAGAACAAAGCAAACACAGTCATGAGAGCATTAGCAGGTGCCAGGATGGCAGAGCGGTCTACGGCGTCGCGTTCAGGTCGCATTCACCCCAGGAGGCGTGGGTTCGAATCCCACCTCAGACAGAGCCCATTGAAAGTACCAAGCAATAACAAAGCAAACAAAGTCAAGAGAGCATTACCAGTTGCCAGGATGGCAGATAGGTCTAAGGCGTTGCGTTCAGGTCGCAGTCACCCCAGGAGGCGTGGGTTCGAATCCCACCTCAGACAGAGCCCATTGAAAGTACCAAGCAATAACAAAGCAAACAAAGTCAAGAGAGCATTACCAGTTGCCAGGATGGCAGAGCGGTCTACGGCGTTGCGTTCAGGTCGCAGTCACCCCAGGAGGCGTGGGTTCGAATCCCACCTCAGACAGAGCCCATTGAAAGTACCAAGCAATAACAAAGCAAACAAAGTCAAGAGAGCATTACCAGTTGCCAGGATGGCAGAGCGGTCTAAGGCGTTGCGTTCAGGTCGCAGTCTCCCCAGGAGGCGTGGGTTCGAATCCCGCCTCAGACAGAGCCCATTGAAAGTACCAAGCAAGAACAAAGCAAACACAGTCAAGAGAGAGGTACCAGTTGCCAGGATGGCAGAGCGGTCTAAGGCGTTGCGTTCAGGTCGCAGTAACCCCAGGGGGCGTGGGTTCGAATCCCACCTCAGACACAGCCCATTGATAGTACCAAGCAAGAAAAAAGAGAACACATTCAAGAAAGCATTACCAGATGCCAGGATGGCAGAGTGGTCTAAAGGCGTTGCGTTCAGGTCGCAGTCTCCCCAGGAGGCGTGGGTTCGAATCCCGCCTCAGACAGAGCCCATTGAAAGTACCAAGCAAGAACAAAGCAAACACAGTCAAGAGAGAGGTACCAGTTGCCAGGATGGCAGAGCGGTCTAAGGCGTTGCGTTCAGGTCGCAGTAACCCCAGGAGGCGTGGGTTCGAATCCCACCTCAGACAGAGCCCATTGATAGTACCAAGCAAGAAAAAAGCAAACACAGTCAAGAGAGAATTACCAGTTGCCAAGATGGCAGAGCGGTCTAAGGCGTTGCGTTCAGGTCGCAGTCTCCCCAGGAGGCGTGGGTTCGAATCCCACCTCAGACAGAGCCCATTGAAAGTCCCAAGCAATAACAAAGCAAACACAGTCAAGAGAGCATTACCAGTTGCAAGGATGGGAGAGCGGTCTAAGGCGTTGCGTTCAGGTCGCAGTCTCCCCAGGAGGCGTGGGTTTGAATCCCACCTCAGACAGAGCCCATTGAAAGTACCAAGCAATAACAAAACAAACACATTCAAGAGAGCATTACCAGCTGCCAGGATGGCAGAGCGGTCTAAGGCGTTGCGTTCAGATCGCAGTCTCCCCAGGAGGCGTGGGTTCGAATCCCGCCTCAGACAGTGCCCATTGAAAGTACCAAGGAATAATAAAGCAAACACAGTCAAGAGAGCATTACCAGTTGCCAGGATGGCAGAGCGGTCTAAGGCGTTGCGTTCAGGTCGCAGTCTCCCCAGGAGGCGTGGGTTCGAATCCCACCTCAGACAGTGCCCATTGAAAGTACCAAGCAAGAACAAAGCAAACACAGTCAAGAGAGCATTACCAGATGCCAGGATGGCAGAGCGGTCGAAGGCGTTGCGCAACGTTCAGGTCGCAGTCTCCCCAGGAGGCGTGGGTTCGAATCCCAAGAACAAAGCAAACACATTCAAGAGAGCATTACCAGATGCCAGGATGGCAGAGCGGTCTAAGGCGTTGCGTTCAGATCGCAGTCTCCCCAGGAGGCTTGGGTTCGAATCCCACCTCAGACAGAGCCCATTGAAAGTACCAAGCAATAACAAAGCAAATAAAGTCAAGAGAGCATTACCAGTTGCCAGGATGGCAGAGCGGTCTAAGGCGTTGCGTTCAGGTCGCAGTCTCCCCAGGAGGCGTGGTTTCGAATCCCACCTCAGACAGTGCCCATTGAAAGTACCAAGCAAGAACAAAGCAAACACATTCAAGAGAGCATTACCAGATGCTAGGATGGCAGAGCGGTCTAAGGCGTTGCATTCAGGTCGCAGTCTCCCCAGGAGGCGTGGTTTCGAATCCCACCTCAGACAGTGCCCATTGAAAGTACCAAGCAAGAACAAAGCAAACACAGTCAAGAGAGCATTACCAGTTGCCAGGATGGCAGAGCAGTCTCAGGCGTTGCGTTCAGGTCGCAGCCTCCCCAGGAGGCGTGGTTTCGAATCCCACCTCAGACAGAGCCCATTGAAAGTACCAAGCAAGAACAAAGCAAACAAAGTCAAGAGAGCATTACCAGTTGCCAAGATGGCAGAGCGGTCTAAGGCGTTGCGTTCAGGTCGCAGTCTCCCCAGGAGGCGTGGGTTTGAATCCCGCCTCAGACAGAGCCCATTGAACGTACCAAGCAAGAAAAAAGCAAAACAGTCAAGAGAGCATTACCAGCTGCCAGGATGGCAGATCGGTCTAAGGCGTTGCGTTCAGGTCGCAGTCTCCCCAGGAGGCGTGGGTTCGAATCCCGCCTCAGACAGAGCCCATTGAAAGTACCGAGCAAGAACAAAGCAAACACAGTCAAGAGAGCATTACCAGCTGCCAGGATGGCAGAGCGGTCTAAGGCGTCGCGTTCAGGTCGCATTCACCCCAGGAGGCGTGGGTTCGAATCCCGCCTCAGACAGAGCCCTTTGAAAGTACCAAGCAAGAACAAAGCAAACACAGTCATGAGAGCATTAACAGGTGCCAGGATGGCAGAGCGGTCTACGGCGTCGCGTTCAGGTCGCATTCACCCCAGGAGGCGTGGGTTCGAATCCCACCTCAGACAGAGCCCATTGAAAGTACCAAGCAATAACAAAGCAAACAAAGTCAAGAGAGCATTACCAGTTGCCAGGATGGCAGATAGGTCTAAGGCGTTGCGTTCAGGTCGCAGTCACCCCAGGAGGCGTGGGTTCGAATCCCACCTCAGACAGAGCCCATTGAAAGTACCAAGCAATAACAAAGCAAACAAAGTCAAGAGAGCATTACCAGTTGCCAGGATGGCAGAGCGGTCTACGGCGTTGCGTTCAGGTCGCAGTCACCCCAGGAGGCGTGGGTTCGAATCCCACCTCAGACAGAGCCCATTGAAAGTACCAAGCAATAACAAAGCAAACAAAGTCAAGAGAGCATTACCAGTTGCCAGGATGGCAGAGCGGTCTAAGGCGTTGCGTTCAGGTCGCAGTCTCCCCAGGAGGCGTGGGTTCGAATCCCGCCTCAGACAGAGCCCATTGAAAGTACCAAGCAAGAACAAAGCAAACACAGTCAAGAGAGAGGTACCAGTTGCCAGGATGGCAGAGCGGTCTAAGGCGTTGCGTTCAGGTCGCAGTAACCCCAGGGGGCGTGGGTTCGAATCCCACCTCAGACACAGCCCATTGATAGTACCAAGCAAGAAAAAAGAGAACACATTCAAGAAAGCATTACCAGATGCCAGGATGGCAGAGTGGTCTAAAGGCGTTGCGTTCAGGTCGCAGTCTCCCCAGGAGGCGTGGGTTCGAATCCCGCCTCAGACAGAGCCCATTGAAAGTACCAAGCAAGAACAAAGCAAACACAGTCAAGAGAGAGGTACCAGTTGCCAGGATGGCAGAGCGGTCTAAGGCGTTGCGTTCAGGTCGCAGTAACCCCAGGAGGCGTGGGTTCGAATCCCACCTCAGACAGAGCCCATTGATAGTACCAAGCAAGAAAAAAGCAAACACAGTCAAGAGAGAATTACCAGTTGCCAAGATGGCAGAGCGGTCTAAGGCGTTGCGTTCAGGTCGCAGTCTCCCCAGGAGGCGTGGGTTCGAATCCCACCTCAGACAGAGCCCATTGAAAGTCCCAAGCAATAACAAAGCAAACACAGTCAAGAGAGCATTACCAGTTGCAAGGATGGGAGAGCGGTCTAAGGCGTTGCGTTCAGGTCGCAGTCTCCCCAGGAGGCGTGGGTTTGAATCCCACCTCAGACAGAGCCCATTGAAAGTACCAAGCAATAACAAAACAAACACATTCAAGAGAGCATTACCAGCTGCCAGGATGGCAGAGCGGTCTAAGGCGTTGCGTTCAGATCGCAGTCTCCCCAGGAGGCGTGGGTTCGAATCCCGCCTCAGACAGTGCCCATTGAAAGTACCAAGGAATAATAAAGCAAACACAGTCAAGAGAGCATTACCAGTTGCCAGGATGGCAGAGCGGTCTAAGGCGTTGCGTTCAGGTCGCAGTCTCCCCAGGAGGCGTGGGTTCGAATCCCACCTCAGACAGTGCCCATTGAAAGTACCAAGCAAGAACAAAGCAAACACAGTCAAGAGAGCATTACCAGATGCCAGGATGGCAGAGCGGTCGAAGGCGTTGCGCAACGTTCAGGTCGCAGTCTCCCCAGGAGGCGTGGGTTCGAATCCCACCTCAGACAGTGCCCATTGAAAGTACCAAGCAAGAACAAAGCAAACACATTCAAGAGAGCATTACCAGCTGCCAGGATGGCAGAGCGGTCTAAGGCGTTGCGTTCAGGTCGCAGTATCCCCAGGAGGCGTGGGTTCGAATCCCACCTCAGACAGAGCCCATTGAAAGTGCCAAGCAAGAACAAAGCAAACACAGTCAAGAGAGCATTACCAGATGCCAGGATGGCAGAGCGGTCTAAGGCGTTGCGTTCAGGTCGCAGTCTCCCCAGGAGGCGTGGGTTCGAATCCCACCTCAGACAGAGCCCATTGATAGTACCAAGCAAGAAAAAAGCAAACACAGTCAAGAGAGAATTACCAGTTGCCAAGATGGCAGAGCGGTCTAAGGCGTTGCGTTCAGGTCGCAGTCTCCCCAGGAGGCGTGGGTTCGAATCCCACCTCAGACAGAGCCCATTGAAAGTAACAAGCAAGAACAAAGCAAACACATTCAAGAGAGCATTACCAGATGCCAGGATGGCAGAGTGGTCTAAGGCGTTGCGTTCAGGTCGCAGTCTCCCCAGGAGGCGTGGGTTCGAATCCCACCTCAGACAGTGCCCATTGAAAGTACCAAGCAAGAACAAAGCAAACACATTCAAGAGAGCATTCCCAGATGCCAGGATGGCAGAGTGGTCTAAGGCGTTGCGTTCAGGTTGCAGTCTCCCCAGGAGGCGTGGGTTCGAATCCCACCTCAGACAGAGCCCATTGAAAGTCCCTAGCAAGAAAAAAGCAAACACAGTCAACAGAGAGGTACCAGTTGCCAGGATGGCAGAGCGGTCTAAGGCGTTGCGTTCAGGTCGCAGTCTCCCCAGGAGGCGTGGGTTCGAATCCCACCTCAGACAGAGCCAATTGAAAGTACCAAGCAATAACAAAGCAAACACAGTCAAGAGAGCATTACCAGATGCCAGGATGGCAGAGCGGTCTAAGGCGTTACGTTCAGGTCGCAGTCTCCCCAGGACGCAGGGGTTTGAATCCCACCTCAGACAGAGCCCATTGAAAGTACCAAGCAAGAACAAAGCAAACACAGTCATAAGAGCATTACGAGGTGCCAGGATGGCAGAGCGGTCTAAGGCGTTGCGTTCAGGTCGCAGTCTCCCCAGGAGGCGTGGGTTCGAATCCCGCCTCAGACAGAGCCCATTGAAAGTACCAAGCAAGAACAAAGCAAACACAGTCAAGAGAGAGGTACCAGTTGCCAGGATGGCAGAGCGGTCTAAGGCGTTGCGTTCAGGTCGCAGTAACCCCAGGGGGCGTGGGTTCGAATCCCACCTCAGACACAGCCCATTGATAGTACCAAGCAAGAAAAAAGAGAACACATTCAAGAAAGCATTACCAGATGCCAGGATGGCAGAGTGGTCTAAAGGCGTTGCGTTCAGGTCGCAGTCTCCCCAGGAGGCGTGGGTTCGAATCCCGCCTCAGACAGAGCCCATTGAAAGTACCAAGCAAGAACAAAGCAAACACAGTCAAGAGAGAGGTACCAGTTGCCAGGATGGCAGAGCGGTCTAAGGCGTTGCGTTCAGGTCGCAGTAACCCCAGGAGGCGTGGGTTCGAATCCCACCTCAGACAGAGCCCATTGATAGTACCAAGCAAGAAAAAAGCAAACACAGTCAAGAGAGAATTACCAGTTGCCAAGATGGCAGAGCGGTCTAAGGCGTTGCGTTCAGGTCGCAGTCTCCCCAGGAGGCGTGGGTTGAATCCCACCTCAGACAGTGCCCATTGAAAGTACCAAGCAAGAACAAAGCAAACACATTCAAGAGAGCATTACCAGATGCCAGGATGGCAGAGCGGTCTAAGGCGTTGCGTTCAGGTCGCAGTCTCCCCAGGAGGCGTGGTTTCGAATCCCACCTCAGACAGTGCCCATTGAAAGTACCAAGCAAGAACAAAGCAAACACATTCAAGAGAGCATTACCAGATGCTAGGATGGCAGAGCGGTCTAAGGCGTTGCATTCAGGTCGCAGTCTCCCCAGGAGGCGTGGTTTCGAATCCCACCTCAGACAGTGCCCATTGAAAGTACCAAGCAAGAACAAAGCAAACACAGTCAAGAGAGCATTACCAGTTGCCAGGATGGCAGAGCAGTCTCAGGCGTTGCGTTCAGGTCGCAGCCTCCCCAGGAGGCATGGTTTCGAATCCCACCTCAGACAGAGCCCATTGAAAGTACCAAGCAAGAACAAAGCAAACAAAGTCAAGAGAGCATTACCAGTTGCCAGGATGGCAGAGCGGTCTAAGGCGTTGCGTTCAGGTCGCAGTCTCCCCAGGAGGCGTGGGTTCGAATCCCGCCTCAGACAGAGCCCATTGAAAGTACCGAGCAAGAACAAAGCAAACACAGTCAAGAGAGCATTACCAGCTGCCAGGATGGCAGATCGGTCTAAGGCGTCGCGTTCAGGTCGCATTCACCCCAGGAGGCGTGGGTTCGAATCCCGCCTCAGACAGAGCCCTTTGAAAGTACCAAGCAAGAACAAAGCAAACACAGTCATGAGAGCATTAACAGGTGCCAGGATGGCAGAGCGGTCTACGGCGTCGCGTTCAGGTCGCATTCACCCCAGGAGGCGTGGGTTCGAATCCCACCTCAGACAGAGCCCATTGAAAGTACCAAGCAATAACAAAGCAAACAAAGTCAAGAGAGCATTACCAGTTGCCAGGATGGCAGATAGGTCTAAGGCGTTGCGTTCAGGTCGCAGTCACCCCAGGAGGCGTGGGTTCGAATCCCACCTCAGACAGAGCCCATTGAAAGTACCAAGCAATAACAAAGCAAACAAAGTCAAGAGAGCATTACCAGTTGCCAGGATGGCAGAGCGGTCTACGGCGTTGCGTTCAGGTCGCAGTCACCCCAGGAGGCGTGGGTTCGAATCCCACTTCAGACAGAGCCCATTGAAAGTACCAAGCAATAACAAAGCAAACAAAGTCAAGAGAGCATTACCAGTTGCCAGGATGGCAGAGCGGTCTAAGGCGTTGCGTTCAGGTCGCAGTCTCCCCAGGAGGCGTGGGTTCGAATCCCGCCTCAGACAGAGCCCATTGAAAGTACCAAGCAAGAACAAAGCAAACACAGTCAAGAGAGAGGTACCAGTTGCCAGGATGGCAGAGCGGTCTAAGGCGTTGCGTTCAGGTCGCAGTAACCCCAGGGGGCGTGGGTTCGAATCCCACCTCAGACACAGCCCATTGATAGTACCAAGCAAGAAAAAAGAGAACACATTCAAGAAAGCATTACCAGATGCCAGGATGGCAGAGTGGTCTAAAGGCGTTGCGTTCAGGTCGCAGTCTCCCCAGGAGGCGTGGGTTCGAATCCCGCCTCAGACAGAGCCCATTGAAAGTACCAAGCAAGAACAAAGCAAACACAGTCAAGAGAGAGGTACCAGTTGCCAGGATGGCAGAGCGGTCTAAGGCGTTGCGTTCAGGTCGCAGTAACCCCAGGAGGCGTGGGTTCGAATCCCACCTCAGACAGAGCCCATTGATAGTACCAAGCAAGAAAAAAGCAAACACAGTCAAGAGAGAATTACCAGTTGCCAAGATGGCAGAGCGGTCTAAGGCGTTGCGTTCAGGTCGCAGTCTCCCCAGGAGGCGTGGGTTCGAATCCCACCTCAGACAGAGCCCATTGAAAGTCCCAAGCAATAACAAAGCAAACACAGTCAAGAGAGCATTACCAGTTGCCAGGATGGGAGAGCGGTCTAAGGCGTTGCGTTCAGGTCGCAGTCTCCCCAGGAGGCGTGGGTTCGAATCCCACCTCAGACAGAGCCCATTGAAAGTACCAAGCAATAACAAAATAAACAAAGTCAAGAGAACATTACCAGTTGCCAGGATGGCAGAGCGGTCTACGGCGTTGCGTTCAGGTCGCAGTCACCCCAGGAGGCGTGGGTTCGAATCCCACCTCAGACAGAGCCCATTGAAAGTACCAAGCAATAACAAAGCAAACAAAGTCAAGAGAGCATTACCAGTTGCCAGGATGGCAGAGCGGTCTAAGGCGTTGCGTTCAGGTCGCAGTCTCCCCAGGAGGCGTGGGTTCGAATCCCGCCTCAGACAGAGCCCATTGAAAGTACCAAGCAAGAACAAAGCAAACACAGTCAAGAGAGAGGTACCAGTTGCCAGGATGGCAGAGCGGTCTAAGGCGTTGCGTTCAGGTCGCAGTCTCCCCAGGACGCAGGGGTTCGAATCCCACCTCAGACAGAGCCCATTGAAAGTACCAAGCAAGAACAAAGCAAACACAGTCATAAGAGCATTTCGAGGTGCCAGGATGGCAGAGCGGTCTAAGGCGTTGCGTTCAGGTCGCAGTCTCCCCAGGAGGCGTGGGTTGAATCCCACCTCAGACAGTGCCCATTGAAAGTACCAAGCAAGAACAAAGCAAACACATTCAAGAGAGCATTACCAGATGCCAGGATGGCAGAGCGGTCTAAGGCGTTGCGTTCAGGTCGCAGTCTCCCCAGGAGGCGTGGTTTCGAATCCCACCTCAGACAGTGCCCATTGAAAGTACCAAGCAAGAACAAAGCAAACACATTCAAGAGAGCATTACCAGATGCTAGGATGGCAGAGCGGTCTAAGGCGTTGCATTCAGGTCGCAGTCTCCCCAGGAGGCGTGGTTTCGAATCCCACCTCAGACAGTGCCCATTGAAAGTACCAAGCAAGAACAAAGCAAACACAGTCAAGAGAGCATTACCAGTTGCCAGGATGGCAGAGCAGTCTCAGGCGTTGCGTTCAGGTCGCAGCCTCCCCAGGAGGCGTGGTTTCGAATCCCACCTCAGACAGAGCCCATTGAAAGTACCAAGCAAGAACAAAGCAAACAAAGTCAAGAGAGCATTACCAGTTGCCAAGATGGCAGAGCGGTCTAAGGCGTTGCGTTCAGGTCGCAGTCTCCCCAGGAGGCGTGGGTTTGAATCCCGCCTCAGACAGAGCCCATTGAACGTACCAAGCAAGAAAAAAGCAAAACAGTCAAGAGAGCATTACCAGCTGCCAGGATGGCAGATCGGTCTAAGGCGTTGCGTTCAGGTCGCAGTCTCCCCAGGAGGCGTGGGTTCGAATCCCGCCTCAGACAGAGCCCATTGAAAGTACCGAGCAAGAACAAAGCAAACACAGTCAAGAGAGCATTACCAGCTGCCAGGATGGCAGAGCGGTCTAAGGCGTCGCGTTCAGGTCGCATTCACCCCAGGAGGCGTGGGTTCGAATCCCGCCTCAGACAGAGCCCTTTGAAAGTACCAAGCAAGAACAAAGCAAACACAGTCATGAGAGCATTAGCAGGTGCCAGGATGGCAGAGCGGTCTACGGCGTCGCGTTCAGGTCGCATTCACCCCAGGAGGCGTGGGTTCGAATCCCACCTCAGACAGAGCCCATTGAAAGTACCAAGCAATAACAAAGCAAACAAAGTCAAGAGAGCATTACCAGTTGCCAGGATGGCAGATAGGTCTAAGGCGTTGCGTTCAGGTCGCAGTCACCCCAGGAGGCGTGGGTTCGAATCCCACCTCAGACAGAGCCCATTGAAAGTACCAAGCAATAACAAAGCAAACAAAGTCAAGAGAGCATTACCAGTTGCCAGGATGGCAGAGCGGTCTACGGCGTTGCGTTCAGGTCGCAGTCACCCCAGGAGGCGTGGGTTCGAATCCCACCTCAGACAGAGCCCATTGAAAGTACCAAGCAATAACAAAGCAAACAAAGTCAAGAGAGCATTACCAGTTGCCAGGATGGCAGAGCGGTCTAAGGCGTTGCGTTCAGGTCGCAGTCTCCCCAGGAGGCGTGGGTTCGAATCCCGCCTCAGACAGAGCCCATTGAAAGTACCAAGCAAGAACAAAGCAAACACAGTCAAGAGAGAGGTACCAGTTGCCAGGATGGCAGAGCGGTCTAAGGCGTTGCGTTCAGGTCGCAGTAACCCCAGGGGGCGTGGGTTCGAATCCCACCTCAGACACAGCCCATTGATAGTACCAAGCAAGAAAAAAGAGAACACATTCAAGAAAGCATTACCAGATGCCAGGATGGCAGAGTGGTCTAAAGGCGTTGCGTTCAGGTCGCAGTCTCCCCAGGAGGCGTGGGTTCGAATCCCGCCTCAGACAGAGCCCATTGAAAGTACCAAGCAAGAACAAAGCAAACACAGTCAAGAGAGAGGTACCAGTTGCCAGGATGGCAGAGCGGTCTAAGGCGTTGCGTTCAGGTCGCAGTAACCCCAGGAGGCGTGGGTTCGAATCCCACCTCAGACAGAGCCCATTGATAGTACCAAGCAAGAAAAAAGCAAACACAGTCAAGAGAGAATTACCAGTTGCCAAGATGGCAGAGCGGTCTAAGGCGTTGCGTTCAGGTCGCAGTCTCCCCAGGAGGCGTGGGTTCGAATCCCACCTCAGACAGAGCCCATTGAAAGTCCCAAGCAATAACAAAGCAAACACAGTCAAGAGAGCATTACCAGTTGCAAGGATGGGAGAGCGGTCTAAGGCGTTGCGTTCAGGTCGCAGTCTCCCCAGGAGGCGTGGGTTTGAATCCCACCTCAGACAGAGCCCATTGAAAGTACCAAGCAATAACAAAACAAACACATTCAAGAGAGCATTACCAGCTGCCAGGATGGCAGAGCGGTCTAAGGCGTTGCGTTCAGATCGCAGTCTCCCCAGGAGGCGTGGGTTCGAATCCCGCCTCAGACAGTGCCCATTGAAAGTACCAAGGAATAATAAAGCAAACACAGTCAAGAGAGCATTACCAGTTGCCAGGATGGCAGAGCGGTCTAAGGCGTTGCGTTCAGGTCGCAGTCTCCCCAGGAGGCGTGGGTTCGAATCCCACCTCAGACAGTGCCCATTGAAAGTACCAAGCAAGAACAAAGCAAACACAGTCAAGAGAGCATTACCAGATGCCAGGATGGCAGAGCGGTCGAAGGCGTTGCGCAACGTTCAGGTCGCAGTCTCCCCAGGAGGCGTGGGTTCGAATCCCAAGAACAAAGCAAACACATTCAAGAGAGCATTACCAGATGCCAGGATGGCAGAGCGGTCTAAGGCGTTGCGTTCAGATCGCAGTCTCCCCAGGAGGCTTGGGTTCGAATCCCACCTCAGACAGAGCCCATTGAAAGTACCAAGCAATAACAAAGCAAATAAAGTCAAGAGAGCATTACCAGTTGCCAGGATGGCAGAGCGGTCTAAGGCGTTGCGTTCAGGTCGCAGTCTCCCCAGGAGGCGTGGTTTCGAATCCCACCTCAGACAGTGCCCATTGAAAGTACCAAGCAAGAACAAAGCAAACACATTCAAGAGAGCATTACCAGATGCTAGGATGGCAGAGCGGTCTAAGGCGTTGCATTCAGGTCGCAGTCTCCCCAGGAGGCGTGGTTTCGAATCCCACCTCAGACAGTGCCCATTGAAAGTACCAAGCAAGAACAAAGCAAACACAGTCAAGAGAGCATTACCAGTTGCCAGGATGGCAGAGCAGTCTCAGGCGTTGCGTTCAGGTCGCAGCCTCCCCAGGAGGCGTGGTTTCGAATCCCACCTCAGACAGAGCCCATTGAAAGTACCAAGCAAGAACAAAGCAAACAAAGTCAAGAGAGCATTACCAGTTGCCAAGATGGCAGAGCGGTCTAAGGCGTTGCGTTCAGGTCGCAGTCTCCCCAGGAGGCGTGGGTTTGAATCCCGCCTCAGACAGAGCCCATTGAACGTACCAAGCAAGAAAAAAGCAAAACAGTCAAGAGAGCATTACCAGCTGCCAGGATGGCAGATCGGTCTAAGGCGTTGCGTTCAGGTCGCAGTCTCCCCAGGAGGCGTGGGTTCGAATCCCGCCTCAGACAGAGCCCATTGAAAGTACCGAGCAAGAACAAAGCAAACACAGTCAAGAGAGCATTACCAGCTGCCAGGATGGCAGAGCGGTCTAAGGCGTCGCGTTCAGGTCGCATTCACCCCAGGAGGCGTGGGTTCGAATCCCGCCTCAGACAGAGCCCTTTGAAAGTACCAAGCAAGAACAAAGCAAACACAGTCATGAGAGCATTAACAGGTGCCAGGATGGCAGAGCGGTCTACGGCGTCGCGTTCAGGTCGCATTCACCCCAGGAGGCGTGGGTTCGAATCCCACCTCAGACAGAGCCCATTGAAAGTACCAAGCAATAACAAAGCAAACAAAGTCAAGAGAGCATTACCAGTTGCCAGGATGGCAGATAGGTCTAAGGCGTTGCGTTCAGGTCGCAGTCACCCCAGGAGGCGTGGGTTCGAATCCCACCTCAGACAGAGCCCATTGAAAGTACCAAGCAATAACAAAGCAAACAAAGTCAAGAGAGCATTACCAGTTGCCAGGATGGCAGAGCGGTCTACGGCGTTGCGTTCAGGTCGCAGTCACCCCAGGAGGCGTGGGTTCGAATCCCACCTCAGACAGAGCCCATTGAAAGTACCAAGCAATAACAAAGCAAACAAAGTCAAGAGAGCATTACCAGTTGCCAGGATGGCAGAGCGGTCTAAGGCGTTGCGTTCAGGTCGCAGTCTCCCCAGGAGGCGTGGGTTCGAATCCCGCCTCAGACAGAGCCCATTGAAAGTACCAAGCAAGAACAAAGCAAACACAGTCAAGAGAGAGGTACCAGTTGCCAGGATGGCAGAGCGGTCTAAGGCGTTGCGTTCAGGTCGCAGTAACCCCAGGGGGCGTGGGTTCGAATCCCACCTCAGACACAGCCCATTGATAGTACCAAGCAAGAAAAAAGAGAACACATTCAAGAAAGCATTACCAGATGCCAGGATGGCAGAGTGGTCTAAAGGCGTTGCGTTCAGGTCGCAGTCTCCCCAGGAGGCGTGGGTTCGAATCCCGCCTCAGACAGAGCCCATTGAAAGTACCAAGCAAGAACAAAGCAAACACAGTCAAGAGAGAGGTACCAGTTGCCAGGATGGCAGAGCGGTCTAAGGCGTTGCGTTCAGGTCGCAGTAACCCCAGGAGGCGTGGGTTCGAATCCCACCTCAGACAGAGCCCATTGATAGTACCAAGCAAGAAAAAAGCAAACACAGTCAAGAGAGAATTACCAGTTGCCAAGATGGCAGAGCGGTCTAAGGCGTTGCGTTCAGGTCGCAGTCTCCCCAGGAGGCGTGGGTTCGAATCCCACCTCAGACAGAGCCCATTGAAAGTCCCAAGCAATAACAAAGCAAACACAGTCAAGAGAGCATTACCAGTTGCAAGGATGGGAGAGCGGTCTAAGGCGTTGCGTTCAGGTCGCAGTCTCCCCAGGAGGCGTGGGTTTGAATCCCACCTCAGACAGAGCCCATTGAAAGTACCAAGCAATAACAAAACAAACACATTCAAGAGAGCATTACCAGCTGCCAGGATGGCAGAGCGGTCTAAGGCGTTGCGTTCAGATCGCAGTCTCCCCAGGAGGCGTGGGTTCGAATCCCGCCTCAGACAGTGCCCATTGAAAGTACCAAGGAATAATAAAGCAAACACAGTCAAGAGAGCATTACCAGTTGCCAGGATGGCAGAGCGGTCTAAGGCGTTGCGTTCAGGTCGCAGTCTCCCCAGGAGGCGTGGGTTCGAATCCCACCTCAGACAGTGCCCATTGAAAGTACCAAGCAAGAACAAAGCAAACACAGTCAAGAGAGCATTACCAGATGCCAGGATGGCAGAGCGGTCGAAGGCGTTGCGCAACGTTCAGGTCGCAGTCTCCCCAGGAGGCGTGGGTTCGAATCCCACCTCAGACAGTGCCCATTGAAAGTACCAAGCAAGAACAAAGCAAACACATTCAAGAGAGCATTACCAGCTGCCAGGATGGCAGAGCGGTCTAAGGCGTTGCGTTCAGGTCGCAGTATCCCCAGGAGGCGTGGGTTCGAATCCCACCTCAGACAGAGCCCATTGAAAGTGCCAAGCAAGAACAAAGCAAACACAGTCAAGAGAGCATTACCAGATGCCAGGATGGCAGAGCGGTCTAAGGCGTTGCGTTCAGGTCGCAGTCTCCCCAGGAGGCGTGGGTTCGAATCCCACCTCAGACAGAGCCCATTGATAGTACCAAGCAAGAAAAAAGCAAACACAGTCAAGAGAGAATTACCAGTTGCCAAGATGGCAGAGCGGTCTAAGGCGTTGCGTTCAGGTCGCAGTCTCCCCAGGAGGCGTGGGTTCGAATCCCACCTCAGACAGAGCCCATTGAAAGTAACAAGCAAGAACAAAGCAAACACATTCAAGAGAGCATTACCAGATGCCAGGATGGCAGAGTGGTCTAAGGCGTTGCGTTCAGGTCGCAGTCTCCCCAGGAGGCGTGGGTTCGAATCCCACCTCAGACAGTGCCCATTGAAAGTACCAAGCAAGAACAAAGCAAACACATTCAAGAGAGCATTCCCAGATGCCAGGATGTCAGAGTGGTCTAAGGCGTTGCGTTCAGGTTGCAGTCTCCCCAGGAGGCGTGGGTTCGAATCCCACCTCAGACAGAGCCCATTGAAAGTCCCTAGCAAGAAAAAAGCAAACACAGTCAACAGAGAGGTACCAGTTGCCAGGATGGCAGAGCGGTCTAAGGCGTTGCGTTCAGGTCGCAGTCTCCCCAGGAGGCGTGGGTTCGAATCCCACCTCAGACAGAGCCAATTGAAAGTACCAAGCAATAACAAAGCAAACACAGTCAAGAGAGCATTACCAGATGCCAGGATGGCAGAGCGGTCTAAGGCGTTACGTTCAGGTCGCAGTCTCCCCAGGACGCAGGGGTTTGAATCCCACCTCAGACAGAGCCCATTGAAAGTACCAAGCAAGAACAAAGCAAACACAGTCATAAGAGCATTACGAGGTGCCAGGATGGCAGAGCGGTCTAAGGCGTTGCGTTCAGGTTGCAGTCTCCCCAGGAGGCGTGGGTTGAATCCCACCTCAGACAGTGCCCATTGAAAGTACCAAGCAAGAACAAAGCAAACACATTCAAGAGAGCATTACCACATGCCAGGATGGCAGAGCGGTCTAAGGCGTTGCGTTCAGGTCGCAGTCTCCCTAGGAGGCGTGGGTTCGAATACCACCTCAGACAGATCCCATTGAAAGTACCAAGCAATAACAAAGCAAACACAGTCAAGAGAGCATTACCAGTTTCCAGGATGGCAGAGCGGTCTCAGGCGTTGCGTTCAGGTCGCAGCCTCCCCAGGAGGCGTGGTTTCGAATCCCACCTCAGACAGAGCCCATTGAAAGTACCAAGCAATAACAAAGCAAACAAAGTCAAGTGAGCATTACCAGTTGCCAGGATGGCACAGCGGTCTAAGGCGTTGCGTTCAGGTCGCAGTCTCCCCAGGAGGCGTGGGTTTGAATCCCGCCTCAGACAGAGCCCATTGAACGTACCAAGCAAGAAAAAAGCAAACACAGTCAAGAGAGCATTACCAGTTGCCAGGATGGCAGAGCGGTCTCAGGCGTTGCGTTCAGGTCGCAGTCTCCCCAGGAGGCGTGGTCTCGAATCCCACCTCAGACAGAGCCCATTGAAAGTACCAAGCAATAACAAAGCAAACAAAGTCAAGAGAGCATTACCAGTTGCCAGGATGGCAGAGCGGTCTAAGGCGTTGCGTTCAGGTCGCAGTCTCCCCAGGAGGCGTGGGTTCGAATCCCGCCTCAGACAGAGCCCATTGAACGTACCAAGCAAGAAAAAAGCAAACACAGTCAAGAGAGCATTACCAGTTGCCAGGATGGCAGAGCGTTCTAAGGCGTTGCGTTCAGGTCGCAGTCTCCCCAGGAGGCGTGGGTTCGAATCCCGCCTCTGACAGAGCCCATTGAACGTACCGAGCAAGAAAAAAGCAAACACAGTCAAGAGAGCATTACCAGCTGCCAGGATGGCAGAGCGGTCTAAGGCGTTGCGTTCAGGTCGCAGTCTCCCAAGGAGGCGTGGGTTCGAATCCCGCCTCAGACAGAGCCCATTGAAAGTACCGAGCAAGAACAAAGCAAACACAGTCAAGAGAGCATTACCAGTTGCCAGGATGGCAGAGCGGTCTAAGGCGTTGCGTTCAGGTCGCAGTCTCCCCAGGAGGCGTGGGTTCGAATCCCACCTCAGACAGAGCCCATTGATAGTACCAAGCAAGAAAAAAGCAAACACAGTCAAGAGAGAATTACCAGTTGCCAAGATGGCAGAGCGGTCTAAGGCGTTGCGTTCAGGTCGCAGTCTCCCCAGGAGGCGTGGGTTCGAATCCCACCTCAGACAGATCCCATTGAAAGTACCAAGCAAGAAAAAAGCAAACACAGTCAAGAGAGAATTACCAGTTGCCAGGATGGCAGAGCGGTCTAAGGCGTTGCGTTCAGGTCTCAGTCTCCCCAGGAGGCGTGGGTTCGAATCCCACCTCAGAAAGCGCCCATTGAAAGTACCAAGCAATAACAAAGCAAACACAGTCAAGAGAGCATTACCAGTTGCCAGGATGGCAGAGCGGTCTAAGGCGTTGCGTTCAGGTCGCAGTCTCCCCAGGAGGCGTGGGTTCGAATCCCACCTCAGACAGAGCCCATTGATAGTACCAAGCAAGAAAAAAGCAAACACAGTCAAGAGAGAATTACCAGTTGCCAAGATGGCAGAGCGGTCTAAGGCGTTGCGTTCAGGTCGCAGTCTCCCCAGGAGGCGTGGGTTCGAATCCCACCTCAGACAGAGCCCATTGAAAGTACCAAGCAAGAACAAAGCAAACACATTCAAGAGAGCATTACCAGATGCCAGGATGGCAGAGTGGTCTAAGGCGTTGCGTTCAGGTCGCAGTCTCCCCAGGAGGCGTGGGTTCGAATCCCACCTCAGACAGTGCCCATTGAAAGTACCAAGCAAGAACAAAGCAAACACATTCAAGAGAGCATTCCCAGATGCCAGGATGGCAGAGTGGTCTAAGCGTTGCGTTCAGGTTGCAGTCTCCCCAGGAGGCGTGGGTTTGAATCCCACCTCAGACAGAGCCCATTGAAAGTACCTAGCAAGAAAAAAGCAAACACAGTCAACAGAGAGGTACCAGTTGCCAGGATGGCAGAGCGGTCTAAGGCGTTGCGTTCAGGTCGCAGTCTCCCCAGGAGGCGTGGGTTCGAATCCCACCTCAGACAGAGCCCATTGAAAGTACCAAGCAATAACAAAGCAAACACAGTCAAGAGAGCATTACCAGATGCCAGGATGGCAGAGCGGTCTAAGGCGTTACGTTCAGGTCGCAGTCTCCCCAGGACGCAGGGGTTCGAATCCCACCTCAGACAGAGCCCATTGAAAGTACCAAGCAAGAACAAAGCAAACACAGTCATAAGAGCATTACGAGGTGCCAGGATGGCAGAGCGGTCTAAGGCGTTGCGTTCAGGTTGCAGTCTCCCCAGGAGGCGTGGGTTGAATCCCACCTCAGACAGTGCCCATTGAAAGTACCAAGCAAGAACAAAGCAAACACATTCAAGAGAGCATTACCACATGCCAGGATGGCAGAGCGGTCTAAGGCGTTGCGTTCAGGTCGCAGTCTCCCCAGGAGGCGTGGGTTCGAATCCCACCTCAGACAGATCCCATTGAAAGTACCAAGCAATAACAAAGCAAACACAGTCAAGAGAGCATTACCAGTTTCCAGGATGGCAGAGCGGTCTCAGGCGTTGCGTTCAGGTCGCAGCCTCCCCAGGAGGCGTGGTTTCGAATCCCACCTCAGACAGAGCCCATTGAAAGTACCAAGCAATAACAAAGCAAACAAAGTCAAGAGAGCATTACCAGTTGCCAGGATGGCACAGCGGTCTAAGGCGTTGCGTTCAGGTCGCAGTCTCCCCAGGAGGCGTGGGTTTGAATCCCGCCTCAGACAGAGCCCATTGAACGTACCAAGCAAGAAAAAAGCAAACACAGTCAAGAGAGCATTACCAGTTGCCAGGATGGCAGAGCGGTCTCAGGCGTTGCGTTCAGGTCGCAGTCTCCCCAGGAGGCGTGGTTTCGAATCCCACCTCAGACAGAGCCCATTGAAAGTACCAAGCAATAACAAAGCAAACAAAGTCAAGAGAGCATTACCAGTTGCCAGGATGGCAGAGCGGTCTAAGGCGTTGCGTTCAGGTCGCAGTCTCCCCAGGAGGCGTGGGTTCGAATCCCGCCTCAGACAGAGCCCATTGAACGTACCAAGCAAGAAAAAAGCAAACACAGTCAAGAGAGCATTACCAGTTGCCAGGATGGCAGAGCGGTCTAAGGCGTTGCGTTCAGGTCGCAGTCTCCCCAGGAGGCGTGGGTTCGAATCCCGCCTCTGACAGAGCCCATTGAACGTACCGAGCAAGAAAAAAGCAAACACAGTCAAGAGAGCATTACCAGCTGCCAGGATGGCAGAGCGGTCTAAGGCGTTGCGTTCAGGTCGCAGTCTCCCAAGGAGGCGTGGGTTCGAATCCCGCCTCAGACAGAGCCCATTGAAAGTACCGAGCAAGAACAAAGCAAACACAGTCAAGAGAGCATTACCAGTTGCCAGGAGGGCAGAGGGGTCTAAGGCGTTGCGTTCAGGTCGCAGTCTCCCCAGGAGGCGTGGGTTCGAATCCCACCTCAGACAGAGCCCATTGATAGTACCAAGCAAGAAAAAAGCAAACACAGTCAAGAGAGAATTACCAGTTGCCAAGATGGCAGAGCGGTCTAAGGCGTTGCGTTCAGGTCGCAGTCTCCCCAGGAGGCGTGGGTTCGAATCCCACCTCAGACAGAGCCCATTGAAAGTACCAAGCAAGAAAAAAGCAAACACAGTCAAGAGAGCATTACCAGTTGCCAGGATGGCAGAGCGGTCTAAGGCGTTGCGTTCAGGTCGCAGTCACCCCAGGAGGCGTGGGTTCAAATCCCACCTCAGACAGAGCCCATTGAAAGTACCAAGCAAGAACAAAGGAAACACATTCAAGAGAGCATTTCCAGATGCCAGGATGGCAGAGTGGTCTAAGGCGTTGCGTTCAGGTCGCAGTCTCCCCAGGAGGCGTGGGTTCGAATCCCACCTCAAACAGTGCCCATTGAAAGTACCAAGCAAGAACAAAGCAAACACATTCAAGAGAGCATTCCCAGATGCCAGGATGGCAGAGTGGTCTAAGGCGTTGCGTTCAGGTTGCAGTCTCCCCAGGAGGCGTGGGTTGAATCCCACCTCAGACAGTGCCCATTGAAAGTACCAAGTAAGAACAAAGCAAACACATTCAAGAGTGCATTACCAGATGCCAGGATGGCAGAGCGGTCTAAGGCGTTGCGTTCAGGTTGCAGTCACCCCAGGAGGCGTGGGTTCGAATCCCACCTCAGACAGAGCCCATTGAAAGTACCAAGCGAGAAATAAGCAAACACAGTCAAGAGAGCATTACCAGTTGCCAGGATGGCAGAGCGGTCTAAGGCGTTGCGTTCAGGTCGCAGTCTCCCCAGGAGGCGTGGGTTGAATCCCACCTCAGACAGTGCCCATTGAAAGTACCAAGTAAGAACAAAGCAAACACATTCAAGAGTGCATTACCAGATGCCAGGATGGCAGAGCGGTCTAAGGCGTTGCGTTCAGGTTGCAGTCACCCCAGGAGGCGTGGGTTCGAATCCCACCTCAGACAGAGCCCATTGAAAGTACCAAGCGAGAAAAAAGCAAACACAGTCAAGAGAGCATTACCAGTTGCCAGGATGGCAGAGCGGTCTAAGGCGTTGCGTTCAGGTCGCAGTCACCCCAGGAGGCGTGGGTTCGAATCCCACCTCAGACAGAGCCCATTGAAAGTACCAAGCAAGAACAAAGCAAACACATTCAAGAGAGCATTACCAGATGCCAGGATGGCAGAGTGGTCTAAGGCGTTGCGTTCAGGTCGCAGTCTCCCCAGGAGGCGTGGGTTCGAATCCCAGCTCAGACAGTGCCCATTGAAAGTACCAAGCAAGAACAAAGCAAACACATTCAAGAGAGCATTCCCAGATGCCAGGATGGCAGAGTGGTCTAAGGCGTTGCGTTCAGGTTGCAGTCTCCCCAGGAGGCGTGGGTTCGAATCCCACCTCAGACAGAGCCCATTGAAAGTACCTAGCAAGAAAAAAGCAAACACAGTCAAGAGAGAGGTACCAGTTGCCAGGATGGCAGAGCGGTCTAAGGCGTTGCGTTCAGGTCGCAGTCTCCCCAGGAGGCGTGGGTTCGAATCCCACCTCAGACAGAGCCAATTGAAAGTACCAAGCAATAACAAAGCAAACACAGTCAAGAGAGCATTACCAGATGCCAGGATGGAAGAGCGGTCTAAGGCGTTACGTTCAGGTCGCAGTCTCCCCAGGACGCAGGGGTTCGAATCCCACCTCAGACAGAGCCCATTGAAAGTACCAAGCAAGAACAAAGCAAACACAGTCATAAGAGCATTACGAGGTGCCAGGATGGCAGAGCGGTCTAAGGCGTTGCGTTCAGGTTGCAGTCTCCCCAGGAGGCGTGGGTTGAATCCCACCTCAGACAGTGCCCATTGAAAGTACCAAGCAAGAACAAAGCAAACACATTCAAGAGAGCATTACCAGATGCCAGGATGGCAGAGCGGTCTAAGGCGTTGCGTTCAGGTCGCAGTCTCCCCAGGAGGCGTGGGTTCGAATCCCACCTCAGACAGATCCCATTGAAAGTACCAAGCAATAACAAAGCAAACACAGTCAAGAGAGCATTACCAGTTTCCAGGATGGCAGAGCGGTCTCAGGCGTTGCGTTCAGGTCGCTGCCTCCCCAGGAGGCGTGGTTTCGAATCCCACCTCAGACAGAGCCCATTGAAAGTACCAAGCAATAACAAAGCAAACAAAGTCAAGAGAGCATTACCAGTTGCCAGGATGGCAGAGCGGTCTAAGGCGTTGCGTTCAGGTCGCAGTCTCCCCAGGAGGCGTGGGTTTGAATCCCGCCTCAGACAGAGCCCATTGAACGTACCAAGCAAGAAAAAAGCAAACACAGTCAAGAGAGCATTACCAGTTGCCAGGATGGCAGAGCGGTCTAAGGCGTTGCGTTCAGGTCGCAGTCTCCCCAGGAGGCGTGGGTTCGAATCCCGCCTCTGACAGAGCCCATTGAACGTACCGAGCAAGAAAAAAGCAAACACAGTCAAGAGAGCATTACCAGCTGCCAGGATGGCAGAGCGGTCTAAGGCGTTGCGTTCAGGTCGCAGTCTCCCCAGGAGGCGTGGGTTCGAATCCCGCCTCAGACAGAGCCCATTGAAAGTACCGAGCAAGAACAAAGCAAACACAGTCAAGAGAGCATTACCAGCTGCCAGGATGGCAGAGCGGTCTAAGGCGTCGCGTTAAGGTCGCATTCACCCCAGGAGGCGTGGGTTCGAATCCCGCCTCAGACAGAGCCCTTTGAAAGTACCAAGCAAGAACAAAGCAAACACAGTCATGAGAGCATTAACAGGTGCCAGGATGGCAGAGCGGTCTACGGCGTCGCGTTCAGGTCGCATTTACCCCAGGAGGCGTGGGTTCGAATCCCAGCTCAGACAGAGCCCATTGAAAGTACCAAGCAATAACAAAGCAAACAAAGTCAAGAGAGCATTACCAGTTGCCAGGATGGCAGAGCGGTCTAAGGCGTTGCGTTCAGGTCGCAGTCACCCCAGGAGGCGTGGGTTCGAATCCCACCTCAGACAGAGCCCATTGAAAGTACCAAGCAATAACAAAATAAACAAAGTCAAGAGAACATTACCAGTTGCCAGGATGGCAGAGCGGTCTACGGCGTTGCGTTCAGGTCGCAGTCACCCCAGGAGGCGTGGGTTCGAATCCCACCTCAGACAGAGCCCATTGAAAGTACCAAGCAATAACAAAGCAAACAAAGTCAAGAGAGCATTACCAGTTGCCAGGATGGCAGAGCGGTCTAAGGCGTTGCGTTCAGGTCGCAGTCTCCCCAGGAGGCGTGGGTTCGAATCCCGCCTCAGACAGAGCCCATTGAAAGTACCAAGCAAGAACAAAGCAAACACAGTCAAGAGAGAGGTACCAGTTGCCAGGATGGCAGAGCGGTCTAAGGCGTTGCGTTCAGGTCGCAGTCTCCCCAGGACGCAGGGGTTCGAATCCCACCTCAGACAGAGCCCATTGAAAGTACCAAGCAAGAACAAAGCAAACACAGTCATAAGAGCATTTCGAGGTGCCAGGATGGCAGAGCGGTCTAAGGCGTTGCGTTCAGGTCGCAGTCTCCCCAGGAGGCGTGGGTTGAATCCCACCTCAGACAGTGCCCATTGAAAGTACCAAGCAAGAACAAAGCAAACACATTCAAGAGAGCATTACCAGATGCCAGGATGGCAGAGCGGTCTAAGGCGTTGCGTTCAGGTCGCAGTCTCCCCAGGAGGCGTGGTTTCGAATCCCACCTCAGACAGTGCCCATTGAAAGTACCAAGCAAGAACAAAGCAAACACATTCAAGAGAGCATTACCAGATGCCAGGATGGCAGAGCGGTCTAAGGCGTTGCATTCAGGTCGCAGTCTCCCCAGGAGGCGTGGTTTCGAATCCCACCTCAGACAGTGCCCATTGAAAGTACCAAGCAAGAACAAAGCAAACACAGTCAAGAGAGCATTACCAGTTGCCAGGATGGCAGAGCGGTCTCAGGCGTTGCGTTCAGGTCGCAGCCTCCCCAGGAGGCGTGGTTTCGAATCCCACCTCAGACAGAGCCCATTGAAAGTACCAAGCAAGAACAAAGCAAACAAAGTCAAGAGAGCATTACCAGTTGCCAGGATGGCAGATCGGTCTAAGGCGTTGCGTTCAGGTCGCAGTCTCCCCAGGAGGCGTGGGTTCGAATCCCGCCTCAGACAGAGCCCATTGAAAGTACAGAGCAAGAACAAAGCAAACACAGTCAAGAGAGCATTACCAGCTGCCAGGATGGCAGAGCGGTCTAAGGCGTTGCGTTCAGGTCGCATTCACCCCAGGAGGCGTGGGTTCGAATCCCGCCTCAGACAGAGCCCTTTGAAAGTACCAAGCAAGAACAAAGCAAACACAGTCATGAGAGCATTAACAGGTGCCAGGATGGCAGAGCTGTCTACGGCGTCGCGTTCAGGTCGCATTCACCCCAGGAGGCGTGGGTTCGAATCCCACCTCAGACAGAGCCCATTGAAAGTACCAAGCAATAACAAAGCAAACAAAGTCAAGAGAGCATTACCAGTTGCCAGGATGGCAGAGCGGTCTAAGGCGTTGCGTTCAGGTCGCAGTCACCCCAGGAGGCGTGGGTTCGAATCCCACCTCAGACAGAGCCCATTGAAAGTACCAAGCAATAACAAAGCAAACAAAGTCAAGAGAGGATTACCAGTTGCCAGGATGGCAGAGCGGTCTACGGCGTTGCGTTCAGGTCGCAGTCACCCCAGGAGGCGTGGGTTCGAATCCCACCTCAGACAGAGCCCATTGAAAGTACCAAGCAATAACAAAGCAAACAAAGTCAAGAGAGCATTACCAGTTGCCAGGATGGCAGAGCGGTCTAAGGCGTTGCGTTCAGGTCGCAGTCTCCCCAGGAGGCGTGGGTTCGAATCCCACCTCAGACAGAGCCCATTGAAAGTACCAAGCAATAACAAAGCAAACAAAGTCAAGAGAGCATTACCAGTTGCCAGGATGGCAGAGCGGTCTAAGGCGTTGCGTTCAGGTCGCAGTCTCCCCAGGAGGCGTGGGTTTGAATCCCGCCTCAGACAGAGCCCATTGAACGTACCAAGCAAGAAAAAAGCAAACACAGTCAAGAGAGCATTACCAGTTGCCAGGATGGCAGAGCGGTCTAAGGCGTTGCGTTCAGGTCGCAGTCTCCCCAGGAGGCGTGGGTTGAATCCCACCTCAGACAGTGCCCATTGAAAGTACCAAGTAAGAACAAAGCAAACACATTCAAGAGTGCATTACCAGATGCCAGGATGGCAGAGCGGTCTAAGGCGTTGCGTTCAGGTTGCAGTCACCCCAGGAGGCGTGGGTTTGAATCCCGCCTCAGACAGAGCCCATTGAACGTACCAAGCAAGAAAAAAGCAAACACAGTCAAGAGAGCATTACCAGTTGCCAGGATGGCAGAGCGGTCTAAGGCGTTGCGTTCAGGACGCAGTCTCCCCAGGAGGCGTGGGTTGAATCCCACCTCAGACAGTGCCCATTGAAAGTACCAAGTAAGAACAAAGCAAACACATTCAAGAGTGCATTACCAGATGCCAGGATGGCAGAGCGGTCTAAGGCGTTGCATTCAGGTCGCAGTCTCCCCAGGAGGCGTGGTTTCGAATCCCACCTCAGACAGTGCCCATTGAAAGTACCAAGCAAGAACAAAGCAAACACAGTCAAGAGAGCATTACCAGTTGCCAGGATGGCAGAGCGGTCTCAGGCGTTGCGTTCAGGTCGCAGCCTCCCCAGGAGGCGTGGTTTCGAATCCCACCTCAGACAGAGCCCATTGAAAGTACCAAGCAAGAACAAAGCAAACAAAGTCAAGAGAGCATTACCAGTTGCCAGGATGGCAGAGCGGTCTAAGGCGTTGCGTTCAGGTCGCAGTCTCCCCAGGAGGCGTGGGTTTGAATCCCGCCTCAGACAGAGCCCATTGAACGTACCAAGCAAGAAAAAAGCAAACACAGTCAAGAGAGCATTACCAGCTGCCAGGATGGCAGATCGGTCTAAGGCGTTGCGTTCAGGTCGCAGTCTCCCCAGGAGGCGTGGGTTCGAATCCCGCCTCAGACAGAGCCCATTGAAAGTACCGAGCAAGAACAAAGCAAACACAGTCAAGAGAGCATTACCAGCTGCCAGGATGGCAGAGCGGTCTAAGGCGTTGCGTTCAGGTTGCATTCACCCCAGGAGGCGTGGGTTCGAATCCCGCCTCAGACAGAGCCCTTTGAAAGTACCAAGCAAGAACAAAGAAAATACAGTCATGAGAGCATTAACAGGTGCCAGGATGGCAGAGCGGTCTACGGCGTCGCGTTCAGGTCGCATTCACCCCAGGAGGCGTGGGTTCGAATCCCACCTCAGACAGAGCCCATTGAAAGTACCAAGCAATAACAAAGCAAACAAAGTCAAGAGAGCATTACCAGTTGCCAGGATGGCAGAGCGGTCTAAGGCGTTGCGTTCAGGTCGCAGTCACCCCAGGAGGCGTGGGTTCGAATCCCACCTCAGACAGAGCCCATTGAAAGTACCAAGCAATAACAAAGCAAACAAAGTCAAGAGAGGATTACCAGTTGCCAGGATGGCAGAGCGGTCTAAGGCGTTGCGTTCAGGTCGCAGTCTCCCCAGGAGGCGTGGGTTCGAATCCCGCCTCTGACAGAGCCCATTGAACGTACCGAGCAAGAAAAAAGCAAACACAGTCAAGAGAGCATTACCAGCTGCCAGGATGGCAGAGCGGTCTAAGGCGTTGCGTTCAGGTCGCAGTCTCCCCAGGAGGCGTGGGTTCGAATCCCGCCTCAGACAGAGCCCATTGAAAGTACCGAGCAAGAACAAAGCAAACACAGTCAAGAGAGCATTACCAGCTGCCAGGATGCCAGAGCGGTCTAAGGCGTTGCGTTCAGGTCGCAGTCTCCCCAGGAGGCGTGGGTTCGAATCCCGCCTCAGACAGAGCCCATTGAAAGTACCGAGCAAGAACAAAGCAAACACAGTCAAGAGAGCATTACCAGCTGCCAGGATGGCAGAGCGGTCTAAGGCGTCGCGTTCAGGTCGCATTCACCCCAGGAGGCGTGGGTTCGAATCCCACCTCAGACAGAGCCCTTTGAAAGTACCAAGCAAGAACAAAGCAAACACAGTCATGAGAGCATTAACAGGTGCCAGGATGGCAGAGCGGTCTACGGCGTCGCGTTCAGGTCGCATTCACCCCAGGAGGCGTGGGTTCGAATCCCACCTCAGACAGAGCCCATTGAAAGTACCAAGCAATAACAAAGCAAACAAAGTCAAGAGAGCATTACCAGTTGCCAGGATGGCAGAGCGGTCTAAGGCGTTGCGTTCAGGTCGCAGTCACCCCAGGAGGCGAGGGTTCGAATCCCACCTCAGACAGAGCCCATTGAAAGTACCAAGCAATAACAAAATAAACAAAGTCAAGAGAACATTACCAGTTGCCAGGATGGCAGAGCGGTCTACGGCGTTGCGTTCAGGTCGCAGTCACCCCAGGAGGCGTGGGTTCGAATCCCACCTCAGACAGAGCCCATTGAAAGTACCAAGCAATAACAAAGCAAACAAAGTCAAGAGAGCATTACCAGTTGCCAGGATGGCAGAGCGGTCTAAGGCGTTGCGTTCAGGTCGCAGTCTCCCCAGGAGGCGTGGGTTCGAATCCCGCCTCAGACAGAGCCCATTGAAAGTACCAAGCAAGAACAAAGCAAACACAGTCAAGAGAGAGGTACCAGTTGCCAGGATGGCAGAGCGGTCTAAGGCGTTGCGTTCAGGTCGCAGTCTCCCCAGGACGCAGGGGTTCGAATCCCACCTCAGACAGAGCCCATTGAAAGTACCAAGCAAGAACAAAGCAAACACAGTCATAAGAGCATTTCGAGGTGCCAGGATGGCAGAGCGGTCTAAGGCGTTGCGTTCAGGTCGCAGTCTCCCCAGGAGGCGTGGGTTGAATCCCACCTCAGACAGTGCCCATTGAAAGTACCAAGCAAGAACAAAGCAAACACATTCAAGAGAGCATTACCAGATGCCAGGATGGCAGAGCGGTCTAAGGCGTTGCGTTCAGGTCGCAGTCTCCCCAGGAGGCGTGGTTTCGAATCCCACCTCAGACAGTGCCCATTGAAAGTACCAAGCAAGAACAAAGCAAACACATTCAAGAGAGCATTACCAGATGCCAGGATGGCAGAGCGGTCTAAGGCGTTGCATTCAGGTCGCAGTCTCCCCAGGAGGCGTGGTTTCGAATCCCACCTCAGACAGTGCCCATTGAAAGTACCAAGCAAGAACAAAGCAAACACAGACAAGAGAGCATTACCAGTTGCCAGGATGGCAGAGCGGTCTCAGGCGTTGCGTTCAGGTCGCAGCCTCCCCAGGAGGCGTGGTTTCGAATCCCACCTCAGACAGAGCCCATTGAAAGTACCAAGCAAGAACAAAGCAAACAAAGTCAAGAGAGCATTACCAGTTGCCAGGATGGCAGAGCGGTCTAAGGCGTTGCGTTCAGGTCGCAGTCTCCCCAGGAGGCGTGGGTTTGAATCCCGCCTCAGACAGAGCCCATTGAACGTACCAAGCAAGAAAAAAGCAAACACAGTCAAGAGAGCATTACCAGCTGCCAGGATGGCAGATCGGTCTAAGGCGTTGCGTTCAGGTCGCAGTCTCCCCAGGAGGCGTGGGATCGAATCCCGCCTCAGACAGAGCCCATTGAAAGTACCGAGCAAGAACAAAGCAAACACAGTCAAGAGAGCATTACCAGCTGCCAGGATGGCAGAGCGGTCTAAGGCGTTGCGTTCAGGTCGCATTCACCCCAGGAGGCGTGGGTTCGAATCCCGCCTCAGACAGAGCCCTTTGAAAGTACCAAGCAAGAACAAAGCAAACACAGTCATGAGAGCATTAACAGGTGCCAGGATGGCAGAGCGGTCTACGGCGTCGCGTTCAGGTCGCATTCACCCCAGGAGGCGTGGGTTCGAATCCCACCTCAGACAGAGCCCATTGAAAGTACCAAGCAATAACAAAGCAAACAAAGTCAAGAGAGCATTACCAGTTGCCAGGATGGCAGAGCGGTCTAAGGCGTTGCGTTCAGGTCGCAGTCACCCCAGGAGGCGTGGGTTCGAATCCCACCTCAGACAGAGCCCATTGAAAGTACCAAGCAATAACAAAGCAAACAAAGTCAAGAGAGGATTACCAGTTGCCAGGATGGCAGAGCGGTCTACGGCGTTGCGTTCAGGTCGCAGTCACCCCAGGAGGCGTGGGTTCGAATCCCACCTCAGACAGAGCCCATTGAAAGTACCAAGCAATAACAAAGCAAACAAAGTCAAGAGAGCATTACCAGTTGCCAGGATGGCAGAGCGGTCTAAGGCGTTGCGTTCAGGTCGCAGTCTCCCCAGGAGGCGTGGGTTTGAATCCCGCCTCAGACAGAGCCCATTGAACGTACCAAGCAAGAAAAAAGCAAACACAGTCAAGAGAGCATTACCAGTTGCCAGGATGGCAGAGCGGTCTCCGGCGTTGCATTCAGGTCGCAGTCTCCCCAGGAGGCGTGGGTTGAATCCCACCTCAGACAGTGCCCATTGAAAGTACCAAGTAAGAACAAAGCAAACACATTCAAGAGTGCATTACCAGATGCCAGGATGGCAGAGCGGTCTAAGGCGTTGCGTTCAGGTTGCAGTCACCCCAGGAGGCGTGGGTTCGAATCCCACCTCAGACAGAGCCCATTGAAAGTACCAAGCGAGAAAAAAGCAAACACAGTCAAGAGAGCATTACCAGTTGCCAGGATGGCAGAGCGGTCTAAGGCGTTGCGTTCAGGTCGCAGTCACCCCAGGAGGCGTGGGTTCGAATCCCACCTCAGACAGAGCCCATTGAAAGTACCAAGCAAGAACAAAGCAAACACATTCAAGAGAGCATTACCAGATGCCAGGATGGCAGAGTGGTCTAAGGCGTTGCGTTCAGGTCGCAGTCTCCCCAGGAGGCGTGGGTTCGAATCCCAGCTCAGACAGTGCCCATTGAAAGTACCAAGCAAGAACAAAGCAAACACATTCAAGAGAGCATTCCCAGATGCCAGGATGGCAGAGTGGTCTAAGGCGTTGCGTTCAGGTTGCAGTCTCCCCAGGAGGCGTGGGTTCGAATCCCACCTCAGACAGAGCCCATTGAAAGTACCTAGCAAGAAAAAAGCAAACACAGTCAAGAGAGAGGTACCAGTTGCCAGGATGGCAGAGCGGTCTAAGGCGTTGCGTTCAGGTCGCAGTCTCCCCAGGAGGCGTGGGTTCGAATCCCACCTCAGACAGAGCCAATTGAAAGTTCCAAGCAATAACAAAGCAAACACAGTCAAGAGAGCATTACCAGATGCCAGGATGGCAGAGCGGTCTAAGGCGTTACGTTCAGGTCGCAGTCTCCCCAGGACGCAGGGGTTCGAATCCCACCTCAGACAGAGCCCATTGAAAGTACCAAGCAAGAACAAAGCAAACACAGTCATAAGAGCATTACGAGGTGCCAGGATGGCAGAGCGGTCTAAGGTGTTGCGTTCAGGTTGCAGTCTCCCCAGGAGGCGTGGGTTGAATCCCACCTCAGACAGTGCCCATTGAAAGTACCAAGCAAGAACAAAGCAAACACATTCAAGAGAGCATTACCAGATGCCAGGATGGCAGAGCGGTCTAAGGCGTTGCGTTCAGGTCGCAGTCTCCCCAGGAGGCGTGGGTTCGAATCCCACCTCAGACAGATCCCATTGAAAGTACCAAGCAATAACGAAGCAAACACAGTCAAGAGAGCATTACCAGTTTCCAGGATGGCAGAGCGGTCTCAGGCGTTGCGTTCAGGTCGCAGCCTCCCCAGGAGGCGTGGTTTCGAATCCCACCTCAGACAGAGCCCATTGAAAGTACCAAGCAATAACAAAGCAAACAAAGTCAAGAGAGCATTACCAGTTGCCAGGATGGCAGAGCGGTCTAAGGCGTTGCGTTCAGGTCGCAGTCTCCCCAGGAGGCGTGGGTTTGAATCCCGCCTCAGACAGAGCCCATTGAACGTACCAAGCAAGAACAAAGCAAACACAGTCATGAGAGCATTACGAGGTGCCAGGATGGCAGAGCGGTCTTAGGCGTTGCGTTCAGGTCGCAGTCTCCCCAGGAGGCGTGGGTTCGAATCCCGCCTCAGACAGAGCCCATTGAAAGTACCAAGCAAGAACAAAGCAAACACAGTCAAGAGAGAGGTACCAGTTGCCAGGATGGCAGAGCGGTCTAAGTAGTTGCGTTCAGGTCGCAGTCTCCCCAGGAGGCGTGGGTTCGAATCCCGCCTCAGACAGAGCCCATTGAAAGTACCAAGCAAGAACAAAGCAAACACAGTCAAGAGAGCATTACCAGTTGCCAGGATGGCAGTGTGTTCTAAGGCGTTGCGTTCAGGTCGCAGTCACCCCAGGAGGCGTGGGTTCGAATCCCACCTCAGACAGAGCCCATTGAAAGTACCAAGCAATAACAAAGCAAACAAAGTCAAGAGAGCATTACCAGTTGCCAGGATGGCAGAGCGGTCTAAGTAGTTGCGTTCAGGTCGCAGTCTCCCCAGGAGGCGTGGGTTTGAATCCCGCCTCAGACAGAGCCCATTGAACGTACCAAGCAAGAAAAAAGCAAACACAGTCAAGAGAGCATTACCAGTTGCCAGGATGGCAGAGCGGTCTAAGGCGTTGCGTTCAGGTCGCAGTCTCCCCAGGAGGCGTGGGTTCGAATCCCGCCTCTGACAGAGCCCATTGAACGTACCGAGCAAGAAAAAAGCAAACACAGTCAAGAGAGCATTACCAGCTGCCAGGATGGCAGAGCGGTCTAAGGCGTTGCGTTCAGGTCGCAGTCTCCCCAGGAGGCGTGGGTTCGAATCCCGCCTCAGACAGAGCCCATTGAAAGTACCGAGCAAGAACAAAGCAAACACAGTCAAGAGAGCATTACCAGCTGCCAGGATGCCAGAGCGGTCTAAGGCGTTGCGTTCAGGTCGCAGTCTCCCCAGGAGGCGTGGGTTCGAATCCCGCCTCAGACAGAGCCCATTGAAAGTACCGAGCAAGAACAAAGCAAACACAGTCAAGAGAGCATTACCAGCTGCCAGGATGGCAGAGCGGTCTAAGGCGTCGCGTTCAGGTCGCATTCACCCCAGGAGGCGTGGGTTCGAATCCCGCCTCAGACAGAGCCCTTTGAAAGTACCAAGCAAGAACAAAGCAAACACAGTCATGAGAGCATTAACAGGTGCCAGGATGGCAGAGCGGTCTACGGCGTCGCGTTCAGGTCGCATTCACCCCAGGAGGCGTGGGTTCGAATCCCACCTCAGACAGAGCCCATTGAAAGTACCAAGCAATAACAAAGCAAACAAAGTCAAGAGAGCATTACCAGTTGCCAGGATGGCAGAGCGGTCTAAGGCGTTGCGTTCAGGTCGCAGTCACCCCAGGAGGCGTGGGTTCGAATCCCACCTCAGACAGAGCCCATTGAAAGTACCAAGCAAGAACAAAGCAAACACATTCAAGAGAGCATTACCAGTTGCCAGGATGGCAGAGCGGTCTAAGGCGTTGCGTTCAGGTCGCAGTCTCCCCAGGAGGCGTGGGTTCGAATCCCGCCTCTGACAGAGCCCATTGAACGTACCGAGCAAGAAAAAAGCAAACACAGTCAAGAGAGCATTACCAGCTGCCAGGATGGCAGAGCGGTCTAAGGCGTTGCGTTCAGGTCGCAGTCTCCCCAGGAGGCGTGGGTTCGAATCCCGCCTCAGACAGAGCCCATTGAAAGTACCGAGCAAGAACAAAGCAAACACAGTCAAGAGAGCATTACCAGCTGCCAGGATGCCAGAGCGGTCTAAGGCGTTGCGTTCAGGTCGCAGTCTCCCCAGGAGGCGTGGGTTCGAATCCCGCCTCAGACAGAGCCCATTGAAAGTACCGAGCAAGAACAAAGCAAACACAGTCAAGAGAGCATTACCAGCTGCCAGGATGGCAGAGCGGTCTAAGGCGTCGCGTTCAGGTCGCATTCACCCCAGGAGGCGTGGGTTCGAATCCCGCCTCAGACAGAGCCCTTTGAAAGTACCAAGCAAGAACAAAGCAAACACAGTCATGAGAGCATTAACAGGTGCCAGGATGGCAGAGCGGTCTACGGCGTCGCGTTCAGGTCGCATTCACCCCAGGAGGCGTGGGTTCGAATCCCACCTCAGACAGAGCCCATTGAAAGTACCAAGCAATAACAAAGCAAACAAAGTCAAGAGAGCATTACCAGTTGCCAGGATGGCAGAGCGGTCTAAGGCGTTGCGTTCAGGTCGCAGTCACCCCAGGAGGCGTGGGTTCGAATCCCACCTCAGACAGAGCCCATTGAAAGTACCAAGCAATAACAAAATAAACAAAGTCAAGAGAACATTACCAGTTGCCAGGATGGCAGAGCGGTCTACGGCGTTGCGTTCAGGTCGCAGTCACCCCAGGAGGCGTGGGTTCGAATCCCACCTCAGACAGAGCCCATTGAAAGTACCAAGCAATAACAAAGCAAACAAAGTCAAGAGAGCATTACCAGTTGCCAGGATGGCAGAGCGGTCTAAGGCGTTGCGTTCAGGTCGCAGTCTCCCCAGGAGGCGTGGGTTCGAATCCCGCCTCAGACAGAGCCCATTGAAAGTACCAAGCAAGAACAAAGCAAACACAGTCAAGAGAGAGGTACCAGTTGCCAGGATGGCAGAGCGGTCTAAGGCGTTGCGTTCAGGTCGCAGTCTCCCCAGGACGCAGGGGTTCGAATCCCACCTCAGACAGAGCCCATTGAAAGTACCAAACAAGAACAAAGCAAACACAGTCATAAGAGCATTTCGAGGTGCCAGGATGACAGAGCGGTCTAAGGCGTTGCGTTCAGGTCGCAGTCTCCCCAGGAGGCGTGGGTTGAATCCCACCTCAGACAGTGCCCATTGAAAGTACCAAGCAAGAACAAAGCAAACACATTCAAGAGAGCATTACCAGATGCCAGGATGGCAGAGCGGTCTAAGGCGTTGCGTTCAGGTCGCAGTCTCCCCAGGAGGCGTGGTTTCGAATCCCACCTCAGACAGTGCCCATTGAAAGTACCAAGCAAGAACAAAGCAAACACATTCAAGAGAGCATTACCAGATGCCAGGATGGCAGAGCGGTCTAAGGCGTTGCATTTAGGTCGCAGTCTCCCCAGGAGGCGTGGTTTCGAATCCCACCTCAGACAGTGCCCATTGAAAGTACCAAGCAAGAACAAAGCAAACACAGTCAAGAGAGCATTACCAGTTGCCAGGATGGCAGAGCGGTCTCAGGCGTTGCGTTCAGGTCGCAGCCTCCCCAGGAGGCGTGGTTTCGAATCCCACCTCAGACAGAGCCCATTGAAAGTACCAAGCAAGAACAAAGCAAACAAAGTCAAGAGAGCATTACCAGTTGCCAGGATGGCAGAGCGGTCTAAGGCGTTGCGTTCAGGTCGCAGTCTCCCCAGGAGGCGTGGGTTTGAATCCCGCCTCAGACAGAGCCCATTGAACGTACCAAGCAAGAAAAAAGCAAACACAGTCAAGAGAGCATTACCAGCTGCCAGGATGGCAGATCGGTCTAAGGCGTTGCGTTCAGGACGCAGTCTCCCCAGGAGGCGTGGGTTCGAATCCCGCCTCAGACAGAGCCCATTGAAAGTACCGAGCAAGAACAAAGCAAACACAGTCAAGAGAGCATTACCAGCTGCCAGGATGGCAGAGCGGTCTAAGGCGTTGCGTTCAGGTCGCATTCACCCCAGGAGGCGTGGGTTCGAATCCCGCCTCAGACAGAGCCCTTTGAAAGTACCAAGCAAGAACAAAGCAAACACAGTCATGAGAGCATTAACAGGTGCCAGGATGGCAGAGCGGTCTACGGCGTCGCGTTCAGGTCGCATTCACCCCAGGAGGCGTGGGTTCGAATCCCACCTCAGACAGAGCCCATTGAAAGTACCAAGCAATAACAAAGCAAACAAAGTCAAGAGAGCATTACCAGTTGCCAGGATGGCAGAGCGGTCTAAGGCGTTGCGTTCAGGTCGCAGTCACCCCAGGAGGCGTGGGTTCGAATCCCACCTCAGACAGAGCCCATTGAAAGTACCAAGCAATAACAAAGCAAACAAAGTCAAGAGAGGATTACCAGTTGCCAGGATGGCAGAGCGGTCTACGGCGTTGCGTTCAGGTCGCAGTCACCCCAGGAGGCGTGGGTTCGAATCCCACCTCAGACAGAGCCCATTGAAAGTACCAAGCAATAACAAAGCAAACAAAGTCAAGAGAGCATTACCAGTTACCAGGATGGCAGAGCGGTCTAAGGCGTTGCGTTCAGGTCGCAGTCTCCCCAGGAGGCGTGGGTTCGAATCCCACCTCAGACAGAGCCCATTGAAAGTACCAAGCAATAACAAAGCAAACAAAGTCAAGAGAGCATTACCAGTTGCCAGGATGGCAGAGCGGTCTAAGGCATTGCGTTCAGGTCGCAGTCTCCCCAGGAGGCGTGGGTTTGAATCCCGCCTCAGACAGAGCCCATTGAACGTACCAAGCAAGAAAAAAGCAAACACAGTCAAGAGAGCATTACCAGTTGCCAGGATGGCAGAGCGGTCTAAGGCGTTGCGTTCAGGTCGCAGTCTCCCCAGGAGGCGTGGGTTGAATCCCACCTCAGACAGTGCCCATTGAAAGTACCAAGTAAGAACAAAGCAAACACATTCAAGAGTGCATTACCAGATGCCAGGATGGCAGAGCGGTCTAAGGCGTTGCGTTCAGGTTGCAGTCACCCCAGGAGGCGTGGGTTCGAATCCCACCTCAGACAGAGCCCATTGAAAGTACCAAGCGAGAAAAAAGCAAACACAGTCAAGAGAGCATTACCAGTTGCCAGGATGGCAGAGCGGTCTAAGGCGTTGCGTTCAGGTCGCAGTCACCCCAGGAGGCGTGGGTTCGAATCCCACCTCAGACAGAGCCCATTGAAAGTACCAAGCAAGAACAAAGCAAACACATTCAAGAGAGCATTACCAGATGCCAGGATGGCAGAGTGGTCTAAGGCGTTGCGTTCAGGTCGCAGTCTCCCCAGGAGGCGTGGGTTCGAATCCCAGCTCAGACAGTGCCCATTGAAAGTACCAAGCAAGAACAAAGCAAACACATTCAAGAGAGCATTCCCAGATGCCAGGATGGCAGAGTGGTCTAAGGCGTTGCGTTCAGGTTGCAGTCTCCCCAGGAGGCGTGGGTTCGAATCCCACCTCAGACAGAGCCCATTGAAAGTACCTAGCAAGAAAAAAGCAAACACAGTCAAGAGAGAGGTACCAGTTGCCAGGATGGCAGAGCGGTCTAAGGCGTTACGTTCAGGTCGCAGTCTCCCCAGGACGCAGGGGTTCGAATCCCACCTCAGACAGAGCCCATTGAAAGTACCAAGCAAGAACAAAGCAAACACAGTCATAAGAGCATTACGAGGTGCCAGGATGGCAGAGCGGTCTAAGGCGTTGCGTTCAGGTTGCAGTCTCCCCAGGAGGCGTGGGTTGAATCCCACCTCAGACAGTGCCCATTGAAAGTACCAAGCAAGAACAAAGCAAACACATTCAAGAGAGCATTACCAGATGCCAGGATGGCAGAGCGGTCTAGGCGTTGCGTTCAGGTCGCAGTCTCCCCAGGAGGCGTGGGTTCGAATCCCACCTCAGACAGATCCCATTGAAAGTACCAAGCAATAACAAAGCAAACACAGTCAAGAGAGCATGACCAGTTTCCAGGATGGCAGAGCGGTCTCAGGCGTTGCGTTCAGGTCGCAGCCTCCCCAGGAGGCGTGGTTTCGAATCCCACCTCAGACAGAGCCCATTGAAAGTACCAAGCAATAACAAAGCAAACAAAGTCAAGAGAGCATTACCAGTTGCCAGGATGGCAGAGCGGTCTAAGGCGTTGCGTTCAGGTCGCAGTCTCCCCAGGAGGCGTGGGTTTGAATCCCGCCTCAGACAGAGCCCATTGAACGTACCAAGCAAGAAAAAAGCAATCACAGTCAAGAGAGCATTACCAGTTGCCAGGATGGCAGAGCGGTCTAAGGCGTTGCGTTCAGGTCGCAGTCTCCCCAGGAGGCGTGGGTTCGAATCCCGCCTCTGACAGAGCCCATTGAACGTACCGAGCAAGAAAAAAGCGAACACAGTCAAGAGAGCATTACCAGCTGCCAGGATGGCAGAGCGGTCTAAGGCGTTGCGTTCAGGTCGCAGTCTCCCCAGGAGGCGTGGGTTCGAATCCCGCCTCAGACAGAGCCCATTGAAAGTACCGAGCAAGAACAAAGCAAACACAGTCAAGAGAGCATTACCAGCTGCCAGGATGGCAGAGCGGTCTAAGGCGTCGCGTTCAGGTCGCATTCACCCCAGGAGGCGTGGGTTCGAATCCCGCCTCAGACAGAGCCCTTTGAAAGTACCAAGCAAGAACAAAGCAAACACAGTCATGAGAGCATTAACAGGTGCCAGGATGGCAGAGCGGTCTACGGCGTCGCGTTCAGGTCGCATTCACCCCAGGAGGCGTGGGTTCGAATCCCACCTCAGACAGAGCCCATTGAAAGTACCAAGCAATAACAAAGCAAACAAAGTCAAGAGAGCATTACCAGTTGCCAGGATGGCAGAGCGGTCTAAGGCGTTGCGTTCAGGTCGCAGTCACCCCAGGAGGCGTGGGTTCGAATCCCACCTCAGACAGAGCCCATTGAAAGTACCAAGCAATAACAAAATAAACAAAGTCAAGAGAACATTACCAGTTGCCAGGATGGCAGAGCGGTCTACGGCGTTGCGTTCAGGTCGCAGTCACCCCAGGAGGCGTGGGTTCGAATCCCACCTCAGACAGAGCCCATTGAAAGTACCAAGCAATAACAAAGCAAACAAAGTCAAGAGAGCATTACCAGTTGCCAGGATGGCAGAGCGGTCTAAGGCGTTGCGTTCAGGTCGCAGTCTCCCCAGGAGGCGTGGGTTCGAATCCCGCCTCAGACAGAGCCCATTGAAAGTACCAAGCAAGAACAAAGCAAACACAGTCAAGAGAGAGGTACCAGTTGCCAGGATGGCAGAGCGGTCTAAGGCGTTGCGTTCAGGTCGCAGTCTCCCCAGTACGCAGGGGTTCGAATCCCACCTCAGACAGAGCCCATTGAAAGTATCAAGCAAGAACAAAGCAAACACAGTCATAAGAGCATTTCGAGGTGCCAGGATGGCAGAGCGGTCTAAGGCGTTGCGTTCAGGTCGCAGTCTCCCCAGGAGGCGTGGGTTGAATCCCACCTCAGACAGTGCCCATTGAAAGTACCAAGCAAGAACAAAGCAAACACATTCAAGAGAGCATTACCAGATGCCAGGATGGCAGAGCGGTCTAAGGCGTTGCGTTCAGGTCGCAGTCTCCCCAGGAGGCGTGGTTTCGAATCCCACCTCAGACAGTGCCCATTGAAAGTACCAAGCAAGAACAAAGCAAACACATTCAAGAGAGCATTACCAGATGCTAGGATGGCAGAGCGGTCTAAGGCGTTGCATTCAGGTCGCAGTCTCCCCAGGAGGCGTGGTTTCGAATCCCACCTCAGACAGTGCCCATTGAAAGTACCAAGCAAGAACAAAGCAAACACAGTCAAGAGAGCATTACCAGTTGCCAGGATGGCAGAGCAGTCTCAGGCGTTGCGTTCAGGTCGCAGCCTCCCCAGGAGGCATGGTTTCGAATCCCACCTCAGACAGAGCCCATTGAAAGTACCAAGCAAGAACAAAGCAAACAAAGTCAAGAGAGCATTACCAGTTGCCAGGATGGCAGAGCGGTCTAAGGCGTTGCGTTCAGGTCGCAGTCTCCCCAGGAGGCGTGGGTTTGAATCCCGCCTCAGACAGAGCCCATTGAACGTACCAAGCAAGAAAAAAGCAAAACAGTCAAGAGAGCATTACCAGCTGCCAGGATGGCAGATCGGTCTAAGGCGTTGCGTTCAGGTCGCAGTCTCCCCAGGAGGCGTGGGTTCGAATCCCGCCTCAGACAGAGCCCATTGAAAGTACCGAGCAAGAACAAAGCAAACACAGTCAAGAGAGCATTACCAGCTGCCAGGATGGCAGAGCGGTCTAAGGCGTCGCGTTCAGGTCGCATTCACCCCAGGAGGCGTGGGTTCGAATCCCGCCTCAGACAGAGCCCTTTGAAAGTACCAAGCAAGAACAAAGCAAACACAGTCATGAGAGCATTAACAGGTGCCAGAATGGCAGAGCGGTCTACGGCGTCGCGTTCAGGTCGCATTCACCCCAGGAGGCGTGGGTTCGAATCCCACCTCAGACAGAGCCCATTGAAAGTACCAAGCAATAACAAAGCAAACAAAGTCAAGAGAGCATTACCAGTTGCCAGGATGGCAGATAGGTCTAAGGCGTTGCGTTCAGGTCGCAGTCACCCCAGGAGGCGTGGGTTCGAATCCCACCTCAGACAGAGCCCATTGAAAGTACCAAGCAATAACAAAGCAAACAAAGTCAAGAGAGCATTACCAGTTGCCAGGATGGCAGAGCGGTCTACGGCGTTGCGTTCAGGTCGCAGTCACCCCAGGAGGCGTGGGTTCGAATCCCACCTCAGACAGAGCCCATTGAAAGTACCAAGCAATAACAAAGCAAACAAAGTCAAGAGAGCATTACCAGTTGCCAGGATGGCAGAGCGGTCTAAGGCGTTGCGTTCAGGTCGCAGTCTCCCCAGGAGGCGTGGGTTCGAATCCCGCCTCAGACAGAGCCCATTGAAAGTACCAAGCAAGAACAAAGCAAACACAGTCAAGAGAGAGGTACCAGTTGCCAGGATGGCAGAGCGGTCTAAGGCGTTGCGTTCAGGTCGCAGTAACCCCAGGGGGCGTGGGTTCGAATCCCACCTCAGACACAGCCCATTGATAGTACCAAGCAAGAAAAAAGAGAACACATTCAAGAAAGCATTACCAGATGCCAGGATGGCAGAGTGGTCTAAAGGCGTTGCGTTCAGGTCGCAGTCTCCCCAGGAGGCGTGGGTTCGAATCCCGCCTCAGACAGAGCCCATTGAAAGTACCAAGCAAGAACAAAGCAAACACAGTCAAGAGAGAGGTACCAGTTGCCAGGATGGCAGAGCGGTCTAAGGCGTTGCGTTCAGGTCGCAGTAACCCCAGGAGGCGTGGGTTCGAATCCCACCTCAGACAGAGCCCATTGATAGTACCAAGCAAGAAAAAAGCAAACACAGTCAAGAGAGAATTACCAGTTGCCAAGATGGCAGAGCGGTCTAAGGCGTTGCGTTCAGGTCGCAGTCTCCCCAGGAGGCGTGGGTTCGAATCCCACCTCAGACAGAGCCCATTGAAAGTCCCAAGCAATAACAAAGCAAACACAGTCAAGAGAGCATTACCAGTTGCCAGGATGGGAGAGCGGTCTAAGGCGTTGCGTTCAGGTCGCAGTCTCCCCAGGAGGCGTGGGTTCGAATCCCACCTCAGACAGAGCCCATTGAAAGTACCAAGCAATAACAAAATAAACAAAGTCAAGAGAACATTACCAGTTGCCAGGATGGCAGAGCGGTCTACGGCGTTGCGTTCAGGTCGCAGTCACCCCAGGAGGCGTGGGTTCGAATCCCACCTCAGACAGAGCCCATTGAAAGTACCAAGCAATAACAAAGCAAACAAAGTCAAGAGAGCATTACCAGTTGCCAGGATGGCAGAGCGGTCTAAGGCGTTGCGTTCAGGTCGCAGTCTCCCCAGGAGGCGTGGGTTCGAATCCCGCCTCAGACAGAGCCCATTGAAAGTACCAAGCAAGAACAAAGCAAACACAGTCAAGAGAGAGGTACCAGTTGCCAGGATGGCAGAGCGGTCTAAGGCGTTGCGTTCAGGTCGCAGTCTCCCCAGGACGCAGGGGTTCGAATCCCACCTCAGACAGAGCCCATTGAAAGTACCAAGCAAGAACAAAGCAAACACAGTCATAAGAGCATTTCGAGGTGCCAGGATGGCAGAGCGGTCTAAGGCGTTGCGTTCAGGTCGCAGTCTCCCCAGGAGGCGTGGGTTGAATCCCACCTCAGACAGTGCCCATTGAAAGTACCAAGCAAGAACAAAGCAAACACATTCAAGAGAGCATTACCAGATGCCAGGATGGCAGAGCGGTCTAAGGCGTTGCGTTCAGGTCGCAGTCTCCCCAGGAGGCGTGGTTTCGAATCCCACCTCAGACAGTGCCCATTGAAAGTACCAAGCAAGAACAAAGCAAACACATTCAAGAGAGCATTACCAGATGCTAGGATGGCAGAGCGGTCTAAGGCGTTGCATTCAGGTCGCAGTCTCCCCAGGAGGCGTGGTTTCGAATCCCACCTCAGACAGTGCCCATTGAAAGTACCAAGCAAGAACAAAGCAAACACAGTCAAGAGAGCATTACCAGTTGCCAGGATGGCAGAGCAGTCTCAGGCGTTGCGTTCAGGTCGCAGCCTCCCCAGGAGGCGTGGTTTCGAATCCCACCTCAGACAGAGCCCATTGAAAGTACCAAGCAAGAACAAAGCAAACAAAGTCAAGAGAGCATTACCAGTTGCGAAGATGGCAGAGCGGTCTAAGGCGTTGCGTTCAGGTCGCAGTCTCCCCAGGAGGCGTGGGTTTGAATCCCGCCTCAGACAGAGCCCATTGAACGTACCAAGCAAGAAAAAAGCAAAACAGTCAAGAGAGCATTACCAGCTGCCAGGATGGCAGATCGGTCTAAGGCGTTGCGTTCAGGTCGCAGTCTCCCCAGGAGGCGTGGGTTCGAATCCCGCCTCAGACAGAGCCCATTGAAAGTACCGAGCAAGAACAAAGCAAACACAGTCAAGAGAGCATTACCAGCTGCCAGGATGGCAGAGCGGTCTAAGGCGTCGCGTTCAGGTCGCATTCACCCCAGGAGGCGTGGGTTCGAATCCCGCCTCAGACAGAGCCCTTTGAAAGTACCAAGCAAGAACAAAGCAAACACAGTCATGAGAGCATTAACAGGTGCCAGGATGGCAGAGCGGTCTACGGCGTCGCGTTCAGGTCGCATTCACCCCAGGAGGCGTGGGTTCGAATCCCACCTCAGACAGAGCCCATTGAAAGTACCAAGCAATAACAAAGCAAACAAAGTCAAGAGAGCATTACCAGTTGCCAGGATGGCAGATAGGTCTAAGGCGTTGCGTTCAGGTCGCAGTCACCCCAGGAGGCGTGGGTTCGAATCCCACCTCAGACAGAGCCCATTGAAAGTACCAAGCAATAACAAAGCAAACAAAGTCAAGAGAGCATTACCAGTTGCCAGGATGGCAGAGCGGTCTACGGCGTTGCGTTCAGGTCGCAGTCACCCCAGGAGGCGTGGGTTCGAATCCCACCTCAGACAGAGCCCATTGAAAGTACCAAGCAATAACAAAGCAAACAAAGTCAAGAGAGCATTACCAGTTGCCAGGATGGCAGAGCGGTCTAAGGCGTTGCGTTCAGGTCGCAGTCTCCCCAGGAGGCGTGGGTTCGAATCCCGCCTCAGACAGAGCCCATTGAAAGTACCAAGCAAGAACAAAGCAAACACAGTCAAGAGAGAGGTACCAGTTGCCAGGATGGCAGAGCGGTCTAAGGCGTTGCGTTCAGGTCGCAGTAACCCCAGGGGGCGTGGGTTCGAATCCCACCTCAGACACAGCCCATTGATAGTACCAAGCAAGAAAAAAGAGAACACATTCAAGAAAGCATTACCAGATGCCAGGATGGCAGAGTGGTCTAAAGGCGTTGCGTTCAGGTCGCAGTCTCCCCAGGAGGCGTGGGTTCGAATCCCGCCTCAGACAGAGCCCATTGAAAGTACCAAGCAAGAACAAAGCAAACACAGTCAAGAGAGAGGTACCAGTTGCCAGGATGGCAGAGCGGTCTAAGGCGTTGCGTTCAGGTCGCAGTAACCCCAGGAGGCGTGGGTTCGAATCCCACCTCAGACAGAGCCCATTGATAGTACCAAGCAAGAAAAAAGCAAACACAGTCAAGAGAGAATTACCAGTTGCCAAGATGGCAGAGCGGTCTAAGGCGTTGCGTTCAGGTCGCAGTCTCCCCAGGAGGCGTGGGTTCGAATCCCACCTCAGACAGAGCCCATTGAAAGTCCCAAGCAATAACAAAGCAAACACAGTCAAGAGAGCATTACCAGTTGCAAGGATGGGAGAGCGGTCTAAGGCGTTGCGTTCAGGTCGCAGTCTCCCCAGGAGGCGTGGGTTTGAATCCCACCTCAGACAGAGCCCATTGAAAGTACCAAGCAATAACAAAACAAACACATTCAAGAGAGCATTACCAGCTGCCAGGATGGCAGAGCGGTCTAAGGCGTTGCGTTCAGATCGCAGTCTCCCCAGGAGGCGTGGGTTCGAATCCCGCCTCAGACAGTGCCCATTGAAAGTACCAAGGAATAATAAAGCAAACACAGTCAAGAGAGCATTACCAGTTGCCAGGATGGCAGAGCGGTCTAAGGCGTTGCGTTCAGGTCGCAGTCTCCCCAGGAGGCGTGGGTTCGAATCCCACCTCAGACAGTGCCCATTGAAAGTACCAAGCAAGAACAAAGCAAACACAGTCAAGAGAGCATTACCAGATGCCAGGATGGCAGAGCGGTCGAAGGCGTTGCGCAACGTTCAGGTCGCAGTCTCCCCAGGAGGCGTGGGTTCGAATCCCAAGAACAAAGCAAACACATTCAAGAGAGCATTACCAGATGCCAGGATGGCAGAGCGGTCTAAGGCGTTGCGTTCAGATCGCAGTCTCCCCAGGAGGCTTGGGTTCGAATCCCACCTCAGACAGAGCCCATTGAAAGTACCAAGCAATAACAAAGCAAATAAAGTCAAGAGAGCATTACCAGTTGCCAGGATGGCAGAGCGGTCTAAGGCGTTGCGTTCAGGTCGCAGTCTCCCCAGGAGGCGTGGTTTCGAATCCCACCTCAGACAGTGCCCATTGAAAGTACCAAGCAAGAACAAAGCAAACACATTCAAGAGAGCATTACCAGATGCTAGGATGGCAGAGCGGTCTAAGGCGTTGCATTCAGGTCGCAGTCTCCCCAGGAGGCGTGGTTTCGAATCCCACCTCAGACAGTGCCCATTGAAAGTACCAAGCAAGAACAAAGCAAACACAGTCAAGAGAGCATTACCAGTTGCCAGGATGGCAGAGCAGTCTCAGGCGTTGCGTTCAGGTCGCAGCCTCCCCAGGAGGCGTGGTTTCGAATCCCACCTCAGACAGAGCCCATTGAAAGTACCAAGCAAGAACAAAGCAAACAAAGTCAAGAGAGCATTACCAGTTGCCAAGATGGCAGAGCGGTCTAAGGCGTTGCGTTCAGGTCGCAGTCTCCCCAGGAGGCGTGGGTTTGAATCCCGCCTCAGACAGAGCCCATTGAACGTACCAAGCAAGAAAAAAGCAAAACAGTCAAGAGAGCATTACCAGCTGCCAGGATGGCAGATCGGTCTAAGGCGTTGCGTTCAGGTCGCAGTCTCCCCAGGAGGCGTGGGTTCGAATCCCGCCTCAGACAGAGCCCATTGAAAGTACCGAGCAAGAACAAAGCAAACACAGTCAAGAGAGCATTACCAGCTGCCAGGATGGCAGAGCGGTCTAAGGCGTCGCGTTCAGGTCGCATTCACCCCAGGAGGCGTGGGTTCGAATCCCGCCTCAGACAGAGCCCTTTGAAAGTACCAAGCAAGAACAAAGCAAACACAGTCATGAGAGCATTAACAGGTGCCAGGATGGCAGAGCGGTCTACGGCGTCGCGTTCAGGTCGCATTCACCCCAGGAGGCGTGGGTTCGAATCCCACCTCAGACAGAGCCCATTGAAAGTACCAAGCAATAACAAAGCAAACAAAGTCAAGAGAGCATTACCAGTTGCCAGGATGGCAGATAGGTCTAAGGCGTTGCGTTCAGGTCGCAGTCACCCCAGGAGGCGTGGGTTCGAATCCCACCTCAGACAGAGCCCATTGAAAGTACCAAGCAATAACAAAGCAAACAAAGTCAAGAGAGCATTACCAGTTGCCAGGATGGCAGAGCGGTCTACGGCGTTGCGTTCAGGTCGCAGTCACCCCAGGAGGCGTGGGTTCGAATCCCACCTCAGACAGAGCCCATTGAAAGTACCAAGCAATAACAAAGCAAACAAAGTCAAGAGAGCATTACCAGTTGCCAGGATGGCAGAGCGGTCTAAGGCGTTGCGTTCAGGTCGCAGTCTCCCCAGGAGGCGTGGGTTCGAATCCCGCCTCAGACAGAGCCCATTGAAAGTACCAAGCAAGAACAAAGCAAACACAGTCAAGAGAGAGGTACCAGTTGCCAGGATGGCAGAGCGGTCTAAGGCGTTGCGTTCAGGTCGCAGTAACCCCAGGGGGCGTGGGTTCGAATCCCACCTCAGACACAGCCCATTGATAGTACCAAGCAAGAAAAAAGAGAACACATTCAAGAAAGCATTACCAGATGCCAGGATGGCAGAGTGGTCTAAAGGCGTTGCGTTCAGGTCGCAGTCTCCCCAGGAGGCGTGGGTTCGAATCCCGCCTCAGACAGAGCCCATTGAAAGTACCAAGCAAGAACAAAGCAAACACAGTCAAGAGAGAGGTACCAGTTGCCAGGATGGCAGAGCGGTCTAAGGCGTTGCGTTCAGGTCGCAGTAACCCCAGGAGGCGTGGGTTCGAATCCCACCTCAGACAGAGCCCATTGATAGTACCAAGCAAGAAAAAAGCAAACACAGTCAAGAGAGAATTACCAGTTGCCAAGATGGCAGAGCGGTCTAAGGCGTTGCGTTCAGGTCGCAGTCTCCCCAGGAGGCGTGGGTTCGAATCCCACCTCAGACAGAGCCCATTGAAAGTCCCAAGCAATAACAAAGCAAACACAGTCAAGAGAGCATTACCAGTTGCAAGGATGGGAGAGCGGTCTAAGGCGTTGCGTTCAGGTCGCAGTCTCCCCAGGAGGCGTGGGTTTGAATCCCACCTCAGACAGAGCCCATTGAAAGTACCAAGCAATAACAAAACAAACACATTCAAGAGAGCATTACCAGCTGCCAGGATGGCAGAGCGGTCTAAGGCGTTGCGTTCAGATCGCAGTCTCCCCAGGAGGCGTGGGTTCGAATCCCGCCTCAGACAGTGCCCATTGAAAGTACCAAGGAATAATAAAGCAAACACAGTCAAGAGAGCATTACCAGTTGCCAGGATGGCAGAGCGGTCTAAGGCGTTGCGTTCAGGTCGCAGTCTCCCCAGGAGGCGTGGGTTCGAATCCCACCTCAGACAGTGCCCATTGAAAGTACCAAGCAAGAACAAAGCAAACACAGTCAAGAGAGCATTACCAGATGCCAGGATGGCAGAGCGGTCGAAGGCGTTGCGCAACGTTCAGGTCGCAGTCTCCCCAGGAGGCGTGGGTTCGAATCCCACCTCAGACAGTGCCCATTGAAAGTACCAAGCAAGAACAAAGCAAACACATTCAAGAGAGCATTACCAGCTGCCAGGATGGCAGAGCGGTCTAAGGCGTTGCGTTCAGGTCGCAGTATCCCCAGGAGGCGTGGGTTCGAATCCCACCTCAGACAGAGCCCATTGAAAGTGCCAAGCAAGAACAAAGCAAACACAGTCAAGAGAGCATTACCAGATGCCAGGATGGCAGAGCGGTCTAAGGCGTTGCGTTCAGGTCGCAGTCTCCCCAGGAGGCGTGGGTTCGAATCCCGCCTCAGACAGTGCCCATTGAAAGTACCAAGCAAGAACAAAGCAAACACATTCAAGAGAGCATTACCAGATGCCAGGATGGCAGAGCGGTCTAAGGCGTTGCGTTCAGGTCGCAGTCTCCCCAGGAGGCGTGGGTTCAAATCCCGCCTCAGACAGAGCCCATTGAAAGTACCAAGCAATAACAAAGCAAACACAGTCAAGAGAGAATTACCAGTTGCCAGGATGGCAGAGCGGTCTAAGGCGTTGCGTTCAGGTCGCAGTCTCCCCAGGAGGCGTGGGTTCGAATCCCACCTCAGACAGAGCCCATTGAAAGTACCAAGCAATAACAAAGCAAACACAGTCAAGAGAGAATTACCAGTTGCCAGGATGGCAGAGCGGTCTAAGGCGTTGCGTTCAGGTCGCAGTAACCCCAGGAGGCGTGGGTTCGAATCCCACCTCAGACAGAGCCCATTGAAAGTACCAAGCAATAACAAAGCAAACACAGTCAAGAGAGCATTACCAGGTGCCAGGATGGCAGAGCGGTCTAAGGCGTTGCGTTCAGGTCGCAGTCACCCCAGGAGGCGTGGGTTCGAATCCCACCTCAGACAGAGCCCATTGAAAGTACCAAGCAATAACAAAGCAAACACAGTCAAGAGAGCATTACTAGGTGCCAGGATGGCAGAGCGGTCTAAGGCGTTGCGTTCAGGTCGCAGTCACCCCAGGAGGCGTGGGTTCGAATCCCACCTCAGACAGAGCCCATTGAAAGTACCAAGCAATAACAAAGCAAACACAGTCAAGAGAGCATTACCAGTTGCCAGGATGGCAGAGCGGTCTAAGGCGTTGCGTTCAGGTCGCAGTCACCCCAGGAGGCGTGGGTTCGAATCCCGCCTCAGACAGAGCCCATTGAAAGTACCAAGCAAGAACAAAGCAAACACATTCAAGAGAGCATTACCAGATGCCTGGATGGCAGAGTGGTCTAAGGCGTTGCGTTCAGGTCGCAGTCTCCCCAGGAGGCGTGGGTTCGAATCCCGCCTCAGACAGTGTCCATTGAAAGTACCAAGCAAGAACAAAGCAAACACATTCAAGAGAGCATTACCAGATGCCAGGATGGCAGAGCGGTCTAAGGCGTTGCGTTCAGGTCGCAGTCTCCCCAGGAGGCGTGGGTTCGAATCCCGCCTGTTTTGAAACAATTCTGATACTGCTTATGATCAATTACAGCATCAATAAGAGTGACTAGTAGCGAGACTGATGCCCAATCGTCAGGCTACAATGGGTTAAGCTGTCTGTTATGTCCAATCAGACAAGCGTGAGCCCTTGAGTAGACACTGCTTACAATCAATTACAGTATCAAATAATATAATAGTCACAACTCAGATCAATTGCTATGACTTATTATTAACTTCAGGATCGCGGATCGTCGGCGACTTACATGGACAACAAACACTTCACTGCGTTAAACAAGCGGCACATTTTATTTAACCCACAGTATAAAGTGTACAAGCAAGCAAGCAAGCAACAATTGTATTTCAGCTCATAGATTACATGCAAGACATAAATCTCATTACCGTGTGCTGGAAGGACGGAGAGCCCCGGAGTCCTCAGTAATGCGAGCAAAAAATACGATGCTGGGCGTCCGCGCGTAAAACCCTCAGCCGACTCTACTTTCGTTTTGCCTCCGTCACATTCTTATAGACAATATTTCATCCCAACCCCTCCCGTTCGAGTGCGCTTTGATGGTTCGCATGGCCCTTCGCACAACTTTGGCCTCTGCCAATCCTCACTCCCTTTTCGTTATCGACTGCACCTTTTCACATGAGTCAGACATTCCTGGTGCTTAGGCCCTGTACGAATCCTTTCCAATTATTCCCGTTCTCATAACACATAGATACAACCTGTGCAAATTCTCATAACACATAGATGTGGCCTGTGCAAATTCTCATAACACATAGATGTAGCCTGTGCAAATTCTCATAACACATAGATGCAGCTTGTGCAAATTCTCATAACACATAAACACAGACATCTACTAACGCGTGTATATAGGTATAAAATGGTTATTATGCAGCATTTATGTGGTAAAACAACATTAATAAACCATATTTCACTTCATTCCACTCCTGGTGTTTTACCACCAATTGATGCAAACAGGTTCCACTAATTTATTAACCCGTTAACGTGTTGTTCCCAATTATCCAATATCCACTGAAACCATGGTACATTATATGAGTGAGCAAAGCAAAACCAATGATCCTGTAAAACATTTACCACCACATGAGTCAACATGTCTATGCGCGTGGTACAATGGATTTCTCGCCTGGTATATTCATTTCCAATCCGGCGGACATATTCAAAGATATGCCCTTCTTCTTCTAAATTTAAAGTTAGTTCACACACATAACGGTTATACCAAGAATTGACAGTTTCAATTTTTATTCTCATGGTTCCATGCAATGATATATTTCTTTTTCTACTTCTAATCGAATTCGTCGAACATAAACACAAATTCCAATATTGCATAGCGTAGTCAAAGCGATAGCTATTAAAACCAAAATCATTGGTGGAAGCAACGTTGCCCCAGCAGTTTGTGACAAGCCTGAAAATATGTCCCACCAATGATGAGCAGACTGTTGCTGAATGATTTTAGCAGCATGCAATGTCGATACCATCAGTTGGGAAACATTGGACGCATGTGACTTTATCAATTTCTTTACCTCAGTGGATCGTTCCAATGCGCATTTGAAACGCTCCAAAGAGATTTGCCATGGTGTGCGTAGCACTTCCCATTGTACAGCCGTAAACCGGCTAGCAACTGTGTAATTTGTCAACCAATACGTCCCGTTTCCCCACTGAGGTATGCGGCCCCACCTGCCACAAAATGTCCCTACTAGGTTCCCTCGACCAATCGCACAAGGTGAAGTTTACGTTGGTTAAGCAAGAATTAACAAATTCATGATGCAATTTACAAGCTAGTCCTTTATCAGTGTTTTCGCAAAGATCGGTATTAAAGGTCTGGTTTGTGTTTGGGTTCACCACAACTCAGAGGATATATTCCAGACACTACGCCACTCCTGGTAATTTCCTGTAGTCATTACTCGTACGAAACGCTCTTTTTGCGTCTGCGCATGTAGGTTTTGTATGCTACATGTGGTCCAGTTTAGCTGTTTAGTTACATTGGTTAACACTTCACTAGTGGCGTTCCACATATTTAATTCCCATTTAAATACATTTTGCCACAGTTTAGCATTTTCGTTTTGTCCCACTATTGAATTAGGAAGCCACATTCCTACTTTTAGTAGGGCATCATGAGTTCCCTGTCCGGTCCCAGCTAATTTATAGCGTGTCACTTCATTATCAATGGTGTTAGATACCCCCAATAACGTTCCGGTTCCCCCCAATAAGGTGTCGTGTTAACACTCTCTCTTCTTTCGAACACATGTGGGAAAAACAGGAAATACAATACATTTTCGTAGTTATTGCTGATTGTGCCAAGGGTGTACATGTATCAATTATAGGTACCAGCTGGGTGTTTATAATGTGTGTGTGTGTGGGGGGGTCGCTTTACTAACGCCTCTCCCCTTCTCTGGGATGAGTCATTTGGTCCAGTTCTTTCCTTGACGGGTCGGATCACACTCTGCTCTGAACCAAAAGCTCTTGACATCTCCTTCCATCGTACCTGGTTTCACTGCGCACAGCTCCACCCTGGACTTGATCCAGATTCTAGTTCCGTTACGAAACAGCCATTGGGTTGATTCTTTTCCAGGACTCCAGAATACTGCATCAGCGGTGAGGTTGGCCACCGCACACAGCCCGCCCCCCGGACACATCACTCCATCCTGGGTCACGTTGACCCCCTTGACCCTCTCACTGCCGGTCAGATTCCATGACAGCGGGCCCTGCATTCGGGGGTACAGAAGGCGTCCGGTCGTTTGCTCCCAGGAGAGTTGGACCATGGCACCAAGGTCAAGGAAGAGGATGACCAAGCAGCCGACACCACCACCGTACCGGACTTTGATAACGGCCATGGCGTCTTGATCCGTTGCCGGCCCGTCCCACAAACAACTCCCACCACGTCATCCACACCGGCTGTAATGAACACAGTTAGTTCCTACAATTGAAAGGCACAGATTAGTTTTCACGTAAATAACACATTTTTCTTCTCCTTCAAATAAGACGCTCACTGTAGCGTCGTCTCCTTGTGCAATTATCTCAGCAGCCCGGGGGGGCCCTGAGTTTTGTTTTACCCAAACCTTAGCTCCGGCCCTGTCGGTTGAGCCAAAGCCCCCTGAGCCTCGCCCAGATCTTATCACTGGTTTAGGAATTTCCTGAACTGTTGTCATATTGCACGGTTTTATTACCAACTGGGCGATTTTACTGCCCTTTCAGGTGCAAGGTCATTCCAGCCAGTATGTCCATTCCAATTATCCATTCTGCGATGGGTGTAACCACCACTTCATATTTCCGAATTGGCATGTGTCCAATTTTCAAAGGCAAAGTTACTGCCTTTCCATTTATAATTTGCCCCCCTATTCCTTGTACCGGGACTAGGGTGCCCTTCATTTTGTTGGGATTTCCTTGAATCAACGAGGCCTCCGCCCCTGTGTCAACCAGTGCCAAAACACATTGAACCGAATTATTCCAATAAATTTCTAGCTTTACATGGGGTCGAATATCACCGACACTCCATCGTTCTGACAATTTTGACTGGCTGGCAACAAAGGCTTGACCTTCATCCTATCCTAAGAGATCAAAGACTTGAGACCTCTTGCCTTTTTTTTTTTTTCTTCGAACGGCTGCTACATACCTTTCATCCTCACTGCTGCTTTCCAAACATTCCTCTCTGTTCCCCTCCACGGGAGGGGCAGAGGGCACAGCTGGTTTTATCATATCTTTAAGCAGTCCTGCCAATTCTGCAAGTTCAGAACGACCGGATCGTTCTTCAAAGCGCAAACAATTAACTTTAAGTCCTCTTTGTCTGCACCTGGCCATCAAAAACTTGTTTGATTGTCCATCAATCTCCGAATGAGGGACTCCCGCGTCTATTAACGCTCTCCACATAGCGCGTCTGTCCCCCTGATCCAGCCCAATTGCATCTGCACCTTCCTCGTACAGACGTCTGATCCATGAGTCAGTGGGCTCCCCACCACGCTGTTTATATTTGGTGGAAATTTGTGTGATTTCGTCCTGTGAATAATCTTCCTTAGTTACAGTTACTCGCGGTGCGGGTTCAGGAAACTCCTGTCTCCGCACAATGGGGTTTCCTTCAGCGTCCACTACGACAACCCCATTAGCATCCCGCTCGACATCCACAATAGGCAATACCACATTTTGCTCTTCACGCCTGCGTGCTATCGGTTTTATTTGCAAATGTGATAATTTTGGATAGAGGGACTGCCCGGTGGCAGGGGCTGTTACTTCAACGTCACCATCCCCCCATATATCTCCTTCCCAGCCCTCCGGCTCCCATTCGCCCGCAAGATCTCTCGTAAACGCCCGTATTTGTTGCGTTTCAACGCGGCGATCAGTTTTCCGCTGGTTAGCTCGTGCTTTCTTGGAAATATGCACAATTGTTTTTTCCAACACAGAATTTAATCTAGATATTTCCTTCTCTAGTTCTTCGATCTTATTGTTCTGCATTAGAATTTCTTGATCTTTACGCGCACCAGCGAGGAGAGCAGCGTCTAACGCCTTATTCTTCTCCCGCCATGCTTCTGCACAAATCCACATCATCTTCCGCACACCCCCCAAAGGCGCTCTTTTACAGACCACCACCTGAGTCAGTAAATCCTTAACTGACGTCGGGCTGGCCCCCACTGGCATGTTAACCCACGGACCAGGGCGTCCCCCATTCCGCGTCAACAATTTCCCAATTTCTCTAAACTCATGACTGTCCCACCCCGGCACTCCCGAGACGCAGTCAGCACGACTGTCCCACCCCGGCACTCCCGAGACGCAGTCAGCACGACTGTCCCACCCCGGCACTCCCGAGACGCAGTCAACAAACCCCCCTTCGGGTCCTCTAAACTCACGACTGTCCCACCCCGGCACTCCCGAGACGCAGTCAGCACGACTGTCCCACCCCGGCACTCCCGAGACGCAGTCAGCACGACTGTCCCACCCCGGCACTCCCGAGACGCAGTCAGCAAACCCCCCTTCGGGTCCTCTAAACTCACGACTGTCCCACCCCGGCACTCCCGAGACGCAGTCAGCACGACTGTCCCACCCCGGCACTCCCGAGACGCAGTCAGCACGACTGTCCCACCCCGGCACTCCCGAGACGCAGTCAGCAAAACCCCCCTCGGGTTCATCCAAAGTTTTACTCTTACTCAAACAACAAGCCATGTCCAAGTCGCAGTTTTCCCGAGATCCTGCCGACAACGCCAAAAATGTTTTGAAACAATTCTGATACTGCTTATGATCAATTACAGCATCAATAAGAGTGACTAGTAGCGAGACTGATGCCCAATCGTCAGGCTACAATGGGTTAAGCTGTCTGTTATGTCCAATCAGACAAGCGTGAGCCCTTGAGTAGACACTGCTTACAATCAATTACAGTATCAAATAATATAATAGTCACAACTCAGATCAATTGCTATGACTTATTATTAACTTCAGGATCGCGGATCGTCGGCGACTTACATGGACAACACACACTTCACTGCGTTAAACATTTTATTTAACCCACAGTATAAAGTGTACAAGCAAGCAAGCAAGCAACAATTGTATTTCAGCTCATAGATTACATGCAAGACATAAATCTCATTACCGTGTGCTGGAAGGACGGAGAGCCCCGGCGTCCTCAGTAATGCGAGCAAAAAATTCGATGCTGGGCGTCCGCGCGTAAAACCCTCAGCCGACTCTACTTTCGTTTTGCCTCCGTCACATTCTTATAGACAATATTTCATCCCAACCCCTCCCGTTCGAGTGCGCTTTGATGGTTCGCATGGCCCTTCGCACAACTTTGGCCTCTGCCAATCCTCACTCCCTTTTCGTTATCGACTGCACCTTTTCACATGAGTCAGACATTCCTGGTGCTTAGGCCCTGTACGAATCCTTTCCAATTATTCCCGTTCTCATAACACATAGATACAACCTGTGCAAATTCTCATAACACATAGATGTAGCCTGTGCAAATTCTCATAACACATAGATGTAGCCTGTGCAAATTCTCATAACACATAGATGCAGCTTGTGCAAATTCTCATAACACATAAACACAGACATCTACTAACGCGTGTATATAGGTATAAAATGGTTATTATGCAGCATTTATGTGGTAAAACAACATTAATAAACCATATTTCACTTCACCGCCTCAGACAGAGCCCATTGAAAGTACCAAGCAAGAACAAAGCAAACACAGTCAAGAGAGAGGTACCAGTTGCCAGGATGGCAGAGCGGTCTAAGGCGTTGCGTTCAGGTCGCAGTCTCCCCAGGAGGCGTGGGTTCGAATCCCGCCTCAGACAGAGCCCATTGAAAGTACCAAGCAAGAACAAAGCAAACACAGTCAAGAGAGCATTACCAGTTGCCAGGATGGCAGTGTGTTCTAAGGCGTTGCGTTCAGGTCGCAGTCACCCCAGGAGGCGTGGGTTCGAATCCCACCTCAGACAGAGCCCATTGAAAGTACCAAGCAAGAACAAAGCAAACACAGTCAAGAGAGCATTACCAGTTGCCAGGATGGCAGTGTGTTCTAAGGCGTTGCGTTCAGGTCGCAGTCACCCCAGGAGGCGTGGGTTCGAATCCCACCTCAGACAGAGCCCATTGAAAGTAGCAAGCAAGAACAAAGGAAACACAGTCAAGAGAGAGGTACCAGTTGCCAGGATGGCAGAGCGGTCGGTCTAAGGCGTTGCGTTCAGGTCGCAGTCTCCCCAGGAGGCGTGGGTTCGAATCCCACCTCAGACAGAGCCCATTGAAAGTACCAAGCAATAACAAAGCAAACACAGTCAAGAGAGAATTACCAGTTGCCAGGATGGCAGAGCGGTCTAAGGCGTTGCGTTCAGGTCGCAGTAACCCCAGGAGGCGTGGGTTCGAATCCCACCTCAGACAGAGCCCATTGAAAGTACCAAGCAATAACAAAGCAAACACAGTCAAGAGAGCATTACCAGGTGCCAGGATGGCAGAGCGGTCTAAGGCGTTGTGTTCAGGTCGCAGTCACCCCAGGAGGCGTTGGGTCGAATCCCACCTCAGACAGTGCCCATTGAAAGTACCAAGCAAGAACAAAGCAAACACATTCAAGAGAGCATGACCAGATGCCAGGATGACAGAGCGGTCTAAGGCGTTGCGTTCAGGTCGCAGTCTCCCCAGGAGGCGTGGGTTCGAATCCCACCTCAGAGAGAGCCCATTGAAAGTACCAAGCAATAACAAAGCAAACACAGTCAAGAGAGCATTACCAGTTGCCAGGATGGCAGAGCGGTCTAAGGCGTTGCGTTCAGGTCGCAGTCTCCCCAGGAGGCGTGGTTTCGAATCCCGCCTCAGACAGAGCCCATTGAAAGTACCAAGCAAGAACAAAGCAAACACAGTCATGAGAGCATTACGAGGTGCCAGGATGGCAGAGCGGTCTTAGGCGTTGCGTTCAGGTCGCAGTCTCCCCAGGAGGCGTGGGTTCGAATCCCGCCTCAGACAGAGCCCATTGAAAGTACCAAGCAAGAACAAAGCAAACACAGTCAAGAGAGAGGTACCAGTTGCCAGGATGGCAGAGCGGTCTAAGGCGTTGCGTTCAGGTCGCAGTCTCCCCAGGAGGCGTGGGTTCGAATCCCGCCTCAGACAGAGCCCATTGAAAGTACCAAGCAAGAACAAAGCAAACACAGTCAAGAGAGCATTACCAGTTGCCAGGATGGCAGTGTGTTCTAAGGCGTTGCGTTCAGGTCGCAGTCACCCCAGGAGGCGTGGGTTCGAATCCCACCTCAGACAGAGCCCATTGAAAGTACCAAGCAATAACAAAGCAAACACAGTCAAGAGAGCATTACCAGGTGCCAGGATGGCAGTGTGTTCTAAGGCGTTGCGTTCAGGTCGCAGTCACCCCAGGAGGCGTGGGTTCGAATCCCACCTCAGACAGAGCCCATTGAAAGTACCAAGCAAGAACAAAGCAAACACAGTCAAGAGAGCATTACCAGGTGCCAGGATGGCAGTGTGTTCTAAGGCGTTGCGTTCAGGTCGCAGTCACCCCAGGAGGCGTGGGTTCGAATCCCACCTCAGACAGAGCCCATTGAAAGTACCAAGCAATAACAAAGCAAACACAGTCAAGAGAGCATTACCAGTTGCCAGGATGGCAGTGTGTTCTAAGGCGTTGCGTTCAGGTTGCAGTCACCCCAGGAGGCGTGGGTTCGAATCCCACCTCAGACAGAGCCCATTGAAAGTACCAAGCAAGAACAAAGGAAACACAGTCAAGAGAGAGGTACCAGTTGCCAGGATGGCAGAGCGGTCTAAGGCGTTGCGTTCAGGTCGCAGTAACCCCAGGAGGCGTGGGTTCGAATCCCACCTCAGACAGAGCCCATTGATAGTACCAAGCAAGAAAAAAGAGAACACATTCAAGAGAGCATTACCAGATGACAGGATGGCAGAGTGGTCTAAGGCGTTGCGTTCAGGTCGCAGTCTCCCCAGGAGGCGTGGGTTCGAATCCCGCCTCAGACAGAGCCCTTTGAAAGTACCAAGCAAGAACAAAGCAAACACAGTCATGAGAGCATTAACAGGTGCCAGGATGGCAGAGCGGTCTACGGCGTCGCATTCAGGTCGCATTCAGGGCGCATTCACCCCAGGAGGCGTGGGTTCGAATCCCACCTCAGACAGAGCCCATTGAAAGTACCAAGCAAGAACAAAGCAAACACAGTCAAGAGAGAGGTACCAGTTGCCAGGATGGCAGAGCGGTCTAAGGCGTTGCGTTCAGGTCGCAGTAACCCCAGGAGGCGTGGGTTCGAATCCCACCTCAGACAGAGCCCATTGATAGTACCAAGCAAGAAAAAAGCAAACACAGTCAAGAGAGAGGTACCAGTTGCCAGGATGGCAGAGCGGTCTAAGGCGTTGCGTTCAGGTCGCAGTAACCCCAGGAGGCGTGGGTTCGAATACCACCTCAGACAGAGCCCATTGATAGTACCAAGCAAGAAAAAAGAAAACACAGTCAAGAGAGAATTACCAGTTGCCAAGATGGCAGAGCGGTCTAAGGCGTTGCGTTCAGGTCGCAGTCTCCCCAGGAGGCGTGGGTTCGAATCCCACCTCAGACAGAGCCCATTGAAAGTACCAAGCAATAACAAAGCAAACACAGTCAAGAGAGAGGTACCAGTTGCCAGGATGGCAGAGCGGTCTAAGGCGTTGCGTTCAGGTCGCAGTAACCCCAGGAGGCGTGGGTTCGAATCCCACCTCAGACAGAGCCCATTGATAGTACCAAGCAATAACAAAGCAAACACAGTCAAGAGAGCATTACCAGTTTCCAGGATGGGAGAGCGGTCTAAGGCGTTGCGTTCAGGTCGCAGTCTCCCCAGGAGGCGTGGGTTCGAATCCCACCTCAGACAGAGCCCATTGAAAGTACCAAGCAATAACAAAACAAACAAAGTCAAGAGAGCATTACCAGTTGCCAGGATGGCAGAGCAGTCAAAGGCGTTGCGTTCAGATCGCAGTCTCCCCAGGAGGCGTGGGTTCGAATCCCGCCTCAGACATTGCCCATTGAAAGTACCAAGCAAGAACAAAGCAAACACATTCAAGAGAGCATTACCAGCTGCCAGGATGGCAGAGCGGTCTAAGGCGTTGCGTTCAGATCGCAGTCTCCCCAGGAGGCTTGGGTTCGAATCCCGCCTCAGACAGTGCCCATTGAAAGTACCAAGCAATAATAAAGCAAACACAGTCAAGAGAGCATTACCAGTTGCCAGGATGGCAGAGCGGTCTAAGGCGTTGCGTTCAGGTCGCAGTCTCCCCAGGAGGCGTGGGTTCGAATCCCACCTCAGACAGTGCGCATTGAAAGTACCAAGCAAGAACAAAGCAAACACAGTCAAGAGAGCATTACCAGATGCCAGGATGGCATAGCGGTCGAAGGCGTTGCGCAACGTTCAGGTCGCAGTCTCCCCAGGAGGCGTGGGTTCGAATACCACCTCAGACAGAGCCCATTGATAGTACCAAGCAAGAAAAAAGCAAACACAGTCAAGAGAGAATTACCAGTTGCCAAGATGGCAGAGCGGTCTAAGGCGTTGCGTTCAGGTCGCAGTCTCCCCAGGAGGCGTGGGTTCGAATCCCACCTCAGACAGAGCCCATTGAAAGTACCAAGCAAGAACAAAGCAAACACAGTCAAGAGAGAGGTACCAGTTGCCAGGATGGCAGAGCGGTCTAAGGCGTTGCGTTCAGGTCGCAGTAACCCCAGGAGGCGTGGGTTCGAATCCCACCTCAGACAGAGCCCATTGATAGTACCAAGCAAGAAAAAAGCAAACACAGTCAAGAGAGAGGTACCAGTTGCCAGGATGGCAGAGCGGTCTAAGGCGTTGCGTTCAGGTCGCAGTCTCCCCAGGAGGCGTGGGTTCGAATCCCACCTCAGACAGAGCCCATTGAAAGTACCAAGCAATAACAAAGCAAACACAGTCAAGAGAGAGGTACCAGTTGCCAGGATGGCAGAGCGGTCTAAGGCGTTGCGTTCAGGTCGCAGTAACCCCAGGAGGCGTGGGTTCGAATCCCACCTCAGACAGAGCCCATTGATAGTACCAAGCAATAACAAAGCAAACACAGTCAAGAGAGCATTACCAGTTGCCAGGATGGGAGAGCGGTCTAAGGCGTTGCGTTCAGGTCGCAGTCTCCCCAGGAGGCGTGGGTTCGAATCCCACCTCAGACAGAGCCCATTGAAAGTACCAAGCAATAACAAAACAAACAAAGTCAAGAGAGCATTACCAGTTGCCAGGATGGCAGAGCAGTCAAAGGCGTTGCGTTCAGATCGCAGTCTCCCCAGGAGGCGTGGGTTCGAATCCCGCCTCAGACATTGCCCATTGAAAGTACCAAGCAAGAACAAAGCAAACACATTCAAGAGAGCATTACCAGCTGCCAGGATGGCAGAGCGGTCTAAGGCGTTGCGTTCAGATCGCAGTCTCCCCAGGAGGCTTGGGTTCGAATCCCGCCTCAGACAGTGCCCATTGAAAGTACCAAGCAATAATAAAGCAAACACAGTCAAGAGAGCATTACCAGTTGCCAGGATGGCAGAGCGGTCTAAGGCGTTGCGTTCAGGTCGCAGTCTCCCCAGGAGGCGTGGGTTCGAATCCCACCTCAGACAGTGCGCATTGAAAGTACCAAGCAAGAACAAAGCAAACACAGTCAAGAGAGCATTACCAGATGCCAGGATGGCATAGCGGTCGAAGGCGTTGCGCAACGTTCAGGTCGCAGTCTCCCCAGGAGGCGTGGGTTCGAATCCCAAGAACAAAGCAAACACATTCAAGAGAGCATTACCAGTTGCCAGGATGGCAGAGCGGTCTAAGGCGTTGCGTTCAGGTCGCAGTCTCCCCAGGAGGCGTGGGTTCGAATCCCGCCTCAGACATTGCCCATTGAAAGTACCAAGCAAGAACAAAGCAAACACATTCAAGAGAGCATTACCAGCTGCCAAGGCGTTGCGTTCAGGTCGCAGTCTCCCCAGGAGGCGTGGGTTCGAATCCCACCTCAGACAGAGCCCATTGAAAGTGCCAAGCAAGAACAAAGCAAACACAGTCAAGAGAGCATTACTAGGTGCCAGGATGGCAGTGTGTTCTAAGGCGTTGCGTTCAGGTCGCAGTCACCCCAGGAGGCGTGGGTTCGAAACCCACCTCAGACAGAGCCCATTGAAAGTACCAAGCAAGAAAAAAGCAAACACAGTCAAGAGAGCATTACCAGTTGCCAGGATGGCAGAGCGGTCTAAGGCGTTGCGATCAGGTCGCAGTCACCCCAGGAGGCGTGGGTTCGAATCCCACCTCAGACAGAGCCCATTGAAAGTACCAAGCAAGAAAAAAGCAAACACAGTCAAGAGAGCATTACCAGTTGCCAGGATGGCAGAGCGGTCTAAGGCGTTGCGTTCAGGTCGCAGTCTCCCCAGGAGGTGTGGGTTCGAATCCCAAGAACAAAGGAAACACAGTCAAGAGAGAGGTACCAGTTGCCAGGATGGCAGAGCGGTCTAAGGCGTTGCGTTCAGGTTGCTGTAACCCCAGGAGGCGTGGGTTCGAATCCCACCTCAGACAGAGCCCATTGATAGTACCAAGCAATAACAAAGCAAACACAGTCAAGAGAGAATTACCAGTTGCCAGGATGGCAGAGCGGTCTAAGGCGTTGCGTTCAGGTCGCAGTCTCCCCAGGAGGCGTGGGTTCGAATCCCACCTCAGACAGAACCCATTGAAAGTACCAAGCAATAACAAAGCAAACAAAGTCAAGAGAGCATTACCAGTTGCCAGGATGGCAGAGCGGTCTAAGGCGTTGCGTTCAGGTCGCAGTCTCCCCAGGAGGCGTGGGTTCGAATCCCACCTCAGACAGAGCCCATTGAAAGTACCAAGCAATAACAAAGCAAACACAGTCAAGAGAGAATTACCAGTTGCCAGGATGGCAGAGCGGTCTAAGGCGTTGCGTTCAGGTCGCAGTCTCCCCAGGAGCCGTGGGTTCGAATCCCACCTCAGACAGAGCCAATTGAAAGTACCAAGCAATAACAAAGCAAACACAGTCAAGAGAGCATTACTAGGTGCCAGGATGGCAGTGTGTTCTAAGGCGTTGCGTTCAGGTCGCAGTCACCCCAGGAGGCGTGGGTTCGAAACCCACCTCAGACAGAGCCCATTGAAAGTACCAAGCAAGAAAAAAGCAAACACAGTCAAGAGAGCATTACCAGTTGCCAGGATGGCAGAGCGGTCTAAGGCGTTGCGATCAGGTCGCAGTCACCCCAGGAGGCGTGGGTTCGAATCCCACCTCAGACAGAGCCCATTGAAAGTACCAAGCAAGAACAAAGCAAACACATTCAAGAGAGAGGTACCAGTTGCCAGGATGGCAGAGCGGTCTAAGGCGTTGCGTTCAGGTCGCAGTCTCCCCAGGAGGCGTGGGTTCGAATCCCGCCTCAGACAGAGCCCATTGAAAGTACCAAGCAAGAACAAAGCAAACACAGTCAAGAGAGCATTACCAGTTGCCAGGATGGCAGAGCGGTCTAAGGCGTTGCGTTCAGGTCGCAGTCTCCCCAGGAGGCGTGGGTTCGAATCCCGCCTCAGACAGAGCCCATTGAAAGTACCAAGCAAGAACAAAGCAAACACAGTCAAGAGAGCATTACCAGTTGCCAGGATGGCAGAGCGGTCTAAGGCGTTGCGTTCAGGTCGCAGTAACCCCAGGAGGCGTGGGTTCGAATCCCACCTCAGACAGAGCCCATTGAAAGTACCAAGCAAGAACAAAGGAAACACAGTCAAGAGAGAGGTACCAGTTGCCAGGATGGCAGAGCGGTCTAAGGCGTTGCGTTCAGGTCGCAGTAACCCCAGGAGGCGTGGGTTCGAATCCCACCTCAGACAGAGCCCATTGACAGTTCCAAGCAAGAAAAAAGAGAACACATTCAAGAGAGCATTACCAGATGACAGGATGGCAGAGTGGTCTAAGGCGTTGCGTTCAGGTCGCAGTCTCCCCAGGAGGCGTGGGTTCGAATCCCGCCTCAGACAGAGCCCTTTGAAAGTACCAAGCAAGAACAAAGCAAACACAGTCATGAGAGCATTAACAGGTGCCAGGATGGCAGAGCGGTCTACGGCGTCGCATTCAGGTCGCATTCAGGTCGCATTCACCCCAGGAGGCGTGGGTTCGAATCCCACCTCAGACAGAGCCCATTGAAAGTACCAAGCAAGAACAAAGCAAACACAGTCAAGAGAGAGGTACCAGTTGCCAGGATGGCAGAGCGGTCTAAGGCGTTGCGTTCAGGTCGCAGTAACCCCAGGAGGCGTGGGTTCGAATCCCACCTCAGACAGAGCCCATTGATAGTACCAAGCAAGAAAAAAGCAAACACAGTCAAGAGAGAGGTACCAGTTGCCAGGATGGCAGAGCGGTCTAAGGCGTTGCGTTCAGGTCGCAGTAACCCCAGGAGGCGTGGGTTCGAATACCACCTCAGACAGAGCCCATTGATAGTACCAAGCAAGAAAAAAGCAAACACAGTCAAGAGAGAATTACCAGTTGCCAAGATGGCAGAGCGGTCTAAGGCGTTGCGTTCAGGTCGCAGTCTCCCCAGGAGGCGTGGGTTCGAATCCCACCTCAGACAGAGCCCATTGAAAGTACCAAGCAATAACAAAGCAAACACAGTCAAGAGAGAGGTACCAGTTGCCAGGATGGCAGAGCGGTCTAAGGCGTTGCGTTCAGGTCGCAGTAACCCCAGGAGGCGTGGGTTCGAATCCCACCTCAGACAGAGCCCATTGATAGTACCAAGCAATAACAAAGCAAACACAGTCAAGAGAGCATTACCAGTTGCCAGGATGGGAGAGCGGTCTAAGGCGTTGCGTTCAGGTCGCAGTCTCCCCAGGAGGCGTGGGTTCGAATCCCACCTCAGACAGAGCCCATTGAAAGTACCAAGCAATAACAAAACAAACAAAGTCAAGAGAGCATTACCAGTTGCCAGGATGGCAGAGCAGTCTAAGGCGTTGCGTTCAGATCGCAGTCTCCCCAGGAGGCGTGGGTTCGAATCCCGCCTCAGACATTGCCCATTGAAAGTACCAAGCAAGAACAAAGCAAACACATTCAAGAGAGCATTACCAGCTGCCAGGATGGCAGAGCGGTCTAAGGCGTTGCGTTCAGATCGCAGTCTCCCCAGGAGGCTTGGGTTCGAATCCCGCCTCAGACAGTGCCCATTGAAAGTACCAAGCAATAATAAAGCAAACACAGTCAAGAGAGCATTACCAGTTGCCAGGATGGCAGAGCGGTCTAAGGCGTTGCGTTCAGGTCGCAGTCTCCCCAGGAGGCGTGGGTTCGAATCCCACCTCAGACAGTGCGCATTGAAAGTACCAAGCAAGAACAAAGCAAACACAGTCAAGAGAGCATTACCAGATGCCAGGATGGCATAGCGGTCGAAGGCGTTGCGCAACGTTCAGGTCGCAGTCTCCCCAGGAGGCGTGGGTTCGAATCCCAAGAACAAAGCAAACACATTCAAGAGAGCATTACCAGTTGCCAGGATGGCAGAGCGGTCTAAGGCGTTGCGTTCAGGTCGCAGTCTCCCCAGGAGGCGTGGGTTCGAATCCCGCCTCAGACATTGCCCATTGAAAGTACCAAGCAAGAACAAAGCAAACACATTCAAGAGAGCATTACCAGATGCCAGGATGGCAGAGCGGTCTAAGGCGTTGCGTTCAGGTCGCAGTCTCCCCAGGAGGCGTGGGTTCGAATCCCAAGAACAAAGGAAACACAGTCAAGAGAGAGGTACCAGTTGCCAGGATGGCAGAGCGGTCTAAGGCGTTGCGTTCAGGTTGCTGTAACCCCAGGAGGCGTGGGTTCGAATCCCACCTCAGACAGAGCCCATTGATAGTACCAAGCAAGAAAAAAGCAAACACAGTCAAGAGAGAATTACCAGTTGCCAGGATGGCAGAGCGGTCTAAGGCGTTGCGTTCAGGTCGCAGTCTCCCCAGGAGGCGTGGGTTCGAATCCCACCTCAGAAAGAGCCCATTGAAAGTACCAAGCAATAACAAAGCAAACACAGTCAAGAGAGCATTACCAGTTGCCAGGATGGCAGAGCGGTCTAAGGCGTTGCGTTCAGGTCGCAGTCTCCCCAGGAGGCGTGGGTTCGAATCCCACCTCAGACAGAACCCATTGAAAGTACCAAGCAATAACAAAGCAAACAAAGTCAAGAGAGCATTACCAGTTGCCAGGATGGCAGAGCGGTCTAAGGCGTTGCGTTCAGGTCGCAGTCTCCCCAGGAGGCGTGGGTTCGAATCCCACCTCAGACAGAGCCCATTGAAAGTACCAAGCAATAACAAAGCAAACACAGTCAAGAGAGAATTACCAGTTGCCAGGATGGCAGAGCGGTCTAAGGCGTTGCGTTCAGGTCGCAGTCTCCCCAGGAGCCGTGGGTTCGAATCCCACCTCAGACAGAGCCCATTGAAAGTACCAAGCAATAACAAAGCAAACACAGTCAAGAGAGCATTACTAGGTGCCAGGATGGCAGTGTGTTCTAAGGCGTTGCGTTCAGGTCGCAGTCACCCCAGGAGGCGTGGGTTCGAAACCCACCTCAGACAGAGCCCATTGAAAGTACCAAGCAAGAAAAAAGCAAACACAGTCAAGAGAGCATTACCAGTTGCCAGGATGGCAGAGCGGTCTAAGGCGTTGCGATCAGGTCGCAGTCACCCCAGGAGGCGTGGGTTCGAATCCCACCTCAGACAGAGCCCATTGAAAGTACCAAGCAAGAACAAAGCAAACACATTCAAGAGAGCATTACCAGATGCCTGGATGGCAGAGAGGTCTAAGGCGTTGCGTTCAGGTCGCAGTCTCCCCAGGAGGCGTGGGTTCGAATCCCGCCTCAGACAGTGCCCATTGAAAGTACCAAGCAAGAACAAGAAAACACAGTCAAGAGAGAGGTACCAGTTGCCAGGATGGCAGAGCGGTCTAAGGCGTTGCGTTCAGGTCGCAGTCTCCCCAGGAGGCGTGGGTTCGAATCCCGCCTCAGACAGAGCCCATTGAAAGTACCAAGCAAGAACAAAGCAAACACAGTCAAGAGAGCATTACCAGTTGCCAGGATGGCAGAGCGGTCTAAGGCGTTGCGTTCAGGTCGCAGTCTCCCCAGGAGGCGTGGGTTCGAATCCCGCCTCAGACAGAGCCCATTGAAAGTACCAAGCAAGAACAAAGCAAACACAGTCAAGAGAGCATTACCAGTTGCCAGGATGGCAGAGCGGTCTAAGGCGTTGCGTTCAGGTCGCAGTAACCCCAGGAGGCGTGGGTTCGAATCCCACCTCAGACAGAGCCCATTGATAGTACCAAGCAAGAAAAAAGCAAACACAGTCAAGAGAGAGGTACCAGTTGCCAGGATGGCAGAGCGGTCTAAGGCGTTGCGTTCAGGTCGCAGTAACCCCAGGAGGCGTGGGTTCGAATACCACCTCAGACAGAGCCCATTGATAGTACCAAGCAAGAAAAAAGCAAACACAGTCAAGAGAGAATTACCAGTTGCCAAGATGGCAGAGCGGTCTAAGGCGTTGCGTTCAGGTCGCAGTCTCCCCAGGAGGCGTGCGTTCGAATCCCACCTCAGACAGAGCCCATTGAAAGTACCAAGCAATAACAAAGCAAAGACAGTCAAGAGAGAGGTACCAGTTGCCAGGATGGCAGAGCGGTCTAAGGCGTTGCGTTCAGGTCGCAGTAACCCCAGGAGGCGTGGGTTCGAATCCCACCTCAGACAGAGCCCATTGATAGTACCAAGCAATAACAAAGCAAACACAGTCAAGAGAGCATTACCAGTTGCCAGGATGGGAGAGCGGTCTAAGGCGTTGCGTTCAGGTCGCAGTCTCCCCAGGAGGCGTGGGTTCGAATCCCACCTCAGACAGAGCCCATTGAAAGTACCAAGCAATAACAAAACAAACAAAGTCAAGAGAGCATTACCAGTTGCCAGGATGGCAGAGCAGTCTAAGGCGTTGCGTTCAGATCGCAGTCTCCCCAGGAGGCGTGGGTTCGAATCCCGCCTCAGACATTGCCCATTGAAAGTACCAAGCAAGAACAAAGCAAACACATTCAAGAGAGCATTACCAGATGCCAGGATGACAGAGCGGTCTAAGGCGTTGCGTTCAGGTCGCAGTCTCCCCAGGAGGCGTGGGTTCGAATCCCACCTCAGACAGAGCCCATTGAAAGTACCAAGCAATAACAAAGCAAACACAGTCAAGAGAGCATTACCAGTTGCCAGGATGGCAGAGCGGTCTAAGGCGTTGCGTTCAGGTCGCAGTAACCCCAGGAGGCGTGGGTTCGAATCCCACCTCAGACAGAGCCCATTGAAAGTACCAAGCAAGAACAAAGCAAACACAGTCAAGAGAGCATTACCAGTTGCCAGGATGGCAGAGCAGTCTAAGGCGTTGCGTTCAGTTCGCAGTAACCCCAGGAGGCGTGGGTTCGAATCCCACCTCAGACAGAGCCCATTGAAAGTACCAAGCAAGAAAAAAGCAAACACAGTCAAGAGAGCATTACCAGTTGCCAGGATGGCAGAGCGGTCTGAGGCGTTGCGTTCAGGTCGCAGTCTCCCCAGGAGGCGTGGGTTGAATCCCACCTCAGACAGTGCCCATTGAAAGTACCAAGCAAGAACAAAGCAAACACATTCAAGAGAGCATTACCAGATGCCAGGATGACAGAGCGGTCTAAGGCGTTGCGTTCAGGTCGCAGTCTCCCCAGGAGGCGTGGGTTCGAATCCCACCTCAGACAGAGCCCATTGAAAGTACCAAGCAATAACAAAGCAAACACAGTCAAGAGAGCATTACCAGTTGCCAGGATGGCAGAGCGGTCTAAGGCGTTGCGTTCAGGTCGCAGTCTCCCCAGGAGGCGTGGTTTCGAATCCCGCCTCAGACAGAGCCCATTGAAAGTACCAAGCAAGAACAAAGCAAACACAGTCATGAGAGCATTACGAGGTGCCAGGATGGCAGAGCGGTCTTAGGCGTTGCGTTCAGGTCGCAGTCTCCCCAGGAGGCGTGGGTTCGAATTCCGCCCCAGACAGAGCCCATTGAAAGTACCAAGCAATAACAAAGCAAACACAGTCAAGAGAGCATTACCAGCTGCCTGGATGGCAGAGCGTTCTAAGGCGTTGCGTTCAGGTCGCAGTCTCCCCAGGAGGCGTGGGTTCGAATCCCGCCTCAGACAGTGCCCATTGAAAGTACCAAGAAATAATAAAGCAAACACAGTCAAGAGAGAGTTACCAGTTGCCAGGATAAAGATAAAGATAAAGATAAAGATGTCCTTTATTAGTCCCACAATGGGGAAATTTGAAGTGTTGCAGCAGCAAAGATATAGATCACACAGAGTCGGCTGCGTAATGTAGCCGTTAATGTATAACATTAGCAGCAGACATTCATAAAAAGCATGCAAATATACACAGTATAAACGTATCTAAGTGTAAGGAAACACTCCTAATGCCTGTCCATTATACAGAGGGGGAAACACTGTAATGATAAAAACTACTGAATGATTGAAAATACTGCAATGATAAAGATATTACACTGATAAAAGTACTGTAATGGTGAGAGTACTGAAATGACAGGAAAGTACTGCAATGATAGAAAATACTGCAATGATAAAAGTACTGTAATGGTAAAAGTACTGCAATGATAAAATATACTGCAATGATAAAAGTACTATAATGGTAGAAGTACTGCAACGATGGAAAAATACTGCAATGATGAAGTATTGTAATAGTGAACATCCTGCAGTGGTAGAAATACTACAGTGATAGAAGTATTGTAATAAGAATACTGTAATGTAAACAAAATACATCATTGGTCAATATTTAAGTACACCATTGGCTGAAAGTACAGTAGTAGTGTATATTGCATCCTAGGACTGCACAATTGCACTAATGCCCTCCTGTTTGTAGGCCTGACCCAATGTTCTTGTTAAAAAGTCTGACAGCAGTCGGCAGGAAGGAGCGGCGAAATCTCTCTTTGGTACAGCGAGGGTGTAAAAGTCTGTCACTGAAGGAGCTGTAAAGTGTTCTCAGAGTGTCATTGAATGGGTGGGCTGGTTTGTCCAGCATTGATGACAGTTTTGCCGTCATCCTTCTGCCCCCCACTGAGTCCACAGAGTCCAGGGAGCAGCCCAGGACAGAGCTGGCCCTCCTCACCAGTTTGTCCAGTCTCTTTTTGTCTCGGCCCGAGATGCCTCCTGCCCAGGAGACCACTCCATAGAAGATGACTGATGAAACCACCGAGTCATAGAAGTTCCTGAGGAGTGTTCCCCGAACGCCAAAGGACCTCAGCCGCCTGAGTAGGAAGAGTCTGCTCTGACCCTTCCTATAGAGAGCGTCTGTGTTGTCGCTCCAGTCCAGTTTATTGTTCAGATGAACACCCAGGTACTTGTAAGTTGAGACCCTCTCAACGTCTGTTCCCTGGATATTCACTGGTGCAGGTGGAGAGTGCCGACGCTTGCGGAAATCCACCACCAGCTCTTTGGATTTCCCAGCGTTGATTTGGAGGCGGTTCTGCTGACACCAGTCCACGAACCCCTGCGTAACCCCTCTGTACTCCCGATCGTCATCGTCAGTGATGAGGCCGACAATCGCAGAGTCATCAGAGAACTTCTGCAGGTGACAGATTGTGGAATTGTATTTGTAGTCCGAGGTGTAGAGGGTGAACAGGAAGGGAGCCAGCACAGTTCCCTGCGGCGCTCCCGTGCTGCAGAGGAGCACGTCAGACACACAGTCCTGTGTTCTCACGTACTGTGGCCGGTTTGTGAGGTAGTTGTGAATCCATGTGATGAGGTGGTGGGCCACTCCCGCCTGCTCCAGCTTGTCTCCCAATAAGGCGGGCTGGATGGTGTTGAAAGCACTTGAGAAATCAAAGAACATGATCCTCACCGTGCCCCCCGCCTTCTCCAGGTGGAAGAGTGAAGTGTGGAGCAGGTAGATGATGGCATCATCCACACTGATGCCAGGCTGGTATGCAAACTGGAGTGGGTCCATTGAGGAGCTGACCAGGGGGCGCAGATGGACGAGGACCAGTCTCTCCAGGGTCTTCATCAGATGAGACGTCAGCGCCACTGGTCTGAAGTTGTTGAGCTCCTTCGGATGGGGAGTCTTTGGAACCGGAACCAGGCAGGATGTTTTCCACAGCTGGGGGACTCTGCCCAGCTTCAAGCTCAGGTTGAACATGTGCTGGACGATTCCACACAGCTGGTCTGCGCAGGATTTGAGGAGCTGGGAGCTGATCCCATCTGGGCCTGCCGCCTTCCTCGCCTTCATCTTCCTCAGCTGGTTCTTCACCTGAGATGTTGTGAGGAACAAGGCTGACCAGGAGGAAGTGGTGGTTGTCTGATGAGGCTGGGAACTGGAGCCTGTGGAGAGAGAGAGGGGCGAGAGAGGGGGAGAGAGGGTCTTGTTCGCAGTGGCAGGAGGGGTGGGTGTGGGCTGCATCAGGGAAGCCTGAGCGGGGTCAGACATTTGATCAAACCTATTGAAAAATAGGTTCAACTCATTTGCCCACTGAAGCCCCCCCCCCTTCCGGGTCTTACCTGCTTGTCCGTGGCCTGAGATGGTCTTCAGGCCCCTCCAGACATCCCTGGCATTGTTCCGCTGCAGTTGTTCTTCCATCCGCATCCTGTAGGACTTTTTCCCCTCTCGGATCCTCCTTCTCAGCTGACGCTGCACTCTCTTCAGCTCGTCCTTGTCGCCTGAAACAAAAGCCCTCTTTTTCTCCTCCAGGAGAGCTTTAATGTCCGGTGTGATCCAGGGTTTGTTGTTGGAGAAACATCTTACAGTCCTGGTGGGAATGGTGTTCTCCATGCAGAAGTTAATATAGTCTGTAACTGTGTCTGTTAGACCATTAATGTCCTCACCGTGAGCTTCGCTGAATACCTCCTACACAGTTGTGTTGAAACAGTCCTTCAAGGCCTCCTCGGCTTCTCCGGACCATCGCTGAACTGTGCGTGTCACAGCTGGCTGCCTGCGGACGAGAGGTTTGTACACAGGCAGGAGAGCAACCAAGTTGTGGTCAGCTTTGCCCAGCGGGGGGAGGGGCAGTGACGTGTACGCCTCCTTGGTGTTGGCATAGAAGAGGTCCAATATTTTATTGTCTCTGGTTTGGCATGTTACATATTGTGTGAATGAAGGCAGAGAGGAGGAAGGAGAAGCATGATTGAAGTCACCAGAGATAAGGAACAAGGCATTTGGGTGCTGTGTTTGTAGCCTGCTCACAGCTGCATTCAGTACATCACAGGCTGTCTCACCGTTAGCAGAGGGAGGCACGTACGCCGCTACCGCGATCACATGACTGAACTCTCGCGGTAAATAGACCGGACGCATGCTAACAGCTATCATCTCAATGTCCCGACTGCAAAGTTGATCCTTAACAGTTATATGCCCAGGGTTACACCATCTATCATTAACAAACACAGCCAGCCCTCCCCCTTTTCTCTTACCGCTCTCCAGTGTCCTGTCCGCGCGTAGTATTTGGAAGCCGTCCAATTCCACGACGGCGTCCGGCGTTAGCTCTGTTAGCCACGACTCCGTGAACACCAGCAAACTAGCCTCCCGGACAATCCTCTCGTGCCGGGTTAGCGCTGTTAGCTCGTCCATTTTGTTGGAGAGGGATCGAACATTCCCCATAATAACGGACGGGAGGACGGGGTGATATCGTCTCCTCCTTGCCTGGCGTTTAGCCCCCGCACGACATCCCCGTCTCTTCCTCCTCAGCTCGCGGGGAATATCGGGTCTCGCTCCGGGAGCCCACGCGGGGTTAGCACGGAGTGCTAACAGCTGATCTCTTGTGTACACGATCGATCCGTAGCTCCGAGTTTCGTCTCCGGACACGATCGCGCAAAAAACAGCCCCCAACAGCAGTAAAACCACCGCAAGTTGGATGTCCATTGCTGAGGTGAGGTAAAAATACAATAAAAAAGGGTAAAGGGAAAAAACAGGGAAAAAAAAGGCTCAATAGTGAGCCACGCTGCTGTAAACAGGCAGCCACTCGCGCGGCGCCGGAACCGGAAGTGTACCAAGCAATAACAAAGCAAACACAGTCAAGAGAGCATTACCAGCGGCCAGGATGGCAGAGCGGTCTAAGGCGTTGCGTTCAGGTCGCAGTCTCCCCAGGAGGCGTGGGTTCGAATCCCGCCTCAGACAGTGCCCATTGAAAGTACCAAGAAATAATAAAGCAAACACAGTCAAGAGAGCATTACCAGTTGCCAGGATGGCAGAGCGGTCTAAGGCGTTGCGTTCAGGTCGCAGTCTTCCCAGGAGGCGTGGGTTCGAATCCCGCCTCAGACAGCGCCCATTGAAAGTACCAAGCAATAACAAAGCAAACACAGTCAAGAGAGCATTACCAGATGCCAGGATGGCAGAGCGGTCTAAGGCGTTGCGTTCAGGTCGCAGTCTCCCCAGGAGGCGTGGGTTCGAATCCCGCCTCAGACAGAGCCCATTGAAAGTACCAAGCAAGAACAAAGCAAACACAGTCAAGAGAGAGGTACCAGTTGCCAGGATGGCAGAGGTTTCTAAGGCGTTGCGTTCAGGTCGCAGTAACCCCAGGAGGCGTGGGTTCGAATCCCACCTCAGACAGAGCCCATTGATAGGACCAAGCAAGAAAAAAGCAAACACAGTCAAGAGAGAATTACCAAATTACCAGTTGCCAGGATGGCAGAGCGGTCTAAGGCGTTGCGTTCAGGTCGCAGTCTCCCCAGGAGCCGTGGGTTCGAATCCCACCTCAGACAGAGCCCATTGAAAGTACCGAGCAATAACAAAGCAAACACAGTCAAGAGAGAATTACCAGTTGCCAGGATGGCAGAGCGGTCTAAGGCGTTGCGTTCAGGTCGCAGTCACCCCAGGAGGCGTGGGATCGAATCCCACCTCAGACAGAGCCCATTGAAAGTACCAAGCAATAACAAAGCAAACAAAGTCAAGAGAGCATTACCAGTTGCCAGGATGGCAGAGCGGTCTAAGGCGTTGCGTTCAGGTCGCAGTCTCCCCAGGAGGCGTGGGTTCGAATCCCGCCTCTGACAGAGCCCATTGAAAGTACCAAGCAAGAACAAAGCAAACACAGTCATGAGAGCATTACCAGGTGCCAGGATGGCAGAGCGGTCTACGGCGTTGCGTTCAGGTCGCAGTCACCCCAGGAGGCGTGGGATCGAATCCCACCTCAGACAGAGCCCATTGAAAGTACCAAGCAATAACAAAGCAAACAAAGTCAAGAGAGCATTACCAGTTGCCAGGATGGCAGAGCGGTCTAAGGCGTTGCGTTCAGGTCGCAGACTCTCCAGGAGGCGTGGGTTCGAATCCCGCCTCAGACAATGCCCATTGAAAGTACCAAGCAATAACAAAGCAAACACAGTCAAGAGAGCATTACCAGATGCCAGGATGGCAGAGCGGTCTAAGGCGTTGCGTTCAGGTCGCAGTCTCCCCAGGAGGCGTGGGTTCGAATCCCGCCTCAGACAGAGCCCATTGAAAGTACCAAGCAAGAACAAAGCAAACACAGTCAAGAGAGAGGTACCAGTTGCCAGGATGGCAGAGGTTTCTAAGGCGTTGCGTTCAGGTCGCAGTAACCCCAGGAGGCGTGGGTTCGAATCCCACCTCAGACAGAGCCCATTGATAGGACCAAGCAAGAAAAAAGCAAACACAGTCAAGAGAGAATTACCAAATTACCAGTTGCCAGGATGGCAGAGCGGTCTAAGGCGTTGCGTTCAGGTCGCAGTCTCCCCAGGAGCCGTGGGTTCGAATCCCACCTCAGACAGAGCCCATTGAAAGTACCGAACAATAACAAAGCAAACACAGTCAAGAGAGAATTACCAGTTGCCAGGATGGCAGAGCGGTCTAAGGCGTTGCGTTCAGGTCGCAGTCACCCCAGGAGGCGTGGGATCGAATCCCACCTCAGACAGAGCCCATTGAAAGTACCAAGCAATAACAAAGCAAACAAAGTCAAGAGAGCATTACCAGTTGCCAGGATGGCAGAGCGGTCTAAGGCGTTGCGTTCAGGTCGCAGTCTCCCCAGGAGGCGTGGGTTCGAATCCCACCTCAGACAGAGCCCATTGAAAGTACCAAGCAATAACAAAGCAAACACAGTCAAGAGAGAATTACCAAATTACCAGTTGCCAGGATGGCAGAGCGGTCTAAGGCGTTGCGTTCAGGTCGCAGTCTCCCCAGGAGGCGTGGGTTCGAATCCCGCCTCTGACAGAGCCCATTGAAAGTACCAAGCAAGAACAAAGCAAACACAGTCATGAGAGCATTACCAGGTGCCAGGATGGCAGAGCGGTCTACGGCGTTGCGTTCAGGTCGCAGTCACCCCAGGAGGCGTGGGATCGAATCCCACCTCAGACAGAGCCCATTGAAAGTACCAAGCAATAACAAAGCAAACAAAGTCAAGAGAGCATTACCAGTTGCCAGGATGGCAGAGCGGTCTAAGGCGTTGCGTTCAGGTCGCAGACTCTCCAGGAGGCGTGGGTTCGAATCCCGCCTCAGACAATGCCCATTGAAAGTACCAAGCAAGAACAAAGCAAACACATTCAAGAGAGCATTACCAGATGCCAGGATGGCAGAGTGGTCTAAAAAACGAAACTTCATTAACAGCTAAACCAAACGTTTCCAATGTAAATTTCCACCTTTATATAGTGTAAAAAGACATCCTGAAGCCTGGGCAGTCATTAATTTGATTGTCCAATATTTCCCTTATGAGATAATGCCTCTCATAGCAAATGTGTACAGCGCGAGCATTTACAGCACTAAAAAAACCAAACTTTCATAACAGCTAAATCAAACGTTTTCCAATGTAAATTTCCACCTTTATATGGTGTAGAAAGGCATCCTGAAGCCTGGAAAGTCATTAATTTGATTGTCCAGTATTTCCTTCATGAGATATTGCAACAGTTAGAAAAAGTGTACAGAGCCAGCAGACAATGAATTTGCAGCACTAAAAAACGAAACTTCATTAACAGCTAAACCAAACGTTTCCAATGTAAATTTCCACCTTTATATAGTGTAAAAAGACATCCTGAAACCTGGGCAGTCATTAATTTGATTGTCCAATATTTCCCATATGAGATAATGCCTCTCATAGCAAATGTGTACAGCGCGAGCTGAAAATGCATTTACAGCACTAAAAAAACAAACTTTTATAACAGCTAAACCAAACGTTTCCAATGTAAATTTCCACCTTTATATAGTGTAAAAAGACATCCTGAAGCCTGGGCAGCCATTAATTTGATTGTCCAATATTTCCCTTATGAGATAATGCCTCTCATAGCAAATGTGTACAGCGCGAGCTGAAAATGCATTTACAGCACTAAAAAACCAAACTTTTATAACAGCTAAACCAAACGTTTCCAATGTAAATTTCCACCTTTATATAGTGTAAAAAGACATCCTGAAGCCTGGGCAGTCATTAATTTGATTGTACAATATTTCCCTTATGAGATAATGCCTCTCATAGCAAATGTGCACAGCGCGAGCTGAAAATGCATTTACAGCACTAAAAAACCAAACTTTTATAACAGCTAAACCAAACGTTTCCAATGTAAATTTCCACCTTTATATAGTGTAGAAAGGCATCCTGAAGCCTGGAAAGTCATTAATTTGATTGTCCAGTATTTCCTTCATGAGATATTGCAACACTTAGAAAAAGTGTACAGCGCCAGCAGACAATGAATTTTCAGCACTAAAAAACGAAACTTCATTAACAGCTAAACCAAACGTTTCCAATGTAAATTTCCACATTTATAGAGTGTAAAAAGGCATCCTGAAGCCTGGGAAGTCATTAATTTGATTGTCCAGTATTTCCCTTATGAGATAATGCCTCACATAGCAAATGTGTACAGTGCGAGCTGAAAATGCATTTTCAGCACTAAAAAAACAAACTTTTATAACAGCTAAACCAAACGTTTCCAATGTAAATTTCCACCTTTATATGGTGTAAAAAGACATCCTGAAGCCTGGGCAGTCATTAATTTGATTGTCCAGTATTTCCCTTATGAGATAATGCCTCACATAGCAAATGTGTACAGCGCGAGCTGAAAATGCATTTACAGCACTAAAAAACCAAACTTTTATAACAGCTAAACCAAACGTTTCCAATGTAAATTTCCACCTTTATATAGTGTAGAAAGGCATCCTGAAGCCTGGAAAGTCATTAATTTGATTGTCCAGTATTTTCTTCATGAGATATTGCAACACTTAGAAAAAGTGTACAGCGCCAGCAGACAATGAATTTTCAGCACTAAAAAAACGAAACTTCATGAACAGCTAAACTAAACGTTTCCAATGTAAATTTCCACCTTTATATAGTGTAAAAAGACATCCTGAAGCCTGGGCAGTCATTAATTTGATTGTCCAATATTTCCCTTATGAGATAATGCCTCTCATAGCAAATGTGTACAGCGCGAGCTGAAAATGCATTTACAGCACTAAAAAACCAAACTTTTATAACAGCTAAACCAAACGTTTCCAATGTAAATTTCCACCTTTATATAGTGTAGAAAGGCATCCTGAAGCCTGGAAAGTCATTAATTTGATTGTCCAGTATTTCCTTCATGAGATATTGCAACACTTAGAAAAAGTGTACAGCGCCAGCAGACAATGAATTTTCAGCACTAAAAAAACGAAACTTCATTAACAGCTAAACCAAACGTTTCCAATGTAAATTTCCACATTTATAGAGTGTAAAAAGGCATCCTGAAGCCTGGGAAGTCATTAATTTGATTGTCCAGTATTTCCCTTATGAGATAATGCCTCACATAGCAAATGTGTACAGTGCGAGCTGAAAATGCATTTTCAGCACTAAAAAAACAAACTTTTATAACAGCTAAACCAAACGTTTCCAATGTAAATTTCCACCTTTATATGGTGTAAAAAGACATCCTGAAGCCTGGGCAGTCATTAATTTGATTGTCCAGTATTTCCCTTATGAGATAATGCCTCACATAGCAAATGTGTACAGCGCGAGCTGAAAATGCATTTACAGCACTAAAAAACCAAACTTTTATAACAGCTAAACCAAACGTTTCCAATGTAAATTTCCACCTTTATATAGTGTAGAAAGGCATCCTGAAGCCTGGAAAGTCATTAATTTGATTGTCCAGTATTTTCTTCATGAGATATTGCAACACTTAGAAAAAGTGTACAGCGCCAGCAGACAATGAATTTTCAGCACTAAAAAAACGAAACTTCATGAACAGCTAAACTAAACGTTTCCAATGTAAATTTCCACCTTTATATAGTGTAAAAAGACATCCTGAAGCCTGGGCAGTCATTAATTTGATTGTCCAATATTTCCCTTATGAGATAATGCCTCTCATAGCAAATGTGTACAGCGCGAGCTGAAAATGCATTTACAGCACTAAAAAACCAAACTTTTATAACAGCTAAACCAAACGTTTCCAATGTAAATTTCCACCTTTATATAGTGTAGAAAGGCATCCTGAAGCCTGGAAAGTCATTAATTTGATTGTCCAGTATTTCCTTCATGAGATATTGCAACACTTAGAAAAAGTGTACAGCGCCAGCAGACAATGAATTTTCAGCACTAAAAAAACGAAACTTCATTAACAGCTAAACCAAACGTTTCCAATGTAAATTTCCACATTTATAGAGTGTAAAAAGGCATCCTGAAGCCTGGGAAGTCATTAATTTGATTGTCCAGTATTTCCCTTATGAGATAATGCCTCACATAGCAAATGTGTACAGTGCGAGCTGAAAATGCATTTTCAGCACTAAAAAACCAAACTATTATAACAGCTAAACCAAACGTTTCCAATGTAAATTTCCACCTTTATATAGTGTAAAAAGACATCCTGAAGCCTGGGCAGTCATTAATTTGATTGTCCAGTATTTCCCTTATGAGATAATGCCTCACATAGCAAATGTGTACAGCGCGAGCTGAAAATGCATTTACAGCACTAAAAAAACAAACTTTTATAACAGCTAAACTTAAACGCTTCCAATGTAAATTTCCACCTTTATATAGTGTAAAAAGACATCCTGAAGCCTGGGCAGTCATTAATTTGATTGTCCAGTATTTCCCTTATGAGATAATGCCTCTCATAGCAAATGTGTACAGCGCGAGCTGAAAATGAATTTACAGCACTAAAAAACCAAACTTTTATAACAGCTAAACCAAACGTTTCCAATGTAAATTTCCACCTTTATATAGTGTAGAAAGGCATCCTGAAGCCTGGAAAGTCATTAATTTGATTGTCCAGTATTTTCTTCATGAGATATTGCAACACTTAGAAAAAGTGTACAGCGCCAGCAGACAATGAATTTTCAGCACTAAAAAAACGAAACTTCATTAACAGCTAAACTAAACGTTTCCAATGTAAATTTCCACCTTTATATAGAGTAAAAAGACATCCTGAAGCCTGGGCAGTCATTAATTTGATTGTCCAATATTTCCCTTATGAGATAATGCCTCTCATAGCAAATGTGTACAGCGCGAGCTGAAAATGCATTTACAGCACTAAAAAACCAAACTTTTATAACAGCTAAACCAAACGTTTCCAATGTAAATTTCCACCTTTATATAGTGTAGAAAGGCATCCTGAAGCCTGGAAAGTCATTAATTTGATTGTCCAGTATTTCCCTCATGAGATATTGCAACACTTAGAAAAAGTGTACAGCGCCAGCAGACAATGAATTTTCAGCACTAAAAAAACGAAACTTCATTAACAGCTAAACTAAACGTTTCCAAAGTAAATTTCCACCTTTATATAGTGTAAAAAGACATCCTGAAGCCTGGGCAGCCATTAATTTGATTGTCCAATATTTCCCTTATGAGATAATGCCTCTCATAGCAAATGTGTACAGCGCGAGCTGAAAATGCATTTACAGCACTAAAAAACCAAACTTTTATAACAGCTAAACCAAACGTTTCCAATGTAAATTTCCACCATTATATAGTGTAAAAAGACATCCTGAAGCCTGGGCAGTCATTAATTTGATTGTCCAATATTTCCCTTATGAGATAATGCCTCTCATAGCAAATGTGTACAGCGCGAGCTGAAAATGCATTTACAGCACTAAAAAACCAAACTTTTATGACAGCTAAACCAAACGTTTCCAATGTAAATTTCCACCTTTATATAGTGTAGAAAGGCATCCTGAAGCCTGGAAAGTCATTAATTTGATTGTCCAGTATTTCCTTCATGAGATATTGCAACACTTAGAAAAAGTGTACAGCGCCAGCAGACAATGAATTTTCAGCACTAAAAAAACGAAACTTCATTAACAGCTAAACCAAACGTTTCCAATGTAAATTTCCACATTTATAGAGTGTAAAAAGGCATCCTGAAGCCTGGGAAGTCATTAATTTGATTGTCCAGTATTTCCCTTATGAGATAATGCCTCACATAGCAAATGTGTACAGCGCGAGCTGAAAATGCATTTTCAGCACTAAAAAACCAAACTTTTATAACAGCTAAACCAAACGTTTCCAATGTAAATTTCCACCTTTATATAGTGTAAAAAGACATCCTGAAGCCTGGGCAGCCATTAATTTGATTGTCCAATATTTCCCTTATGAGATAATGCCTCTCATAGCAAATGTGTACAGCGCGAGCTGAAAATGCATTTTCAGCACTAAAAAACCAAACTTTTATAACAGCTAAACCAAACGTTTCCAATGTAAATTTCCACCTTTATATAGTGTAAAAAGACATCCTGAAGCCTGGGCAGTCATTAATTTGAGTGTCCAGTATTTCCCTTATGAGATAATGCCTCACATAGCAAATGTGTACAGCGCGAGCTGAAAATGCATTTACAGCACTAGAAAACAAACTTTTATAACAGCTAAACTTAACGTTTCCAATGTAAATTTCCACCTTTATATAGTGTAAAAAGACATCCTGAAGCCTGGGCAGTCATTAATTTGATTGTCCAGTATTTCCCTTATGAGATAATGCCTCACATAGCAAATGTGTACAGCGCGAGCTGAAAATGCATTTTCAGCACTAAAAAACCAAACTTTTATAACAGCTAAACCAAACGTTTCCAATGTAAATTTCCACCTTTATATGGTGTAGAAAGGCATCCTGAAGCCTGGAAAGTCATTAATTTGATTGTCCAGTATTTCCTTCATGAGATATTGCAACACTTAGAAAAAGTGTACAGCGCCAGCATACAATGAATTTTCAGCACTAAAAAAACGAAACTTCATTAACAGCTAAACCAAACGTTTCCAATGTAAATTTCCACATTTATAGAGTGTAAAAAGGCATCCTGAAGCCTGGGAAGTCATTAATTTGATTGTACAGTATTTCCCTTATGAGATAATGCCTCACATAGCAAATGTGTACAGTGCGAGCTGAAAATGCATTTTCAGCACTAAAAAACCAAACTTTTATAACAGCTAAACCAAACGTTTCCAATGTAAATTTCCACCTTTATATAGTGTAAAAAGACATCCTGAAGCCTGGGCAGTCATTAATTTGATTGTCCAGTATTTCCCTTATGAGATAATGCCTCACATAGCAAATGTGTACAGCGCCAGCAGACAATGAATTTTCAGCACTAAAAAAAACGAAACTTCATTAACAGCTAAACCAAACGTTTCCAATGTAAATTTCCACCTTTATATGGTGTAGAAAGGCATCCTGAAGCCTGGAAAGTCATTAATTTGATTGTCCAGTATTTCCTTCATGAGATATTGCAACACTTAGAAAAAGTGTACAGCGCCAGCATACAATGAATTTTCAGCACTAAAAAAACGAAACTTCATTAACAGCTAAACCAAACGTTTCCAATGTAAATTTCCACATTTATAGAGTGTAAAAAGGCATCCTGAAGCCTGGGAAGTCATTAATTTGATTGTCCAGTATTTCCCTTATGAGATAATGCCTCACATAGCAAATGTGTACAGTGCGAGCTGAAAATGCATTTTCAGCACTAAAAAACCAAACTTTTATAACAGCTAAACCAAACGTTTCCAATGTAAATTTCCACCTTTATATAGTGTAAAAAGACATCCTGAAGCCTGGGCAGTCATTAATTTGATTGTCCAGTATTTCCCTTATGAGATAATGCCTCTCATAGCAAATGTGTACAGCGCGAGCTGAAAATGCATTTACAGCACTAAAAAACCAAACTTTTATAACAGCTAAACCAAACGTTTCCAATGTAAATTTCCACCTTTATATAGTGTAGAAAGGCATCCTGAAGCCTGGAAAGTCATTAATTTGATTGTCCAGTATTTCCTTCATGAGATATTGCAACACTTAGAAAAAGTGTACAGCGCCAGCAGACAATGAATTTTCAGCACTAAAAAAACGAAACTTCATTAACAGCTAAACCAAACGTTTCCAATGTAAATTTCCACATTTATAGAGTGTAAAAAGGCATCCTGAAGCCTGGGAAGTCATTAATTTGATTGTCCAGTATTTCCTTCATGAGATATTGCAACACTTAGAAAAAGTGTACAGCGCAAGCAGACAATGAATTTTCAGCACTAAAAAAACGAAACTTCATTAACAGCTAAACCAAACGTTTTCAATGTAAATTTCCACATTTATATAGTGTAAAAAGGCATCCTGAAGCCTGGGAAGTCATTAATTTGATTGTCCAGTATTTCCCTTATGGGATAATGCCTCACATAGCAAATGTGTACAGCGCGAGCTGAAAATGCATTTACAGCACTAAAAAACCAAACTTTTATAACAGCTAAACCAAACGTTTCCAATGTAAATTTCCACCTTTATATAGTGTAAAAAGGCATCCTGAAGCCTGGAAAGTCATTAATTTGATTGTCCAGTATTTCCTTCATGAGATATTGCAACACTTAGAAAAAGTGTACAGCGCCAGCAGACAATGAATTTGCAGCACTAAAATAACGAAACTTCATTAACAGCTAAACCAAACGTTTCCGATGTAAATTTCCACATTTATATAGTGTAAAAAGGCATCCTGAAGCCTGGGAAGTCATTAATTTGATTGTCCAGTATTTCCTTCATGAGATATTGCAACACTTAGAAAAAGTGTACAGCGCCAGCAGACAAATGAATTTTCAGCACTAAAAAAACGAAACTTCATTAACAGCTAAACCAAACGTTTCCAATGTAAATTTCCACCTTTATATAGTGTAAAAAGACATCCTGAAGCCTGGGCAGCCATTAATTTGATTGTCCAATATTTCCCTTATGAGATAATGCCTCTCATAGCAAATGTGTACAGCGCGAGCTGAAAATGCATTTTCAGCACTAAAAAACCAAACTTTTATAACAGCTAAACCAAACGTTTCCAATGTAAATTTCCACCTTTATATAGTGTAAAAAGACATCCTGAAGCCTGGGCAGTCATTAATTTGATTGTCCAATATTTCCCTTATGAGATAATGCCTCACATAGCAAATGTGTACAGCGCGAGCTGAAAATGCATTGACAGCACTAAAAAAACAAACTTTTATAACAGCTAAACTAAACGTTTCCAATGTATATTTCCAACTTTATATAGTCTAAAAAGACATCCTGAAGCCTGGGAAGTCATTAATTTGATTGTCCAGTATTTCCCTTATGAGATAATGCCTCACATAGCAAATGTGTACAGTGCGAGCTGAAAATGCATTTTCAGCACTAAAAAACCAAACTTTTATAACAGCTAAACCAAACGTTTCCAATGTAAATTTCCACCTTTATATAGTGTAAAAAGACATCCTGAAGCCTGGGCAGTCATTAATTTGATTGTCCAGTATTTCCCTTATGAGATAATGCCTCACATAGCAAATGTGTACAGCGCGAGCTGAAAATGCATTTACAGCACTAAAAAACAAACTTTTATAACAGCTAAACTTAACGTTTCCAATGTAAATTTCCACCTTTATATAGTGTAAAAAGACATCCTGAAGCCTGGGCAGTCATTAATTTGATTGTCCAGTATTTCCCTTATGAGATAATGCCTCACATAGCAAATGTGTACAGCGCGAGCTGAAAATGCATTTTCAGCACTAAAAAACCAAACTTTTATAACAGCTAAACCAAACGTTTCCAATGTAAATTTCCACCTTTATATGGTGTAGAAAGGCATCCTGAAGCCTGGAAAGTCATTAATTTGATTGTCCAGTATTTCCTTCATGAGATATTGCAACACTTAGAAAAAGTGTACAGCGCCAGCATACAATGAATTTTCAGCACTAAAAAAACGAAACTTCATTAACAGCTAAACCAAACGTTTCCAATGTAAATTTCCACATTTATAGAGTGTAAAAAGGCATCCTGAAGCCTGGGAAGTCATTAATTTGATTGTCCAGTATTTCCCTTATGAGATAATGCCTCACATAGCAAATGTGTACAGTGCGAGCTGAAAATGCATTTTCAGCACTAAAAAACCAAACTTTTATAACAGCTAAACCAAACGTTTCCAATGTAAATTTCCACCTTTATATAGTGTAAAAAGACATCCTGAAGCCTGGGCAGTCATTAATTTGATTGTCCAGTATTTCCCTTATGAGATAATGCCTCTCATAGCAAATGTGTACAGCGCGAGCTGAAAATGCATTTACAGCACTAAAAAACCAAACTTTTATAACAGCTAAACCAAACGTTTCCAATGTAAATTTCCACCTTTATATAGTGTAGAAAGGCATCCTGAAGCCTGGAAAGTCATTAATTTGATTGTCCAGTATTTCCTTCATGAGATATTGCAACACTTAGAAAAAGTGTACAGCGCCAGCAGACAATGAATTTTCAGCACTAAAAAAACGAAACTTCATTAACAGCTAAACCAAACGTTTCCAATGTAAATTTCCACATTTATAGAGTGTAAAAAGGCATCCTGAAGCCTGGGAAGTCATTAATTTGATTGTCCAGTATTTCCTTCATGAGATATTGCAACACTTAGAAAAAGTGTACAGCGCAAGCAGACAATGAATTTTCAGCACTAAAAAAACGAAACTTCATTAACAGCTAAACCAAACGTTTTCAATGTAAATTTCCACATTTATATAGTGTAAAAAGGCATCCTGAAGCCTGGGAAGTCATTAATTTGATTGTCCAGTATTTCCCTTATGGGATAATGCCTCACATAGCAAATGTGTACAGCGCGAGCTGAAAATGCATTTACAGCACTAAAAAACCAAACTTTTATAACAGCTAAACCAAACGTTTCCAATGTAAATTTCCACCTTTATATAGTGTAAAAAGGCATCCTGAAGCCTGGAAAGTCATTAATTTGATTGTCCAGTATTTCCTTGCGTTGCGTTCAGGTCGCAGTCTCCCCAGGAGGCGTGGGTTCGAATCCCGCCTCTGACAGAGCCCATTGAAAGTACCAAGCAAGAACAAAGCAAACACAGTCATGAGAGCATTACCAGGTGCCAGGATGGCAGAGCGGTCTACGGCGTTGCGTTCAGGTCGCAGTCACCCCAGGAGGCGTGGGATCGAATCCCACCTCAGACAGAGCCCATTGAAAGTACCAAGCAATAACAAAGCAAACAAAGTCAAGAGAGCATTACCAGTTGCCAGGATGGCAGAGCGGTCTAAGGCGTTGCGTTCAGGTCGCAGACTCTCCAGGAGGCGTGGGTTCGAATCCCGCCTCAGACAATGCCCATTGAAAGTACCAAGCAAGAACAAAGCAAACACATTCAAGAGAGCATTACCAGATGCCAGGATGGCAGAGTGGTCTAAAAAACGAAACTTCATTAACAGCTAAACCAAACGTTTCCAATGTAAATTTCCACCTTTATATAGTGTAAAAAGACATCCTGAAGCCTGGGCAGTCATTAATTTGATTGTCCAATATTTCCCTTATGAGATAATGCCTCTCATAGCAAATGTGTACAGCGCGAGCATTTACAGCACTAAAAAAACCAAACTTTCATAACAGCTAAATCAAACGTTTTCCAATGTAAATTTCCACCTTTATATGGTGTAGAAAGGCATCCTGAAGCCTGGAAAGTCATTAATTTGATTGTCCAGTATTTCCTTCATGAGATATTGCAACAGTTAGAAAAAGTGTACAGAGCCAGCAGACAATGAATTTGCAGCACTAAAAAACGAAACTTCATTAACAGCTAAACCAAACGTTTCCAATGTAAATTTCCACCTTTATATAGTGTAAAAAGACATCCTGAAACCTGGGCAGTCATTAATTTGATTGTCCAATATTTCCCATATGAGATAATGCCTCTCATAGCAAATGTGTACAGCGCGAGCTGAAAATGCATTTACAGCACTAAAAAAACAAACTTTTATAACAGCTAAACCAAACGTTTCCAATGTAAATTTCCACCTTTATATAGTGTAAAAAGACATCCTGAAGCCTGGGCAGCCATTAATTTGATTGTCCAATATTTCCCTTATGAGATAATGCCTCTCATAGCAAATGTGTACAGCGCGAGCTGAAAATGCATTTACAGCACTAAAAAACCAAATTTTTATAACAGCTAAACCAAACGTTTCCAATGTAAATTTCCACCTTTATATAGTGTAAAAAGACATCCTGAAGCCTGGGCAGTCATTAATTTGATTGTCCAATATTTCCCTTATGAGATAATGCCTCTCATAGCAAATGTGTACAGCGCGAGCTGAAAATGCATTTACAGCACTAAAAAACCAAACTTTTATAACAGCTAAACCAAACGTTTCCAATGTAAATTTCCACCTTTATATAGTGTAGAAAGGCATCCTGAAGCCTGGAAAGTCATTAATTTGATTGTCCAGTATTTCCTTCATGAGATATTGCAACACTTAGAAAAAGTGTACAGCGCCAGCAGACAATGAATTTTCAGCACTAAAAAACGAAACTTCATTAACAGCTAAACCAAACGTTTCCAATGTAAATTTCCACATTTATAGAGTGTAAAAAGGCATCCTGAAGCCTGGGAAGTCATTAATTTGATTGTCCAGTATTTCCCTTATGAGATAATGCCTCACATAGCAAATGTGTACAGTGCGAGCTGAAAATGCATTTTCAGCACTAAAAAAACAAACTTTTATAACAGCTAAACCAAACGTTTCCAATGTAAATTTCCACCTTTATATGGTGTAAAAAGACATCCTGAAGCCTGGGCAGTCATTAATTTGATTGTCCAGTATTTCCCTTATGAGATAATGCCTCACATAGCAAATGTGTACAGCGCGAGCTGAAAATGCATTTACAGCACTAAAAAACCAAACTTTTATAACAGCTAAACCAAACGTTTCCAATGTAAATTTCCACCTTTATATAGTGTAGAAAGGCATCCTGAAGCCTGGAAAGTCATTAATTTGATTGTCCAGTATTTTCTTCATGAGATATTGCAACACTTAGAAAAAGTGTACAGCGCCAGCAGACAATGAATTTTCAGCACTAAAAAAACGAAACTTCATGAACAGCTAAACTAAACGTTTCCAATGTAAATTTCCACCTTTATATAGTGTAAAAAGACATCCTGAAGCCTGGGCAGTCATTAATTTGATTGTCCAATATTTCCCTTATGAGATAATGCCTCTCATAGCAAATGTGTACAGCGCGAGCTGAAAATGCATTTACAGCACTAAAAAACCAAACTTTTATAACAGCTAAACCAAACGTTTCCAATGTAAATTTCCACCTTTATATAGTGTAGAAAGGCATCCTGAAGCCTGGAAAGTCATTAATTTGATTGTCCAGTATTTCCTTCATGAGATATTGCAACACTTAGAAAAAGTGTACAGCGCCAGCAGACAATGAATTTTCAGCACTAAAAAAACGAAACTTCATTAACAGCTAAACCAAACGTTTCCAATGTAAATTTCCACATTTATAGAGTGTAAAAAGGCATCCTGAAGCCTGGGAAGTCATTAATTTGATTGTCCAGTATTTCCCTTATGAGATAATGCCTCACATAGCAAATGTGTACAGTGCGAGCTGAAAATGCATTTTCAGCACTAAAAAACCAAACTATTATAACAGCTAAACCAAACGTTTCCAATGTAAATTTCCACCTTTATATAGTGTAAAAAGACATCCTGAAGCCTGGGCAGTCATTAATTTGATTGTCCAGTATTTCCCTTATGAGATAATGCCTCACATAGCAAATGTGTACAGCGCGAGCTGAAAATGCATTTACAGCACTAAAAAAACAAACTTTTATAACAGCTAAACTTAAACGTTTCCAATGTAAATTTCCACCTTTATATAGTGTAAAAAGACATCCTGAAGCCTGGGCAGTCATTAATTTGATTGTCCAGTATTTCCCTTATGAGATAATGCCTCTCATAGCAAATGTGTACAGCGCGAGCTGAAAATGAATTTACAGCACTAAAAAACCAAACTTTTATAACAGCTAAACCAAACGTTTCCAATGTAAATTTCCACCTTTATATAGTGTAGAAAGGCATCCTGAAGCCTGGAAAGTCATTAATTTGATTGTCCAGTATTTTCTTCATGAGATATTGCAACACTTAGAAAAAGTGTACAGCGCCAGCAGACAATGAATTTTCAGCACTAAAAAAACGAAACTTCATTAACAGCTAAACTAAACGTTTCCAATGTAAATTTCCACCTTTATATAGAGTAAAAAGACATCCTGAAGCCTGGGCAGTCATTAATTTGATTGTCCAATATTTCCCTTATGAGATAATGCCTCTCATAGCAAATGTGTACAGCGCGAGCTGAAAATGCATTTACAGCACTAAAAAACCAAACTTTTATAACAGCTAAACCAAACGTTTCCAATGTAAATTTCCACCTTTATATAGTGTAGAAAGGCATCCTGAAGCCTGGAAAGTCATTAATTTGATTGTCCAGTATTTCCCTCATGAGATATTGCAACACTTAGAAAAAGTGTACAGCGCCAGCAGACAATGAATTTTCAGCACTAAAAAAACGAAACTTCATTAACAGCTAAACTAAACGTTTCCAAAGTAAATTTCCACCTTTATATAGTGTAAAAAGACATCCTGAAGCCTGGGCAGCCATTAATTTGATTGTCCAATATTTCCCTTATGAGATAATGCCTCTCATAGCAAATGTGTACAGCGCGAGCTGAAAATGCATTTACAGCACTAAAAAACCAAACTTTTATAACAGCTAAACCAAACGTTTCCAATGTAAATTTCCACCATTATATAGTGTAAAAAGACATCCTGAAGCCTGGGCAGTCATTAATTTGATTGTCCAATATTTCCCTTATGAGATAATGCCTCTCATAGCAAATGTGTACAGCGCGAGCTGAAAATGCATTTACAGCACTAAAAAACCAAACTTTTATGACAGCTAAACCAAACGTTTCCAATGTAAATTTCCACCTTTATATAGTGTAGAAAGGCATCCTGAAGCCTGGAAAGTCATTAATTTGATTGTCCAGTATTTCCTTCATGAGATATTGCAACACTTAGAAAAAGTGTACAGCGCCAGCAGACAATGAATTTTCAGCACTAAAAAAACGAAACTTCATTAACAGCTAAACCAAACGTTTCCAATGTAAATTTCCACATTTATAGAGTGTAAAAAGGCATCCTGAAGCCTGGGAAGTCATTAATTTGATTGTCCAGTATTTCCCTTATGAGATAATGCCTCACATAGCAAATGTGTACAGCGCGAGCTGAAAATGCATTTTCAGCACTAAAAAACCAAACTTTTATAACAGCTAAACCAAACGTTTCCAATGTAAATTTCCACCTTTATATAGTGTAAAAAGACATCCTGAAGCCTGGGCAGCCATTAATTTGATTGTCCAATATTTCCCTTATGAGATAATGCCTCTCATAGCAAATGTGTACAGCGCGAGCTGAAAATGCATTTTCAGCACTAAAAAACCAAACTTTTATAACAGCTAAACCAAACGTTTCCAATGTAAATTTCCACCTTTATATAGTGTAAAAAGACATCCTGAAGCCTGGGCAGTCATTAATTTGATTGTCCAGTATTTCCCTTATGAGATAATGCCTCACATAGCAAATGTGTACAGCGCGAGCTGAAAATGCATTTACAGCACTAAAAAACAAACTTTTATAACAGCTAAACTTAACGTTTCCAATGTAAATTTCCACCTTTATATAGTGTAAAAAGACATCCTGAAGCCTGGGCAGTCATTAATTTGATTGTCCAGTATTTCCCTTATGAGATAATGCCTCACATAGCAAATGTGTACAGCGCGAGCTGAAAATGCATTTTCAGCACTAAAAAACCAAACTTTTATAACAGCTAAACCAAACGTTTCCAATGTAAATTTCCACCTTTATATGGTGTAGAAAGGCATCCTGAAGCCTGGAAAGTCATTAATTTGATTGTCCAGTATTTCCTTCATGAGATATTGCAACACTTAGAAAAAGTGTACAGCGCCAGCATACAATGAATTTTCAGCACTAAAAAAACGAAACTTCATTAACAGCTAAACCAAACGTTTCCAATGTAAATTTCCACATTTATAGAGTGTAAAAAGGCATCCTGAAGCCTGGGAAGTCATTAATTTGATTGTACAGTATTTCCCTTATGAGATAATGCCTCACATAGCAAATGTGTACAGTGCGAGCTGAAAATGCATTTTCAGCACTAAAAAACCAAACTTTTATAACAGCTAAACCAAACGTTTCCAATGTAAATTTCCACCTTTATATAGTGTAAAAAGACATCCTGAAGCCTGGGCAGTCATTAATTTGATTGTCCAGTATTTCCCTTATGAGATAATGCCTCACATAGCAAATGTGTACAGCGCCAGCAGACAATGAATTTTCAGCACTAAAAAAAACGAAACTTCATTAACAGCTAAACCAAACGTTTCCAATGTAAATTTCCACCTTTATATGGTGTAGAAAGGCATCCTGAAGCCTGGAAAGTCATTAATTTGATTGTCCAGTATTTCCTTCATGAGATATTGCAACACTTAGAAAAAGTGTACAGCGCCAGCATACAATGAATTTTCAGCACTAAAAAAACGAAACTTCATTAACAGCTAAACCAAACGTTTCCAATGTAAATTTCCACATTTATAGAGTGTAAAAAGGCATCCTGAAGCCTGGGAAGTCATTAATTTGATTGTCCAGTATTTCCCTTATGAGATAATGCCTCACATAGCAAATGTGTACAGTGCGAGCTGAAAATGCATTTTCAGCACTAAAAAACCAAACTTTTATAACAGCTAAACCAAACGTTTCCAATGTAAATTTCCACCTTTATATATTGTAAAAAGACATCCTGAAGCCTGGGCAGTCATTAATTTGATTGTCCAGTATTTCCCTTATGAGATAATGCCTCTCATAGCAAATGTGTACAGCGCGAGCTGAAAATGCATTTACAGCACTAAAAAACCAAACTTTTATAACAGCTAAACCAAACGTTTCCAATGTAAATTTCCACCTTTATATAGTGTAGAAAGGCATCCTGAAGCCTGGAAAGTCATTAATTTGATTGTCCAGTATTTCCTTCATGAGATATTGCAACACTTAGAAAAAGTGTACAGCGCCAGCAGACAATGAATTTTCAGCACTAAAAAAACGAAACTTCATTAACAGCTAAACCAAACGTTTCCAATGTAAATTTCCACATTTATAGAGTGTAAAAAGGCATCCTGAAGCCTGGGAAGTCATTAATTTGATTGTCCAGTATTTCCTTCATGAGATATTGCAACACTTAGAAAAAGTGTACAGCGCAAGCAGACAATGAATTTTCAGCACTAAAAAAACGAAACTTCATTAACAGCTAAACCAAACGTTTTCAATGTAAATTTCCACATTTATATAGTGTAAAAAGGCATCCTGAAGCCTGGGAAGTCATTAATTTGATTGTCCAGTATTTCCCTTATGGGATAATGCCTCACATAGCAAATGTGTACAGCGCGAGCTGAAAATGCATTTACAGCACTAAAAAACCAAACTTTTATAACAGCTAAACCAAACGTTTCCAATGTAAATTTCCACCTTTATATAGTGTAAAAAGGCATCCTGAAGCCTGGAAAGTCATTAATTTGATTGTCCAGTATTTCCTTCATGAGATATTGCAACACTTAGAAAAAGTGTACAGCGCCAGCAGACAATGAATTTGCAGCACTAAAAAACGAAACTTCATTAACAGCTAAACCAAACGTTTCCGATGTAAATTTCCACATTTATATAGTGTAAAAAGGCATCCTGAAGCCTGGGAAGTCATTAATTTGATTGTCCAGTATTTCCTTCATGAGATATTGCAACACTTAGAAAAAGTGTACAGCGCCAGCAGACAAATGAATTTTCAGCACTAAAAAAACGAAACTTCATTAACAGCTAAACCAAACGTTTCCAATGTAAATTTCCACCTTTATATAGTGTAAAAAGACATCCTGAAGCCTGGGCAGCCATTAATTTGATTGTCCAATATTTCCCTTATGAGATAATGCCTCTCATAGCAAATGTGTACAGCGCGAGCTGAAAATGCATTTTCAGCACTAAAAAACCAAACTTTTATAACAGCTAAACCAAACGTTTCCAATGTAAATTTCCACCTTTATATAGTGTAAAAAGACATCCTGAAGCCTGGGCAGTCATTAATTTGATTGTCCAGTATTTCCCTTATGAGATAATGCCTCACATAGCAAATGTGTACAGTGCGAGCTGAAAATGCATTTTCAGCACTAAAAAACCAAACTTTTATAACAGCTAAACCAAACGTTTCCAATGTAAATTTCCACCTTTATATAGTGTAAAAAGACATCCTGAAGCCTGGGCAGTCATTAATTTGATTGTCCAGTATTTCCCTTATGAGATAATGCCTCACATAGCAAATGTGTACAGCGCGAGCTGAAAATGCATTTACAGCACTAAAAAACAAACTTTTATAACAGCTAAACTTAACGTTTCCAATGTAAATTTCCACCTTTATATAGTGTAAAAAGACATCCTGAAGCCTGGGCAGTCATTAATTTGATTGTCCAGTATTTCCCTTATGAGATAATGCCTCACATAGCAAATGTGTACAGCGCGAGCTGAAAATGCATTTTCAGCACTAAAAAAACAAACTTTTATAACAGCTAAACCAAACGTTTCCAATGTAAATTTCCACCTTTATATGGTGTAGAAAGGCATCCTGAAGCCTGGAAAGTCATTAATTTGATTGTCCAGTATTTCCTTCATGAGATATTGCAACACTTAGAAAAAGTGTACAGCGCCAGCATACAATGAATTTTCAGCACTAAAAAAACGAAACTTCATTAACAGCTAAACCAAACGTTTCCAATGTAAATTTCCACATTTATAGAGTGTAAAAAGGCATCCTGAAGCCTGGGAAGTCATTAATTTGATTGTCCAGTATTTCCCTTATGAGATAATGCCTCACATAGCAAATGTGTACAGTGCGAGCTGAAAATGCATTTTCAGCACTAAAAAACCAAACTTTTATAACAGCTAAACCAAACGTTTCCAATGTAAATTTCCACCTTTATATAGTGTAAAAAGACATCCTGAAGCCTGGGCAGTCATTAATTTGATTGTCCAGTATTTCCCTTATGAGATAATGCCTCTCATAGCAAATGTGTACAGCGCGAGCTGAAAATGCATTTACAGCACTAAAAAACCAAACTTTTATAACAGCTAAACCAAACGTTTCCAATGTAAATTTCCACCTTTATATAGTGTAGAAAGGCATCCTGAAGCCTGGAAAGTCATTAATTTGATTGTCCAGTATTTCCTTCATGAGATATTGCAACACTTAGAAAAAGTGTACAGCGCCAGCAGACAATGAATTTTCAGCACTAAAAAAACGAAACTTCATTAACAGCTAAACCAAACGTTTCCAATGTAAATTTCCACATTTATAGAGTGTAAAAAGGCATCCTGAAGCCTGGGAAGTCATTAATTTGATTGTCCAGTATTTCCTTCATGAGATATTGCAACACTTAGAAAAAGTGTACAGCGCAAGCAGACAATGAATTTTCAGCACTAAAAAAACGAAACTTCATTAACAGCTAAACCAAACGTTTTCAATGTAAATTTCCACATTTATATAGTGTAAAAAGGCATCCTGAAGCCTGGGAAGTCATTAATTTGATTGTCCAGTATTTCCCTTATGGGATAATGCCTCACATAGCAAATGTGTACAGCGCGAGCTGAAAATGCATTTACAGCACTAAAAAACCAAACTTTTATAACAGCTAAACCAAACGTTTCCAATGTAAATTTCCACCTTTATATAGTGTAAAAAGGCATCCTGAAGCCTGGAAAGTCATTAATTTGATTGTCCAGTATTTCCTTCATGAGATATTGCAACACTTAGAAAAAGTGTACAGCGCCAGCAGACAATGAATTTGCAGCACTAAAAAAACGAAACTTCATTAACAGCTAAACCAAACGTTTCCGATGTAAATTTCCACATTTATATAGTGTAAAAAGGCATCCTGAAGCCTGGGAAGTCATTAATTTGATTGTCCAGTATTTCCTTCATGAGATATTGCAACACTTAGAAAAAGTGTACAGCGCCAGCAGACAAATGAATTTGCAGCACTAAAAAAACGAAACTTCATTAACAGCTAAACCAAACGTTTCCAATGTAAATTTCCACCTTTATATAGTGTAGAAAGGCATCCTGAAGCCTGGAAAGTCATTAATTTGATTGTCCAGTATTTCCTTCATGAGATATTGCAACACTTAGAAAAAGTGTACAGCGCCAGCAGACAATGAATTTTCAGCACTAAAAAAACGAAACTTCATTAACAGCTAAACCAAACGTTTCCAATGTAAATTTCCACATTTATATAGTGTAAAAAGGTCTCCTGAAGCCTGGGAAGTCATTAATTTGATTGTCCAGCATTTCCATTATGAGATAATGCCTCACATAGCAAATGTGTACAGCGCGAGCTGAAAATGCATTTACAGCACTAAAAAACCAAACTTTTATAACAGCTAAACCAAACGTTTCCAATGTAAATTTCCACCTTTATATAGTGTAGAAAGGCATCCTGAAGCCTGGGAAGTCATTAATTTGATTGTCCAGTATTTCCTTCATGAGATATTGCAACACTTAGAAAAAGTGTACAGCGCCAGCAGACAAATGAATTTGCAGCACTAAAAAAACGAAACTTCATTAACAGCTAAACCAAACGTCTCCAATGTAAATTTCCACATTTATAGAGTGTAAAAAGGCATCCTGAAGCCTGGGAAGTCATTAATTTGATTTTCCAGTATTTCCCTTATGAGATAATGCCTCACATAGCAAATGTGTACAGTGCGAGCTGAAAATGCATTTTCAGCACTAAAAAAACAAACTTTTATAACAGCTAAACCAAACGTTTCCAATGTAAATTTCCACCTTTATATAGTGTAAAAAGACATCCTGAAGCCTGGGCAGTCATTAATTTGATTGTCCAGTATTTCCCTGATGAGATAATGCCTCACATAGCAAATGTGTACAGCGCGAGCTGAAAATGCATTTACAGCACTAAAAAAAACAAACTTTTATAACAGCTAAACTAAACGTTTCCAATGTAAATTTCCACCTTTATATAGTGTAAAAAGACATCCTGAAGCCTGGGCAGTCATTAATTTGATTGTCCAATATTTCCCTTATGAGATAATGCCTCTCATAGCAAATGTGTACAGCGCGAGCTGAAAATTTACAGCACTAAAAAACCAAACTTTTATAACAGCTAAACCAAACGTTTCCAATGTAAATTTCCACCTTTATATAGTGTAAAAAGGCATCCTGAAGCCTGGAAAGTCATTAATTTGATTGTCCAGTATTTCCTTCATGAGATAATGCCTCACATAGCAAATGTGAACAGTGCGAGCTGAAAATGCATTTTCAGCACTAAAAAAACGAAACTTCATTAACAGCTAAACTAAACGTTTCCAATGTAAATTTCCACCTTTATATAGTGTAAAAAGACATCCTGAAGCCTGGGCAGTCATTAATTTGATTGTCCAATATTTCCCTTATGAGATAATGCCTCTCATAGCAAATGTGTACAGCGCGAGCTGAAAATGCATTTACAGCACTAAAAAAACAAACTTTTATAACAGCTAAACTTAAACGTTTCCAATGTAAATTTCCACCTTTATATAGTGTAAAAAGACATCCTGAAGCCTGGGCAGTCATTAATTTGATTGTCCAGTATTTCCCTTATGAGATAATGCCTCTCATAGCAAATGTGTACAGCGCGAGCTGAAAATGCATTTACAGCACTAAAAAACCAAACTTTTATAACAGCTAAACCAAACGTTTCCAATGTAAATTTGCACCTTTATATAGTGTAGAAAGGAATCCTGAAGCCTGGAAAGTCATTAATTTGATTGTCCAGTATTTCCTTCATGAGATATTGCAACACTTAGAAAAAGTGTACAGCGCCAGCAGACAATGAATTTTCAGCACTAAAAAAACGAAACTTCATTAACAGCTAAACCAAACGTTTCCAATGTAAATTTCCACATTTATAGAGTGTAAAAAGGCATCCTGAAGCCTGGGAAGACATTAATTTGATTGTCCAGTATTTCCTTCATGAGATATTGCAACACTTAGAAAAAGTGTACAGCGCAAGCAGACAATGAATTTTCAGCACTAAAAAAACGAAACTTCATTAACAGCTAAACCAAACGTTTTCAATGTAAATTTCCACATTTATATAGTGTAAAAAGGCATCCTGAAGCCTGGGAAGTCATTAATTTGATTGTCCAGTATTTCCCTTATGGGATAATGCCTCACATAGCAAATGTGTACAGCGCGAGCTGAAAATGCATTTACAGCACTAAAAAACCAAACTTTTATAACAGCTAAACCAAACGTTTCCAATGTAAATTTCCACCTTTATATAGTGTAAAAAGGCATCCTGAAGCCTGGAAAGTCATTAATTTGATTGTCCAGTATTTCCTTCTTGAGATATTGCAACACTTAGAAAAAGTGTACAGCGCCAGCAGACAATGAATTTGCAGCACTAAAAAAACGAAACTTCATTAACAGCTAAACCAAACGTTTCCGATGTAAATTTCCACATTTATATAGTGTAAAAAGGCATCCTGAAGCCTGGGAAGTCATTAATTTGATTGTCCAGTATTTCCTTCATGAGATATTGTAACACTTAGAAAAAGTGTACAGCGCCAGCAGACAAATGAATTTGCAGCACTAAAAAAACGAAACTTCATTAACAGCTAAACCAAACGTTTCCAATGTAAATTTCCACCTTTATATCGTGTAGAAAGGCATCCTGAAGCCTGGAAAGTCATTAATTTGATTGTCCAGTATTTCCTTCATGAGATATTGCAACACTTAGAAAAAGTGTACAGCGCCAGCAGACAATGAATTTTCAGCACTAAAAAAACGAAACTTCATTAACAGCTAAACCAAACGTTTCCAATGTAAATATCCACATTTATAGAGTGTAAAAAGGCATCCTGAAGCCTGGGAAGTCATTAATTTGATTGTCCAGTATTTCCCTTATGAGATAATGCCTCTCATAGCAAATGTGTACAGCGCGAGCTGAAAATGCATTTACAGCACTAAAAAAACAAACTTTTATAACAGCTAAACCAAACGTTTCCAATGTAAATTTCCACCATTATATAGTGTAGAAAGGCATCCTGAAGCCTGGAAAGTCATTAATTTGATTTTCCAGTATTTCCTTCATGAGATAATGCCTCACATAGCACATGTGAACAGTGCGAGCTGAAAATGCATTTTCAGCACTAAAAAAACGAAACTTCATTAACAGCTAAACTAAACGTTTCCAATGTAAATTTCCACCTTTATATAGTGTAAAAAGACATCCTGAAGCCTGGGCAGTCATTAATTTGATTGTCCAATATTTCCCTTATGAGATAATGCCTCTCATAGCAAATGTGTACAGCGCGAGCTGAAAATGCATTTACAGCACTAAAAAACCAAACTTTTATAACAGCTAAACCAAACGTTTCCAATGTAAATTTCCACCTTTATATAGTGTAAAAAGGCATCCTGAAGCCTGGAAAGTCATTAATTTGATTGTCCAATATTTCCCTTATGAGATAATGCCTCTCATAGCAAATGTGTACAGCGCGAGCTGAAAATGCATTTACAGCACTAAAAAAACAAACTTTTATAACAGCTAAACCAAACGTTTCCAATGTAAATTTCCACCTTTATATAGTGTAAAAAGGCATCCTGAAGCCTGGGAAGTCATTAATTTGATTGTCCAGTATTTCCTTCATGAGATATTGCCTCACATAGCAAATGTGTACAGCGCGAGCTGAGAATGCATTTACAGCACGAAAAAAACAAACTTTTATAACAGCTAAACCAAACGTTTCCAATGTAAATTTCCACATTTATATAGTGTAAAAAGGCATCCTGAAGCCTGGGAAGTCATTAATTTGATTGTCCAGTATTTCCCTTATGAGATAATGCCTCACATAGCAAATGTGTACAGCGCGAGCTGAAAATGCATTTACAGCACTAAAAAACCAAACTTTATAACAGCTAAACCAAACGTGTCCAATGTAAATTTCCACCTTTATATAGTGTAGAAAGGCATCCTGAAGCCTGGAAAGTCATTAATTTGATTGTCCAGTATTTCCCTTATGAGATAATGCCTCACATAGCAAATGTGTACAGTGCGAGCTGAAAATGCATTTACAGCACGAAAAAAACAAACTTTTATAACAGCTAAACCAAACGTTTCCAAAGTAAATTTCCACATTTATATAGTGTAAAAAGGCATCTTGAAGCCTGGGAAGTCATTAATTTGATTGTCCAGTATTTCCCTTATGAGATAATGCCTCACATAGCAAATGTGTACAGCGCGAGCTGAAAATGCATTTACAGCACTAAAAAACCAAACTTTATAACAGCTAAACCAAACTTGTCCAATGTAAATTTCCACCTTTATATAGTGTAGAAAGGCATCCTGAAGCCTGGAAAGTCATTAATTTGATTGTCCAGTATTTCCTTCATGAGATATTGCCTCACATAGCAAATGTGTACAGCGCGAGCTGAAAATGCATTTACAGCACTAAAAAACCAAACTTTTATAACAGCTAAACCAAACGTTTCCAATGTAAATTTCCACCTTTATATAGTGTAAAAAGGCATCCTGAAGCCTGGGAAGTCATTAATTTGATTGTCCAGTATTTCCCTAATGAGATAATGCCTCACATAGCAAATGTGTACAGCGCGAGCTGAAAATGCATTTACAGCACTAAAAAAACAAACTTTTATAACAGCTAAACCAAACGTTTCCAATGTAAATTTCCACCTTTATATAGTGTAAAAAGGCATCCTGAAGCCTGGGAAGTCATTAATTTGATTGTCCAGTATTTCCCTTATGAGATAATGCCTCACATAGCAAATGTGTACAGCGCGAGCTGAGAATGCATTTACAGCACTAAAAAACCAAACTTTTATAACAGCTAAACCAAACGTTTCCAATGTAAATTTCCACCTTTATATAGTGTAGAAAGGCATCCTGAAGCCTGGAAAGTCATTAATTTGATTGTCCAGTATTTCCTTCTTGAGATATTGCAACACTTGGAAAAAGTGTACAGCGCCAGCAGACAATGAATTTGCAGCACTAAAAAAACGAAACTTCATTAACAGCTAAACAAACGTTTCCAATGTAAATTTCCACATTTATATAGTGTAAAAAGGCATCCTGAAGCCTGGGAAGTCATTAATTTCTTTGTCCAGTATTTCCTTCATGAGATACAGCAACACTTAGAAAAAGTCTGTGTGACAGCCTGGAGAGACTGCTGACAGGAGGGAATAGACCCCACTGGGGCTGACATGGGCTAGCTACCCATGCTGGCAGTCTCTGACACTGTGTTCAGTTTGTTGGAGACACCCGCCAAGTGCTACAGAAAGTCTACAAAGAATGACACCCCTACAGCCTGCGAGAGCGGGGGCGCAAGATGGCTCAATGACTGACCACACGGTTACAGACCTAGGAACAAACATGACTACGAGCAAGAACACGGTGCATGAGACAATGGCAGCAGGACACTCACTTCAGGTCTGCACCTGTGGCTGGGCAAAAGTAACATCAGTTACAGGGTTGAAGATCCACCAAGGAAAGAAGCGGTGTTTGGGAAATCCGAGTCAAGGGCCTCGCATTGACCAATACTTCTTACAAAGTAATGCGTCAAATCAGTCGAGTGAAGCACAGCGATGGGAAAAAACCCAAAGTTCGCAGAGCATCAGCCCCCCTGTCACTGAGGAGGGTATTATAAACACAGAATTGCAGGAGGTAGAACCCACCCAGCCACAGAGACCTCCCAAAGAGAACAAGATCAAAGGGCACAGACAGAGTGTGAGGTGGCCCAAAACTATTGAGAAGAGAGAGTGGGAAACCGTCAATAACGACCTGGTGAAAATCTTGGAGCAACAAGTGGGCACTGCAGAGAGAAAGCTGGAACACATCGGTGACATCATCTACCACTATGGAGAGGAGCGCTTTGGAGTGAACAGCTGGAAAACCACCAACAAAATACCACCACCAACCAAACCTAGGAGGCAACAAGAGATAGAGAGACTGATCAGGGAAAGAAGGGACCTGCGGAAACAGTGGAGAAAAGCCTCTGATCCAGAGAGAGAAGGTCTCATGCTGCTCCATGGGGACATCAAGCTCCGGTTGAAAACCTTACGAAGAGCAGAGAACTTGAGGAAACTTCGCAGGAAGAAGGAACACACAAGAACCCGGTTCTATAAAAATCCCTTCAAGTTTGTCAAAGATCTCTTCGCTAAGGACAAAAGCGGGTTCCTGCAAACTTCAAAGAAGGAACTTGAAGAGCACCTGGAAAAGGTCTACCAAGACACGAAAAGGCATGAACAGCTAGCCATCCCACATGATATCCCCCCCATTCGACCACCAGAGGTCAACATCGAGACCGGCCCTCCAAAATGGAAAGAAGTGGAGAACATGGTGGGCGTGCAAGATCAGGATCTGCACCAGGACCAAATGGAGTGCCATATAAGCTCTACAAGAACTCACCAGATGTCCTACGCTATCTTTGGAGGCTAATGAGAATCGTCTGGCAGAAGGGGATAATACCAAAGGCATGGCGAAGGGCTGGAGGTGTACTAATTCCAAAAGAGAAGGACGCAGATATCAGTCAATTTCGGCCAATCAGCCTTCTCAACGTTGAAGGGAAAATCTTTTTCAGCGTCTTGACACACACCACCTACCTGGAGAAAAAACGAGTACATTGACACATCCGTACAAAAGGCTGGAATTTCTGGATTCTCTGGCTGCTTGGAGCACACCAGTATGATCTGGCATCAGATTCAAGCAGCGAAGAAGAACAAAGGGGATCTTCATGTCATCTTTCTCGACCTAGCCAATGCCTTTGGTTCAGTTCCGCATAGCCTTCTCTGGGAGTCCTTCAACTTCTTCCGCGTTCCAACATCCATCACTACCTTGGTAAAATCCTACTTTGAAGACCTGCAGCTGTGCTTCACAACACCCGACTTCAAAACATCATGGCAGCAAGTAGAAGTAGGCATCATGGCAGGTTGCACGATCTCACCCCTGGCCTTTACAATGGCCATGGAGGTCATCATCAGGGCCTCAAAATGGGTGGCGGGGTGAGCGAACCAGGAACGGGATCCGCCTTCCACCGTCCGAGCATATATGGACGACATGACCACTCTGACCACCACTGCAGCTTGCACCAGGTGGCTACTTGGTAAGCTGCAGGAAAACATCAGCTGGGCCCGGATGAAAATCAAGCCGAACAAGTCACGTAGCATCTCGATAATCAAGGGAGAGCTAAAAGACGTGAAGTTCTGCATTGGTGACGAACCAATACCAACGGTGGCAGAACAACCTGTCAAAAGCCTGGGCAGATGGTATGACTCAAGTCTTAAGGATAAAGACCAGGTGCAGCAGCTAAGACAGGATATCATCAACGACCTGAACAACATCAACAAGACTCCACTACCAGGGAAGCTCAAGCTCTGGTGTCTGCAATTTGGGCTTCTCCCTCTCGTGATGTGGCCACTCACTGTCTACGAGGTCCCACTAACAACTGTGGAGAAGATGGAGCGAGCCATCACAGTATATGTGAAACAGTGGCTTGGTGTCCCACGCTGTCTGAATAACATCAGCCTCTATGGCAAAGGAGTCCTCGAACTGCCCATCACAAGTCTCACTGAAGAATACAAGTGCTCTAAAGTGAGACTACAGATGACGCTGACGGACTCCAGAGACCGGACCATCCGTGAAACGGCACCACCCCTGTCAACTGCACGGAAATGGACACCATCCAGTGCAGTGCAGCATGCCACAGCAGCCCTGAGGCACAGCGATATTGTGGGACACGTCCAGAGGGGAAGAGGAGGCTTTGGCCTTACAGCAAGCAAACCAACTTGGTGTAAGGCCTCAACCGCAGAGAGGAAAAAAATGGTCGTGGAGGAGGTGCGCCGCCAGGAAGAGGCTGAAAGGTCTGCAAAGGCTGTCTCGCTTGCCAAGCAGGGACAGTGGATGAGGTGGGAAGGCCTGGAGAAAAGAAAGCTTGGCTGGAGGGATCTCTGGGAGATGGAAGCTAGCAACATCAGCTTCATCATCAGAGCTACCAATGACGTGCTGCCATCCCCAAAAAACCTCCACCAGTGGTATGGCGAAGATCCAACCTGTGCCCTCTGCCCAACACCAGCAACTCTCAAACACATCCTGACTGGTTGTAAGACCAGCCTCACACAAGGCCGCTATACCTGGAGGCACAACCAGGTCCTCAAGAGCTTGGCAGCAGTGCTTGAAAGCAAGAGAACTACCATCAACTCCTTGCCCTTAAGAGCCACCACTACCATTACAGCACCAAAATTTGTCCGAGAGGGACAGGAAAAGCCCAACCATCCTTTTCTCAAGCCAGAAGTTGGTCAGCTAACCAAGGCTCGGGATTGGAAGATGCTGGTCGATATAGGTCAGCAACTAATCTTCCCAGCAGAGATTGCAACCACCACCCTAAGACCAGACTTAGTGCTGTGGTCGCATTCATTGAAGACTGTCTACATTGCAGAGCTCACAGTCCCGTGGGAAAATGCAGTTGAAGAGGCCTATGAGCGTAAGAAGTTGCGCTACACTGAACTGGCGGCGGACGCACAACAACGAGGGTGGAAAGCCAAGGTCTATCCCGTCGAAGTTGGATGCAGAGGGTTTCTGGCCTCATCAACCATCAAGCTGCTGAAAGACCTGGGAATCCATGGACAGGCTCTGCGGCACACAGTCAGATCGCTCTCTAAAGCGGCTGAAAGAAGCAGCCAGTGGATCTGGATGAAGAGGAAGGACCCCTACTGGGCTCATAGATCAGCAACATGACCCCCGTCCCCCCTCCCCATCCCACCACTAATCTGCGTCATCCCACTTGAGTACCCAGGGCAGAACCATCCACCACAGTTAATTGGGCATGGGACACAAGCGCGGGCGTGATCAACCGGCCGCTGGCCACCATCGATGAGGGTGTCTAGTGATAAAGGCCGAAACACCCAGTGATTTGATGGAACACTACTGACGATGTGTCCCAAATTGACATCTTTCCCATTCCAACCATGAGACACAACCCCCATGCCACTCTCCATAGCAAGCCTAACCTCATGAGAATACCATCTATCGGCACAATGGACAGTTTACCATCACGTCCATGTTTTTATGATTCTGCTATGTGAGGCATTATCTCATAAGGGAAATACTGGACAATCAAATTAATGACTGTCCAGGCTTCAGGATGTCTTTTTCCACGATATAAAGGTGGAATCTTTCATTGGAAACGTTTGGTTTAGCTGTTATAGAAGTTTGGGTTTTTATTGTGCTGCAAATGCATTTTCAGCTTGCGCTGTGCACATTTGCAAAGTGAGGCAATATCTCATAAGGGAAATACTGGACAATCAAATTAATGACTGTCCAGTCTTCAGTATGTCAGTTTACACTATATAAAGGAAGAAATTCACATTGGAAACGTTGAATTAAGCTGTTATAGAAATGTGGTAGTTTAGTACTGCAAATGCATTTTCAGCTCGCGCTGTACACATTTTCAAAGTGAAGCATTATCTCATGAGGGAAAGACTGGACAATCAAATTAATGACTGTCCAGTCTTCAGTATGTCAGTTTACACTATTGTTAGGTTGAAGATATATTTTATCCCATATTTTACTCTATTAGTATTGCAAAAGAATTGTTCCACAGCGTGACCTATGTTTGACCATATGGATGAGAAGACTTCAAGAGAAGCGGATGCCTGAAGACTGGATCAACGTCTACAACATCAAAGGAGGTGTGCCGAGACACACCTCTGAAACAAAAGGACTGAGACTTTAGTGCCAGAGCACTAAAAGGCATATCTGCCTTTTCAATCAGTAAATGACTGCCATTGATGTCTGTCTTTCCTCTTGTGTCTGAAATGTTTACATGTTCCTGCTGGTGCTCCCCCCTTCATCCCTTAGTGCAAATACATTGTATTGTTTAGGGACTTCCCAAATAAAATAGAGGGCTCGGCGGAGTGTGCTCCAGAACGAAGTTGGAGATGTAACTGAGCACACCTCCGTTCGTTCTCCTCGCGAGTAAAAGATCAACTCTTGTCTTCCTTTCATTCATTTTGCCTTTGTTCAGTGAATGCTTAGGTGATTGAACCTGACATTTTTTTGGTCCTTCGAGCGGGAAGCCAAGATACCTGAGGATTCCAGCGGGTGTGGTGAACTCCAGAAAGACCATGGCCATGGCAGGCTCACTAGAGAGAGCCTAAAAATCCTTTTCCAGGACTGGACCTCACCCCACCAGCTGGGATCTGACGGTTGACGGCGATCCAATGGAGGGAAGACAACAGTGGTGAGATATTTTTTTTTAGGGGGGAAGTGACTGACTGGAGGTCATTGCGCGTTAAGAATAAATAAATAAGTGTTCAGAATAAATAAATGAGCATTAAGAATAAATAAATAAAAATAAAACATAAAAAAGAAAAAAAAGCAAAGAAAGACATGAAGTAGAGATGAAATAAGAAAAGAGAAAGAAAGAAAGATAGAGAAAAGAGAAAGAAATTGTGTATAGATAAGAAATCCTGTGCATACTAGTCGATGGCAGGTCCATGAAGGACAGTGGAGTGAGAAATAAAAAAACCCTGTGAATACTAGTCAATGGCAGGTATATGAGGGACGGCGGAGTCCGAGAAATTCCGTGGAGAAAGTAGGACGGCGGAGTCTGTGTGTACACTTAAATTCCGTGTGTGAATGTTTGCGCAAACCGTATGTAAAGTGAGTGAACGGTGTGATTGGGGATTACAAATACCACTTGGTATTTTATCCCATGTAATACAGTAGGGTTGTACACAGCAGACTGGTGTGGATGCAAAGGCAAGAATTCTCCACCTGAAAAGGTTGAATTGAGAATTACCACAACAGGAAATTTGAGTTGCTGTCCTACTGATGAGAAACCAGTTTTTAGAACACCTTAGGTGTTGACAAACTGGTCCAAATTTTCTAAAATGGGGATATTAGGTAGTAAAATAAAATCCAGGCATACGCTGCAGTGTAGAGATTGGAAGTTCATCGAAAAACAGGATCCTGATAAAACTCAGTATTTAGATACATGGATAACTGAACATGGCTTTAATGGTCAGTTAAATACACATAAAATAGCCGCATTGCAGTCAATCATAGGAAAGACGAAAAAGACCCCAAAAAGATGAAGAAAAATGGCTTTGAGGAAACAGAATATTGGATGAGGGTAGCCTTAAAAAGAGAAGAGGGATACAGGAAACAAAAAGAGAATGAAAACAAAATAAGCAAAGGAAAGGAATGCGAAAAGTCAGATAGAGCAAATTACACTGAAATAGGAAGAGTAAAACAAAAGGATGATGAGACATTTGAGCAACACAAAGTGAGAATGACAGCTGTGTTTAAAAATCACAGCGGGCTACAGGAAAATGGTAATGTAAATGGGCCATTTCAACAGCAGTTGAAGAATGCTTTACATGCAGGCTCAAGAGAGGTAATTCATAAGTGGGTAAATAAACATTTCATTTGCCTGCCAACAGGTACCCTGGAGGAGTATGTAAATCACGCCCTCCATGCTGAGAAGATAGAAAATAAAAAGAAGCAGAGGTCTATAGACAGGACAGGTCAGGTAGGACAGGAGGTCTTTTATTGAGGTGGAAAGGGCCTAGGTAGCTTTAGAGGACAAAGGGGCAGACGACAGAGAGGAGGAAGAATAGGAAGAGGAGCAAACAGGCAAAATACATCAGGCTGCTGGCGTTGTGGTAAAGAAGGCCATATAGCAAGAGATTGCCCTGAGAAAAAGCAACCTTCAGCATGACTAGGATAGGAAGCATCAAAACAGGATTTAGAGGCTGATCAAGGAACAGATGAGTTTCTAGATGAAGAGGTCCTCCTAAATTTACAAGAGATATTGGCCTTTGATGAAATAACTGAGCTGAAATAACCTTATTGGTAAATGGGTCACCAATTACCTTTTTATGTGACACTGGTGCATGTAGGATTGCTTGTAATAAATTAATTCCAAATGATAGAGCAAGAGAAATGTGTCATAGTCAGATTTGCAAGTGGAAAACTGTCTAGAGTAACAGAATTAGAACCTGTGTGGTTGAGGGACCCAGAAGGACACTGAGTTGGTTGCATGAATTGAAATTAGGTTTACTTTTACAGAACAATGAGAGCCCAAGTTGTGGGGATGTGATTAATTTACAGAAAAAGATTAGTGATGGCACAATTTATACTTACATGATCCGACAGACAAGGTATATCATTCTGATGATGGGTTTTACTTAATTGTATACTTGTGTCTTTTTCAGAAAGAGAGGAGTAGGTGTTGTGAAATCTTAATTGAATGAAGAAGTGAGCATGAGAAACCCTTGTAGGAGCATAGGTGTTTCCTGATTTTGTAGTTTTTGATTTGATACCTTGATAGTTTTGAGTGGCTTTGGTAAGGCTACAGTGAATTTGGAAAATTAAAAAAAAAAGGAGTGAGGAAAGTTTGACAGAGGGCAATGGGTATTGGTGTAATCGTAACTCATGAGTGTGCTGTAACAAAGAGTTAACAGCTCTTTGAAGATAGATGCTCGTTCCCAAGTAGGGGGAGGAAGTCAGAGAGAGAGTTTGGTGATTGAAGAAGGTGTGACTTGAACAAATGAATAAGGATAAGAATTAGGTTCTGCTGTAAGGATGATTTGAAGAAATAAATATGTTATGTTTCATACTTCAGTTGATGATCTTTCTATTAAGGTAACTGTAGTTAGTAACTGGAATGAAATGCACAGATGGAAATGACACGGGAAAAAAAAGATGGTAATTTGATAAGAAGGGCTAGTATTTACATTAGAAATAGAAATAGACATAGAAATAGAAATCCCTTTATTGTCATTGTACTCAAGTGTGCAACGAGATTAGAGGGCTCCCCTCTCCAGTGCAATACAACAATAATACAGACAAATATATAAATTAGATAAATAAATAAGACTGAATAGGGCATATAGAAACACATCACAATGCTGTTTTGCAAGGTTAGGGTGGTCTCGTGTGTGTGTGAGAGTTCAGTATGGAGATGGCTCTCGGAAAGAAACTGTTTCTCAGTCTATTGGTCCTTGATTTGATGCATCTGTAGCGCCTGCCAGAGGGCAACAGGTCGAACAGGTGTGAGTTTGGGTGGGTATTGTCTTTGACGATGTTGAGAGCCCTTCTGAGGCACTGTAGATGTCCGACAGCGAGGGGAGAGGGCAGCCAATAATCCTTTGCGCTGTTTTGACTGTCCTCTGGAGCCTCACTCTGTCCGCCTCAGTGCAGCCGCTGTACCAGGTGGAGACAGAGTACGTCAGCAGGCTCTCGATGGACGAGTGGTAGAAGGCCAGCAGCAGCTTCCTGTCCAGGTTGAATTTCCTGAGGACTCTCAGGAAGTGCAGACGTTGGCGGACCTTCTTTACCACTGCTGTGGTGTTGTGACTCCAAGAAAGGTCATCGGAGATCTGTACTCCCAGGAACTTGAACGTGTGGACCCTCTCCACACACACGCCTTCGATGCAGAGGGGGGGCGGCAGCGTCTTGTTCCTCCTGAAGTCGACGACAATCTCCTTTGTTTTAGCAGAGTTAAGGTGCAGTCTGTTGTCCTTGCACCAAGTTGTCAGTCTCTTTACCTCCTCTCTGTAGGCTGTCTCGTCACCTTCCGAGATCAGACCGACCACTGTCGTGTCGTCAGCAAACTTGACGATGGTGTTGTTGCCGTGGGCCGGGCTGCAGTCGTAGGTGTAGAGGGCGTACAGGAGAGGGCTCAGCACGCATCCTTGGGGGGAACCGGTGCTCAGCATGAGGGTGGAGGACGTGTAGGGGCCGAGCAACACAGTCTGGGGTCTGTTGGTCAGAAAGTCCTTAATCCAGATGCGTGTGAGGGCAGGGAGGCCGAGAGTGTCCAGTTTGGCGACGAGGATGTCTGGGATGATCGTGTTGAATGCCGAGCTGTAGTCCACAAAGAGCATCCTTGCATAGCTCCGCTGTTGTTCCAGGTGGCCCAGTACAACATGCAGAGCAGTGTCGATGGCGTCCTCAGTGGATCTGTTAGCCCGGTATGCAAACTGGTAGGGGTCCAGAGTGGGAGGAAGGCAGTCCCTGATGTGCTGGAGAACCAGCCTCTCGAAGCACTTCATAATGACTGGTGTGAGAGCAACAGGACGGTAGTCATTCAGGTGGACGGCTGGTGACTTTTTGGGGACAGGAATAATGGTGGAGGTTTTCAAGCAGGAGGGGATGACTGCCTGAGCCAGGGAGCGGTTGAAGATCCTGCAGAAAACATGTGACAGTTGGTGGGCACATGCTCTGAGGACCTTGCCTGGTATTCCGTCGGGTCCAGTAGCTTTTCCTGGGGTTGACCGTGTTCCTCTACGATGAGTGGGGGGGAGTTGGAGCTTGAAGTGCGGGGGTGTGACGGTTGGGGCGAGTCAAAGCGAGCGACGAAGCAGTTAAGCTCCTCTGCCAGCGATGCACTCGGGTCTACAGAGGTCGTGCTGCTGCCACGGAAGTTGGTGATGCTCCGTAGACCCTGCCACACCTCCCGTGGTCTGTTACTGGCAATGTGGGCCTCCAGCCTCCCCTTGTAGGTTGCCTTTGCTAGCTTGATGCCTTTGCTCAGGTCAGCACGAGCCACCCTGTACTGGGCTTTGTCGCCTGACCTGAAGGCAGCGTCACGGGCCTTGAGGAGAGCGCGAACCCTGCTGGACATCCAGGGCTTCGCATTTGGGAAGGTCCGTATAGTCTTTTGTTGGGACACAGTTTCCATGCAGAACTTGATGTAGTCCAGTACACAATGCGTGTAGACATCAAGGTCCTGATTATCAAAGAGGTCCCAGTTTGTGTCATGAAAGCAGTCCTGTAATTCACTCGTGGCGTCGTCACGCCAGGTTTTCACAGTCTTTGTGGTAGGCCTGAATCTGCGCCTGAGAGGGGTGTACGCAGGTGCGAGCTGCAAGGACAGGTGGTCTGACTGGCCGAGGGGGGCGAGTGGGAGGGCTCTGTATGCGTGCTTGATGTTCGAGTACACATGGTCGAGAGTGTTGTCTCCCCTCGTCGGGCACTTGACATGCTGGTGAAACTCTGGGAGTACAGTCTTTAAATTGGCCTTATTAAAGTCTCCCGCTACAATGTGGACGCCATCAGGGTGCGCCCGCTGATGTTTATTGATGACGCACGCGAGTAGCGAGAGCGCCGTGCTAGTGCTAGCGTCGGGAGGGATGTAAACAGCTGTGACAATCACTACCGTTAGCTCCCTTGGGAGAAAATAAGGCCGGCATTTAACGGACATGAACTCGATGTCGGGGGAAGAGTGCTTCTCGACGATCGTGCTATCGCCGCACCAGTTCTCATGCACGTAAACACAGAGCCCCCCGCCCCTCCTCTTACCGGTGTCCCTCGTCCGATCCGCGCGATGTAGCGAGCGCCCGGCCAGCTGGATGCTAGCGTCGGGGACGTCTGCGTGCAGCCAGGTTTCCGTGACGACGATCACACTGCTATCGCGCACATAGCGGTTTCCCAGGATTTGTAATCCCAGGTCGTCGATTTTGTGGACCACGGATCTGGCGTTGGTGAGGTGCAGACTCGGTAGTGGTTGCCTATGGGGCTGCCGTCGCAGCCGTTGCAAGACACCGGACCTGCAGCCTCGCTTCTGCTTCCTCTCTCTGCGTCGCCTGCGCCGCCTCCCGGTCCCGATGACCAGCCACGGTGAGCCGGGCAGCCTCGCCAGTTCGTTCGGAATTTTGCGATCATAGCAAAATTCCTCTGTGATGGTTATTTCACATCGATATCCAATGTTCACGATGTCCTGGCGGGTATATCGATGTTGTGCCTCAGTTGATGCCAATAAGAGCAAGCAAACACTAATAAAAAGTAATAAGGAGCACTGTGAGGGGGAGCTGTTAGCCGCTGCGTCCATGCGCGCCGCCATCTTAACATCCAAGGAATTAAAGCAGAGAAGAAATTAGAGACTACAAATAACATTGATGTGTACTTGTTCACTTTGAGGTAGAACTGGTTGAAGTAAAATGAGTCATAAAGTTAGAAAAATAGGAAATAAAAATAAAATTAACATGCTTAAGATTAACAAATTATTGTAAAGTCTGAGTTCCAAATTATGCAGAAATTACTGTGCCACTGAGTAAAATGATGAATGAGGAAAACCTCTAAATGACATTGTCCTTACACTGGACTGATAAAGCATATTCAGCTTTTGTGAAAGGAAACAAGTGTTCGTATTAAGTATGGCACTGACCCTTTGTCCAGATGCAAAAGGCCTTAGTTTTAGTGTAGAAACATGGAGATAAGATGAAACCAATCGCATACTTCTATTCCAAACTAGACAACGTAGAATGTGCATTGAAGCACTGCATGAGAACAGTTAATGCAGTATCTATTGCTGTAGATATAAGATTAAGATAAAGATGGTATTTTATTAGTCCCACAATCTGGAAATTGCAGAAACAAGTGCAACCATAGTTTTGTTCCATCCTCTGGTTTTGAGAGTACCACGTGCGGTTTCTGCATTGCTTTTGTTGATGAACATGACGTTTTTGTCACCGGCGGGAGATTTATAGTGTATGAATACATTGTTATCAAAACCACATCTGATTATAGAGAGATGTACAACATTAAACCCGGCTATGTCATTATTATGTCAGGAGGATGGTACAAAACTAGATTGTTATGAGTTAGTAGAAAAAAGTAACCAAAAGTAAAGGCATCAAAAAGATTCGCCTTCAGAAAACGGAGAAGTGCTATTTGTAGATGGAAATAAATAAATAAATAAATAAATAAAATACTGTAGTTGTATCAAATGACACTGGGAAAAAGAACTTAGCAGTTACTCCTCAAATTACTCAGCTCATGCAACAGAATTAGTATCTTAAACAAAAGCGTGTAAACTAAAGAGAGTAAATTGTGTTACTATTTACACATATAGTCGTCTTAAAATGTGTAGCGCATACATTGCATAAGTGTTTTCCTTGAATACACATTGCAGACAATACAGCTAAAGAAGCTGTTGCGGACATACACGTTTTAGTGATAGAAGTCCCAAAGTTAAACATAGGCTTTGGAGGAAAATGGTGTAACATCGCTACGTGATCTCTGTATGACCAAACAATAATCTTTACAAATGGGCTGCTATATTGAGTCATGGGATAACACATGTCTCAACAGGGGAAATGGTGTATCAGATATTACGTTATTATACGGCTTACGGCTTTAATGCTTATTCGAAACATTTTTGTAGGGCATGTTTAACGTGTGCGAAACACAATTCACAAGGTAATTTGAGTCCACGCAGAGGACGCTTTCCTACACCACAATATCCATTTCAAATTATTCATATGGACTTATATGATAAAAACCAAAGTGAAGAAAAAAAATAAAATAAATGTTTGGTCATCATAGATGTGAATTCGAAATGGTTAGAACTCTTTCTAACCAACAAATCCAGATGCATTGACAGTGGCAAAAGTACTTTGTAAGGATATCATTCCGAGATATGGTATTCCTGAAAATAATAAACAGTGATAATAGTACCCATTTTGTTAACTAACTTGTGAAAGAGATAGGAATGTTTCACGTTGATTTGAAAGATAATTGTGCTTACCACCCTCAAAGCTCTGGATTGGTGAAAAGAATGAACAAAAAAAAAAAAAGTGAAAAGGCTATGCATTGAGGAAACGGGGAGGCAGTGGACACAGTGTATGGAAATTAGTAAAACTGTTTGTAAAAACGACAAGCACTGTGACTTTCCATTGAATGTTATGCGAGTCGCCTCTCTGTCCACTTTTAAACCTCGCTTGAAGATGAATATTCGGGCCTTTGACTCAGCATGAGACTGTTGCTGTTCTGTTGTTTTTCTGGTATCTACTGTAAATGTGTTTATGTGAGTTAATTTGAGTTATATACAGAGAGTTGCACTGTATTGTATTTCATTGTATTTAGGACCGAGACGTTGTAAAACATTGTTTGGAAGGCCTTATAGAATACCTCAAATTTAAGAACAAATGGGAAATAGATGCTGAAGCAACTTTAGCTGACTACATGTGAAAAGTGTTAGAAAAACAAAGACAGGCACAAATTTAGAGTGGTGAGGATCTTTCTGTCTCCTAGCAGGGCACTAAACTAGTGGAGCCAGGAGACTGGATGCTTGAAAGAAGTTTGAAGATAAGACATATGTAATTACCCAAGGGGGAATGCCATGTTTAGTTTTATTGACTGCTCTCACAGCTGTAAATATAGTAGAAGAGTCAACATTGGTTCATTTGACACATGTAAAAAGGTCATTTTGGTTGAAATCTCCTACAAAGGAGATGAGCGGAAGTCTGATGATAGGGTGGTCTTATTTCATAAGACACCAGACTAAGTAGAGGGGATACTTCAGACAAAATGACCCTGAAGTGGTTAAAAGCAGCTGTTCTATGTTGGATGTATACAATTTTATTCTGATATTTTTGTTGTTGTGTTATATGTGGGAACAAGCCAGAGTTACATAAACAAACTATGATGTGACTATAGTACAATACCAACAGTAAGAATCCCAATTACTAATCAAAATGGATTTGCAAACACCAAGCAGATAATTGAAAAAAAAAAAGTGATGGGACATATTTGTGGAGCTTGGACGACATGTTGATAGATTTGAGTTGGAACCATGAGTAATACTCAAGTGGGCAACTATTGGTCCACAGAACAAAGTTACAGGAGAAAGTCTGTACTTTCGTGAAAAGATAGCAATTGGACAACGAGATATCCAAAATAAGCAAATGAAATTGTATTATTGATATTATATTAATGCTTATCTTGATAATACATGTATGGATTGGGTCAGCGTGTATCCTGTGACTAGAGTTGATGTAGATGAACATGTTTTCTATGATAGTTGCTCTTGAAAATTTAAATAGCATTAATGTTGCTGACAGAGCTAAGCGGTTAGGAATCTTTTCACCACCACTGTGTCTGGTTTTGATAGTGGTTGAAATAAACTTCAATCCACTATCAAGAGGGGAAATCTGGTGGTGGTGTGGATATGATAGATCATTTGATAAATCACCCAAAAATGTAAAAGGTTTTGAGACTTAGTGCATATCTGTATGTGTTTTTCATAACTAGGCCCTGCTTATAAATTATTGGTAGTTTCTGGAGAGTGCCATTTCACAAAATGTACTTGATTGATCGTAAATGGTATGTTTTATATTGTTTGTTAATAAACTGTGTGAACTGTCCAATGTCATGACAGGACATCGGTGACGTTAAAAAAGAGAAAGCAGAGTATCACGGCAAAAAAAAAAAAAAAATGATTCAACATACATGGAAGCCATCGGTGTTCTCCTTAGTGTAAGTAAGTAAGTGTAAATTAACAGATCAAGTAACAGGATTTGAGTCCTCGAACTAAGAACAAAGAACGCAGACAGGTCAACTGCATCATCACAACGTGCAAAAATTAGGTAATTGGACGCAAAGTGGGTTTGAAACTGTGCATGAACGGCTATCAACCAATCTCTAATGGCATTCCGAAACAGGATGACTGTTGATGTATTGTTGGATGAGAGAGGTGGTGTTTGTGCTATGTTCGGTGAACAATGTTGCACATTTATTCCCAACAACACAGCGGTGGGTGGTCGTCTAACCAGGGCCATAGAGGTCTCAGGACTCTTCATGGTAAAATGAAATGACAACTGGTCTGTGTATATATATATATATACACATCTATATATATATATATATATATATATATTTGTTACTTTGGAATAAAGACATTAAATTGATGTAATTTTGTTTTAGAAAAATGCTGTAGTTTTTTTCTCTGAATACAACCTAAAACGGTTAAAAAGGACATTCTGAAATGTTTTTTTTTGGGCTATCAAATATTTAGTTTGACACTCAAACCGCACACTATTCGTGTCAATTTGTTTGGTTCTATCTCCATGAGTATTTTTTTGTGGTGCATCAAAAGCGTGTTTTAACTTACTTAGGTAAGACAGGTTTAGTGGAGAGATGAGGCCAAACAGCATCACACATCTATGTGCAAGAGATGGCAACTGACAAAGAACCTTCACACCGACAATAACTGCCCCGATGTAATGTGGTGGCTGAAGATCCTCTTCCTCCCGGACAACAAACACCACCATGGTGCACTTGGCAGGCTCTTGATCCAATTCATCCTACAGACCACCATGATAAAAGACAAATTCATTAGAGTTATTTAGATGAAATTTTTTTCCACCATGAAAAAAAAACAAACAACATATATATGTGTGTGTGTGTGTGTGTGTTTATATATATATATATATATATATATATATATATATATATATATATATATATATATATATATATTTTGGAAGCATCTTTCAGGACACTCAAGGACGCTGTACAGAGTAAAATACGAAAGTAAAAACACAAATACGGGTAGAAACACCAACACGTAAATCAAGCAGGATAAAATACAATAAAGTGGATGAGGGACATATCTGGAATTGGAGAGAGTAATTAAGGCGGAACAGATTGGTTTTGAGTTTAGTTTTAAACACAGGGAGGGTGGTGCAATTACAGAGGTCAGGTGGAGAGAGTTCCAGAGCTGGAGAACCGAATCGCTGAAGGCTCTGTCCCCCATGGTGGCAGGCAAGGGGTGGAGTGAGGAGGATGAAGACCGGAGAGCGCGGGATGGAGTGGGAATATGGATGATGTCTGAAAGGTAGGGAGGGGCGAGGTTGTGAAGAGATTTGAAAGTCATGTGTCATGTCATTATCCACACCGCTTATCCGGTACAGGGTCACGGGAGGGTGCTGGAGCCTATCCCAGCTGACTACGGGCGAAAGGCGCACTACACCCTGAACTGGTCGCCAGCCATAGATTTGAAAATATATAGAAGAATTTTGAAAATGATTTGTTGATTGACTGGAAGCCAGTGGATCTGCTGAAGGATGGGGGGTTGATGTGATAGGTGGAAGGTGATTGGAATCCATTGCACATCCTTGAGGCACCCTAAAGCTCCCGTATGTCTGTCACTGAGTCTTGAATTTTTACTTAGTAAACTGAATTTGAGCATATGCAGTATTGAATTTTTGGTGAGGAGACCTTTTTTTTGAGGAATTAAAAACGCATTTTAAAGTCCTACATTCAAGTTTATTGGGATATAGTTCTTAACAAAAACTGTATGATCGAAAAATTCAGAATCAAATTAAAAATATACAATTTATGTAATTCGAATTCAGTTTTTCAATTCAATAATTCAGTGTTCAATTCAAAACATTCAGGTTTCAATTCAAATATCAAAGTTAAGATATTCACATTCAAATAACCAATATTCTGATTTAGTTTCAAGTGGGACAAATATCAGCCCATAGTCCAGCAATTAATCCAAACTCTGTGTTAAAGGATAATGTAAATGGCAGTCAGCCTGAAACAGAACAAGGGGTAGACTGATAGCAGTCATTTTTGTGATCCTGGCATGGAAGTCCATTGTTTCAGAGGGGTCTCGTTCACACCTCCTGTGGTGCAGCTGTGATCTAATCTTCATGCATTCCTCTCATGAGGGTCTGGTCATTAGCATGGTCTAAACTTCGGTTACACTTAAAGGATTTCATACTTTTGACTATTAAAGGAATATAAGAGTTTGAGCTTAACATAGTTCATTAGATGTTGGTGCATCCAATGTATGAAAATGTGATATTGTAAAATGCTGAGAGTGTGATTGGTGGAGCGAAACTGGTTGCGGGGGTTGTGCAGGAATGTAATGTTTTAGAAGCAGATGGTGCTGAGCGAGACGAGATGACTCCGGGACCAGTGGACGAAGGAGAGGCCATCGGGGGATAGCACAAGCAGGAGGAGTCGCCACGGGATTCGGCGGGAGAAGAAAGACCAATGAGAGCGAGCTAAAGTTAACTGCAATACACATAGCCAATAGAATCATGCCAGGATGCCTTTGTCTGTGCCATTTGCATATTGTATAGTATGAATCATTACTGGGCAACTCGGGGTTAGAACACATTCGCTGGTGGCAAGAGAGGTGTAGAGTTGTATTGAGAGGGACTCGAGATCCAGGTGCCATGTAGAAATCTGTGTATTGGGAATAAATCCATTCGTGCGTGAAAATGCCGGCTTCCTGATACCTTTCTATTGCAGAACGAGCGCGCATATTGTTGGATGAGTGAGAGTTGGGTAAGGTCGCGAATTGGAGTCAGATTACTAACTTGAGTTTACATTGGGTTAAAATTAACATCTAGCATTGATTTAAAGGTAAATTCCAACAATTTATGGTGACGCCGACGGGATGCATGAGAGGTAATAGAAGTCTGGGACTTCAAAGAGAGTCTGGGACTCTAAGAAAAGAAAAGAAGTCTGGGGCTTGAAGAGTCTGGGGCTCAAAGGAAGCCTGGGGCTTCAGGAAAAACCACAAGAGTCTGAGACTCGGGCCTGGGGCCCACGTCCACACCAGGTGACGGCCTGATAAAGAATAAAGGATAAAGGAGCCACACTTCTGACCGTCCTTCCTCTTGGGCCCACAGTGACATAAGGTAAGCAGATCCATTTCAAATTCTGCATATTGGCAACGCTAAATTATAGGAGGAAGGAGGAGCGGAACGGCGGTAAAATATATGGTTAAATAATTAAATAAATATATAAATAAGTGTAACAGTGTGGACGGATAGTAGAGTATAATCTGGGATTTATCTACTAGAATAGTTTGGAACTATTCGTGGTTACGATACGAGTAAAGCATCAGTGTGGAAGCGGTGTGAATGTGAAGCCTAATTTTGTTCTGCATAAGAGTGGTTGGGACACGCACGAGTGGATTTCAAGATGGCGAAGGAGTGGAAGTGTGATAGTGATCTCGGGTGTGGCACGTCAGATGAACGGAATGAAGTCTGGTCGGAGATTAATGGTCATTATGCTAAACTGGAATCACAGTTGATTAGTGGAATAGAAAATAAGAAAATTAAGAAAGAAAAAGAACGGAGTCAGAAGTTGTTTTTTAAATTAAAAAAGGATGAATTGTTTCGCGGAGAGCCCGGAACATGGAACATGTTGAAGTTAGCGCGGCAGTTACAGAACAAGGAAAGCAGAATGTTGGCAGATATTCGAGATATGAAGGAGGATCAGAGCCAAGCCGGATGGCTACAGCGTCATAAACTTGAGAAGGAAGTGAAGGAATTGGAGAAAGAGAGACGAGGCATTCACCAATTGGCAATTATTGCAACTGCGCTGGCGGCGATAAATGAGGAAGAGAGTGAGAATGTGGTGGAGAGAGAGGGTGTTGTGATTGAGACAATGGAGAAGAAGGCGGAATGCTTGAGAGGCATTTATCCACAGTTGGCAGAGTCGCAAAAATATGTGTTTGAACCGCCGCCGTATGCGACGGCGCCAGTGATGGCCCCTGTAGTCACATTGGGAGGCAGAATGGTTCTAGATGTGGACGATAACGATACACGAATGGCGCCAGCGACCATACAATTGATCGAACAGGCTGTGAACAATGAGAGGAGGAGGATGCGCGGAGAACAGCAGGGGAGTGTGGAGTCACCAGTGCTGGCCCCGGGGGCGGCACGAGCAGAAGGAGGGGGCACCCCGAGGGCGGGGAGCGGAAGAACTGCAAAGCTAATGAAGAAGGAGGCAGCGCGTAAGTTGTTGGAAGGACAAAGGGTGCAGAGTGAGGAGAGAGAGATGTTGGAGGTGATGACGGGAGCACGGAAGCGGGGGCAGGCAATGCCTAGCGACGCTGACCCCCGCGAGGAGGAAGGGCAGAGTGAGGAGGAAGACGAGGAGGTGTTACGTGAACAGCGGCAGATGCTCAGAGCATTGAGTGAAGGAGAGAGGCTGGGCGATAGTGAGGGGAGCATGTATGGGGCGGAGTGTGGAGGCTATAATACGCGAAGTAAAAATAAAATGATGATACAGCAGGAGCAGCCTCACACAATGGCACCCTTAGTGGTGACTCATGCTGGCCGCCACTATGAGCCTTTGGTGCTTCGGGATGTGGCTGCAGTGGTGGAAAAATTGCCTCCTCTGCATAAAGGGGCACGAGCCTGGATTACTAAATTCTTAGCTGCCATGTCAGGACAGGGAGTAGCATTGGGGGATTTTAGACAAGCCATTTTGGGATCCTGTTCCCTGATTCAGTTACAGAATATTGAGGGGGTAGCTGGCACCCGTCAGCTGGGGAGAGAAACGCCCCTGGCTGAGATCTCAGAGGCATTGTTCCGAGAGCTGAGGGCAGCCTTTCCCTCCCCAGTGGATGTGGTGCCTACAAATTTTAACTACAGAATAGATGTGGCTCCCGAGCAATATTATGCTCAGGCATTGGAGCAGTGGATTGAAACCACAGGTAAACACCCCGGCAGCAATCCTGAAGCTGAGATGATGTTCAGGACGGCGATGTTGAACGGCCTCCCAAAGGAGGTGCAAGAGGTTCTGAGACTTGACCCGGACATTCTGATCTGTCCGGAACCAAGATTTAAAAGGCACTTGATACACCATTGCCGCATCTACATGGAAAAAACAAATAAAGACCGAAAGGAAACTGATGCTCTGGCAACCAGTTTGGTAAAACTACAGTTGGCAAAGTTGCATGGTGAGGCAAAACAAGAAAAGGAGAAACAAAAACAGATGTATCAGACTCCAGTGGGGGCTGGGTGGCACCGAGGCCAAGGGTTCCGTGGTAGACACAGAGGGCGTGGTCGTGGTGCCCCCCCAGGCCGGGGGGGCAATGCGTTTGCTCAAGAAACTTGCTTCAACTGTGGGTCCCCTGGTCATTGGGCACGAGATTGTAACAGCAACCAACCACCACCAGGGGTGGAGCAGCAGAACCAGCTAGCAGGGCCACCACACCGCAGGGGACCGCAGCAGCCCCGCCCATGGCCTCAGCCGAATCCACGGGGTCAATATTCCCAAGTCGACTCGTGGGACGGCCCGGACGAATAGGGGGGCCTGGGAAGCTCGGGAAGCACTGGCCAGGCAGAGCCAATGCTTCAGGTGACAGTGGCGGACACTCCGGTCCAGATGTTGGTGGACACAGGAGCAACGCATTCATCAATCAACATGCCACTGCCAAGTACAGCGTTGTCGAAGCGAGTTACAACGTTGGTCGGCTTCTCGGGACGTCCTCAAACTCTGCCCTTTACCCGGCCACTGAAAACGGAGATCACAAACACTGGACAGAAACTGTATCATTCATATGTTCATGCAATGGATACACCCATCAATTTGATGGGCAGAGACATGTTGTCAGCATTGAGAGCCCAGATATTGTGCGGCACAAAAGGACTTACAGTGACATTTCCTGACGGACAGGTACTGGAATGCTTCCAGCCTGTGACACCTAGGGGTCAGTGGTTGATGGCACCACTCCCCACAGTACCTGAAACAGCACGGATCTACTGGGCTAGATTGAATCCTGGGACCCCACTTGGGGGAGGTGTCTACTCCACATACCTCTTGTGGAAACCGTGGATCCAGACATTGGCGCCGTACCACCCCCCACTGGATCCATTGCATTGCACTCTATATTATGATAGAGAATCGGATGACATATATAGAGATGCGTTTGAAGAAATTGAGGGAGATGATTGGACATTATACTCACCATGCATCTTTGTGGGCCCCGAAGGGGTGGCAGCATATGTACAGTTGTCGCCGGAGCAGGAGCATTGGTATCGAATGAGTGAGGAGGGTTGGCCTCACGTGTCGCTGGCTGTGTCGCCAGGCAACGAGCCCCGCAGATTGGGGCCCATGGTGAAACGATTAACACGACAATGTGATTGGGTGATGACTGAGATTCCAGATGTGTGGCACTCGGCTGCAACCAAAAGTTACAGGATAATGGCAAAAATGGTAGATGAGTCAGACCTTGAATTGGTCTTCCTGGACCGCCATCATGGGCGGGAACAGACAGACCATGAGTCTGCACAGGCAATGTTGGATCAAATGCCACAGACCTTGTGGTCACAGGGTCCATTTGATGTGGGTTTTTGCCATACGGTAGAACCAATCCAATTGGAAGTTGTTTGCTCCATTCCAGTCCGCCGTCCTCAATATCGTTGGCCGAAGGAAGCAGACAAAGGTATGGAGGACACAGTGGCAGGATTATGGGATGCGGGGGTGTTGGAAACATCGGCGTCCTCTTGGAACACACCTCTGAGGCCGGTCCAGAAGGCTGACGGGGTGAGATGGAGGATGGCCCACGATTTGCGGCCAGTGAATGACATCACTCTAACTCCAGTGTTGCCAGTTCCTGACCCCCATCGCATCCTGTCCTCCCTGGATCCTCAGAAACAATGGTATACAGTAATTGATTTGGCAAATGCATATTTTTGTTTACCACTGGCCGAGTCAATACGCCACGTGTTTGCATTTTCTTATAAAGGGGTGAAATTGCAGTATAAACGACTCCCACAGGGCTTCAAGAATTCGCCAGGAATTTTTAATCAAGTCCTGAAGGACCTGTTATTTTCGTGTGAACTACCCAAAGGCTCAGTGCTCCTGCAGTATGTGGATGATCTCCTCATTGCGGCCGAAACATCCAACCAGTGTGTGGAAGCCACACGAGCAGTGCTGTTGAAGCTTGCTGATATGGGCTTCAAAGTGTCGAGGAAGAAGTTACAGTGCTGTCGTAAGTCTGTGGTTTTCCTGGGGCGGGTCATCACACCAGCAGGGTTGGCCATGTCCCCGAGTCACCGCAGCTCCATCTTGCGACATCCACGTCCAGAAACAGTGCAGGACATGTTGTCTTTCTTGGGATTGTGTGGCTATAGCCGAGCCTACATCCCATGTTATGTGGATAAAACAGGAGGCTTGCGGGCCCTGGTCAAACAACAAGGGGTCCGAAATTTGAAGGCCACGTTGCAGTGGACCCCAGAGGATGATGCATTGTTTGTGCAACTAATTCAGGAATTGGCATCAGCAGCGGCTTTGGCGACCCCAGATTACACTAAGGTGTTTCACTTAGATGTAGCAAGTAGTGGGAAAACAGTGAATGCGGCATTGTATCAAAGACACGGGACAAACAGGGCGGTGTTATTGTATTGTAGTGTGCCGTTAGACGGAATGGAACAGAAACAAGCAGACTGCGTTAGGTATGCAGCGGGTCTGGCAAAGGTCCTCCAGAAAACGGCACATGTGGTCATGGGATATCCCGTCCAGGTGCTGACGGACCACGCGGTGTCTGCCTTCGTAGCATCGGCGGCGTTTACACTGACACCGTTAAGACAAACACGGATGATGAAAACATTGACCGCACCGAACGTTACATATGTCCATGAGGGCGTGAACATGGCTAATCACCTCCTAGAAGGGGCGCATGAGTGCGCTCTAAAAGTACAAAAAGATCAAAAAGTCCGTGAGGACTTGTATGCAAAACCATTGGAAGGTGGACGGGTTATGTTCACGGACGGGTGCTGTTGGCGTGCCAAGGAGGGGACACTCCACGCGGCTGCGGCTGTGGTGGAGTGGAAAGGTTCTTTATTCCTCCCGGTGACAGCTCAGAAATTGACAACAAAGCCCTCCGCCCAGGCGGCCGAGGTGTTGGCTCTGGTGTTGGCCTTGGAACAGTGTCCAGGACAACAATTAACTGTATACACTGATTCGGCATATGCAGCGTCGGCTGCTCACATTGACCTAAAGGGGTGGTTGCACAATGGCTGGCTAACAGCGAAAGGCAAAGAAATTGCCCATAGACTATTGATGGAGCGACTGTATGAAGCAATTAAGGGTCCCCGAGAATTGGCAATTGTAAAGGTCCCAGGACACTCAAAGGCCAACACCGTGGTGGCGAAAGGTAATGAGAGGGCGGATGCCCTCGCGAAAGAAGTGGCTGGGTACACTCCGCAGTGCGAAATGGTGTTAATAACCCCGGCTATGGTCTGGGATGGAGAACCCCCGGATCCTCCAGTGGCGCCCGAGGTCGCATTGGAGGACATTATGGACGCACAAGGTAAGTCATCGCCGGAACAAAAATCGATGTGGATCGCATCAAAGGCGGTCAGGCGTTCAGATGGTCTCTGGGTGGGTCCCAGAGGCCAGCCAGTCCTCCCTGAAGGACGACTCATGACTTCAGTGTTGGCTGAGGCCCATACAGTGTGGGGCCTCAGGCAATGTTTCCAAAACTCCGTCAGTGGTGGCATCCAAGGTTACAGGAAGTGGTCTGGCAGTTTGTGGCGGCTTGCGAATTATGTCAAACATTTAATGCACGACCGACATTGAAACCCAAGCCAGGGGCATTCTCCCCTGTGGCCTGGCCTGGGGCAGAAATTGTAATTGATTTCACGGACATGATTGACAGGGTCAACGGGAAGCGGTTCCTTCTGGTCATTGTGGATTCTTATTCACGCTGGCCGGAGGCGTATCCATGTGCAAAGGAGGACACCGCGTCGGTCATTAAAGCTTTGGTAAACCATTATATTCCTACACATGGTTTCCCTGCGTTAATCAGATCTGATAATGGGACACATTTTACCAACAAAGCAATGGCTAAAGTGGAGGCGCTGTTGGGGCTGAAGCATCGCTTTGGGTGTGTGTACCACCCCCAAAGTCAAGGCATAGTAGAACGGTTTAACAGGAATTTGAAAGAAAAATTGGCCAAGATCATGGCACAGACAAAGATGACGTGGTTGCAAGCCTTGCCCCTGGCCCTGTTGGTCGTCCGCCAAACAGTTCACAAAATGACAGGTTTTGCGCCATTCGAACTGTTAACCGGGCGCCTCATGCCAGGGCCTGCATCCACCTTGGTCCCGCAAGCTGACGTACTGACACCTGATTTGTCACACGCTGCTTACTGGAAGTACCTTCATTCACTTGTATCTAGTGTGTCTGCGCAGGTTACAAACAAGGCGGTTGCAGATTCGCCATCAGCATCACTGAAGTCGGACATCACGCCATACGTCTACCTCCGGGTGCTTTCCCGAAAGTGGACTGAACCTCGCTGGAAAGGACCGTTTAGGGTTCGGGCTCGAACCTCACACGCCGTCCAATTGGAAACTAAAGGACAGAAGTGGTACCATCGCTCACAATTGCGTCCGGCCCCAGACTTTGTGCCTGCCAATGGTGAGCTTGAAGGTTGACCGCCCGGATGGGCAGGTCAAGAGAGGGAATGTGACTATGGTGAGAATTGGACCGAAGTCGGAACCAAAAGTGACGGAACAAAGACGACAACGATGCAAACGTTTAACCGTATTGACTATTATGCTTGCCGGCGTGTGCCTTGTATGGAATGTGTTTGAACATATGATGCAGGATGACAGGAGTGATGGAGCGAGAGAAGAACGAGTGATGGTGTACTATTCCTGTAATGGAACGGTATGGTATGAAGCAGAGCGAGATGGTGGTAAGATGCTGACACAGACACAACAACTACTGCTAAATCTGAAATGTAAACAACCGTCACAGGTGAACACTTGGGTGACACTTTTTAATTGGACACACCCGTGGAATGATGTAGTCTATAAGTTAGGAAATTATCAGCATCAGCATCAAGAGTGGCCTGTGAAATCTCCACTAACCCGAAAAGTGAAAAGACAGACAGGACAAGATTACTGGGACCAATTTGAAAAGGGATTTCAGCCATGGATAGTCAAGTGGGCATATAATAACTCGTTGCGGTTTACAGTGGCTCCGAACACAACCACCCAAATTAGGGTGCCAATAAAAGCATTGAGAGGATTCCAAGAAGCATGGTACTCCTCAGCATGGATAGCAAAGTCTGAAGTAACAGGGGATATGTTTCCACGATATTGGTGGTATTTGACAGGGCATGTGACAAAATTCGGTTGGGATGCGCTAATAACAACACAGGTAGGTGATTACTGGAGTTCCCCTCAGAGTGAGATAAGTAAGTACTATAGGCATAAAGTGACTTTGAGCAAAGAGAGGGAAGTGTTGAAACTAGAGGTGGCAATGGGGAATACATCTATTGCATACCCACAGCAGGAGATAATGATTGTAAATAAGTCATGCTGGGGATTCTTGTTATGGGCGTACACATCAGGAAAGGATCCATATTTTCCTATCATAATTTGTGAAGATACTACTATGAAAAGAGGAGATGCACCGTTAATGAGTAAGTATACTGTTACAGGGGGAGCGACTGCAAAGACTATGGTGACGATAGATGACTGGTTTATGATCCATACAGGTATTTCTATGGTCACTAATAATTGGCTCCTGATGGCTGAGCAGGCAGCTAATAATACTAACGAGAATTGTTTGGTGTGCCTAGGTGCAAGACCAGTTCTGAAAATCGTGGCAGCAACTGCCATATCAAAAACTTGCCTCATGGGTTTCCTGTATAATAAGACTCTCCGAGGAGAGTGCAGCCAATTGGACTTGACTTTTCCACTGACAGGAACGGAAAAGAAAAAGCCTATTTTTGATACCCAAGTTGCAAAACAAAATTTCACCTGCCTAAAGTTAAATGGGACTGGCTCTGGGATGGGAAATATACGGGAGTCATGGTGTAGTGAAAATGTGTCTGTGCCAGCAGGAATCCCTCTAGCTCGTGCTGATGTTTGGCTGTGGTGTGGAGCGAAAGTACTGTACGATAGACTTCCCACCAATGCCTCAGGTAAGTGCGCCCTGGTAACGCTGATCATGCCAGTTAGTGTGACAGCCTTAGATCTGGCCAAAATGGAGTGGGAAGGTGTTGGACAATGGGGAAGAATCCCCTTCCTTAACAGGAAGAGAAGGGACATGCAAGAATGGTTGAATGCAGGAGATCCCACATATATAGATGCAATTGGAGTCCCAAGAGGGGTCCCTGACGAGTATAAATTGGTGGATCAAATTGCGGCAGGATGGGAGAGCCTTTTCCTGTTCGTTACAGTAAACAAAAATGTGGACCGGATTAATTATGTCCACTATAATGTCCAACGATTGGCGAATTTTACCACCTCAGCACTCCAGGCAGTGCATGAGCAATTGGCTGCCACGTCTCTTATGGCATTCCAGAACAGAATAAGCTTAGATATGGTGTTAGCCGAAAGAGGAGGAGTGTGTGGTATTTTTGGGGATCAGTGTTGTACTCTGATTCCCAACAATACATCTCCTGACGGTCGTCTTACCAAGGCATTGGAGGGTCTGCGCACGCTAAGTAACAAAATGAAGGAGCACTCAGGTGTGGACACCAGTTGGTATTCTGACTGGTTAAACATCTTTGGTAAATATAAAAGCCTGATTGCATCAGTACTGATTTCTATTGCTGTGTTTGCCGCTATTATGGTGTTATGCGGATGTTGCTGTATTCCATGTATCAGATCATTAACTGTTAAGACAATAGAACGCACGTTGGGGCCACTCCCTCCGGGTGGTCAGTACATGATGATCCCTCAAAAGGACCCCCAGGAGGCGGAGGTAGCCGTGGCCCTCCGGGAGTCCAGGATGTGAGTATGGAAAGATGGCCTCGGGGACCTGAGGCCATAAGGAGGGAATGAAATTTTCTACTGGAATGAAATTTTCTACTGGAATGAACTTTTCTACTAATTTTCTATTGGAATGACATTTTTGTACTAATTTTCACTAATTGTCTACTGGAATGAAATTTTCTACTGATTCTTATTCTTTTACTAATTGTTTGATGTGTTTTAGTTTTATGGCAAATGATGTCGAGCTCGTGTGCAGCAATGAAATAAGGTGTTCAAGTGATGACCTCAGATGTCTGAGGTCATGAGAGGGATTAAAGGATAATGTAAATGGCAGTCAGCCTGAAACAGAACAAGGGGTAGACTGATAGCAGTCATTTTTGTGATCCTGGCATGGAAGTCCATTGTTTCAGAGGGGTCTCGTTCACACCTCCTGTGGTGCAGCTGTGATCTAATCTTCATGCATTCCTCTCATGAGGGTCTGGTCATTAGCATGGTCTAAACTTCGGTTACACTTAAAGGATTTCATACTTTTGACTATTAAAGGAATATAAGAGTTTGAGCTTAACATAGTTCATTAGATGTTGGTGCATCCAATGTATGAAAATGTGATATTGTAAAATGCTGAGAGTGTGATTGGTGGAGCGAAACTGGTTGCGGGGGTTGTGCAGGAATGTAATGTTTTAGAAGCAGATGGTGCTGAGCGAGACGAGATGACTCCGGGACCAGTGGACGAAGGAGAGGCCATCGGGGGATAGCACAAGCAGGAGGAGTCGCCACGGGATTCGGCGGGAGAAGAAAGACCAATGAGAGCGAGCTAAAGTTAACTGCAATACACATAGCCAATAGAATCATGCCAGGATGCCTTTGTCTGTGCCATTTGCATATTGTATAGTATGAATCATTACTGGGCAACTCGGGGTTAGAACACATTCGCTGGTGGCAAGAGAGGTGTAGAGTTGTATTGAGAGGGACTCGAGATCCAGGTGCCATGTAGAAATCTGTGTAATGGGAATAAATCCATTCGTGCGTGAAAATGCCGGCTTCCTGATACCTTTCTATTGCAGAGCGAGCGCGCATATTGTTGGATGAGTGAGAGTTGGGTAAGGTCGCGAATTGGAGTCAGATTACTAACTTGAGTTTACATTGGGTTAAAATTAACATCTAGCATTGATTTAAAGGTAAATTCCAACAGTGTCAAATTAAGTGATGATTGTACTGCCTTTATTATTTTAGAGGAGGAGTAATACCTGCTGCTGTATCTTCTAGTGCTGGACGATTAATCAAAATTTAAATCGTGATTTAGATTTCATAATTTTGAAAATGTTCTAATTGAGGGAAAAATGTTTCAGATTAAGAAAGAGTTCAAACAAATTACATATGTTCAATTTGAGAGAACCTGGCTAACCAAGATGGAACTTTACACCCTGGAATTGAAGGAGATACTTGGAAAAAAAGGCCGAGTTACTGGCACTGAAATAAGACCTATGCTCAGTTCACTCAGTCATGTAAGAGGGTTGTGTTTTATTACTGCAAATAGAATTTGCATCAAACTATTTTGGATAAGTCCATCATAAGCATTAACAGAATAAAACAATAAAAGATCTGTTAGAGCTTATGGATATCTTGCTATTTTTTTTATTTAAAGTTGAGATGCACTTTTTGGGATGTAAGCAATGCATATGTGAGCTTTTATTTATTTAAGACACTTAATCATCTTGTGTCTTTTTAAATAGCAAAATGTTGAAGCTGGAAGGGAGGGCATAATCCATTCCTTGATGAAATTCCTCGGACAGTCTGCAGAGGAACTCATCACGGACTACCAGGTAAATTACAACAGTATTACGTTTTTAAAGCTGCAATTAACTCATAGACTGTGCAGCAAACATTTTTATTTGTCACAATATTCAAATAAATTAATTGCTGCCAGTATGTGACCTGCTCTGGCTAAAGGGTTGGCATTTGGCAAAGGTTACTTTCGGGTAATTGACAAAATAAATCAGAAGGTCCAAAGTTTCGATTTTGAGATTTCTACAAAAATCCTATCCTTGAGGTTGAGTTTTCTATTTTAATTTCCGTTTTCATTGCCCTTTTTATTTATTTTTTGATTCTCATATATGCTGTTATAAACATGTAATGCAGATTGCAAATACTGTCACATATCACTGGTGTCCGGCTGAAACATGTTGTCATAATTTGAGTAGTTTCATGTTTTTCTAGATCTAATCTATTGGTCAATCCACACGAGTGGGTGTTACTTGTAAATATTACTGACCAATCTCAAATGTTGAAAATGGTTTGCTCTCTTTGGATGATGCAGTGTTAATGATTGCAAAAACGTGCCATTGGAAGTCTCCTGCAAGGTGAAGATTCTGGAGCTTCTTGGATACTGCCTGAAGACAGCGATATTCAGAACTATAAAAAGCAAACACAAATTTGGGACATTATGCACCTAACCATGGATGTATATGCTCTTTCAGGAAGTCAGCAGAGAACAAGCAAAAGAGGACCAGGCCAAGCAAGTACTGAAGGTCTATGTCAGGGGTGTCAAACTCATTTTTATGGACGGGCCACATCGTAGTTGTGGTTTCCCTCAGAGGGACTGTGAACCCATATAAATTGATTGGAAAGCCAGTTTTGAAATCAGAAGCTAGTAAGTAATTGTTCAACAATTTTTCAATTTATTTTAAAAGGGGAGGATTGGTAACAAATAATTGGCAATATCTCATATCTCAGTGTTGTTGTGAAGAAAATATGCTAGAAACAGGAAGTTGATGCAGATGATTTGCCCTTTGCGGGCAACATAAAATTAGGTTGTGGGCCAGATCTGGCCCCGGGCCTTGAGTTTGACACACGTACTCTATGTCTTCCAAGCAAGTGAGGGACAAGAAGACACATCCCATGCCTCTGTTTCCATTGTTGCTTAAGAAAATGAGGTTGTGGAAATGTTGCCAGTCTCCTGCTCATGGGAATTAACTATGCGCTGAACTTACTAAATTTGCAGTACCCGTTTGAGGTGCATCAGAAGCTCTTTCTTGAGATAGATGGCCTGAAACTTGCACTCGGAGTCCATTCCCTGACTCTCCATTGAATGTTAGGCAAGCCCCCTCTCTGTCCACTTTTAAAACGTTTTGAAGACACATTTTTATTCTTTAGCTTTCGACTCAACATGTGACTGTCGTTGTTCTTCTTGTATCTACTGTACGTGTTTTAATTTGTGTTCTAATTTCCTGCTAATTTATACAACACCGTATGAAAAACACTTTGTTACAGCTCCAACTATTATAATTGCAAGTTATTTGTACATGGGTATTTCTTGTTTCGTGGACTAATACTGTGCGCAAATGCAAATGCTCGGCCTTTTATCACAAAAAATGTCCGAAGGGCAAGATCTTAATTCCTCCTCTAATATAAAACCTTCCCGAAGAACAAATCGTATTCTAACTTGCTAGATTTAGTCCAATGCACGATACATTTAGGCTAACTCGACGTCGCTCCAGTCAGTAAAGCACGCTTTATAGTTCACCAAAATGCATACCGTGAAATTCTTACCTTGTTTATGCGACGAGGATATTATCCCGTAAGGAGTTACACTGACGCTGTACTGCTTCTTTTTGTATTTCTCTGTTCAGGTCGTCCCTCCCGCATTTCGCCCAAAGTCAGACGGGATAGGCGGCAGCACCTCCCCGCAAGCCAGTACAAGATAGGCGGTGTGGAAGATCAAGATAACACGTCCCTCCGTTTGGATCGGGTATTGTGTTTTCTTTAGAGCTTTTGGTTCGTGTGCACTGTGCAACACAGTCTGAGCGCAAATACAAATGCTCGGCCTTTTATAAATAAAAAAAAAATCCGAAGAGCAAGACCATCCTCGTCTAATATAAAACCTTCCCGATGAACGAACCTTATAAAACTTGCCCTCCGTCACAGCAAAACAATTTCTGCAACAATTTTATAATCCATTTGTAAAAAGACAACGGTAAGATTTAGTCCAGTGTACGATCAGTTTAAGGAAACTGGGTTTAGCTAGTCAGTAAAACACTCTTTATAGTGTAGCAACGTTAGTAACGCTAAATTCTTACCTAGTTTATGAGACGAGTGCTGTACTTGACTATTTTTTGTAATTTATTATTATTATTTTTTTTTAATGCTTTATAGAGCAAATTGCACCTATGACAGTTGTTATTACCACAGAAGCCATCTCAAATGGTTGCAAACTCTGAGGGTGACTTTGAACCGGAAGTCCCGCCTCAATCGTCATCTGATTGACAGCGGAATCCTGGAGCCAGAGAAGAGAAAAGAATCAGACACGAAGTTGAAGAAGCGGAAAAAAAATAAACATCGAATCTCCAAGTTCTCGCAACGAGGGTGACTGTTGGGGTCTGGAGAAGTGACCGGGAGATGGAGAGCCCCGTATTTTGGTCTTGGTAAGAGGGTAACTCACTTGATGTTGACGAGGGAACCTATGCCGCTATGCTATATACCGACGTGAGAAAACTACGGCCCGGGGGCCACATGCGGCCCGTTAAACGTTTTAATCCGGCCCGCCGAATTTGAAAAAAAAATAAAATAAACCTTGTTAATGTTTTATTTTCAAAATAGTGTGGTTTTTTCAAAGACAAGCTTTTGTTCACTTTCATTTAAAATTAAATGTATTTTTTTTCTCAGATGAGATGAGGTTACCAAAACACTCCATCCATCTGCTCCTGGTCCAGCCCCTCTGTCAAATTTTAGAACCCATTGCGGCCCGCCAATAAAAAAGTTTTCCCACCCCTGCTATATACTATAAGCTATGTTAATGTCGTCAGGCCATTATAGAGTATTTCTTCTGACATTTTGAAGGAGAAATAATACTCAACGTTTTATTTTTTTATGATGTTTGAGGCATTCTGACTGAAATACAGTTAAATTGAGGTTACCAGTAGTCATTTCCATTACCTGTAAATGTAAATTAGAATGTAACTTACTACAGTGAACCCTCGGTTATCGCGGTTAATGGGGACCGAGACCACCCGCGAAAACTGAAAATCCGCGAAGTAGCGGCGCACCTTCAAAAATGCTTAAAAAAAAAAAAGTGCGAAGTAGCGGCGCACCTTCAAAAATGCTTAAAAAAAAAAAGTGCGAAGTAGCGGCGCACCTTCAAAAATGCTTAGAAAAATAAATAAATAAAATAATAATAATATATATATATATATATATATATATATATATATATATATATATACGGGTAGAGAGAGAGAGGGTGAAATTCATGTTATAACAAAAAAAAAAATTATTAAAACATTTTTTTATTCCCCAGCCATTATTTTTGTATTTATTCAATTACTTCTTTTTGTATTTATTTAATTACTTCGACTTTTACCTGCTGGTACGCCGTCCGGTGTGCCCTGGCATTCTTCATTTATTTATTCATTCATAACTGACAGCCTCGCGCTCCGCGGAAGGTGTTCCTCTTCGGCTTAACAACCACGCACGCCGGCCGGTCTCCTCCGGAGCTCTCGCACGGTCCCGAACGGAGCGAAATGTCGCCCCGCTAGTGCCCGGGCGGAAGTTGTTCCTCTTCGGCTTAACTGCCACGCACGCTGGCCAGAGCTCTGGTACGGTCCGAACCGCGCGAAACGTCGCCCCAAATCGTGCCCGGGGGAACGTGCTCTTCTTTGTCCACTCTCCTCTTCGCCCACGTTCTTCTTCGGCGCACGCCGGCCGTCTAACCACTCCAGCGCCCCGTCGTGCCGCTCGGCGAAACTACAATGCCCCTGAATATTTTTTAGACCCGCGAAGCACTGAACCCGCGAAAGGTGAACCGCGAAGTAGCGAGGGTTCACTGTATTGCAGCCAGATACCTATAAAATGTCATTTAATTTACACTGTTTTGATCGCCACTGTTTTGCTCATTGAACAACAAATGAAAAGATGAATCATACACAGTGTTTGTAAAGATAATTGTCAATGTTTTATTAAATGAAATTCCAATGTAAAATTGTGTAATATTGTGTTATATAATGGGTCTACAACATACATTTCTCACAGACAAGTAGAGCTTTTTCTCATGAAATGTGTTGAAAAAAAACTAACATTTGAACATTGTTTTGCGTTACAACATCCGTGTTTACTGGTCATAAATTATTAACTTAAGTTTAATATACACTACACGAGCTGGGTAGCCACCACGCCTCAACCACCATAACAAGTTCGCTAACCCTTTAAGTCGAACGAGGTAGCTAACATATCGGGTTCAATTTGTACCAAAAATATGCTGTTGTGCCTTGTGTCTCTGTATATGTCGTCATGACGTGTCATTTGACAAAGCCTTGTGTCGATGTTAGTTGTCGATGTAACAGTCTATGTTAGATGTCAATGTATGTCTATGTTAGATCTCAATGTGTCGATGTTAGATGTCAATCTATGTGTCTATATTAGATGTGTTTATGTTAGATGTCTATGTAAATGTTTGTTAGATGTCGATGTGTGTAAGATGTCTATGTAAAGGTTGGTTAGATGTCGATGTCTATGTAAATGTTTATGATGGATGTCGATGTGTCTGTTAGATGTCCGTGTTTGTTAGATGTGATTGTAATGGTTTATGTTATAGACGTTGTAGTGTATTTTCACAAGGTCTGACATAGACAACTTATTTTATGGCCATGACAACTGTTGCTTTGAACTCCCCCAGGGCTTCCTGACCCCCCCTTTTGACACGTAGATTGCAGCCCTGAGAGGCGCGGGACTTTAGCCTTATCTACGGGGGGTCAGGAAGTTGAACAGGGGTTATCTGCGTCCCGAAGAGGGAGTTTACAAAAGAGGGGTCTGGCGCCGGGAAGTCGCACCAGTTGAGAGGCAGCAGGATAAAAATGAATATGCAACAAGCGAGAATTAGATATTCATGTCTTTTGTTTGTCTTCCCTATAAGAAGGGAAGGCGCGAGAGGGGGACACCTTTTTTTTCTTTTGGGAACTTCTGACATCAGCTGAGATCAATAAACTCTTTTTCCAACCACCGGTGTGTGTCAGAAGTTTTTTCCATCACCAAACCAACCTTGCCCGGCGACCTGTCCGGAGGGGAGCTGAGCCAGATCCGCACATCAACAACGAAATTTACCTCAACGTCAATGTAAGTGTCAATGTTAGATGCCCATGCATGTTTGTTAGATGTCGATATATGTGTCATTGTTACATTTCAACGTAAATGTTGTTCGTGCAAGTTTCCAGTCCTCCAGCCACGTGACATCATGCGCGTCAAAGTGATAACTCGTACATTTCACGGAGGGAAAAAAAACAGACACCATTGGTAGTTTTGACCGGGAAAAAAAAAATAATTTATTTTTTTCGAACACCTCATGTCTCTTTCAGCGTAAGAATAAACATGACACGACCAAAATAAAATATACCAACACAGGCAAATATTTAAGGAGCACTCAAGAGATACACTTCAGCTCATTTAATCCCACCTATTTTTACTAACGCAAACCCTTCAATTCTAGCGCCCACAGAATAGTGTGCTATAATGCTATAAAAATATGGAGCCTTTACCTGACAGCGTTTGAATATAACTGAATTCCTATTGCTCACGAAAAACTGAGAAACTAAGAACAAACATTTCAAGCACAAGCTTGACTTGACTTCAACAGTTCTATTTTTTCTTTCGTGACAGCTCAGACATCAAAATAATGCTTTCCTTCTATAAAATAAAAACAGCATGACAAAAGGTGCTGAAATAAACTATATACGGAAGTGCGTGAGTGACAGTGTGTGCATGTGTTTTTGCAACGCATGTGTACACCCCGCCATACAAATTACACAATTCGTTGGGTATGTGGTATACACTAAAACAATTGCCTTGGAGCAAGTGAACACAACACGTCTCACACTGTATACATGCTGTAGAAGGGCTGGGCGATATGACCTCAAATCAATATCGCGAGAAATCGAGCAATTTTACCTCGATAACGATAAATGCACGATAAATTCCCACGTGGACTAAAATCAAAATAAATGCAGGAATTGCATATTGACTGTTTTTTTTATTGACCAACTGGTACACTTTACTTTCAATGAAAAATAAAAGTACAAAAATCATTTGTATGAACATTCCAAATAGCTTGCAGGGTTCGCGGTTAACTTTAAAAACTGCTTGCCCATAGGGCAAGTGCCACTAAAATTTGCCTTGCCCGAGTGGCCAAATTACTTGCCCGACTTGGGTAAGTGACAATTTTTTTTCTCTAAGAATAAAATGTTTATGGTTGTAAAATGTGCGCCACAAATGTAAATAAACATATAATCTGATAAGCATAAATTAATCTTGTTTTCATCGTCAACCATGAAACCCTACTCACAAGAGCAAATGTATCATCCTGTGCAGTTATTGAAAATGTTAATTGTAGTTTTAATAATTAACAAATCTGCATGTTAAATTGGGAAAATGATATTACAGCAATCCAGATGATCAATTTTAAGTCCAGGAGAGCGTATTAATTGAGGAATCACATGAGTAAATTATGAGTGTGGCAAATTTGTGTATTCCTTTAAGACCAGTGCCTGTGGTGCTGCCTCCATAAGTTTCATAGCATAAACAGAACACAGTCACTGACACTATGTCAGGTCACATCATGGAGCTAATGAATTAACAGCCAATAATCAAATATTACTCCCTTCCTTACTCACAACTGAATTGTCTACTTAAAAATATTCGAGCTATTTTAGTCATGTCAGAGGAATCCGAAATGTTCGGATTTGAACGAACTCGTCGCCAATTTTCGGCCAAAATATCGTAGGTTTTTGTTGTGTTTTTCAAACTTCAAATGAGGATGCTACGACAGCGAGTTCCAATACTGCGGGATTTATTGACGTCCACTTTAACTCGACATTCACTGAACTAACTGATCCTCGTAGCGCCCGCCCATTGCCCCCGATAAGGCCAATGGACCATACCAAAACATAAGGGGTTGTCTGGGTTAAACCATCACCATACAGTGCACACAAACAGATCACACCACCGTTTTCGTCAAAATTAAAGATATTTGGCTGCTTTAAAAAATGCTTGCCCGGTCGGGCAAGTTGCCCATAATTTTACCTTGCCCGTGGCCAAATTTCACTTGCCCCGGGCAATCGGGAAGCGGTTAACCGCGAAACCTGAGCTTGCTTTGCATGACTTGAACAATGTCACAAAGAAAAAGGGTACCTCTTGCGAAATCTTTTTCTGCAAATAGATTGCGCCAAGATGCTCTCATGATGTAAATAATGGCAAATTAAAAAACGCTAAATAAAATGAAAGAAAATGTCAATGCAAGCCAAATAAACAAGTGGGTATTATCGGGGAAAATGTGCCGTCTCGAGTACTCTGCTGCGCAGTCGCCACTTGTCATCTATGTAATGCACAGTTAGGCTCAATCAGGGATCCATGTTGCGACCCGACCACAAGTCGGATGTAGATGCAAAATGCTTGACATGTCTAAGCTCCCGGCCCGATGTAGTCCATATCGGGAAATACGGCTTTCATGAAGCGTTTAAATCCTGTGCGCGCCACGTAACTAGAGGAGCTTTATCTTTAGCTATGTGCTAGGCTATCGCGTCCACCTCTGAGACGTTCTCTCGTATGGTGTCGCCTCCGTTCATGGGCTGTTGTCACTTGTCGAACCTTGCTTCTCACTTTGAACTTTCAGCACAGCATGGTTGTGTTGTGGGTGGTGAGAAAGCTTCTGGATTTGAATCGCCAGCAACGAGAGCGACAGACGGGTGGAGTCACATGACTAGAGGCGCTGTAGCGGTCTTAAAGGGGCATGAACATTGCCGCAGACAAAAGGCTTTTCTTTTTTTATTCATCGAATTTACCGACATGGGCAAAATGATTTCGGTCATTGTAATAAATTTCGGTCACGGTAAATTTTCGGTTTATCGCCCAGCCCTATGCTGTAGCATGGCTTTTTTTGCCGTGGGTGTCAAATATTTTACTTTGTTTTCAGAGTGCTTACAGACCTCTTGGTTTTGCCTCAAAATAATTGTCTGCAAAGCAGTCTGTGCCATCCGCATCATTGATGTGCAGGAGTAGCTTGTTGGTAATAAATAGCTGCAAGAAGTCCGCTGTTTGCCGCAGCATCCAGTGGTCCAGCGCTCGCAGTGAAAGTCTTGTCTGGCAGCCCGAACCATCCCCAAACATTTCGAGATGCACGCCCACTAAATTCCAGAAATATAAACATGGACAAACTTGACATTCTTCCAGATTCTGTCTCTTTGCATTGTTTTGAAGTTACTCCTGCAACTTTTCCACTTCTTCGATCCTCCCCATTGTCTGAAAAAGAAGTGTATATTTTGATTTGAAATAATGACCTCAACATACCAATACATTTGTTTATCATCTGAACTGGATTATTTTGAAACAACATTTGGGTTGGACATCTGGGATTTGTTGTTGTGTATATTCAGAGTAATCCTTTTCTTGTATATAGCTAAAGCAATAGTCGCTGGCCTTGAAAATGGGTACAAGACTTGACCAAATTAAGATGCCATAAGGTCTAATTTGCCCCTTCTCTACCACAACTGATTTAGAGGCCATTAGTAACAGATTTGAGAAGACCACTTTTAAAGATATGAAGCCAGAGCTCGGCACCGGACCCATTTTTATTATTTATTATAATTTTAATGTATTATTGAGCAAATGACACAATATGTCAGTAGTGATTACCACAGAAGTCATGTCAAAATAGTGCAAATTCTGAGGTCGACTTCAAATCAGACAGGCGGAGACGAGCGCCAGAGAAGAGATGAGAATCAGAAGAGATGTTGAAGAAGCTAATAACAAAAAAAAACAAAAAAACACATCAAATCTCCATGTAGTAGCAACGGGGATGGCTCATGGGGTCAGGAGAAGTGAGCGGGAGATGGGGAGTATGAGGTGCCGTTGGGGACAAAAGTCAGGAATCGCTTCACACTTCTGAAATGCACTCTTACACACCAGTGAAATTGTTGTTGCTCATGCATACTTATGAAACGCTATCATACATACGAGTGAAACGCTCTCATACACACTAGTGAAATAGTTGTTGCTCATACACTCGTCAAATGCGCTCATACACATAGGTGAAACATTCTCATACACACCAGTGAAAGGCGCTCAGGCACAATTGTGAAATTATTGTTATTCATAAATACAACTGAAACATGCTCATGCCCATACACGAGTGAAATGCTTTCATACAAACACCCACACTGTTGAAAATGCTGTCATGAACACAAGATCGCTTACAAATACTAAAATGTAAAAATTAATCATTTATTTAGCAGGGATGCATGGTGGGCGACTTGTTAGCACGATGGTCTCACAATGCAGAGGTCGCGGGATTGATTCCGGCTTTCCTGTTTGGAGTTTGCATGTTTCCCACACGCCTGCGTGGGTTCTCCGGTTTCCTCCCACATTCCAAACACATGCATGGCAGGTTGTTTGGACACCCTAAATTGGTGTGAGTGTGAGCGCGGATGGTTGTTTGTCTTTGTGTGACCTGCGATTGGCTGGCAACCAGTTTAGGGTGTACCCCACCTACTGCCCCAAGATAGCTGGGATAGGCTCCAGCACCCCCCGCAACCCTTGTGAGGAGAAGCCGTACAGATGATGGATGGTGGGATGGCATTCATAATGGACGGCCGCCACGGTGGGCGACTTGTGAGCACGATGGTCTCACAATGCAGAGGTTGTGGGATCGATTCCGGCTCCGGCCTTCCTGTGTAGAGTTTGCATGTTCTCCCAAGCCTGCGTAGTTTTCTATGAGTTCGCCAGTTTCCTCGCACATTGCAAAAACATGCATCCATTTACTCTGATGCCAATGTTTTCTGTACCTTATGGCAGATTTTTCTCTTTGCCGAAGACTTTTAGCACTTGTAGAGCGAGGACCTGTGCCACAGTCGTCAACTGCACCCTAAAATCAGATCATTTTGTATTTTAGACATTACACACTACACAGTTAAAGATGGTCCAAAAAAGAAAAATGGATTAATGTATTTCAACTTACATAATACTCTTTAAAGAGCTGACCAGCTCATTCCCAGAGGTACGTATTGGGGCGTATTGGTCGTCTTTACAGAAGACTCCAGGAGGTAACTCAGGTTTGACCTTCAGCCACAACAGAGTGTTGGGTGTGAGTGCTTCCAAGTCGTTGAGGTCGGAAGATGTCCTTGTGATAGGCCTGCTGTTTATAACTGCTTCAGCCTCACCAAGCAAGGTATATTGACTTTCTTCACCCGAAATTTGTTCTTTTACAGTGACATTCAGGATTTTTCTCACAGACCAAATAAGTCGCTCACAGCTTCCTCCGTGGTGGGAACCTGCTGGGGGATTGCTATGCCACTGAATACCTTTTTGCAGCAAGTGTTTCTCGATTTACTTAGTGTTCCATTCTTTGATTGATTTCTTCATTTCACTGTCAGCTGATCTAAAGTTGGTTCCGTTATCAGAATACATCTCTCTCACTTGTCCTCTTCTGACAAGAAATCTTCGGATTGCGTTGAGACAAGCATCTGTGTCACGTGAAGATGCAATTTCCAGATGTACGGCTCGTACAGCGAGACATGTAAAAATCACGCCGTATCTCTTTACTTGTCCTCTAACCCTACTTACTTAGAATGGACCAAAATAATCAACGCCAATTCTCTTGAAAGGCGGATCGTCAGGTAGCACTCTTCTGATGACTCTAGCAGCTCGAGGTATCCAAAACTGTTGATGCAGATTAGCCATCATGTGGTTCCTTCCAGCGTGAGCTGTAATCTCATGAATGTATCTCAGGACTAGCTTTGTGTTATGTGAATCCTTGGCAAGATGGCTTGCTGTTTTGCTGTTTCAGGCATGGCTGCGTGGCTCAACTGTCCACCAACCCTCATGACACCATCTTGAAGTACTATATTGAACTTGTAAAGTGGGCTACTTTTCTTCACCCTTTTTTGTTTTTCAAATATGGCTAAATCTTTTTTGAAACTTCGCCTTTGACAGTATTTCACAAGTTCTCTTTCTGCTTTATCCAAGTCGTCGCAGGTCAAATACTTTCCTTTGACAGTTCTCTTGAATAAATTCATCTTGCCTTCTTCACCTAATGTGATTAACTCCTTTCTATTTTCCTTTACTCTGTCAGTAAGTCTTTCAGCTTTAGAAACCAGGCTACGGCCTGCTTCAATGCTGTCCAAGACGAATAATGGTTCATCCACTGGCCCAGAGAATCTTTGGGCTACAGTGACTGAATTACATGCACTTGAGTCACTCATTTGACCTCCAGGTCATTAATTGGTAATTTGAAGTGGTTTTTGTGTTTAACTAAATTCCTGGACACTGCCTGATTTTTTTCAGAGCTGTACAACCACTAGAAAGGGTGGTTCCCACAATGTGAGTTTTGCTCAGGTGGCCCAACAATGTCACAAAAACAAGTAGGGGTGTGTGTGTGTGTTTGTATAAGCGACATGTTGGGGACCAACATCGGACAGCACACCCACTGTAGGGGACCAAAATTTTTGTGGGGACCAAAAATCTGGGCCCCACAAAAAAGAGCATTGAATTCAGTGATAAGAAGCTCAGGGGGAGGTCCTGTCAAAGTTTCAGGGCTTCCCAGGAAGGTCACAAAAACAAGACGAGTGTGCTAGAAATGTGTGTGCGGAAAAATTACTCAGGATCGCTGTCTAGTGGTCGGTCCCGGTACTGCACTTACGCACACTTCACACACTCGGCTGGTCTGCGCATGTGCAGGACAGTCTGCTTTATGTCAGGCAGCCACCCTCCCCTCCCCCACAGCCCAACCCGAAAAATTGAGATGTTAGTTAAGTATTTATTCCTATTATTGAGTGAGATTACATATTTTTACTTGGCAGCTGGCACAACAGCTAAGATTGGAGCACAGTTATTGCAAAATAAAATAAATAAACAGTAACAACAATAACGATTGTTAATATTGTTATACTTTATAGCGTAACCTATTTATACTAATTTTCTGTATGCAATTTCAAGTGCAACTAATATAGTTGTGCATATAGATAGCCACCAAACTCCATACATTAGATAAAAATAAGAGCCACGATGTTAACCAATTAACAGTTCAAGAAAAAAGCAGACATCCAAGAACTTGCTTTGTTACTTTTGCGTGGCCAGAACTACAAAACCCAAAGCAGAGCAAACCCTAAACATCAGAGAAAGTACAATACTTTTGTCAAGGAGTGGTGCTGCTGCTTTGCGATCGCTGCCACCATAGTGAACGCGCTCCCACATTCGTGCACACGCACACATGCCACACACCTGTTTTCCACGTCCTGTCAGTCCACTCCGTCGGTCCACATTTATTTCGTTGGTCAGCCATCACGGTTGGGTGCGCACTAGATCGCTGTTAAACCATCTTCTACGCCACAGTCCTCGTGTTCAACAAACATTTCTCCCGAATTCGCCTACCATGCACAACTCTCCACTTTCAAACCGAGCGCCGCTGTCACTTCCGGGTTTTTAGCGCCAAGCACTTGACGCTAGCGTGTGACGTCATGGCGAAATACTAGGTTTTAAAATAAAAATTTTCTTTTTTTTGTACAGTCTAAGTGCATGGGGTTATGATAGATCGAATGAGTATACCTTTATGTACTCACTAACATTTATGTTGATCATAAAATGTAGTTTTGATGAAGAAAACTGTTATTTTTTAGAATCAATTGGCTTAGGGCACTTGGGCAAACTACGGCCCGGGGGCCACTTGTGGCCCGTTAAACGTTTCAATCCAGCCCCCCAAACTTGAAAAAAATTAAATGAATAAGCCTTGTTAATGGTTTATTTTCTAAATACTGTGGTTTTTCAAAGACATATATATTGTTGTAATGCTTTTGCTCACTTTCGTTTAAAATTAAATGTATTTTAGGACTCATTGTGCCCCCCCCCTTCCAATCAAAAAGTTTGCCCATCCCTGGCATAGTGGATGGGCCGAGGAGTTTAAAAGGCACACATCATGCATTTTTCAGTCAGTTTTAGCCAGGGCTTGGTATGGGGAAGACCAGCTGGTTTACATGTAATCATTAAATTTTCCCAAGTTTTATTTAAGTTAATTGGACAAAACAAAAAAACGCAATATTCTTCTGCCAGAGAGTATGTAATATTCTTCTGCCATTTTATTGTAGAGGGCCATTTTGAGCCCCTAACAATATTATTCAACCAAGAGATCATGAGTCGTCGCCCACTTACTTTCTGAAGTCAGCTGGGATGTCACGGCTGTGACCCTCGTGAGGATAAAGTGGTTCAGATGGAAAAGTAGGACTAAGGGCTTTTTCTCAGGTTTCCATGCGCAAATCCATGTATATTAGGTTAATTGGAGACTCTAAATTCTCTACTCATCAAATGACATTCGTGACCCTGATGGATAGATAAAATAGATTATTAATCTCCCATGGGAAGTCCAAGGTGTCTGGTAGAAAGAAATGCATTCATACACTCATTACACAGTCAACCAAGCAAAGACACAAAGCCTAGGGCAGGGGCGGGCAAACTTTTTGATTGGAGGACCACAATGGGTTCTAAAATATGACAGAGGGGCCGGACCAGGAGCAGATGGATGGAGTGTTTTGGAAACCTCACCTCATCTGAGAAAAAAAATACATTTAATTTTAAATGAAAGTGAATAAAAGCATTCCAACAATAATATTTGTCTTTGAAAACCACAGTGTTTAGAAAATAAAACATTAACAAGGTTTATTCATTAAATTTTTTTCAAGTTCGGCGGCCCGGATTAAAACTTAACGGGCCGCATGTGGCCCCCGGGCCGTAGTTTGCCCTCGCCTGGCCGAGGGCATAAACACATACATGTAATATCCAATCCGCTTATTCTCACAAGGATAGCGTGCTGGAGCCTACCCAGCTGTCAACGGGCAGTAGGCGGGGCACACCCTGAAGTGGTTGCCAGCCAATCGCAGGGCACGCAAAGACGAACAACCATCTGCGCTCAAACTCACTCACAAATGCAACCTCCACACAGGAAAGCTGGGTTCCGGGATCGAACCCTGCACCTTGGGACTGCGAGCCGGATGTCCTAACCAGTCTTAACTCATTAAATACCAGCCATTTTCACTGGAGCAACCCGCTCAATCCCAGCGTTTTCCTGGGTTTTGACTAATATTGCAAGGCCCACAGAATATTGTATTCTAATGCTATATAGACATGGAGCACACCCGAAGAAAGATGAGACTCTCTTAATTTCAACAGAAAAAAAATGTTTGTTCCTATCTTTTTCCATTCTTGAGCAATCGGCATTTGAAAATAGCTAAATTTCATGAAAACTCCAATCCCTGGGGAAAAAACTGAGAAAATGAGCTTTTTGTAAACTGATGCATTTTGACCATAATTTGAACTTTGACACTATTATTTATGGCTTTTATGACACCTCTAACATCTAAATAATGCATGCCTTCTATAAAATAACAAAAAAAAGCACAAAAAATATGTTTTTGATAAAATAAATTTATTTGCACATAACACTAAACGACTGAACTGTTGAACTATGTACAAAAATGAAATACATCAGTGTCATACATACTTTTTTTTTGTGTGATATAAAATAAAACAGTTGCCTTGATGCAAGGGCACACAACATAGTTCACACCACATTCTTGTTTCACTCCGTTTGCCTTTGCGCAAACAGACCCGACACTTTCGTTGTGGTCTGGCTTTGCTGGTCCGTGGAAAATAGGCGAGCTTGTGTTTGTCCACTGGGGTTTGTGTGAAAATAATTGTCTGGGAAGTGATTGCTGGCATCCGCGATGTGCTGCAGAAGCTCATCCGTGAGAAACAGCTGCAGGAAATCAGCTGGCTCCTCAGACTCCAAATGGGCAGCGGCATTCAGTGGTCCAGGGGTTGCTGTAAAGTCGATTTTCCTCGGTTGCCATCCAGTGTGACGCCATCCGGAACCACTGCTTCCTGATGCACAACCTGTAAATTACAGAAATATAAACAATTGGAAATATATATTTATTGCTGCATTTTATTGCTGGCGTGTGAAGTTTCATATTATAATTTACCTTTCTTTACACCAACAAGACGAGGAGGAACTTTCTTGCCGCGGGATGCACAATCTGTGAATTTTAGAAAGTATGCATGATTACCACACCATTCAGTATTGTTGTTTCCTCGTCGGGGAGGAGATGCGCTCGCGCGTAACTGCACATTTACGCGACAGTTTCTGCCCGCAAGATGCATGATATGTACAATAAAAGCATGAGGGCTAAAACCACATGTTCAATGGTAACTTGCGAGCGTTTACTTCCTCGTCGGCGAGGACTTACGCTCGCGTGTAATTGTGCAATAGGCGCCCGGACGAGAAAGTCAGCGAGCAAGCTTGCGTCTAACTGCACATTTACGCGACATTTTCTGCCCGCAAGATGCATGATATGTACAATAAAAGCATGAGGGCTAAAACCACATGTTTAATGGTAACTTGCGAGCGTTTACTTCCTCGTCGGCGAGGACTTACGCTCGCGTGTAATTGTGCAATAGAGGCGGCCGGACGAGGAAGTCAGCGAGCAAGCTCGCGTCTAACTGCACATTTACGCGACATTTTCTGCCCGCAAGATGCATGATATGTACAATAAAAGCATGAGGGGTAAAACCACATGTTCAATGGTAACTTGCGAGCGCTTACCTCCTCGTTCGGGGGGATCTGGTGAGGACTCTCAGCTGCTTTGGCTATTGTCCGAAGGCAGGCGATGCAGGCCGCAAGGCACGTGCACCCTCTTTAGACGCCGTTTTGTTGTGACGACGACGAAGCGTCATCCTCTCAACCAAAGCGTCTCCATCGCCTTGATGCTTTTAGGAAGCTTTTTTTTACAAAAAAGCATTCCTCGATCGTCATTTGCTTGGAGGATTTCATTGCTAACGCTACTAATGCGACTGCTGCTAGTGCTGCCGATGCTGCTGCTACCCACGCTGCTCTCCACACTTATAAGTCTACCCCAGGATCCCGCCCCCCATTTGTACCTCTGGCGCAGATTCAAGGCGGATCTTTTGCACCTCTGCCCCCTGCTGGGTGATTTTTACATGATTCACAATGCGGACAAGGCTGATTCTCAGTCAGAGGTTGCATCAGACCCTTATGTACACTATTACGTAAAAAAGACAGGAAACGTACTTATACGTCTTTGGTAGAGGGCGCCATTGCATTAAAAGACGTCTTTGTACGTCTAAGGGAGTAAATGAGTTGAACAAAGTACAGGGTCCTTCACCTGACTACAGATGATCTTCTGGGGACTTTATTTGGTTTTAATCACTTTTGGGGTCTGTATCTATGCACACTCCCTGGTTTTGCTACCTTCCCGGGTACCACATACACACTGCTTCGTTTCTCTGCCTTCGTGGGTACCACATACATATTGCTTGGTTTCTCTGCCTTCCTGGGTACGACATACACACTGCCTGGTTTTGCTACCTTCCTGGGTACCAGTCACACAAACGTCAGACGACTCAGCACATACCGACTGTCTCAGCACTACACACTTTCACTCCAAGGCAGTGCTGTGAACCAACTTACTGACAAGAGGTAGTATTTAGAATTTTAAAAAGTGCTTGAAAGGTTTTGTTCATGTAAAACCAACAGATTATGACATTATTATTATTATTTAAATCAGTATTAAACAGCATCAGCATAGGTTAAAGATATTATACAGACTATATACGATAAAAAAATACTAAACCACCCTTGCTTTTCCGTCATTTCTTGTATAAGTTAACACACAGATGTATAACATTTGTTTATACAAATATAACGATTAAAAAGTAGCTGATTAGAGTTTTAATTTTGTATTCATTAATCTGTAATAAAAATGGACATATTTTGGTTAATAAAATTAACAAGAAATAAAAGTAAAGGGTGTTCTAATACTTTTTTCAAGATTGTCCTAACATACATTTAATGTTTACAGTATATGTCTTCGGAAGAAGGGCAGCATTAGATTTTTTTTTTGTTCTCTCTCTTTGACTTCTGAATTTGAATTTCTGTCACAGATGTGCTTGAATTCTATTTTGGATGATTTGTGTTAAACTGCACAAATATTTGAAGAGCCATAGAATTCAAGAATCACACCAGTGCTGCTACTCCTCCGAACGGGTGAACGCCCTTGATTAACAACCTGCGTTGAGGTGGCTTTTGAGATTCGTGGTGTGGGAGAAAAATCTCTGAAGGCATTCTTAGACTTCAAGAGAGGGTCCACAATTTTCAAAGATTCACTTCCGTCTGAATCAGAGGCCTCACTTGTATCCGGAATATATTCATCTCCACTGTCATCTGAGTTGGAGTAATAATGCTTATCCATTCCAAAGTCAGCCTGTTTTTTTAATCTAAAAAACAACAACAACAACGAAATATAAAGGATAGAAGGCAGGAGACCAATAAAATATATGCAATTTGCTTGAAAGATTCCCTGAAATCTATATGGGTTGTTTACCTGTATACTTTTGGTCCTCCTGAGCCTTGGGATAGTAATATGGTCTGGGTCTGAGGCACAAAGTTCAGGGGCAGGATTTGACAATGATTCGTCAGAATCTGTGTCGTTATTCCAAGGAAGATTCAGCCCATATTTTTTGTCCAAGGGAGGAGACTGGGTTGCATCAGAGTCCAAGAGAAAATTGAGAACCCATTAAATACTTAATCCCCAGAGGAATCTGCACAGAAAAAGGTCTTAATTCTATTTGAAAAAAAAAAAAAAACTAAAATATTGATGAATGATATTATGACAAAATAATGTAATAACAAAATTAGAATGATTTTAGGAAATTATTTGCAAAACCAAAACATTGTGGTACGATAATAATGCATATAATTATTCTACGCAGCTATATTTAACAAAAACACTTAATTGACCGTAACAAAAAGCTCCCGGGAGGAAAACTACATTAAATGTTTTTTTAACAGGGCAGTGAAAATATTGGAAAATAAAAAAAATAATGAATAAAATAATATGAAAAAATAATTCAATGTGTATCGATGGACCCATATGAAATACTTATATCGCTATGTACTTATCAGCCATATCGCCCAGCCCAATATGTAACTGCAACTTCAAAACCTCGGGCCATAACAGGATTGTAACATGGGATGCATATCTTCATTCCTAAATTTGTAGATCCCGAGGAGGCTGCTCAATGGTCCTGGTAATGTAAACCTCAACCAATTCGGTCACAGCCAATGTTCTCCATCCTTGTTAAGAAGTTTTGAAATGATTTAATAGATATACTATTGCAAACTATACCAGAATTTTAGACATTTTAAACTTTTGATCACAATTTTACCTATTTTCTAAAAATCTGAAGAATCCACATGCCAAATCACCTGCTGTGGACACATAGGTTCTGTTCTGACAGATAATTCAGTTACAGGTTGTGTACTTAAAGCCAATAAGAGGGCAATGCAGCAGTTGACAGCCTGACGAAAGCTTAAGTCTCCCAATGAGAGAACTGTAGTGGCTGGTAGGTTCTTAGATTGTAACATAGTAAAGACATACACTACGCATAACTGTATATCATATGATGATGAGGGAAAATATTATTAGCTACGATTTATGTCCATATATATTAGAAAACTTGTCCAACCAGCACAGGTCTATCTAACTGTAATTTTAACATCTCAAGACACGACAGGATGACCACATGATACGCATACCTCCTTTTCAGAGTCTGTCAAACCTTGAGAAGGCTGCTTCGATGTTCTGGTGGCATCAACCTCAGCCGATTCAGTCATTGTCGGTTGTCCTCCATCCTAATGAACAAGTTGAATATTAATTTAATGAATTAAAAAAAAGAAAATGGATCAGAATTTTACACATTTTAACGAACAAGTTCACGAATGAAACAAAACCAATTACTTTAGCGCATGACAATTAATCTTCAGTAGAGATATGTTGTGACTGATATTTCAGTCACAGGTTGTCTTTTGAACGCCACCAGGGCCGCAATGGAGCACAGGACAGCCAAAAGTCTTCTTGTCGGACAGCTGTAGTGGCTGGTAGGTTCTAAGATTATAACATAGTAAAGGCACATACAACTCCTAACTGTATTTCATATGATAATGAAGGAAAAGATGATTAGCTATGATTTATGTCAACAATAAAAATGGCTCTACGGGGTCCCCACGAACGCAAACCTGACAGTTGGGTGTCAGATGGCCAACATACCTGACTCGCAATTCAACTCAACTGGACCCCACAACACAAGAAAAAGCTGAGTGAGCCTCAAACCAGACATACACATTCACTGACAAATATCCTGTGACACCAGATATATTAGAAGTCTTGTCTAATCAGCACACGTCTATCTAACTGCAATTTTAACATCTCGAGACACGACAGGATGAGCACACGATACGCATACCTCCATTTCTGAGTCTGTAAAGCCTGGAGGAGGCTGCTTCGATGTTTTAGTAGCATCATAAATTTATTGAATTAATTATATTTGAGGTTGGATTAGATTTTTACACATTTTAAGCCTTAGCCACCCAAAACAAAACATAAGCTCATGAATGAAATAAAACTAATTAATTTCGCCCATGCCAATTAATCTTCTGTAGACACGTGTTGTGACCAGTGTTGTTTTTGCAGGCATTTTAGATTTTGTCCAAGTCATTTGGACAAAGTGCTGATTTGTTTACATCACATTTAGTCATCCCAATTCGTTATAGTTTTAGTCCAGTTTTAGTCAACGAAAACTAAAAAAAGGGTTTTAGTCCAGTTTTAATCGACGGAAACGCAAAAAAGGTTTTACCCTAGTTTTCGTCAATTTATTCACGAAGGTTTTAGTCCAAGCGGCACGGTGGCCCAACTGGTTAGCATGATGGCCTCACAATATTGAGGTCGTAGGTACGATTCTGGCTCCGGCCTTCCTGCGTGGGTTTCCTCTGGGTAATCCGGTTTCCTCCCATATTCTTAAAACATGCATGGCAAGTTGCTTGGACACTCTAATTGCCCCGAGGCATGAGTGTGAGCGTGGATGGTTGTTCGTCTATGCATGTCCTGCGATTGGCTGGACACCAATTCAGGGTGTACCTCGCCTACTGCCGAAGACAGCTGGGATAGGCTCCAACACCCCCCGCGACCCTAGTGAGGAGAAGCGGTACAGATAACGGATGGATGGATGGATGGATGGGTTTAAGTCCATTTGAGTTAAAACAAGGCATTCAAGGTTTCCACCCAATAACAAAGACTTTTGGATGGACTACTAAGGATTCTTCATTACAAACAGAAAAAAGTGGCAACAGTGGAATCAATGCTCACTGCTCCAAAATAAGCAGAGAAGCAAAACATTTTGTTGGGCAACTGTTGTGGCTTTATTTTACTAAAAGCAACATAAAATAATTTATGAACCACATGCTAACAATTTTGTCTAGTCAACGAAAAAAATTCATGTACATCACGTCATGTATTCGTCATAAAAGAACCTCGTATAGCTTGTCATCGTCATTAAAAAAGGGGCGTTAACGAAGTATTTTCGTCATAGTCATCAGTGACGAAAACAACACTGGTTGTGACTGATATTTCAGTCCCAGGTTGTCTCCTGAACACCACCAATTGGGCAAGGGCGCGCAGGAAAGCCTGGGGTCTTCTATTTTTACAGTATAGAAAGGCTAAATATCAAATTGAAACAGTGTTTTATATCATGAATATACAGGGTTGGTGCTGGTTCTGGTAGGGAAACCACAACATAAAGATGTCCTTAATTAGTCCCACAATGGGGATATTTGCAATATGGCATATGATGGCCTAACAGGGCCACCGCCCAGAAAGGAGTAACGCAGAACTTTGTAATACTGTCACTCCCTGACCAGTTCGTTGTTCCTGCAGAGCCAAACTTTGACTCAGACCCACAAATTTGAATTACAGATAGTGGACAATGGAGAACTCCCCCAGTCAGTCAGCATGTTCAACTTCCATAGAAACCTCACATACATTTATTAGATTGCCAAACTAATTGGAAACTACATCACCAGAACACCACAAGTGGGCTCTGTTATTGTACTTAAAGATGCATCTTACAAACCTGTGTTCTCCAAGGCCAGCTGGTCCATAGTCTTAAGTTATTTCTTCGCCAACATCAATGTCTCGGAGCGCAAACAGACAGAGGTGTGGTCTGTCCTCTGTTGTCTTCTTCTTCATTTTACAGTTGGGGTGCATGTGGTCATCATTAACCAGTCTTCCCAGACTGCCATCTTCTTGAGCGGCATCAACACTTAAAATAGATTTAAAAAAAAAAAAAAACAATTATTCAATCAATGTCAGAAATTAATCTTTGAGACAATCTTGTGTACACAAAACATAAAAATAGGAAATCCACAATTTTTAAATCTAAATCAAATCATACAGGAAATTTCTATTGGAATCAGACCCTATTAACAGCTTGTCTTTGAGACTTCATGATCTATATTTTCATTTGTACAGATTCAACGCATGAATAAAAGTAATTATACATTTTTGCTTAGAGAATGATTTTTCCCCTAACACTTATGGGATGAGTATGTGTTTATTTTTTTAAATAAAAACAAAAATAAGATAACATCTCAATCTTTGCCTCACCTCCAAGTTTTTTCTTGCCGGCGGAAGCCAAACAAAAAGACAGTGCCTCTTCCATCCATCTTCCTGCGTTGAGATTCATCAGAATCTATCAATTTTCCTCTGTACTCCATAATAAAGAATAAAGTCGTCTTTCCTGAAAGGGGCCTTGGTAAATACTCCTCGACCTAGTTAACAGGGAAATCAAGTTAGCTTCGTCATATTTTTTAGCACACAAATAAGGAGTCATCATATTCATTTGGGCCACTATACTAATGTAGGGTGGTTTGAAACATTGCTTCTTGTGAGGGATAGAGCAGAGCCCTTCTTTATGATTTTAAAGGAACAGACCAGCCAAAATTCATTTTCCAGCATTGCATTAGCCAGTATGTATTAGGACTGAAAGTACAAATGTCAATGGCACCTGGTTACGTAAAAAAAAAACTTTAAGATTATTTAGTTTCAAAACAATGACATACACTGTACACAGTCATATTGGATCGCGTCACGTGATCTCTGTGACGTATTACGTGCTTTACACTAGACTATCAATATCGGACTTGTTCACCGGTCTATTGTGGTATAAAAATGCCGGAGGGCGTCATCAAGTACAGCCTTAATTTAGATAGAACTCCTACCATCAGGTTTCACACTCACTGAAATAACTTGAAACTGACAAAAGTGGCAAAAGAAAAGGTCAAGACACTCTTAATGTAAAATAACCACTTAAAAAACGATGTCAGCTTGGTTATCAGAAAACAATAATATATCTTAGCAAAAGCGTTAACATCATACCTTTAAATTAGTTTATATACTTCGCTTCTAACTCTGCAGTCTTGTCCAGACCCTTGACTGCATGTTCAATAGTATCCTGCTTTGGGGACTTCCTGCATCTCAGGGAAGGCATTGTTTATTCTATAAAGAAAAAAGACAGTATTGTGTGGAGAATTATTAATACTATGGGCTAAATGGAGTTTTAACAATATCAGTGTAAGAAAAATAAATTATAAATTAAAAAAATATCAATTCCTCCATCCCAATTAACGATTTCAACCATAATAGTTTATATTGAAGTTTAAACAACAGACACAGACAGATTTATGCAGTGTGACTACAAAAATCTTACCAAAATTGCATTCACAGTAACCTTTGCTTTAAGAATCATGTAATTAACCAGTGAACATCGTGTCTTACACAAAAATTAATGACAGAAATTATCATGGTACTTGCATTCTGTTGTTCTATAACAAAAGTGCAAGCTGTTAGCTCCGCAAAGCTAACGCAACAAGCTAGCGTCCCACGTGCTCACATTCAATGCAAACCTGACCACCGGATGACAATACGCGTCGGTTTAGTTCTTTAAATGAGTAAAAGCACCATGACGTTTTATAATTATTCAATGCTTAACTGGAGCTCGTCAATTATGTCGATGTAGGAGCACATGTTTGCTAGGCCAGTGTTGTAGGCCCACATCCATGGTGCTACTTTGTATAGTGTTTTCCACACAACTATCTCTAACTATGAACAAATGCACTCGACGCATGTTTTGAATAAAAACAAACGAAAAACACTTACCTCTCCGTTTCAACAGCAGTTCGAACTTCGAAGTGGTGATATTCTCCAGCGTTAAGCACCTGCTCGAACTGCGAATAGGTCAAATTCAACAGCGTCTTTTTTCTGTCTTAATAAGGACGCGACGAGAGGAGGAGCGCTTGCTTTTTCCGTCAGCACGCCCCGCGCGGGTGGTGCAGCTTTATCACTCTCTATCTGTGCCCGCCCGCCGGCATGTCGATAGAAAAATAATATTCCTTCAAACATTACTTTCATCTTCTTAACGTTTTGTAGTGAATTTAACAGGTTCACCACTTTTTTCAAATACACCAATGGAAAACAGGTCTTAATTGAGGAAACATACAAAGAGCGTCTCACAAACACCTTATGATGAGCAATGTAATTTGATCACGTTTTTTGTCACTGCCTGGACGTTGGGTTCACTGGCCTGGTGGCAGTGGCTTGTAGACACTGTCACTGAGTGGGAACGGATCTCAAGGTGGGTCAAACTAACCCAAGCAGTGGATCGGTCCGTTTTTTAAATTTATTAATTTTTTTATTTTATGTATTTATTTATTATTTAATACAAGGGCTTCGGCTCACTACCAGTGGGCGGGACCAAAGAATTTGGGTTTCCTTTGAGCTAGGAGGCAGTCAAAGGCAGTCCAATCCCCGGCAACATAAAGCGCCTAGCTCTGGGGACATGGAATGTCATTTCTCTGGTAGGGAATGAACCCGAGCTGGTGTGTGACTAGACCAGTGGTTCTCAATTATTTCCTGTCATGCCCCCCCTACCAAGAAGAAAACAATTCGCACCCCCCCACCACAATTTTCTTTTACATTTCGTACTAATGTACATGTTCTTTTCATAAGCTGAAGGAACACTCAGGTGTGACTACCTCTGCATGGGATGAGTGGTGGAACAAAACGTTTGGTAAATATAAAAATATGGTATTTTCTGTAATGATTTCTATAACAATGTTCACCTCAATCCTTGTACTGTGTGGATGTTGTTGTATTCCCTGCATTCGCGTTTTGCTTTTCCGATTTATCTCAACAGCTCTCGCTCCAACAAATTCCAAACGACAGGAAATATATCCTTTGATTGATTACAGAAGTGCTGGTGATGGAGGAGACACTGATGACCAAGTTGATGACGACGACTGAATTTACCTGGGAGATACTATTCGTTAATCCAAAACGCTCAAATAAAAAAAAAAAAAATAAATAAATAAATAAAAAATAAAAAAATTAATAAATAAATAAAGAATGATAAAGGGGTCTACATTTGCTATCAAGCTAATGATTTGATGGAATTAAATCCTTGGAAGTTCCATTGATGATAATTTTTTGGGGCAAATGTAGAATAAACAGGAGGGAATGTTAGAATAATATTAAGAGGTTATTATACATTTGCCGTGATGCAGCTTATTTTAATATGTAGTGCATATAACATGTTGCAGTTTAATATAGTGAACTATGCTGAGTGTTTGCAGTGTGACGGGGTGATACAGGGAGGTGTCTGCAATTGGCGGGGCGGTGGCACTTCTTCAGAAGTAAACAACATCCAGAAGAGCCCTGATAAGTTGGCATCGAAGTCTGAAGCAAGCAACTGGGTCCTGATAAAGGATGTTGACGTCAAAGTCAGCTGCGATCCATGGCGACACCCCAATGATAAACCGGACTGAACCAGCTTTTGAGAAGACGAACTGTACCACCCTTGAGTGTAATCTGATTCCCCGATGTTATAAAAGGGAATGTGTGAAAAGCATCGAGGAACAGAAGGAAGATAAAGTTGTCAAATAAACTTTGTTTAACCTTTCTGTCTCCACTTGAGCTGGGTGTCTCTCCTTTTAGCTTACGAACACTATATGTCAAATTGGCGAACCTGACAGCCAACCTTTGTTGTACATCAGCAGCCTTTGCCTTTAAACATGCTCGTTCCATTTGAGCCTTTAATTTAATTGAAGACGTTGACAGAAGTGAGCTTCTGTCTGTTAGATTCTTTACTTCTACTTCTATGGGTGTAGTTAGTTGATGCAGATCTACTATCAGCAGGTGATATTTGTTTATTGCATCCTTCCTCTGCACGTTTCAAAACGTCCTTCTTCCATTGCTCACATTTCCATTAATTACATTTTTTGGATCAAACCAGTTATTTTGGTCATCGGCAAAATCCTCTTCAGTCTTTAAATTTTGCAGACCGGAATTGAGGTCCACAAATTCTTGCTCCATGCCGCTAAAGCAAACACGAAGCTCAGTTTTTTACAGCGTCAACATTTGCATCATCCTCCATCAATTGTTCAATTTGACGTTGCATGGAGGTCAATTGAGCAAATTTGCAGCTGCGTGCCTGCATCCGTTTAGGCTTGTGATCTTCTACAGCTTTTCTCCGTCATTTTTAATGTCCGCTTTCCACTGTCTTGTTCCTCCATGTCAATCCACAATGAAGCAAACAAAAACGTCAAACTGACTGTAGCGTCTCAATTTGTAGGTCAGCCGAATGACGATCAAAGTTTTAAGCAGTTTACTCACGCACCTGTTACGTGCGCGTCCTTGTTAACTCGCGATGCTTGTCAAGTATGGACGCATGCTAACAGCTAGCAGCTCATTGTCCCGACTGGAAAGTTGCTCCTTAGCTGTGATGTGCCTAGGGTTACACTATCTATCATTAACAAACACAGCCAGCCCTCCTCTTTCCTCTTACCGCTTTCCAGTGTCCTGTCCGCAAGTAGTATTTGGAAGCCGTCAAATTCCACAACGGTGTCCGTCGTTAGCTCTGTTAGCCATGAATCCGTGAACATCAGCAAGCTAGCTCATTGGAAGTTCCTCTCGTGCCGCGTTAGCGCTGTTAGCTCGTCCATTTTCTTGGGAAGGTATCTAACATTTCCCATAAAAACGGACGGGAGGACGGGGTGGTCACGCCTCCTCTTTGCCTGGCGTTTCGCCCCCGCGCGACATCCCCCGTCTCTTCCTCCTCAACTCGCGGGGGATATCGGGTCTCGCTCCGGGAGTCGGCACGGGGTTAGCACGAAGTGCTAACAGCTGATCTCTTGTGTAAACGATTGATCCGTAGCTCCCAGTGACATCTCCGGACACGATCACGCAAAAAACAGCCCTCAGCAGCAATAAAACCACCGCAATTTGGATGTCCATTGCTGCGATGAGGTAAAATAAATAAAACTGGGTAAAGGGAAAAACACGCGAAAAAGGCTCAAATAGTGAGCCGTGCTGCTTTAGCAGGTAGCCACTCGCGTGGCGACGGAACCGGAAAAACAAATGTGGTCCCATCAAAATCTGATTGGATATTTAAAAATAAAAGCGTAAAAATTTGCTTATTTGTCTGTCGTCACCAATGATTAAAAAAATTAAAATCATTACAAAATCCTCAAGCTATCGTGATACCAGACAAGTTCTGCGGGACACCAGACCACCCCAGTTGTCCACAAAAAGTGGTCACTTCAAAATTTGATGTGGCATTTAAAAATAAAAAAATCACCTGAAATATGCACTGTGATCAACACTGATTTAAAAGAAAAATCTTTAAAAAATATCCTCAAACTATCGTGATACCAAACCAGGACTGGGGATACTAGACCACACCAGCTGTCCACCAAAAGTGGTCACATCAAAATGTGATGTGGCACTTCAAAATAAAAGTAGCCTGAAATTCGCTTATTTCACGGTCATCACCACTGAGTTAAAAAAAAACATAGCTCGAGCTTTCGTGATACCAGACCAGTTTTGTGGGACACGAGACTACCCCAGCTGTCCATAAAAAGTGGTCCCATTGAAATCTAATTTGTAATTTCAAACTAAAAGTTGCCTGAAATCTGCACATTTCACTGTCATCATGCCTGACTTTAAAATTTCATTAAAAAATATCCTCTAGCTATGGTAATACCAAACCAGGTTTGGAGGACACTAGACAACACAGCTTTCCACCAAAAGTAGTCCCATCAAAATGTAAGGAGGCATTTTAAAATAAAAGAGCTGGAGCTGTCGTAATACCAGACTAGTTTTGTTGGACACTCGACGACCCCAGCTGTTCATCAAAAGTGGTCCCATCAAAATCTGGTGTAATTTCACAATAAAAAAAAACCCACCTGAAATATGCACATTTCATTGTCATCAACACTGATTTTAAAATAATCATTTCAAAATACCCTCGAGCTATCGTGATATCAGACCCATTTTGGGGGACACTAGACAACCCCAGTTGTCCATCAATTGCGGTCCCACCAAAATGTGATACGGCATTTCAAAATAAAAGTAGCCTGAAATCAGCATACATCACTGTTATCAGGCCTGACTAAAATATCATGACAAAATATCCTCCAGCTATCATGATACCAGACCAGACATATTTCACTGTCATCACTATTGATTTAAAAAAATTAATTAAAAACTAGAGCTGCGAGCAGCTATAAAGGGCCCTCGCCACCCGGACAACGTTGGGGTACTGGCACGTTGGAAATGTGAAATATTTCCGAGAAATAACGTGAGGAATCTTCAAGAGGAATTTGCTTGTAGTTAAAGTTAGAGCAGCTTTTGTTTTCAAAGCCTCGTCAATGTTTGAAGTAAATTTGTTGGCAGGCACTACAGGTGCATCAAATCAAAGACTAATAGACTGAAAAACATTTTCTTTCCGAGAGCCATCACCATTCTGAACTCTCACACACATGCACACACACACGACCACCCTTACCTTGCTGAACAGCGACGTATTGTGTTGTATTTCTCCAATTTCATACTATTTTCCATCACAATATTTATTCTCTTATTTATCTAATTTATATATTTGATTAAATTATTGTTGTATTGCACTGGAGAGGGGAGCTCCCTAATCTTGTTGCACACTGTACAATGACAATAAAAGGATTTCGGATTCTGATAAATTTAGAATGGCCGACTTCCTGTTCAATTTAGCATACGGCTCCATGAGACTTTTTATTAGGTCTTGGCTTTGTACACACTTCATCAAATTTTCAGTTTGGTGAAACAGAGATATGGGGCTGTTTTTTTTTGTTGTTTTTTTTTTCTAGGGGGCGATAGCGAGCCATTTTTAAACAACTGTACGACAAAATAATAAAATATTGTGAATATTGAATCAACTCCCGGTTGGGTGGACGCTGGCACGTTTGGCTGCCACTGCTCACCGGTAACTCTCAGAAATTTTTTGGATCCGCTTGTTGTACCTGCTTTAGCAGTTTACAATCCCTCCAGTTACAGTGATTTTATTTATTATCTGTATGTTGAGCGATCCCGATTCTCATGAATGCCACCCACCGATTGCATAGTCGCTGACGCGTCGACTGTGGCTAAAGTTTAGCTTACCTATCAAAGTTAGCACCTGTCTGCCATGTGGACCCGCAGGCCAGTCTGCTTCTCGCACTTCTGCCTGTTCCTGTCATGTCATCAACCTGTGTCAGGACAACTTCAATCCACTGCCGCTGAACTCCGCTGGATTTACCGACACATGCCCGAGGGAAACGCACCACCACCACTGCTCCTCCTCCCGAACATCGCTCGTCGACCCTTGAAGGATTGTATGGCAATTATCGGCATTTTAAACATTTATGGGACAGAATGTCAATTATTTAATTTAGCAGGTTTATATTTACTGAATATGCTATGATCGCAAAATTCCGGACGAACTGGCGAGGCTGCCCGGCTCACCGTGGCTTGTCATCGGGACCGGGAGGCGGCGCAGGCGACGCAGAGAGAGGAAGCAGAAGCGGGGCTGCAGGTCCGGTGTCTTGCAACGGCTGCGACGGCAGCCCCATAGGCAACCACTGCCGAGTCTGTACCTCACCAACGCCAGATCCGTGGTCCACAAAATCGACGACCTGGGATTACAAATCCTGGGAAACCGCTATGTGCGAGACAGCAGTGTGATCGTCGTCACGGAATCCTGGCTGCACGCAGACGTCCCCGACGCTAGCATCCAGCTGGCCGGGCGCTCGCTACATCGCGCGGATCGGACGAGGGACACCGGTAAGAGAAGGGGCGGGGTGGCTCTGTGTTTACGTGCATGAGAACTGGTGCGGCGATAGCACGATCGTCGAGAAGCACTCTTCCCCCGACATCGAGTTCATGTCCGTTAAATGCCGGCCTTATTTTCTCCCGAGGGAGCTAACGGTCGTGATTGTCACAGCTGTTTACATCCCTCCCGACGCTAGCACTAGCACGGCGCTCTCGCTACTCGCGTGCGTCATCAATAAACATCAGCGGGCCCACCCTGATGGCGTTCACGTAGTAGCGGGAGACTTTAATAAGGCCAATTTAAAGACTGTACTCCCAGAGTTTCACCAGCATGTCAAGTGCCCAACGAGGGGAGACAACACTCTCGACCATGTGTACTCGAACATCAAGCACGCATACAGGGCCCTCCCACTCGCCCCCCTCGGCCAGTCAGACCACCTGTCCTTGCAGCTCGCACCTGCATACACCCCTCTCAGGCGCAGATTCAGGCCCACCACAAAGACTGTGAAAACCTGGCGTGACGGCGCCATGAGTGAATTACAGGACTGCTTTCAAGACACAAACTGGGGCCTCTTTGATCATCAGGACCTTGATGTCTACACACATTGTGTACTGGACTACATCAAGTTCTGCATGGAAACTGTGTCCCTACACAGGACTATACGGACCTTCCCAAATGCGAAGCCCTGGATGTCCAGCAGGGTTCGCTCTCTCCTCAAGGCCCGTGACGCTGCCTTCAGGTCAGGCGACAAAGCCCAGTACAGGGTGGCTCGTGCTGACCTGAGCAAAGGCATCAAGCTAGCCAAGGCAACCTACAAGGGGAGGCTGGAGGCCCACCTTGCCAGTAACAGACCACGGGAGGTGTGGCAGGGTCTACGGAGCATCACCAACTTCCGTGGCAGCAGCACGACCTCTGCAGACCCGAGTGCATCGCTGGCAGAGGAGCTTAACTGCTTCTTCGCTCGCTTTGACTCGTCCCAACCGTCACACCCCCGCACTTCATGCTCCAACTCCCCCCCACTCACCGTAGAGGAACACGATGTGAGGCGCGCGCTCCTGGCTGTTAAACCCAGGAAAGCTACTGGACCCGACGGAATACCAGGCAAGGTCCTCAAAACACCAACTGTCACATGTTTTCTGCAGGATCTTCAACCGCTCCCTGGCTCAAGCAGTCATCCCCTCCTGCTTGAAAACTTCCACCATTATTCCTGTCCCCAAAAAGTCACCAGCCGTCCACCTGAATGACTACCATCCTGTTGCTCTCACACCAGTCATCATGAAGTGTTTCGAGAGGCTGGTTCTCCAGCACATCAGGGACTGCCTTCCTCCCACTCTGGACCCCTACCAGTTTGCATACCAGATCCACTGAGGACGCCATCAACACTGCTCTGCATGTTGTGCTGGGCCACCTGAAACAACAGCGGAGCTATGCAAGGATGTTCTTTGTGGACTACAGCTTGGCATTCAACACAATCATCCCAGACATCCTCGTCGCCAAACTGGACATTCTCGGCCTCCCTGCCCTCACACGCATCTGGATTAAGGACTTTCTGACCAACAGACCCCAGACTGTGTTGCTCGGCCCCTACACGTCCTCCACCTGCATGCTGAGCACCGGTTCCCCTCAAGGATGCGTGCTGAGCCCTCTCCTATACGCCCTCTACACCTACGACTGCAGCCCGGCCCACGGCAACAACACCATCGTCAAGTTTGCTGACGACGCGACAGTGGTCGGTCTGATCTCGAAAGGTGACGAGACAGCCTACAGAGAGGAGGTAAAGAGACTGACAGCTTGGTGCAAGGACAACAGACTGCAAAAACAAAGGAGATTGTCGTCGACTTCAGGAGGAACAAGACGGTGCCGCCCCCCCTCTGCATCGAAGGCGTGTGTGTGGAGAGGGTCCACACGTTCAAGTTCCTCGGAGTACAGATCTCCGACGACCTTTCTTGGACTCACAACACCACAGCAGTGGTAAAGAAGGTCCACCAGCGTCTGCACTTCCTGAGAGTCCTCAGGAAATTCAACCTGGACAGGAAGCTGCTGCTAGCCTTCTACCACTCGTCCATTGAGAGCCTGTTGACGTACTGTGTCTCCACCTGGTACAGCGGCTGCACTGAGGCGGACAGAGTGAGGCTCCAGAGGACAGTCAAAACAGCGCAAAGGATTATTGGCTGCCCTCTCTCCTCACTGTCGGACATCTAAACCGCCCGGTGCCTCAGAAGGGCTCTCAACATCGTCAAAGACAATACCCACCCAAACTCACACCTGTTCGACCTGTTGCCCTCTAGCAGGCGCTACAGATGCATGAAATCGAGGACCAATAGACTGAGAAACAGTTTCTTTCCGAGAGCCATCTCCATTCTGAACTCTCACACACACACGAGAACACCCCTACCTTGCAGAACAGCATCGTGATGTGTTTTTATATACCCTATTCTGTACTAAATTCCATTGCACTCTCTTATTTATTTATCTAATTTATATATTTGTCTGTATTATTGTTGTATTGCACTGGAGAGGGGAGCCCTTTAATCTCGTTGCACACTTGAGTACAATGACAATAAAGGGATTTCTAATTCTAATTCTAATTCTACTACGCATAGGAATGACTGATTGTAGTCATGGTCTTTACTGTTTTATGATATTATTTTCACATGCTAACGTTATATTACTTAGTTTATAAATGTGTGAACATAGTATTTTCATGACCTACACTCACATTCACATCATACATATTCAGTCTGCACATTACAAACTGATGACAAGCCAGACAGCACTTCATGGACAAATATGACAAAGCACATTCTCCACGTAGGCCATAGAGAGGCAAATTGGGCACTGGATTTAGTTTTAAAATCGTTGCATTGGCTCCCCGTGTGTTTCAGGGTTGATTTTAAGGTGCTTCAATTAGTTTTTAAATGCCTTAACGGTCTTGGGCCATCCTCGCGGACCCTGAGGTCCTCTGGCACCGGCCTGTTAATTATTCCTAGGGTGAGGACTGGAACACATGGCGAGGCTGCATTCAGCCATTCTGGTCCTTGTCTATGGAATAGCCTGCCGGAGGACATCAGGTCCGCAGAGACTGTTGATATTTTTAAAAGGAGACTCAAGACCAGACCTGGGCATTGCACGGCCCGCGGGCCACATCCGGCCCGCCGGGTGGCACTGACTGGCCCGTATGACAGACCTGGGCATTGTATGGCCCGGGCCACATACCTTTGGTTGACTCTGAACGCGAGTGTAAGGTTAATTGGAAATTTCAAAATAAACATACTTTTTAATTTCACCTCATTCATGGGCTAAAGCTGCACTGCTTTTATTCTGAAATTGTTTTTTTTTATTTATTCCCGCACAATGTGCGTCGCACATAATGACGCAATGCGTTTATCAAGACATGCGCGCAATTGAATCACAACAAGACGACGTTCGCCCTCAAAAATGTCCGCTCAGGCTAAAAAAAGAAAGGTAGATGCCGAATGTAGAATTTTCAACAAAAATTGGACAGCGAAGTATTTATTTACTGAAGTTAGAGGTAAAGCTGTGTGTTTAGTTTGCGGGGAGCAGATCGCCGTGTTGAAGGACTACAATTTGAGGCCCGTATGACATTACCAGACGAAACATGGAGAGAAATATAAAAACGGCACCAGATAACAATGAACTGGGACACTTTTTCTCAAAATCACAGTTCAGTGACAGTCAATATGTTGTATCTTGCTTAATGTTTGGTGCAAAAAGACAATATTGTGATGTCTTTAAAATGCTCAGAACCTTTACAGTTTACACAACGATGCAACAGTATATGGAACTCAAAATGTGTTTTGAAGTGAATGTGACAGAATATGTTTACTAATATGAGTCACAAATAGTAAAAAATGTTAATATTTTGTCTACCATTGTGTTGACAAATTTGAATGAATAAATTTTTGGAAGGCAACCTCATTTTTTCAGTTTATTTGGTATTTAGTTTCATTGCTTAACTTTAATATATACTCTTGCCAGCTTGTCAAAACAGTGCTATTTACTGCTTTTTAAAAAAGAAATACAATTAATATTATGCAGAATTGAGTTCAGCCTTTTGGCCCGGCCCTCCACAATATTTTATGTTTCTTATGCGGCCCCATGGAAAGAATAATTGCCCACCCCTGCTCAAGACTCACCTTTTTTGTTTGGCTTTTAAATAATTTATCTTAGTCTTTTAATTCAGGACTGTCATTTTATCTATTATCATTGTCTTTAATTTTTTTTAGCTTTTGTCTTTTAGTATCATTTTTCTTATACATTTTAGCTCCGTCGTTTTATATTATTGTCTTTTAATTTTTAGCTTCTTCTATGTCTTTTAGTATCATAATTTTTCTTAAATATTTTAGCTTCGTCTTTTTATATTATTGTCCTTTAATTTTTAGCTTCTTTTTTGTTTAGCATAATCATTTTCTTTTATATATTTTAGCTCCAGTGTTTCCTCAAGGGGGGCCTCCGCACTGGGAGGTGTGGCTGGCCTTCTCACAGGGGGCTTCATCCCGGAGGCTCCTTAGGCCCGGGGCCCTCTGCACTATGTGTAGGGTCTACCCCGGTCAGTCTGGGCTAGGGGTCTGTGTGTTGGCGCAGCTCCCTGTGGGCGTGAGCCGTCATCCCTCTCAGCGCGGATTACCTACCCTGGGTACATTTTCTCATATGGTTTCTCTGTGCCTTACCCTGTCTTTCTACTAAGATGGTTTATTAAGTTGTGTGAATGCGAGTGTTCTGTGTGTATGCGAGTTCAGGCGTGTATGTTGATGTGTCTTGTGTTTATGTTGAGTGGGTGGAATGGGTTTTAGTTTTTTGTTGTAATTTGGATGTTTTTATTGTACAGCACTTTGAGCCGCATTTTATGTATGAAAAGTGCTCTTATAAATAAAATTTGATTGATTGATTGGAGGGTTCACTGGGACGCCATTGCAAAAACACATTCTGAAAGACATAATTTGATTTTGGAGCACACATACATGCACACTGACAAGATTACAGGGGAATACCAGCAGGAGAGACGGAGAGACTGCCCGCCGGAGAAGGCCAGCCGTGGAATACCAGTCTTGGGGACCAGCTGGGAATCAACCATCCAGACAATGATTAATCTGGAGAGGACCTTCCCTTGGACGTAGACCCGTGTCGGGGGAAGAATGTGAGGCTGGGCTGAGATAACGCACGACTCTTTTCGACTGTGCTTGCCCGAGTACATTTTCTCATGAGATTAAGAAAAAGCCGCTCAGTACTATTTCCTGAACCTCTGCCCCATTCATTTCAAAAGTCCTAGATAATGTAGTCGCCACTCAACTCCACTCTCATCTCACCTGCAATAACCCTTTCAGTCCGGTTTCCTTGCACTTCACAGCACTGAATCAACTCTACTCAAGGTCACCTCTGATCTCCTCATTGCAGCTGACTCAGATTCATTCTCCATTGTCATCCTTCTTAACCTGACTGCGGCCTTTGACACCATCTCACACACCATCCTTCTCAAAAGACTTTCTTCCATCGGCATCACCCACACCGCCCTCAACTGGTTCCATTCATACTTCAAAGACCGCACTCAGTTCATCCAGCTTAAATATTTCTCATCAAAGTCCCTCCCAGTCACCTCAGGTTTGCCCCAAGGCTCGGTCCTGGCCCCCCTATTATTTATCATATACCTCCTTGCCCTTGGCAGCATTTTCCGAGAAATTCAATATCGCTTTATATTGCTTCGCGGATGACACCCAGCTCTAGTTCTCCTGCAAACCCAGCATATCACTCCCTCCCACCTCCGTCACCTCCTGTCTATCTGAAATCAATGACTGGTTTTCTAATGATTTCATGAGGCTTAACAGCGACAAAACAGAAGTTATTCTTTTCAGTACAAAATCAATACAATCCAAAGTTGTCAGTTTTCCCATTCCTGTTGGCCCCTCCATTGTTTTCCCCTCCCCTCAGGTCAAGAGTCTGGGTGTCATCCTTGACAGCACTCTATCTTTCCATAAGCATAATAACACAACCCGGTCAGCCTACTTCCATCTGCACAATAACAGTCAACACCGCCCCTCCCTTTTTCCCTCATCCACTTCTATTCTGGTCCAAGTCGAGTCAAGTCAATTTGATGTGTATAGCCCTTAATCACAGACAGTCTCAAAGGGCTTTACATAACCACAATCAACATCCACTGATCTTAACCCCCAGGAGGGCAAGGAAAAACTCAAAACCCCATTGGGGGAAAAGTGAGAAAACTTGAGAAGGGACCACAGATGGGGGGGAAACCCCCTTCCAGGATGACCAGGCTGCTTTGGATGCTAAGTGGGCAACATTTGACACATACAATGATGCTATACAATGTTAGATGAGATAATGTGAGAGTCAATTAAATGAAGTGCTGCAGGAAGATGACTTTAGTGGAGTGGGTCCTCATCCAGGACCGTAATCTCCATGGCAGCATATCCGAGGATGAGCCTTCGATCTTGAAATAGTCAGTTTGGGGTAAATTCAGAACAGCCACTTCCAAGTGAATCACCATCACCTAATTCCCAAGCCGTGGAATTGGGAACAGAAAAAAAAGAACAGAAATAGTAAACAGGCCAACAAGTAGTTCAACGAAGTGCTGAAATATAGGGAAATCAGAAGAGGCGCTGCATGAAGACGACTTTGGGAGAGCAGGTCCCTCCCCGGTTGGTCAGTGCCGTAATCTTCATAGCAGGTCACCATCACCTAATTCCCAAGCAGGGGAAGAGGGGGCAGAAAAGAGGAGAAGCGGCAGTAAACAGGCCAACAAATAATTAAATTAGATGCTAAAGTATATAAATAAATTGATCAAATGTCGCGCTGCAGGAAGACGACATCGCTGGAACAGGTGCATGCCCAGTTTGTCAATGCCTTAAACTTCCTAGTGGGTCACCGTCACCTAATCCCCCAGCCGGGGAAAAGGGGGCAGAATAGAGAAGAAAAGAGAAAAAGCGGCAGTAAACAGGCCAACAAATAGTTCAACTAAATGCACAAGAGTATAAATGCGTCTTTAATAGTGTTTTGAACATTTCTACTGAGGTGGCGCCTCTAATACCTGAGGGTAGTGCATTCCAAAGCATTGGTGCCCGAATAGAGAACGCTCTAGAACCTGTGGACTTCTTTTTGGCTCGCGGAATCACTAAAAGACCAGCATTTTGTGAGCGAAGGTTTCGGGACGGAACATATGGTACCACGAGGTCAACGAGATAGGAAGGAGCTAAGCCATGCAATATTTTATAGGCAAGTAGCAGAACTTTAAAATCACATCTCAAGTGGACCGGAAGCCAATTCAAATTGGCAAGTATCGGGGTAATATGATCAAACTTTCTCGTTCTAGTCAAGAGTCTAGCTGCTGCATTTTGAACTAACTTTTAATACTAGACATGGGGAGACCCGAGAGCAAAATGTTACAATAGTCGAGGCGAGACGTAACAAACGCATGGATTAAGATTTCTGCATCACAAGTTGATAGAATTGGGCGAATTTTAGCAATGTTACGCAGATGAAAAAATGCAGTTCTAGTAATATTTTTAATGTGCATTTGAAACGACATATTTGTGTCAAATATAACACCGAGATTTTTTGTTGAATCCTTTTGGGCAATTTATCGATACTCATAGTGGTGTCTTTGAAAAAGGTACCGATGACGCGCTGGTCCAATGATCAGCATCTCGGTTTTATCTGAGTTAAGACGCAAAAAATTGAAAGACATTCATAGTTTAATTTCGGCAAGGCATGCCTCTAATTTATAGCAATCACACGGATTCGTTATATCCAACGGCATGTATAATTGCGTATCATCAGCATAACAATGAAAACTAATGTTATATTTCCGTATAATATCACCAAGCGGTAGCATCTAGTACCAATCCCTGCGGAACTCCGCGTGTGATCTTACAAAGATCAGAAGTCGCATTGCCATGAAATACACGGTGCGTCCTCTCCGACAGATACGAATTAAACCAAGAAAGCGCTGAACCTGAAATGCCAACACAAGTTTCAAGGCGTTTTAATAATATGTTATGATCAAGTGTCAAAAGCGGCGCCAAGATCGAGTAAGAGTAATACAGTGAACCCTCGGTTATCGCGGTTAATGGGGACCGAGACCACCCGCGAAAACTGAAAATCCGCGAAGTAGCGGCGCACCTTCAAAAATGCTTAAATTATATATATATATATATATATATATATATATATATATATATATACGGGTAGAGAGAGAGAGAGTGAAATTCATGTTATAACAAAAAAAAAATTATTATTAAAACTTCTTATTTTTTTATTCCCCAGCCATTATTTTTGTATTTATTCAATTACTTATTTTTGTATTTATTTAATTACTTCGACTTTTAACTTCTGGTACGCCGTCCGGTGTGCCCTGTGAATGTTATGATCCTCCAGCAGAGCTGGAGGATTGAGCAGGACTCTCCAAACGCAGACACAAGTAGGATAACAATCCGACGCCAGGTAGTCAGTGTAGGTGGTAGTGAGTGTAATCAGTGAGTGAATGGGAATCCGGTGCGGGGCTGGTGGGCGCGTCTCGCAGCAGCTGACCGCATGGCGCGAGACGATCGCTGGAGGAACGCCCACACAGCTGAAAAAACAAAAACACACGCGGCATGACAGGCACGGATCATGCCAGTGAAATGAAAGGTGGCATTCTTCATTTATTTATTTATTCATTTATTCATTCATAACTGACAGCCTCGCGCTCCGCTCGTGCCCGGGGGGAAGAGGTGCTCCTCTTCGGCTTAACTGTGACGCGAGCATGCCCTCCTCCTCCGGAGCTTCCATTCGGTTAAACTTAGGGGCCGCTTGACACCGCCCGTGCCCGGGGAAGGTGCTCCTCTTCGGCTTAACTGTGACGCGAGCATGCCCTCCTCCTCCGTAGCTTCCATTCGGTAAAACCTGATTGGAAAGGTTCAAATTGATTATTACTAGTCATATATTCATTAAGTTTTTCAAGATTTTTGCAATAAACGGAAGATTTGAAACCGGTCTATAGTTGTTGAGACTCTCTGGGTCGAGGTTTGGTTGCTGAAGTAGCGGTCGCATAATGGCGGTCCTAAAGCTGCTGGTACTATACCCGTGGTAAGTGATAGATTAATAATATTTAAGACAGACGGTCCTAGGGTCATAAACAGTTCTTTAATTAGTTTGCCAGGAAGCGGATCGAGCACACAAGTTGTCGGTTTTGCCCCACTAACCAATTTTGTTTGGCTTTCAAGAGATACTTTTTTAAATTGAGATAAGGTTATCGGACAGTTATCAGCCCTAATGTCCCTATTAACACCATTTATGACGGAATTCAACGGAATTGTAAGAACAGTGTCTTTAATCTCATCACGAATACACTCAATCTTCTGAGTAAAGAATTGCATGAAATCGTGAGCTGAATAGGAAGAGCTATCCGAGGTTGGTTGCTGTTGCGTTAGCATTGCTACAGTAGCAAATAAATATTTAGGGTTGTTTTTATGTAAAACAATTAATCTAGAGTAATAATTAGTTTTGGCTAGATTGAGCGCTTCCTTGTATAAACTAGCGCACCATGCCTGACGGAAGACCTCCAGTTTGGTCGCACGCCATTTGCGCTCAAGCTTCCTACTAGAATCGTTTCAGTATGCGTGTTTCCTCATTAAACCACGGAGTCAGCCTCTTTGGACAAGTTTTAGTTTTTAAAGGTGCGACGGAGTCAGGCGCATTTAACAGAGCGACATTAAAGTTGTTTGTAAGATCATCAATCGTACCAATATAATTAGGAAACGAATCGGTTACTAAAGGGAGTAGCTCAGAGAGCGCAGCCGTGGTTAAGGAGCTAATGTTGCGGCTGCTATAGCTTTGATCATGGTCAGAACGATGGCAATGCGCCAAGACTTCAAATTTGATTAAGTAATGGTCAGCTATAGCACTAGTATATGGTAATACAATTATTTTTGAGGATGCTAAGCCCCGGGTTAATACCAAATCTAACGTGTTACCATTTATATGCGTTGCTTCATCTATTATTTGCAAGAAACCAAACATATCAATTATTGTCCGAAACGCCACGGTAAGTGGTTCCGACGGGAGATTCATATGAATGTTGAAGTCGCCCATGTTATATTATCCGCATGAGTTACCAAATCAGCCACAAATTCAGAAAATTCATCTAAAAAGCCTGAGTAAGAGCCAGGGGGACGGTAAAAAACGGCAAGATAAAACGGCAGTGCGGCCGTGGATCGCATAATGAGAACTTCAAATGTTTTGAAGGAATTGCTAGGACGAGGACTAAGTTTTAGATTAAATTCGGAAATGAGGGCTACACCCCCATCTTTCTCATCATTGCCTCTCGCAGGCAAGGGGCCAGAGACAATTACTCGACTCAGACTCATCTTTCTGGCGAGATCACAAGTCCTTGCTATGTTTTTTCTTTGTGATCTCTGATTGCTTCATCCTAGTTGTTGGAGCAGTTTTCTTTTGAGTAATGCAGTATGGCAACACCACCACTAGGGCAATTGATGACGTCAGCACTGGTTGCGTTCATCCATAAATAACAAATGCAGGACAGGTGGGGGAACGCTGGTCGGATACCGTTTTTCAACCGCACTTACTCAAGACGCATTATTTATGTACAAACTGGAAGATAGAAGATAGTATATTGTATTGATTACCGCATATGCGCGGATGTTTTTGATTTGAAGTTTGGAAGACCGTAGCCATTGATTTATTTATTTGATTTACTTGACTTCACGGCATGACAACTGGACTGAAATGACTACGATTAAGACTAACCCTTGACTGTTTGACGTGACATACATAACTACACATCAACATCAAGACCAGTGAAGCCGAGCGAACGTCATCGCAACTTCAACCCATGGTGAGTGAGTGCGCGTTAAAACTTTCTTTAGCCAGCGTATCATTGAAACGGCAGTAACACTAGTGTCATTGGAGCCGACGTGTATCACTATATCTGAATAGCTAGCGTTGTTTGCACTGCGCTGGTGTCTAGGTCTCTTGCGTGCTAGCTCCATAAGATTAGCTTCAATGTCGGGTGCTCTGGCCCCAGCAATACACATTCTGTGGTTGGATTTTCAAGCTTAATGTATCGAGTAATGGAGTCACCTTTCACTAAAGTGCGGGAGCCAGGAGACCGAGGTGGAATGGAACTGCTCTGTGTCTTAACAGGCTCAACGCGATTAGCAAGCCGTTTACGGCCAATGCTAACCGGTGCTGTCCGCCACATTTACGCTTACCACATTACTCTGCTCTAGCTGGCGGACACGTCCCTCCAGCAGGGAGAGTCTTTCCATGAGAATGGTGCAAGTGTTGCATGTGGTGGTGCACGAAACCATAGTTGCGTTTACTCGCCTGGTGGATGAAAGCAGACGAACAGATGTCGCGCCGAAAGTGACGACACCCTCCACGACCGGGATTCCCACGTTGTCGTCGTGTGGAGGCTTGAGCGGCTCCCTGGAGTGCAGCCAGCATTCTGGGGGCCTGACTAAGAGGAATCCCACCCTGGTGGTCGAACCAAGCGTTAAAAACTTGCTCTCGACTACACACCTCAAAAATGGAAATGGAAGCTCAAAGAAGGAATATTCATACTGGATCGGCCGTCGCCCAGGATAACCAGGTCCGCGTTGGTGCAGTAGAGAGTCCTGCAACTTCGAAAAATACGCTAGACTCAGTTAATGATGACCTAAATGACAATGTAGTGACAGTAGGAGGAGGACTGAGGATAATCTCATTGAATGTGGAGGGTATATCGATGGCTAAGTGTGAGTTGATGGCGCAGATGCTGAGGGAGAAAGATGTACAAGTGTTGGCACTGCAGGAAACTCATCTGACTAAAGAATCGCCCCCATCGAGATACAGTATATCCAGCTTCATACCCATCACGAGAATAGATCATCAACAGTACGGAACCATGATATATGTACATGAAGACATCCCTGCCATAGACAGAGGATCCTCTATGGACGAACACAATATACACAGGTCAGAGATTGAGGTGCTGGGTACAACAGTGGTCAACATATACAAGCCTCCAAATACAAGCTGGCCAATTAGTGTCCTCCCACAATACCAACATCAATCTATAATATTAGGAGACTTCAATAGCCACCATACATCGTGGGGATACACAGAGCCCGACCCAGCTGGAATCCAGCTCAGCAACTGGGCAGAAATAAATAATCTCCACCTCCTTTACCATCCAAATGAACCAGGCACCTTCCACTCAGCACGATGGCAGAGGGAATACACACCTGACCTGACCTTCGTTACGAGGGACACAGATGGCATATCAATGCCAGCACATCGAAGAGTGCTGGGTAACTTCCCAAGGTCCCAGCACCGACCAATATTGATAAAAACAGGAATCAACATACCAGTCACACAATCTCTACCCCTGCCAAGATGGAACTTGTTGGAATTTATCTTTAGATCAATGTTAGAATTTAACTTTAACCCAATGTAAACTCAAATAAGTAATCTGACTCCAATTTGCGACCTTACCCAACTCTCACTCATCCAACAATATGCGCGCTCGTTCTGCAATAGAAAGGTATCAGGAAGCCGGCATTTTCACGCACAAAGTGGATTTATTCCCAATACAGATTTTCTACATGGCACCTGGATCTCGGGTCCCTCTCAATACAACTCTACACCTCTCTTGCCACCAGCGAATGTGTTCTACCCCCGAGTTGCCCAGTACTGATTCATACTATACAACATGCAAAAATGGCACAGACAAAGGCATCCTGGCATGATTCTATTGGCTATGTGTATTGCAGTTAACTTTAGCTCGCTCTCATTGGTCTTTCTCCTCCCGCCGAATCCCGTGGCTCCTCCTGCGTGCGATCCCCCGATGGCCGCTCCTTCCCGGAGTCATCTTGTCTCGCTCAGCACCTTCTGCTTCTAAAACATTCCATTCTTGCACAACCCCCGCAACCAGTTTCGCTTCACCAGTCACACTCTCAGCATTTTACAATATCACATTTTCATACATTGGATGCACCAACATCTAATGAACTATGTTAAGCTCAAACTCTTATATTCCTTTAATAGTCAAATGTATGAAATCCTTTAAGTGTAACTGAAGTTTAGACCATGCTAATGACCAAACCCTCAGGATTGGAATGCAGGAAGATTGGATCACAGCTGCACCACAGGAGGTGTGAACGAGACCCCTCTGAAACAATGGACTTCCATGCCGGGATCACAAAAGTGGCTCCTAGCAGTCTACTCTTTGTTCAGTTTTTAAATTGACTGCCATTTACATTATCCTTTAAACTTTAGAAAGGCAAACTGGCAGGGTTTCGCAGAGCAAGTTGATAAGACATGCAAGCGAATCCCAGCAAAACAGGAGAATATAATTAGGTTCAATAAACTCATTCAGAGCAGTGCAAAAAAGCACATACCCCGGGGAGTCCGTAAAAGATATATACCATGCTGGACACCAGAATGTGAGGAAATATTAAAATCCTATGAGGAAACCCAGAATCCAGATACTGGAGAGAAATTGCTGGAGAGACTGCAGGAGGAGAGACAGAGAAGATGGATGGAAACGGTAGAGAGCATGGATTTCACAAGATCCAGTAGACATGCATGGAAACTGATTAAAAAACTGGACGGGGGTGGAAAAAAGAGCAAACAGTCTAACGTAGTGAGCCCTGATAGTGTTGCAATTAATATAAGAGGAAGAGGAGCTCACACCCCTGACTACAAGTTCGAAACCACCATAAAGAAAAAGTACCAGCAGCTAATCAGAGACATGCCAGAAGAAGACGGGTTCTCCCACCCAGTGAGCGAAGAGGAGGTGAAATCAGCACTCAGAGCAACGAAGTCAGGCAAGGCAGCAGGAGTTGATGGGATCTACCCAGATATGTTGAAACACCTGGGTCCAGCTGCGATTAAATGGATGGCATCTGCTATCACTGATGCAATAAACATGGGTAGATACTGCCATCTCTGGAAAAGAGCTAGGGTCATAGCCATCTTAAAACCGGGGAAATCACCAGAAGACCCAAATAACTACAGACCAATATCCCTGCTATGCAGTATGTATAAGATAATGGAGAGGATAATCCTAACCAGAATAACACCAACCCTGGAGCTGAATATTCCTTGCCAGCAGGCAGGATTTAGAAAGCACAGAAGCACCACAGAACAGGTACTGGCTCGAACAACATTCATAGAGGCAGGATACCAAAGAAAACTAAAAAGTGGTGCTATATTTTAAAGGAGTGGAAGAGTTTAAACCTGGCTAGTTTTATTCGATGTCCTGCATCTTGTGTCACTGTTATTCTGTGGAATGCTGTGTGGGTGGCTGGTGAAGCTGGAAAAAGAAAGTGAAAGAATGTGAGGTTTGGGAGGTTTTAGGTCGGTGCCTGGACGCAGACAGATACCTCGAGGGGGAAGGGATGCACAAGAAACTGGACCCTCCAGCCGCAAGCAGGAGGGGCCACCACTTGAAGAAAGACCAAGAGAAGCAAGCTAAAGTTAACTGCAGCATACACATAGCCAATAGAATCATGCCAGGATGCCTTTGTCTCTGTGTCATTCGCATATTGTGTCTATAAATTAATGCTGAACAGCAAAGACAAAGAGAGCTGTATTGAGAGGGACCCAAACTCAAGTTGTAGATTTGTGTGTTAGGAATAAATCCACTCGTGTGTGAAAATGCCGGCTTCCTGATACCTTTCTATTGCAGAACGAGCGCGCATATTGTTGGATGAGTGAGAGTTGGGTAAAGTCACAAATTGGAGTCAGATTATTAATTTGAGTTTACATTGGTTTAAAATTAAATTCTAACATTGATTTAAAGATAAATTCCAACAATTTATGGTGACGCCGACGCGATGCATGAGAGGTAAAAGAAGTTTGGAACTTCGAGAAAGACCACATGAGACTGGGTCTCGCATGTCCACACCAGGTGACGACCTGATAGGAGCCGCACATCCGACCGTCTTTCCTCTTTGGGCCCACAGTGACATAAGGTAAGCAGATCCTTTTCAAATTCTGCACATTGGCAACGCTAAATTATAAGAGGAAGGAGGAGCGGAACGGCATAATAAAAAGAAAAAATAAATTAAAAAAAAAAAAAAAAAAAAAGTGTAACAGTGTGGACGTTAGGAGGATATAAAATCTGGGATTTACCTACTAGAATAATTTGGAACTATTCGTGGTTAAGATACGGTATAAAATTTGGGATTTACGTATCAGGACACGGTTTAAAATCTGGGATTTACGTGTCTGTGTGGAAGCGGTGTGAATGTGAAGCCTAAATTTGTTCTGCGTATGAAGTGCTTGGGACACGCACGAGTGGATTTGGAGATGGAAAATGGGAGGAAATGTGAGGGTTTTCTTGTGTCTGGCGCTTCAGACGAGCGGGCGGAAGTCTGGTCGGAGATTAATGGTCATTATGCTCAGCTGGAATCACAGTTGATTAGTGGAATGGAAAGTAAGAAAATTAAGAAGGTGAAAGAACGGAGTCAGAAGTTGTTTCTGAAATTAAAAAAGGATGATTTGTTTTGCGGTGGTCCCGGAACGTGGGACATGTCGAAGTTAGCGAGGCAGTTACAGAAAAAGGAAACCAGAATGTTGGCAAATATTCGAGATATGAAGGAGGATCAGAGCCAAGCTGGATGGCGACAGCGTATTAAACTTGAGAAGGAAGTGAAGGAATTGGACAAAGATAGACGAGGCATTCACCAATTGGCAATTATTGCCACTGCGCTGGGGGCAATAAAAGAGGAAGAGAGTGTGAATGAATTGAAAAAGAAGGATGAAGTGATTGGAAAAGTGGAAGAAAAGACGGAAGGTCGGAGAGGCATTTATCCACAGTTGCCTGACTCGCGACAGTATGTGTATGAGCCGCCGCCGTATCCGATGGCGCAAATAATGGCCCCCGTAGTCACTTTGGGCGGCAGGATGGTTTTGGATGTAGAAGATCACGATTCACGGATGACGCCAGCGACCATACAGTTGATTGAACAGGCTGTGAATAATGAAAGGAAGAGAGTGCGCGGAGAGCAGCAGGGGAATGTGGAGTCGCCCGTGCTGACGTCAGGGGCAGCGCTCGCAGGAGGTGGGGGCACCCCGAGTGCCGGGAGTGAGAGAAATTCGAAACCACTGATGAAGGAGGCGTCGCGAAAGTTGTTGGAAGGACACAGGGTGCAAAGTGAGGAAAGAGAGATGTTAGAGGGAGTGATGACGGGGACACGGAAACATGGGCAGGCAATGCCCAGTGACGCTGATCCCCGCGAGGAGGAAGTGGAAAGTGATGAGGAAGCCGAGGTAGTGTTACGTGAACAGCGGCAGATGCTCAGAGCGTTGAGTGAAGGAGAGAGGCTGGGCGATAGTGAGGAGAGCATGTCCAGGGCTGAGCGAGGCTATAATACACGCAGTAAAGATAAGATGATGGCACAGCAGGAGCAGCCTCAAACAATGGCACCCCTAGTGGTGACTCACGCTGGCCGTCACTATGAGCCTCTGGTGCTTCGGGATGTGGCTGCATTGGTGGAAAAATTGCCTCCGCTGCATAAAGGGGCACGAGCCTGGATTACTAAATTCTTAGCCGCCATGTCAGGACAGGGAGTAGCATTGGGAGATTTTAGACAAGCCATTTTGGGATCGTGTTCCCTGATTCAATTACAGAATATTGAGGGGGCAGCTGGCACCCGCCAGCTGGGGAGAGAAACCCCCTTGGCTGAGACTTCTGAGGCGTTGTTTCGGGAGCTGAGGGCGGCCTTTCCCTCCCCAGTGGATGTGGCGCCAACAATTTTTAATTACGGAAAAGATGTGACTCCCGAGCAACATTATGCTCAGGCATTGGAGCTGTGGATTGAGACCACAGGTAAACACCCAGGCAACTATCCTGAAGCTGAAATGATGTTCAGGACGGCGATGCTGAACGGCCTCCCAAATGAGGTGCAGGCGATTTTGAGAATTGATCCGGACATTTTGGTTTGTCCGGAACCGAGATTTAAGAGGCATTTGATACACCATTGCCGCATCTACATGGAAAAAGCAAATAAAGATCAAAAGGAATCTGACGCTCTGGCGACTAGTTTGGTTAAACTACAGTTGGCAAAGTTGCATGGTGAGGCAAAACAAGAAAAGGTGAAACAAAAACAGATGTATCAAACTCCAGTGGGGGCTGAACGGCGCCAAGGTCAAGGGTTCCGTGGTAGATACAGAGGGCGTGGTCGTGGCGCCCCCCCAGGCCGGGGGCAGAATGGGTTCGCTCCAGGGACTTGCTTCAACTGCGGGTCCCTTGACCACTGGGCACGTGATTGTCATGGCAACCCACCACCAGGGGTGGAGCAGCAGAACCAGCAAGCAGGGCCACCACACCAAGGGGTACCGCAGCAGCCCCGCCCGTGGCCACAGCCGAATCCAAGGGGTCAGTATTTCCAAGCTGACCAGTGGTACGGCCCAGACGAATAGGGGGGCCTGGGAAGCTCGGGAAGCACTGGCCAGGCAGAGCCAATGCTTCAGTTGACAGTGGCGGACACTCCAGTCCAGATGTTGGTGGACACTGGAGCAACACATTCATCAATCAACATGCCACTGCCAAGTACAGCGTTGTCGAGGCGAGTTACAACGTTAGTCGGCTTCTCGGGACGTCCTCAGACTCTGCCCTTTACTCGGCCACTGAAAACGGAAATTACAAACACTGGACAGAGACTATATCATTCATATGTTCATGCAATGGACACACCCATCAATTTAATGGGCAGAGACATGTTGTCAGCATTGAGAGCCCAGATATTGTGCGGCGAGAAGGGACTTACAGTGACATTTCCTGACGGACAGGTACTGGAATGCTTCCAGCCTGTGACACCTAGGGGTCAGTGGTTGATGGCACCACTCCCCACAGTACCTGAAACGGCACGGATCTACTGGGCTAGATTGAATCCTGAGACTCCACTTGGGGGAGGTGTCTACTCCACATAACTCTTGTGGAAACCGTGGATCCAGACATTGGCACCGTACCACCCCCCACTGGATCCATTGCACTGCACTCTATATTATGATAGAGAATCAGATGACATATATAGAGATGCGTTCGAAGAAATTGAGGGGGATGGTTGGATATTGCGCGCACCATGCATCTTTGTGGGCCCCGAGGGGGTGGCAGCATATGTGCAGTTGTCGCCGGAGCAAGAGCAATGGTATCGAATGAGTGAGGAAGGTTTGCCTCACGTGTCACTAGCTGTGTCGCCAGGCCATGATCCCCGCCAATTGGGGCCCATGGTGAAACGATTAACACAACAACATGACTGGATGATGACTGAAATTCTAGATGTGTGGCACTCAGCTGCAACCAAAAGTTACAGGATAATGGCAAAAATGGTAGATAAGTCAGACCTTGAATTGGTATTCTTGGACCGCCATCATGGGCGGGAACAGACGGACCATGAGTCCGCACAGGCAATGTTGGATCAAATGCCACAGACCGTGTGGTCACAGGGTCCATTTGATGTTGGTTTTTGTCGGACGGTTCAGCCAATCCAATTGGAAGTTGACTGCTCCATTCCGGTTCGCCGTCCTCAATATCGATGGCCGAAGGAAGCAGACAAAGGAATGGAGGACACAGTGGCAGGATTGTGGGATGCGGGGGTGTTGGAAACGTCGGCGTCCTCTTGGAACACACCTCTGAGGCCGGTCCAGAAGGCTGATGGGGTGACATGGAGGATGGCCCACGATTTGCGGCCAGTGAATGACATCACTATAACTCCAGTTTTGCCAGTTCCTGACCCCCATCGCATCCTGTCCTCCCTGGACCCGCAGAAACAGTGGTATACGGTAATTGATTTGGCGAATGCATATTTCTGTTTACCGCTGGCTGAATCAATACGACACGTGTTTGCATTTTCTTACAAAGGGGTGAAATTGCAGTACAAAAGACTCCCTCAGGGCTTTAAGAATTCGCCAGGAATTTTTAATCAGGTCTTGAAGGACTTGTTATTTTCATGTGCGCTACCCCAAGGCTCAGTGCTCCTGCAGTATGTGGACGATCTCCTCATTGCGGCCGAAACATCCGACCAGTGTGTGGAAGCCACACGAGCAGTGCTGTTGAAGCTTGCTGACCTGGGCTTCAAAGTGTCAAGGAAAAAGTTACAGTGCTGTCGTAAGTCTGTGATTTTTCTGGGGCGTGTCATCACCCCAGCCGGCTTGGCTATGTCCCCAAATCACCGCAGCTCCATCCTGCAACACCCACGTCCACACACAGTGCAGGACATGTTGTCTTTCTTGGGATTGTGTGGCTACAGCCGAGCATACATCCCATGTTATGTGGATAAAACAGCAGGCTTGCGGGCCCTGGTCAAACAACAAGGGGTCCGAAATTTGAAGGCCACATTGCAGTGGACCCCTGAGGATGATGCATTCTTTGTGCAATTAATTCAGGAATTAGCATCAGCAGCAGCTTTGGCCACTCCAGATTACACTAAGGTGTTTTATTTAGACGTTGCGAGCAGTGAGAAAACAGTGAATGCGGCATTGTACCAAAGACATGGAACAGACAGGGCAGTTTTATTGTATTGTAGTGTGCCATCAGACGGAATTGAACAGAAACAAGCAGACTGTGTTAGGTACGCAGCAGGCCTGGCAAAGGTCCTACAGAAAACAGCTCATGTGGTCATGGGGTATCCCGTCCAGGTGTTGACAGATCATGGGGTGTCAGCTTTTGTAGCATCGGTGGCATTTACATTGACACCCCTGCGACAAACACGGATGATGAAAACATTGATGGCACCAAACGTTACTTATGTGCATGATGGTGTGAACATGGCTAATCACCTCCTGGAAGGGGCACATGAGTGCGCTCTGAAAGTACAGAAAGATCAGAAGGTCCGTGAGGACTTGTATGCGGAACCATTGGAAGGTGGACGGGTTATGTTCACCGATGGGTGTTGTTGGCGTGCCAAGGATGGGACACTCCACGCGGCCGCGGCAGTGGTGGAGTGGAAAGGTTCTTTCTTCCTCCCAGTGACAGCTCAGAAGTTGACAATAAAACCCTCCGCCCAGGCGGCAGAGGTGTTGGCGCTGGTGTTGGCCTTGGAACAGTGTCCAGGACAGCAATTAACTGTATATACTGATTCGGCATATGCAGCGTCAGCTGCCCTGATTGACCTAAAGGGGTGGTTGCACAATGGCTGGCTAACAGCGAAAGGCAAAGAAATTGCTCATAGAACTTTGATGGAGCGATTGTATGAAGCAATTAAGGGTCCACACGAATTGGCGATTGTAAAGGTCCCGGGACACTCAAAGGCCAACACCATGGTGGCGAAAGGTAATGAGAGGGCGGATGCTCTCGCGAAAGAGGTGGCTGGATACACCCCTCAGGGCGGGATGATGTTAACAACCCCAGCTGTGGTCTGGGATGGGGAACCCCCGGATCTTCCAGTGGCACCCGAAGTGGCACTGGAGGATATTATGGATGCACAAGGTAAGTCGTCGCCGGAACAAAAATAAATGTGGATCGCATCTAAGGTGGTCAGGCGGGTGGGTCCCAGGGGCCAGCCGGTCCTCCCTGAAGGGCAACTCATGACCTCAGTGTTGGCTGAGGCCCATACAGTGGCACATGTGGGGCCTCAGGCAATGCTTCCAAAACTTCGTCAGTGGTGGCATCCAAGGTTACAGGAGGTGGTCTGGCAGTTTGTGGCGGCTTGTGAACTATGTCAAACATTTAATGCACGACCGACATTAAAACCCAAGCCAGGGGCGTTCTCCCCTGTGGCCTGGGCTGGAGCAGAAATTGTAATTGATTTCACGGACATGATTGACAGGGTGAACGGGAAGCGGTTCCTTCTGGTCATTGTGGATTCTTATTCACGCTGGCCGGAGGCGTATCCGTGTGCAAAGGAAGATACCACGTCAGTCCTTAAAGCTTTGGTAAATCATTATATTCCGACACATGGTTTCCCTGCTTTAATCAGATCTGATAATGGGACACATTTTAACAACAAAGCGCTGGCTAAAGTGGAGGCGCTGTTGGGGCTGAAGCATCGCTTTGGGTGTGTCTACCACCCCCAGAGCCAAGGTAAAGTTGAAAGGTTTAACAGGAATTTGAAAGAAAAATTGGCTAAGATCATGGCTCAAACAAAAATGACGTGGTTGCAAGCTTTGCCCCTAGCCCTGTTGGTCGTCCGCCAAACTGTTCACAAAATAACAGGTTTTGCGCCATTCGAACTATTAACTGGTCGCTTAGTGCCAGGGCCTGCCTCCAGATACGAATCCTGGAAATTCGGTTATGCGGATGACTGGGCATTGGTAACCCAAGACAGGGATTTTGGTACAATCAAGAGAACATTATCGCTGGACATAGCGTTGCTCTCAAATTACTTTAAAAGATGGTACCTAAGAATGAACAGAACCAAGACAGTGGTAACAACATTCCATCTAACCAACCAGCAAGCTAATTACAAGCTAAGGGTGGAAATAGAGGGGGGAAACCTGCCGGTGGATTGTGAACCAAAATATCTAGGGGTAACTCTAGACAGAACTCTCACCTACAGGAAACACCTAGAAAATACAGCCCAGAAGCTGAAATCAAGAGTGGCACTAATCCGTAAACTTACGGGAACAGGTTGGGGTGCCAACCAAAACGTTCTACGGACGTCAGTCATGGCACTGTGCTACAGCGTGGCTGAATATTGCAGCCCCGTATGGGGCCGGTGTGCACATACATCCAAAGTTGATGTCCAGCTGAATGAAGCAATGAGACTGATATCGGGCGCCATACGTTCTACTCCTATAAACTGGCTTCCAACAATGTGCAACATTGAACCTCCAGCAGTTAGAAGAGAGCAGGCAACACAGATCATGCAAAAAAATATATTGGCACTCCCGGAGGAGGCTCCCCTGTGTCGGGCCCTAGCACACAACCCAGGAGGGCACCGCCTGAGATCCAGAAGACCCTTCAGCCAAGAACGGGAATCAGAGCACACGTCAGCAGATAGGTGGCGCGACCTATGGAGAGGAAATGTACCTGTTGGAGGCGAGAGAATTGGAGACCCCACCGAGAAGCTCCCAGGCTACAATGGAACCAGCAGGAGAGAGTGGACATCCTACAACAGGATCCTTTGCAAACAAGGACGTACAGCCCAAAATTTGCAAAGATGGGGGGCAGTGGCTACGCAAGCATGCCCCTGGTGTAACCATGAGTGTCAAAATATGGACCATCTGATTATAGACTGCCCTTATACATCGATAGAGGGAGGGTATGATACGGTATTCCAGTGTGGAGATGAATTCAAGGCATGGCTTTCAGGGATGAGACAGGAGGTGTGAAAACCACACGAAACTACTACTAGTGACGTCACGGGTTGCGTCTCCTCAGAGTTCGTTCGTGCCTCAGCTTGGTTGATACATTACCAACACATACCTGTCAGGGCACAATAGTGATATTCAGAAAACGTTCTCGGTGCACAGCCTCTCTTGCGTCATCGCTAACTGACTGTTCTTCCACGGTCGTTCACCATCTCCATATGAGACTGTCAAGTTTGGTGAGTTTTCGTGTATGTTTAGGGGGTCAAAAATGCGATCGAACGATCGGAAAATAGAAAAAAAATAATAACTAGCGCTGCGAGCTGCGATAAAGGGCCCTCGCAGCCCTGGCAACGTTGGGGTACCGGCACGTTGGAAATGTGAAATATTTACGAGAAAAAACGTGAGGAATCCTCACAAGGAATTTTTGTGGAGTTAAAGTTCAAGCAGTTTTTGTTGTCAAAGCCTCGTCCATGTTTGAAGTAAGTCCAAAATGGCTGACTTCCTGTCAATTTAGAATGTGGCTCCCAGACACTTCTTATTCTGTCTTGGCTTTATACATGCATCATCAAATTTTCAAAAAGTTTGAAGAAACACAGATCCGGGGCTGTTTTTTTTTTCAAATGTTCAAGGGGGCGATAGCGAGCCATTTAAAAAAAATTAAACAACAAACTAATAAAATATTGATGAATTTGCCAGGCCTGATTTTTCATTTAAATTTCGAACCTCAAAATAAGCAAACTTGTTAACCTACTCTGAGAAAAATATCAACAAAAATAACTTGTATTTGCTTTAACCAGTAAGTGGCACTACCACTACGATGAAAAATAAGTTGGTAGATGTCTTCAGGGTTGGACTATCCTTAAATTTGAAAATATTATAGAAGTTAGGATCATCTGATTCATGTTACGGTAGCTTTTGTTGCCACAGAGATTAATAAATTTCTGCAGCACCGTAATGGCTACGCCCTTTGCTGAAAAGTCACTAAATTCAGCATAGACTAAGATCAACGTCTTGAGGCTGTTCTGACAAATGTTCATTCGGCTTCCTGAAAAGGGATCCGTGCAGCATATTAAAATGTAAAAAAAAAAATATTGTTTTGAAACCATGAGGTGGACCTGTGTGTATAACAGTATAATAATATATAGATGTCTTCAGGTCGGGACGTTTTATGTACAGGGTAAGTTTGGGATTTTTTTAGAGCATGAGCAGGGGAGTTTTTAAGCATTTAGTCCATTGTGGTGAACCGCCCCCATTTAAGTAAATTCAAAATGGCCGACTTCCTGTAAAACCTAGCGCATGGCTCCAAGAGACTTTTTTGTAGGTCTTGGCCTTATACATACTCCATCGAATTTACAAAAAGTAGGTGAATCACTCAACCAGGGCTGATGTTTTTGAATATTTCTAGAGGGCCATGGCAAGCCATTTTAAAAAAGCTGCACATTCCATTCCGCAGGATTGCTATGGACATTGTGGGTCCTTTGACAAAAAGCAGTGGTGTAGTGTGTGACAACGCCACACGTTTCCCAGAGGCATTTCCATTGCGCACAATCACTGCTCCGGCAGTACTTTGTGCCTTGGTGCAACTCCTTTCCAGAGTTGGCATACCAGATGAGATTCTAACAGACCAGGGAACCAATTTCACTTCAAGGTTAATGCAACTGTTCAACAAACAACTGGGCATCTCCGCCATCAAAACCACTCCATACCACCCATAGACTGATGGACTAGTGGAAAGGTTCAATCAGACCTTAAAAAAGATGCTCCAGAAATTTGTGGATGATACTGGAAAAGACTGGGACCGGTGGCTGCCCTTTTTGCTGTTTGCCTATCGCGAAGTTCCTCAGGCGTCAACAGGTTTCTCTCCCTTTGAACTCTTGCATGCTTGGGAGGTTCAGGGGCCATTGGACTTGCTCCGAAAGGCCTAGGAGGCACCTTCCACCACGTGAAGTGATCGGGGGGTGGTGAAATTTGTGCTGGAAATGAGGGAGAGACTGGCCAGGTACCAGTAGGAGGCAGAGGTCAACCTGCGGGAGGCCCAGAAAAGCCAGAAGACCTGGTATGACAAGCAAGCTCGCCACCGGGAGTTTAAACCCGGCCAAAAAGTATTGCGGCTTCTCCCCACATGCAACAACAAGCTTTTAGTAAAGTGGCAGAGGCCATATGAGGTCACCCGGAAGATGGGTCCAGTGACCTATGAGATTTTCCATCCGGAGAAGAAAAAAAATAAACAAACTTATCATGTGAACCTCCTCAAAGAGTGGAAGGAGCGTTCAAACCAGGCTCCAAAGGAGGTCATACTCGCGCGGAAGGTGGAGGAGGACGACGACGACGACAAGGACGAGGACGACGACAATGATGATGATGATGATGATGATGACGAGGCAGAGCTGGAGTCCTCGACGACGACAGATGCGCCTGCACTGGCACGTCGGAAACCCAAGCAAGTCACAGAGATGTGCTTAATTTTCAAGACGGTGCCTTCTCTTTTTTCCGCCAGCCCAGGGAAGACGACGGTGGTAGAACACGTCATTCGTCTCAAAGAAGGATTACCAATTCGTCAGCGCCCCTACCGAGTTCCGCAACACTTGGTGGAGAGACTAACCAAGGAGCTCCAGGAAATGCTGAAGCTTGGAGTCATTGAGCCTTCCAAGTCGGAGTGGTGCAGTCCGGTGGTTATCATCTCCAAGAAAGATGTGTGCTGATTTAGAAAGAGAGTGAAAGACGTTTAAGAGAAGAAGCAGAAAGTACTTAATATGGAGATAAAGAAAGACGAAGAAACAGGAGCGAGAAAAAAAGGAGGAAATGCACCAGCCGAGGATCAAAGAGACAGTGACAGTGAAAAAGGAAGTCAGGGTGAGAGAGCTGAGGAGGAGGGCCAGCGAGAAAAGGAGCCGGGATTGCCTCAACAAGTGGACAACAGCGCCCTGGGAAGCCTGCCACAAGAGATGAATGCAAAGCGGCCTGCCAAACAATCACACCAATCCAAGATAATATGCGTAAATGGGCTGCGGGCCTCACGACCACCCCGTCAGCACCGATCTTCTACCAAGGACGTGGAAGAGGAAGAGGACACCTGCCAACAAAAGACGACGTCTGCTACAACTGTAGGAAACATGGCCACTTTGCTCGAAACTGCCGTCAACCACCCAGGAAAACCGATTACAATTTACACAGACAGAATCAAGTTTGATAAGAAATTTGTGATTTGTCAGGACCAGTCGTGAAAGCAACGGAGGATCACGTGACGTAAAAAACAAACAAAAAAAGCAAGTGGAGAAGCAGTTCTACATCAACGTGCGTTTTACTTATTAGGCCGTGATACACTGACACAATTGGACCTTAATATCAGAGTCAATAAGCAAGGGCGAATTCAAACAAACGTCAAAACTTTAAAAGGGCACATTATTATCGGTTGCTACATTTGGAAGAACAAAATAGGACGTCAATAAATTATTAGAAGTAGCTCACAATAGAGTCTTTTTGGGCGATGACGTGCAACACATGGTTAGTCTGCAAGGGACTATCAGATACAATGTATCAAAAGTAAGTGACTTACTGAGGCCTCATTTCGATTAAAAAAGGGCGCATTGTCAGTGATAAGCAAAAAGAAAAAACTGTGCCAAAGCCTTAAAACCAATAAAAGAGAAGTAAATGATGTCTTTGAAAGAAGTGTGCAATTATTGTCGGGCATGGATTGCAAATTACTCAGAATACTCAAGAATACAAGATGGCGGCGCGCATAGACGCAGCGGCTAACGGCTCTCCCTCCCGCACTAACTATTCTCTTATTTATCAAATTTATATATTTATCTGAATTATTGTTGTATTGCACTGGAGAGGGGAACTCTCTAATCTCGTTGCACACTTGAGTACAATGACAAAGGGATTTCTGATTTCTGAAATTACCATTGCTGGACATCATTTATGACAAGCCAATGACAAAAAATAGTTTGAACACTTGCGGCTGACAAAGCTTTTGAACTTGTCACGCATGAAATCATTGATTACAATGTATTAGCATTACCAACTTGATATTTAATTGATAAATTGAGTCATAGGAACTCCCATGTCTCAACAGGGGGGGGGATGATGATTGATATCCATAGTATGATGATTGATATGATTGATATCCATAGTATGATGATTGATAGCCAGAGTACAGGACATTTGCTGTACCACAAGTTCTACAAATTGAAAAAAAAATTAAAATAAAAAAATTGTAGGTCATGTCTAGTGTGTAGTAAACATAATGTTCAAGGGAAGATGAGACCAAAAAGAAGATTGTATTGACAAAGCATCTTAACGCACTACCAAATTACTATGAGCCATTTGAGCAAACAGTGACTGCAAAAAATGACTTCATTAGCCTGGGTTACTGAAGGAACCAGGGCAAAGTGAATCCATTTGTATATTAGTCACAACAATTGGATCCCGTGGCGAGAGCCACGTCAGAGTGTGATCAAGCAGTCCTGACCGCTGCTTTAAGGAATCCAAAAATGACATCCTTGTCCACCACATTCACATTGCACGGCGACCTAATTGTCACAGGGACACATTACACTGATAAGGTGGGGTGCGCTCTGCGTCATTTTTTCCCGCACCAGTAGAACATGCCTCACGACTGTGGAGGCCGCATCCAAATTGCCACCAAGCCGCGACCTGACCTTTTGGACACTTTTCTCCCGACTGGAGAGACATTTTTATTAGGATTGCAAATTGAAATTTAGTTTCAAGGGATATTAAAATCTGTATGTTCAGGACAAGCAGCAGAATGTTTTGCACTGATTCAGGCTTGTAAGACACAAAACCAGGTGCACATTCCAGACTGATAAGAAGTAGAAGCGTTTGAGAACCAAGGTCACAAAACAGATAACTTGTTAGAGAGAAATTGTTAGAATAAGCAGGAAGAGCGTAGGCGGGTGTGAGAAAGTCAAAGTTTGAACAGCAAATCAACTTGACAATTTGATCTCACACCAGGAAAAATGCACCACTATTTGAACGCACACATTGGGATAACAAAGGTGCAAACATTGCTGAGGACAGGTTCGGCAAATTGGTAGATGGCAAATCCTGGCTGCCTAATTCATTGGTTGAAAGGAGTAACAAGAGTGACACATGAGCGTAGCTTGGTTCCTCTCTGGCCTTGGCCATTTCAATAAGCTCGCCCAAAAGGCGTCAGGACATTTAAACCTGACAGTGGCACTACCACTACGATCAAAAATAAGTTGCTAGAGGTCTCAACGGCTGGAATATCCTCAAATGTGAAAAATTTCAAGAAGATGGGATCATCTGAGTCATGTTGCCGGAGCTTTTGTTTCCACGGTGAATAATCAGACTTTGCAACACCGTTAAAGCCACGCTCTTTGACAAAAAGTCACAAAATTTGGTATGGGGTAAGATCAATTTCTTGAGTCTGTTCTGACCAATTTTGAGCCGAATTTGTTTAAAGGGCTCCGTGCAGTACGTTAAATTGTAAAAAAGTTTTTTTGTCACCACTAGGTGGCGCAAGGTGTATAACTGAATACAAACATGTAGATGTCTTCGGCTACCGACTCTTTATGTACCTGTGATGTTTTGTATTTTTAGCAGCTTGTGCAGGGGAGTTATCAAGCATTTTGTCCATTGCGGCGAAGGAAATATTCAACGAAAACTTTGAAGCCCCGCCCCCGTCATATAGTATTTCGGAAACTAAAGATTTTTGTCCCAGTGTTTGTCCCAGGTCTTAAAATGGTACAGCCGGAATTGTAAGGCAATCGGATGAACCCTGTAGCATCAGGGTGCAAAAGAATGACCCCTGTAAACGTGCAAAAATGGGCGAAAGTTGGACTTTCAAAAATTCATAACTCACTTTCTGTTCATTATAGACTATTGTCATCAAAGAAAGTATTTGTACATCTCGGGGTACTACACGTGCCTGGCAATTTTCGGAGGCCTACGTCAAACGGGCCAGTTTTTCCTTTGATGTTTCCCACTCTAGTTGGAGCTAGAGAGCCATTTTGTTTGCGTCGTTTATGACGACGCAAAAATATCAAATTTTTCGCCATGCCCGATGAGACTGCCAAGTTTGGCGAGTTTTGTTGGAAATGTTAAATATTTACGAGAAATAACGTGAGGAACCTTCAAGAGAAATATTTGCGTTGTTAAATTTAGAGCAGCTTTTGTTGTCAAAGCGTCATCGATGTTTTAAGTAAATTCAAAATGGCCAACTTCCTGTGCAATTTAGCTCATGGCTCCAAGAGAATATTTTGTAGGTCTTGGCCTTATAAATACTCCACAAAATTTTCAAAAACCTAGGTATCACACTCAACCAACTGCTTTTTTGAAAATTTCTAGAGGGCGATAGAGAGCCATTTTTTAAAAGCTGCATGAGAAACTAATAAAATATTGATGGTTTTGCCAGGCCTGATGTGTATGCAAAGTTTCATGAGTTTTCATGAATATTTAGAACCTCAAAATAAGCCTAAGTTTATTAGCGAACTATGCAAAGCCACACCCACAGCATTTCACAAAAAATGATACATTTCGTATTGCGACATCCGGAAGGGCTAAACATTCATCCGAGCAAATATGAGTTAGACCTTATTAACCTGCTCGGAGAAAAACATCAACAAAAATAACCTGCATTTGATTTTAACAGTTGGTGGCGCTACCACTACGATTAAGAATTAGTTTGTCGATGTCTTCAGGGTTGGGCTCTCCTCAAATGTGAAAAAATTTGAGATGATAGCATGATCTGAGTGATGTTACAGGAACTTGTGTTGCCAAAGAGAAAAATCAGACAATGCGGCACCGTCGTGGCCACGCCCTTTGCTGAAAAGTCGCAAAATTCGGCATTGACTAAGATCAATGTCTTGAGGCTGTTCTGACAAATTTTCAGTCAGATGTGTTAAACGGGCTCCGTGCAGTACGCACCGTAACGGCCATGCCCATCGCCAAAAAGTTACAAAATTTGGCAGAGTTCAATGTCGAGAGGTGCTTGTGACAAAAGGGCTCCGTGTAAAAAAAAAAAAAAAAAAGATTGATTACACTAGGTGGCGCTATGTGTATAACAGAATAAGAACATATAGATGTCTTCAGGTCCGCGTTTGACGTACAGGTGAAGTTTTGGATTTTTTGGAGCATGTGCAGGGGAGTTATTAAGCATTTTGTCCATTGTGGTGACACGCCCCCTTTGAAGTTAATTCAAAATGGCCGACTTCCTGTGCTATTTCGCTCATGGCTCCAAGAGACTTTTTTGAAGGTCTTGGCCTTATACAATCAACATAAATTTTTCAAAAAGCTAGGTGAAACACACAACCGGGGCTGCTCTTTTGAAAATTTCTAGAGGGCGATAGAGAGCCATTTTTAAAAAAACTGCACGAGAAACTAATGAAATATTCATGATTTTGTCAGGCCTGATGTGTGTGCAAAGTTCCATGAGTTTTCGTTCATATTTAGAACCTCAAAATACGTGTTGTTTTATTGGTGATATGTGCGATGCCACGCCCACAGCTTTTCACAAAAAATAACGAATTTCGTATTGTGACATCCTGAAGGACGAAACACTCAGCCGAGCAAATATGAGGGCGATCTTGTTAACCTGCTCAGAGAAAAACATCAACAAAAATAATTTGTATTTGCTTTGACCAGTTGGTGGCGCTACTACTACAATCAAACATAAGTTGGTAGATGACTTCAGGGCTGCAATATCCTTAAATGTGAAAATTTTCGAGAAGATAGGATCATCTGAGTCATCTTGCCGGAACTTTTGTTTCCACGGTGAATAATCAGACTTTGCGGCACCGTAATAGCCACGCCCAACGAAGCAAAGTCACAAAAATAGGGATAGAGTAAGATCAATGTCTAAAGTCATTTTTGGCCAATTTTCAATCAGATTCGTTAAAAGGGCACCGTGCAGTACGTCAAAATGTAAAAAATTATAATTTTTGTCACCACTGGGTGGTGCAAGGTGTAGAACTGAATATAAACATATAGATGTCTTCAGGTACCGACTCTTTATGTACATGTGAAGTTTTGGATTTTTAGCAGCATGTGCAGGAGAGTTATTAAGCATTTTGTCCATTGCGGCGAAGGAAATCTGAAGTGAAAACTTTGAAGCCCCGCCCCCGTCATATAGTATTTCGGAAACAAAAAATTTTAGCCCCAGTGTTTGTCCCAGGTCTTAAGATGCTACAGACAGAACTTTAAGGTAATCAGATGAAGCCTTTAGGATCAGGGTGCAAAAGAATGACCCCTGTAAACATGCAAAAAAGGGCAAAAGTCGGACTTTCAAAAATTCATAACTCACTTCCTGTTCATATTAGACGTTAAAATATCAAATTTTTCGCCATGCCCGATGAGACAGCCAAGTTTGGTGAGTTTTTGTGCATGTTTCGGGGGTCAAAAATGCGATCGAACAATCGGAAAAATAATAATAATAATAATTTCTACAAAAACAATAGGGACTTCGCAGCGGTCGCTGCTCAGGCCCTAATAATAATAATAATAATAATAATAATAAAAGTAATAATATTTTCTACAAAAACAATAGGGACCTCGCCGCGGTCGCTGCTCGGGCCCCAATAATAATTTCTACACAAAGTCCATTGTGGTGACCCGCCCCCTTTTAAGTAAATTCAAAATGGCCGACTTCCTGTAAAACCTAGCTCATTGCTCCAAGAGACTATTTTGTAGGTCTTGGTCTTATACATACAGTGAACCCTCGCTACTTCGCGGTTCACCTTTCGCGGGTTCAGTGCTTCGCGGGTCTAAAAAATATTCGGGGGCATTGTAGTTTCGCCGAGCGACACAACGGGGCGCTGGAGCGGTTAGACGGCCGGCGTGCGCCGAAGAAGAGCGTGGGCGAAGAGGAGAGTGGACGAAGAAGAGCACGTTCCCCCGGACACGATCGGTGGCGACGTTTCGCGCGGTTCGGACCGTACCAGAGCTCCGGCCGGCGTGCGTGGCAGTTAAGACGTAGAGGAGCACCTTCCCCGGGCACGGGCGGTTCCAAGCGGCCCCTCAGTTTAACCGAATGGAAGCTCCGGAGGAGGAGGGCATGCTCGCGTCACAGTAAGCCGAAGAGGAGCACCTTCCCCGGGCACGGGCGGTGCCAAGCGGCCCCTAAGTTTAACCAAATGGAAGCTCCGGAGGAGGAGGGCATGCTCGCGTCACAGTAAGCCGAAGAGGAGCACCTTCCCCGGGCACGGGCGGTGCCAAGCGGCCCCTAAGTTTAACCGAATGGAAGCTCCGGGGGAGGAGGGCGGGCGTGTGTCACAGTTAAGCCAAATTGGAGCACCTCTTCTGCCCGGGCACGAGCGGAGCGCGAGGCTGTCAGTTATGAATGAATAAATGAATACATAAATAAAGAATGCCACCTTTCATTTCACAGGGCACACCGGACGGCGTACCAGCAGGTAAAAGTCGGAGTAATTAAATAAATACAAAAAGAATGGCTGGGGAATAAAAAAATAATACGTTTTAATAATAATTTGTTTTTTTTGTTATAACATGAATTTCACTCTCTCTCTCCCCGTATATATATATATATATATATATATATATATATATATATATATATATTTATTATATATATTGTATATTTTTTTTAAGCATTTTTGAAGGTGCGCCGCTACTTCGCGGATTTTCAGTTTTCGCGGGTGGTCTCGGTCCCCATTAACCGCGATAACCGAGGGTTCACTGTACTCCATAAAATTTACAAAAAGCGAGGTGAAACACTCAACCAGAGCTGCTTTTTTTTACATTTCTCGAGGGCCATGGCGAGCCATTTCAAAAAAGCTGCACAACTAACGTATAAAATATTGATAAATTTGCTCGGCCTGATGTGTGTGTAAAGTTTTACGAGTTGTCGTTCATATTTAGAACCTCATAATCAGCTTTGTTTTATTGCCGAACAGTGCAATGCCACTCCCACAACTTTTCACGAAAAAGGACGAATTTCGTATTGTGACATCCTCATGGCCGAAACAGTCATCCGAGCATATATGAGGGCGACCTTGTTGAGTTGCACGGAGAAAAACATCCAAGAAAATAACTTGTATTAGCTTTTACCAGTTGGTGGCGCTACTACTACGATGTAAAATAAGTTGGTAGATGTCTTCAGGGCTGAAGTATCCTCAAATGTGTACAACTTCGAGAAGATAGGATCATCTGAGTCATGTTGCCGGAGCTTTTGTTGCCACAGAGTACAATCGGACTTTTCAGCACCTTAATAGCCACGCCTTTTGCCAAAACGTCACAAAATTCGGCAGAGAGTAAGATCATTGTCTTGAGTCTTTTCTGACTAATTTTCAGTCGGATTCGTCAAAAGGGCACCGTGCAGTACGTGAAAATTAAAATAAAAACAAATTTTTGATTCCACTTGGCGGCACTGTGTGTATAACAAAATAATAACATTAAGATGTCTTCAGGTCGGGACGTTTTATTTACAGGTGAAGGTTTGGATTTTTAGGAGCATGTGCAGGGGAGTTATTAAGCATTCATTTATTTGTATTAGGTTCATTTTGTCTTCTTATTATTGATATTTGACTGATTCATTAAAAGCAGACAATTATGTTTTAGGTAAATTTTTTACCTGACATGTTTCGGCGAGTCTTTTGCCTTCTTCAGAGTGTCGCATGATGGTGTCTTGAGCTGATGTTCCATGAGGGTGTGACTTACCTGTCAAAAAAATGAAAAAAATCAGAGCAGTAAAAGAACAAGCACAACATGAACATTACAAATCAGCAATCACTGACCACTGCAAAAGGGAAAACCACATCATGGACCGGGAGAAGGGCAGGGTCATCCGCACAGAAGAGAACAAACAACAGCGCTGGATCAGAGAGGCCATTGAGATCTGCAAGCGAGGCATAAAAACCATGAACAGAGACAAGGGAGCCTTCATCCTCTCTACCACCTGGACCAGCATCTTGGCGGAGTGAACGGACAGCGGGGGGCGTGACTTGCCTTCATTCTTGTGACAGGTAAGTCACGCCCTCATGGAACATCAGCTGATAAAGACGGGTCACAAGACAGCATCATGTGACACACTGAAGAAGGCGAAAGACTTTCGTATTGTGACATGCTCAAGGCCTAAACACTCATCCGAGCAAATATAAGGTAGATTTTGTTCACCTGCCCGGAGAAAAACATCAACGAAAATAATTTGTATTTGTTTTAACCAGTTGGTGGCGCTACCACTGCGATCAAAAATAAGTTGGCAGCCGTCTTCAGGGCCTGAATATCCTCAAATGTGAAAGATTGCCAGAAGATGGATCATCTGAATCATTTTGCAGGAACTTTTGTTGCCACGGAGAATAATCAGACTCTGCGGCACCGTAATAGCCACGCCCTTTGAAGGAAAGTCATAAAAATAGGGATAGAGTAAGATCAATGTCTTGAGTCTTTTCTAGCCAATTTTCAATCGGATTCGTTAAAAGGGCACCATGCAGTACGTCAAAATGTAAAAAATGATATTGATTGGCGCAAGGTGTATAACTGAATATAAACATATAGATGTCTTCAGGTACCGACTCTTTATGTACATGTGAAGTTTTGGATTTTTAGCAGCATGTGCAGGAGAGTTATTAAGCATTTTGTCCATTGCGGCGAAGGAAATCTTAAGTGAAAACTTTGAAGCCCCGCCCCCGTCATATAGTATTTCGGAAACAAAAAATTTTAGCCCCAGTGTTTGTGCCAGGTCTTCAGATGCTACAGACAGAATTTTAAGGCAATCAGATGAAGCCTTTAGGATCAGGGTGCAAAAGAATGACCCCTGTAAACATGCAAAAAAGGGCAAAAGTCGGACTTTCAAAAATTCATAACTCACTTCCTGTTCATATTAGACGTTAAAATATCAAATTTTTCGCCATGCCCGATGAGACTGCCAAGTTTGGTGAGTTTTTGTGCATGTTTCGAGGGTCAAAAATGCGATCGAACAATCGGAAAAATAATAATAATAATAATTTCTACAAAAACAATAGGGACTTTGCAGCGGTCGCTGCTCAGGCCCTAATAATAATAATAATAATATTAATAATAATAAAAGTAATAATATTTTCTACAAAAACAATAGGGACCTCGCAGCCGTCGCAGCTCGGGCCCTAATAACAATTTCTAGAAAAACAATAGGGACCTCGCAGCGGTCACTGCTCGGGCCCTAATAATAATAATAATAAAAATAATAATAATTTCCACAAAAACAATGGGGACCTCGTAGCGGTCGCTGCTCAGGCCCTAATAATAATTTCTACAAAAACAATAGGGACCTCGCCGCGGTCGCTGCTCGGGCCCCAATAATAATTTCTACACAAAGTCCATTGTGGTGACCCGCCCCCTTTTAAGTAAATTCAAAATGGCCGACTTCCTGTAAAACCTAGCTCATTGCTCCAAGAGACTTTTTTGTAGGTCTTGGTCTTATACATACAGTGAACCCTCGCTACTTCGCGGTTCACCTTTCGCGGGTTCAGTGCTTCGCGGGTCTAAAAAATATTCGGGGGCATTGTAGTTTCGCCTAGCGGCACGACGGGGCGCTGGAGCGGTTAGACGGCCGGCGTGCGCCGAAGAAGAGCGTGGGCGAAGAGGAGAGTGGACGAAGAAGAGCACGTTCCCCCGGACACGATCGGTGGCGACGTTTCGCGCGGTTCGGACCGTACCAGAGCTCCGGCCAGCGTGCGTGGCAGTTAAGCCGTAGAGGAGCACCTTCCCCGGGCACGGGCGGTGCCAAGCGGCCCCTAAGTTTAACCGAATGGAAGCTCCGGAGGAGGAGGGCATGCTCGCGTCACAGTAAGCCGAAGAGGAGCACCTTCCCCGGGCACGGGCGGTTCCAAGCGGCCCCTAAGTTTAACCGAATGGAAGCTCCGGAGGAGGAGGGCATGCTCGCGTCACAGTAAGCCGAAGAGGAGCACCTTCCCCGGGCACGGGCGGTGCCAAGCGGCCCCTAAGTTTAACCGAATGGAAGCTCCGGGGGAGGAGGACGGGCGTGTGTCACAGTTAAGCCAAATTGGAGCACCTCTTCTGCCCGGGCACGAGCGGAGCGCGAGGCTGTCAGTTATGAATGAATAAATGAATAAATAAATAAAGAATGCCACCTTTCATTTCACAGGGCACACCGGACGGCGTACCAGCAGGTAAAAGTCGGAGTAATTAAATAAATACAAAAAGAATGGCTGGGGAATAAAAAAATAATACGTTTTAATCATAATTTGGTTTTTTTGTTATAACATGAATTTCACTCTCTCTCTCCCCGTATATATATATATATATATATATATATATATATATATATTTATATATTTATTTTATATATTGTATATTTTTTTTAAGCATTTTTGAAGGTGCGCCGCTACTTCGCGGATTTTCAGTTTTCGCGGGTGGTCTCGGTCCCCATTAACCGCGATAACCGAGGGTTCACTGTACTCCATAAAATTTACAAAAAGCGAGGTGAAACACTCAACCAGAGCTGCTTTTTTTTAACATTTCTCGAGGGCCATGTCGAGCCATTTCAAAAAAGCTGCACAACTAACGTATAAAATATTGATAAATTTGCTCGGCCTGATGTGTGTGTAAAGTTTTACGAGTTGTCGTTCATATTTAGAACCTCATAATCAGCTTTGTTTTATTGCCGAACAGTGCAATGCCACTCCCACAACTTTTCACGAAAAATCACGAATTTCGTATTGTGACATCCTCATGGCCGAAACAGTCATCCGAGCATATATGAGGGCGACCTTGTTGAGTTGCACGGAGAAAAACATCCAAGAAAATAACTTGTATTAGCTTTTACCAGTTGGTGGCGCTACTACTACGATGTAAAATAAGTTGGTAGATGTCTTCAGGGCTGAAGTATCCTCAAATGTGTACAACTTCGAGAAGATAGGATCATCTGAGTCATGTTGCCGGAGCTTTTGTTGCCACAGAGTACAATCGGACTTTTCAGCACCTTAATAGCCACGCCTTTTGCCAAAACGTCACAAAATTCGGCAGAGAGTAAGATCATTGTCTTGAGTCTTTTCTGACTAATTTTCAGTCGGATTCGTCAAAAGGGCACCGGCAGTACGTGAAAATTAAAATAAAAACACATTTTTGATTCCACTTGGCGGCACTGTGTGTATAACAAAATAATAACATTAAGATGTCTTCAGGTCGGGACGTTTTATTTACAGGTGAAGGTTTGGATTTTTAGGAGCATGTGCAGGGGAGTTATTAAGCATTCATTTATTTGTATTAGGTTCAGTTTGTCTTCTTATTATTGATATTTGACTGATTCATTAAAAGCAGACAATTATGTTTAAGGTTAATTTTTTACCTGACATGTTTCGGCGAGTCTTTCGCCTTCTTCAGAGTGTCGCATGATGGTGTCTTGAGCTGATGTTCCATGAGGGTGTGACTTACCTGTCAAAAAAATGAAAAAAATCAGAGCAGTAAAAGAACAAGCACAACATGAACATTACAAATCAGCAATCACTGACCACTGCAAAAGGGAAAACCACATCATGGACCGGGAGAAGGGCAGGGTCATCCGCACAGAAGAGAACAAACAACAGCGCTGGATCAGAGAGGCCATTGAGATCTGCAAGCGAGGCATAAAAACCATGAACAGAGACAAGGGAGCCTTCATCCTCTCTACCACCTGGACCAGCATCTTGGCGGAGTGAACGGACAGCGGGGGGCGTGACTTGCCTTCATTCTTGTGACAGGTAAGTCACGCCCTCATGGAACATCAGCTGATAAAGACGGGTCACAAGACAGCATCATGTGACACTCTGAAGAAGGCGAAAGACTTTCGTATTGTGACATGCTCAAGGCCTAAACACTCATCCGAGCAAATATAAGGTAGATTTTGTTCACCTGCCCGGAGAAAAACATCAACGAAAATAATTTGTATTTGTTTTAACCAGTTGGTGGCGCTACCACTGCGATCAAAATTAAGTTGGCAGCCGTCTTCAGGGCCTGAATATCCTCAAATGTGAAAGATTTCCAGAAGATGGATCATCTGAATCATTTTGCAGGAACTTTTGTTGCCACGGAGAATAATCAGACTCTGCGGCACCGTAATAGCCACGCCCTTTGAAGGAAAGTCATAAAAATAGGGATAGAGTAAGATCAATGTCTTGAGTCTTTTCTAGCCAATTTTCAATCGGATTCGTTAAAAGGGCACCATGCAGTACGTCAAAATGTAAAAAATGATATTGATTGGCGCAAGGTGTATAACTGAATATAAACATATAGATGTCTTCAGGTACAGACTCTTTATGTACATGTGAAGTTTTGGATTTTTAGCAGCATGTGCAGGAGAGTTATTAAGCATTTTGTCCATTGCGGCGAAGGAAATCTTAAGTGAAAACTTTGAAGCCCCGCCCCCGTCATATAGTATTTCGGAAACAAAAAATTTTAGCCCCAGTGTTTGTGCCAGGTCTTCAGATGCTACAGACAGAATTTTAAGGCAATCAGATGAAGCCTTTAGGATCAGGGTGCAAAAGAATGACCCCTGTAAACATGCAAAAAAGGGCAAAAGTCGGACTTTCAAAAATTCATAACTCACTTCCTGTTCATATTAGACGTTAAAATATCAAATTTTTCGCCATGCCCGATGAGACTGCCAAGTTTGGTGAGTTTTTGTGCATGTTTCGAGGGTCAAAAATGCGATCGAACAATCGGAAAAATAATAATAATAATAATTTCTACAAAAACAATAGGGACTTTGCAGCGGTCGCTGCTCAGGCCCTAATAATAATAATAATAATATTAATAATAATAAAAGTAATAATATTTTCTACAAAAACAATAGGGACCTCGCAGCCGTCGCAGCTCGGGCCCTAATAACAATTTCTAGAAAAACAATAGGGACCTCGCAGCGGTCACTGCTCGGGCCCTAATAATAATAATAATAAAAATAATAATAATTTCCACAAAAACAATGGGGACCTCGTAGCGGTCGCTGCTCAGGCCCTAATAATAATTTCTACAAAAACAATAGGGACCTCGCCGCGGTCGCTGCTCGGGCCCCAATAATAATTTCTACACAAAGTCCATTGTGGTGACCCGCCCCCTTTTAAGTAAATTCAAAATGGCCGACTTCCTGTAAAACCTAGCTCATTGCTCCAAGAGACTTTTTTGTAGGTCTTGGTCTTATACATACAGTGAACCCTCGCTACTTCGCGGTTCACCTTTCGCGGGTTCAGTGCTTCGCGGGTCTAAAAAATATTCGGGGGCATTGTAGTTTCGCCGAGCGGCACGACGGGGCGCTGGAGCGGTTAGACGGCCGGCGTGCGCCGAAGAAGAGCGTGGGCGAAGAGGAGAGTGGACGAAGAAGAGCACGTTCCCCCGGACACGATCGGTGGCGACGTTTCGCGCGGTTCGGACCGTACCAGAGCTCCGGCCAGCGTGCGTGGCAGTTAAGCCGTAGAGGAGCACCTTCCCCGGGCACGGGCGGTGCCAAGCGGCCCCTAAGTTTAACCGAATGGAAGCTCCGGAGGAGGAGGGCATGCTCGCGTCACAGTAAGCCGAAGAGGAGCACCTTCCCCGGGCACGGGCGGTTCCAAGCGGCCCCTAAGTTTAACCGAATGGAAGCTCCGGAGGAGGAGGGCATGCTCGCGTCACAGTAAGCCGAAGAGGAGCACCTTCCCCGGGCACGGGCGGTGCCAAGCGGCCCCTAAGTTTAACCGAATGGAAGCTCCGGGGGAGGAGGACGGGCGTGTGTCACAGTTAAGCCAAATTGGAGCACCTCTTCTGCCCGGGCACGAGCGGAGCGCGAGGCTGTCAGTTATGAATGAATAAATGAATAAATAAATAAAGAATGCCACCTTTCATTTCACAGGGCACACCGGACGGCGTACCAGCAGGTAAAAGTCGGAGTAATTAAATAAATACAAAAAGAATGGCTGGGGAATAAAAAAATAATACGTTTTAATAATAATTTGGTTTTTTTGTTATAACATGAATTTCACTCTCTCTCTCCCCGTATATATATATATATATATATATATATATATATATATATATATTTATATATTTATTTTATATATTGTATATTTTTTTTAAGCATTTTTGAAGGTGCGCCGCTACTTCGCGGATTTTCAGTTTTCGCGGGTGGTCTCGGTCCCCATTAACCGCGATAACCGAGGGTTCACTGTACTCCATAAAATTTACAAAAAGCGAGGTGAAACACTCAACCAGAGCTGCTTTTTTTTAACATTTCTCGAGGGCCATGGCGAGCCATTTCAAAAAAGCTGCACAACTAACGTATAAAATATTGATAAATTTGCTCGGCCTGATGTGTGTGTAAAGTTTTACGAGTTGTCGTTCATATTTAGAACCTCATAATCAGCTTTGTTTTATTGCCGAACAGTGCAATGCCACTCCCACAACTTTTCACGAAAAATCACGAATTTCGTATTGTGACATCCTCATGGCCGAAACAGTCATCCGAGCATATATGAGGGCGACCTTGTTGAGTTGCACGGAGAAAAACATCCAAGAAAATAACTTGTATTAGCTTTTACCAGTTGGTGGCGCTACTACTACGATGTAAAATAAGTTGGTAGATGTCTTCAGGGCTGAAGTATCCTCAAATGTGTACAACTTCGAGAAGATAGGATCATCTGAGTCATGTTGCCGGAGCTTTTGTTGCCACAGAGTACAATCGGACTTTTCAGCACCTTAATAGCCACGCCTTTTGCCAAAACGTCACAAAATTCGGCAGAGAGTAAGATCATTGTCTTGAGTCTTTTCTGACTAATTTTCAGTCGGATTCGTCAAAAGGGCACCGTGCAGTACGTGAAAATTAAAATAAAAACACATTTTTGATTCCACTTGGCGGCACTGTGTGTATAACAAAATAATAACATTAAGATGTCTTCAGGTCGGGACGTTTTATTTACAGGTGAAGGTTTGGATTTTTAGGAGCATGTGCAGGGGAGTTATTAAGCATTCATTTATTTGTATTAGGTTCAGTTTGTCTTCTTATTATTGATATTTGACTGATTCATTAAAAGCAGACAATTATGTTTAAGGTTAATTTTTTACCTGACATGTTTCGGCGAGTCTTTCGCCTTCTTCAGAGTGTCGCATGATGGTGTCTTGAGCTGATGTTCCATGAGGGTGTGACTTACCTGTCAAAAAAATGAAAAAATCAGAGCAGTAAAAGAACAAGCACAACATGAACATTACAAATCAGCAATCACTGACCACTGCAAAAGGGAAAACCACATCATGGACCGGGAGAAGGGCAGGGTCATCCGCACAGAAGAGAACAAACAACAGCGCTGGATCAGAGAGGCCATTGAGATCTGCAAGCGAGGCATAAAAACCATGAACAGAGACAAGGGAGCCTTCATCCTCTCTACCACCTGGACCAGCATCTTGGCGGAGTGAACGGACAGCGGGGGGCGTGACTTGCCTTCATTCTTGTGACAGGTAAGTCACGCCCTCATGGAACATCAGCTGATAAAGACGGGTCACAAGACACCATCATGTGACACTCTGAAGAAGGCGAAAGACTTTCGTATTGTGACATGCTCAAGGCCTAAACACTCATCCGAGCAAATATAAGGTAGATTTTGTTAACCTGCCCGGAGAAAAACATCAACGAAAATAATTTGTATTTGTTTTAACCAGTTGGTGGCGCTACCACTGCGATCAAAAATAAGTTGGCAGCCGTCTTCAGGGCCTGAATATCCTCAAATGTGAAAGATTTCCAGAAGATGGATCATCTGAATCATTTTGCAGGAACTTTTGTTGCCACGGAGAATAATCAGACTCTGCGGCACCGTAATAGCCACGCCCTTTGAAGGAAAGTCATAAAAATAGGGATAGAGTAAGATCAATGTCTTGAGTCTTTTCTAGCCAATTTTCAATCAGATTCGTTAAAAGGGCACCGTGCAGTACGTCAAAATGTAAAAATTTATATTGATTGGCGCAAGGTGTATAACTGAATATAAACATATAGATGTCTTCAGGTACCGACTCTTTATGTACATGTGAAGTTTTGGATTTTTAGCAGCACGTGCAGGAGAGTTATTAAGCATTTTGTCCATTGCGGCGAAGGAAATCTTAAGTGAAAACTTTGAAGCCCCGCCCCCGTCATATAGTATTTCGGAAACAAAAAATTTTAGCCCCAGTGTTTGTCCCAGGTCTTAAGATGCTCCAGACAGAACTTTAAGGCAATCAGATGAAGCCTTTAGGATCAGGGTGCAAAAGAATGACCCCTGTAAACATGCAAAAAAGGGCAAAAGTCGGACTTTCAAAAATTCATAACTCACTTCCTGTTCATATTAGACGTTAAAAAATATCAAATTTTTCGCCATGCCCGATGAGACTGCCAAGTTTGGTGAGTTTTTGTGCATGTTTCGGGGGTCAAAAATGCGATCGAACAATCGGAAAAAAAATAATAATAATAATTTCTACAAAAACAATAGGGACTTCGCAGCGGTCGCTGCTCAGGCCCTAATAATAATAATAATAATAATAATAATAAAAGTAATAATATTTTCTACAAAAACAATAGGGACCTCGCCGCGGTCGCTGCTCGGGCCCCAATAATAATTTCTACACAAAGTCCATTGTGGAGACCCGCCCCCTTTTAAGTAAATTCAAAATGGCCGACTTCCTGTAAAACCTAGCTCATTGCTCCAAGAGACTTTTTTGTAGGTCTTGGTCTTATACATACAGTGAACCCTCGCTACTTCGCGGTTCACCTTTCGCGGGTTCAGTGCTTCGCGGGTCTAAAAAATATTCGGGGGCATTGTAGTTTCGCCGAGCGGCACGACGGGGCGCTGGAGCGGTTAGACGGCCGGCGTGCGCCGAAGAAGAGCGTGGGCAAAGAGGAGAGTGGATGAAGAAGAGCACGTTCCCCCGGACACGATCGGTGGCGACGTTTCGCGCGGTTCGGACCGAACCAGAGCTCCGGCCGGCGTGCGTGGCAGTTAAGCCGTAGAGGAGCACCTTCCCCGGGCACGGGCGGTTCCAAGCGGCCCCTGAGTTTAACCGAATGGAAGCTCCGGAGGAGGAGGGCATGCTCGCGTCACAGTAAGCCGAAGAGGAGCACCTTCCCCGGGCACGGGCGGTTCCAAGCGGCCCCTAAGTTTAACCGAATGGAAGCTCCGGAGGAGGAGGGCATGCTCGCGTCACAGTAAGCCGAAGAGGAGCACCTTCCCCGGGCACGGGCGGTGCCAAGCGGCCCCTAAGTTTAACCGAATGGAAGCTCCGGGGGAGGAGGGCGGGCGTGTGTCACAGTTAAGCCGAATTGGAGCACCTCTTCTGCCCGGGCACGAGCGGAGCGCGAGGCTGTCAGTTATGAATGAATAAATGAATAAATAAATAAAGAATGCCACCTTTCATTTCACAGGGCACACCGGACGGCGTACCAGCAGGTAAAAGTCGGAGTAATTAAATAAATACAAAAAGAATGGTTGGGGAATAAAAAAATAATAAGTTTTAATAATAATTTGTTTTTTTTGTTATAACATGAATTTCACTGTCTGTCTCTCTCTCTCCCCCCGTATATATATATATATATATATATATATATATATATATATATATATATATATTGATATATTTATTATATATATTGTATATATTTTTTAAGCATTTTTGAAGGTGCGCCGCTACTTCGCGGATTTTCAGTTTTCGCGGGTGGTCTCGGTCCCCATTAACCGCGATAACCGAGGGTTCACTGTACTCCATAAAATTTACAAAAAGCGAGGTGAAACACTCAACCAGGGCTGCTTTTTTTAACATTTCTCGAGGGCCATGGCGAGCCATTTCAAAAAAGCTGCACAACTAACGTATAAAATATTGATAAATTTGCTCGGCCTGATGTGTGTGTAAAGTTTTACGAGTTGTCGTTCATATTTAGAACCTCATAATCAGCTTTGTTTTATTGCCGAACAGTGCAATGCCACTCCCACAACTTTTCACGAAAAATCACGAATTTCGTATTGTGACATCCTCATGGCCGAAACAGTCATCCGAGCATATATGAGGGCGACCTTGTTGAGTTGCACGGAGAAAAACATCCAAGAAAATAACTTGTATTAGCTTTTACCAGTTGGTGGCGCTACTACTACGATGTAAAATAAGTTGGTAGATGTCTTCAGGGCTGAAGTATCCTCAAATGTGTACAACTTCGAGAAGATAGGATCATCTGAGTCATGTTGCCGGAGCTTTTGTTGCCACAGAGTACAATCGGACTTTTCAGCACCTTAATAGCCACGCCTTTTGCCAAAACGTCACAAAATTCGGCAGAGAGTAAGATCATTGTCTTGAGTCTTTTCTGACTAATTTTCAGTCGGATTCGTCAAAAGGGCACCGTGCAGTACGTGAAAATTAAAATAAAAACACATTTTTGATTCCACTTGGCGGCACTGTGTGTATAACAAAATAATAACATTAAGATGTCTTCAGGTCGGGACGTTTTATTTACAGGTGAAGGTTTGGATTTTTAGGAGCATGTGCAGGGGAGTTATTAAGCATTCATTTATTTGTATTAGGTTCAGTTTGTCTTCTTATTATTGATATTTGACTGATTCATTAAAAGCAGACAATTATGTTTAAGGTTAATTTTTTACCTGACATGTTTCGGCGAGCCTTTCGCCTTCTTCAGAGTGTCGCATGATGGTGTCTTGAGCTGATGTTCCATGAGGGTGTGACTTACCTGTCAAAAAAATGAAAAAATCAGAGCAGTAAAAGAACAAGCACAACATGAACATTACAAATCAGCAATCACTGACCACTGCAAAAGGGAAAACCACATCATGGACCGGGAGAAGGGCAGGGTCATCCGCACAGAAGAGAACAAACAACAGCGCTGGATCAGAGAGGCCATTGAGATCTGCAAGCGAGGCATAAAAACCATGAACAGAGACAAGGGAGCCTTCATCCTCTCTACCACCTGGACCAGCATCTTGGCGGAGTGAACGGACAGCGGGGGGCGTGACTTGCCTTCATTCTTGTGACAGGTAAGTCACGCCCTCATGGAACATCAGCTGATAAAGACGGGTCACAAGACACCATCATGTGACACTCTGAAGAAGGCGAAAGACTTTCGTATTGTGACATGCTCAAGGCCTAAACACTCATCCGAGCAAATATAAGGTAGATTTTGTTAACCTGCCCGGAGAAAAACATCAACGAAAATAATTTGTATTTGTTTTAACCAGTTGGTGGCGCTACCACTGCGATCAAAAATAAGTTGGCAGCCGTCTTCAGGGCCTGAATATCCTCAAATGTGAAAGATTTCCAGAAGATGGATCATCTGAATCATTTTGCAGGAACTTTTGTTGCTACGGAGAATAATCAGACTCTGCGGCACCGTAATAGCCACGCCCTTTGAAGGAAAGTCATAAAAATAGGGATAGAGTAAGATCAATGTCTTGAGTCTTTTCTAGCCAATTTTCAATCAGATTCGTTAAAAGGGCACCGTGCAGTACGTCAAAATGTAAAAATTTATATTGATTGGCGCAAGGTGTATAACTGAATATAAACATATAGATGTCTTCAGGTACCGACTCTTTATGTACATGTGAAGTTTTGGATTTTTAGCAGCACGTGCAGGAGAGTTATTAAGCATTTTGTCCATTGCGGCGAAGGAAATCTTAAGTGAAAACTTTGAAGCCCCGCCCCCGTCATATAGTATTTCGGAAACAAAAAATTTTAGCCCCAGTGTTTGTCCCAGGTCTTAAGATGCTCCAGACAGAACTTTAAGGCAATCAGATGAAGCCTTTAGGATCAGGGTGCAAAAGAATGACCCCTGTAAACATGCAAAAAAGGGCAAAAGTCGGACTTTCAAAAATTCATAACTCACTTCCTGTTCATATTAGACGTTAAAAAATATCAAATTTTTCGCCATGCCCGATGAGACTGCCAAGTTTGGTGAGTTTTTGTGCATGTTTCGGGGGTCAAAAATGCGATCGAACAATCGGAAAAAAAATAATAATAATAATTTCTACAAAAACAATAGGGACTTCGCAGCGGTCGCTGCTCAGGCCCTAATAATAATAATAATAATAATAATAATAAAAGTAATAATATTTTCTACAAAAACAATAGGGACCTCGCCGCGGTCGCTGCTCGGGCCCCAATAATAATTTCTACACAAAGTCCATTGTGGAGACCCGCCCCCTTTTAAGTAAATTCAAAATGGCCGACTTCCTGTAAAACCTAGCTCATTGCTCCAAGAGACTTTTTTGTAGGTCTTGGTCTTATACATACAGTGAACCCTCGCTACTTCGCGGTTCACCTTTCGCGGGTCTAAAAAATATTCGGGGGCATTGTAGTTTCGCCGAGCGGCACGACGGGGCGCTGGAGCGGTTAGACGGCCGGCGTGCGCCGAAGAAGAGCGTGGGCGAAGAGGAGAGTGGATGAAGAAGAGCACGTTCCCCCGGACACGATCGGTGGCGACGTTTCGCGCGGTTCGGACCGAACCAGAGCTCCGGCCGGCGTGCGTGGCAGTTAAGCCGTAGAGGAGCACCTTCCCCGGGCACGGGCGGTTCCAAGCGGCCCCTGAGTTTAACCGAATGGAAGCTCCGGAGGAGGAGGGCATGCTCGCGTCACAGTAAGCCGAAGAGGAGCACCTTCCCCGGGCACGGGCGGTTCCAAGCGGCCCCTAAGTTTAACCGAATGGAAGCTCCGGAGGAGGAGGGCATGCTCGCGTCACAGTAAGCCGAAGAGGAGCACCTTCCCCGGACACGGGCGGTGCCAAGCGGCCCCTAAGTTTAACCGAATGGAAGCTCCGGGGGAGGAGGGCGGGCGTGTGTCACAGTTAAGCCGAATTGGAGCACCTCTTCTGCCCGGGCACGAGCGGAGCGCGAGGCTGTCAGTTATGAATGAATAAATGAATAAATAAATAAAGAATGCCACCTTTCATTTCACAGGGCACACCGGACGGCGTACCAGCAGGTAAAAGTCGGAGTAATTAAATAAATACAAAAAGAATGGTTGGGGAATAAAAAAATAATAAGTTTTAATAATAATTTGTTTTTTTTGTTATAACATGAATTTCACTCTCTGTCTCTCTCTCTCCCCCCGTATATATATATATATATATATATATATATATATATATATATTTATATATTTATTATATATATTGTATATATTTTTTAAGCATTTTTGAAGGTGCGCCGCTACTTCGCGGATTTTCAGTTTTCGCGGGTGGTCTCGGTCCCCATTAACCGCGATAACCGAGGGTTCACTGTACTCCATAAAATTGACAAAAGGCGAGGTGAAACACTCAACCAGGGCTGCTTTTTTGAACATTTCTCGAGGGCCATGGCGAGCCATTTCAAAAAAGCTGCACAACTAACGTATAAAATATTGATAAATTTGCTCGGCCTGATGTGTGTGTAAAGTTTCACGAGTTGTCGTTCATATTTACAACCTCATAATCAGCGTTGTTTTATTGCCGAACAGTGCAATGCCACTCCCACAACCTTTCACGAAAAAGGACGAATTTCGTATTGTGACATCCTCATGGCCGAAACAGTAATCCGAGCATATATGAGGGCGACCTTGTTGAGTTGCACGGAGAAAAACATCCAAGAAAATAACTTGTATTAGCTTTTACCAGTTGGTGGCGCTACTACTACGATGAAAAATAAGTTGGTAGAAGTCTTCAGGGCTGAAGTATCCTCAAATGTGTACAACTTCGAGAAGATAGGATCATCTGAGTCATGTTGCCGGAGCTTTTGTTGTCACAAAGTACAATCGGACTTTTCAGCACCGTAATAGCCACGCCTTTTGCCAAAACGTCACAAAATTCGGCAGAGAGTAAGATCATTGTCTTGAGTCTTTTCTGACTAATTTTCAGTCGGATTCGTCAGAAGGGCACCGTGCAGTACGTGAAAATTAAAATAAAAACAAATTTTTGATTCCACTTGGCGGCGCTGTGTGTAAAACAAAATAATAACATTAAGATGTCTTCAGGTCGGGACGTTTTATTTACAGGTGAAGGTTTGGATTTTTAGGAGCATGTGCAGGGGAGTTATTAAGCATTCATTTATTTGTATTAGGTTCATTTTGTCTTCTTATTATTGATATTTGACTGATTCATTAAAAGCAGACATTTATGTTTTAGGTTAATTTTTTACCTGACATGTTTCGGCGAGTCTTTCGCCTTCTTCAGAGTGTCGCATGATGGTGTCTTGAGACCAGTCTTTATCAGCTGATGTTCCATGAGGGTGTGACTTACCTGTCAAAAAAATTAAAAAATCAGAGCAGTAAAAGAACAAGCACAACATGAACATTACAAATCAGCAATCACTGACCACTGCAAAAGGGAAAACCACATCATGGACCGGGAGAAGGGCAGGGTCATCCGCACAGAAGAGAACAAACTACAGCGCTGGATCAGAGAGGCCATTGAGATCTGCAAGCGAGGCATAAAAACCATGAACAGAGACAAGGGAGCCTTCATCCTCTCTACCACCTGGAGCAGCGTCTTGGCGGAGTGAATGGACAGCGGGGGGCGTGACTTGCCTTCATTCTTGTGACAGGTAAGGCACGCCTTCATGGAACATCAGCTGATAAAGACAGGTCACAAGACACCATCACAGGGTTCGAAGTTAACTTTAAAAACTGCTTGCCCATAGGGCAAGTGCCACTAAAATTTGCCTTGCCCGAGTGGCCAAATTACTTGCCCAACTTGGGCAAGTGACAATTTTTTTTCTCTTGCCCTGAGTGACTTTTTGTATGACAAAGTGTCTAATTACAAATTGCATGAATTTTTTGTTCGGACAGTTCCCGCCTAGAAAGAATTAAAAATACGTTACAATCATAAGGGTTGCTTATAGAAAAATGTATCATGTATTAACACATTAATTAGGTGTCTGCTGACCCAGGATTATGTTATTGTTATGTTATGTTATATATGAAAGAGAATGTGGAATGACACTGAACGATGGAAGGTGGAAGGATGTGGAAAGATTGTGAATGACATTGAATGATTTGGAATGACACTGAAAGATTTTGAATAATACTGAATGACACTGAATGAAGTAAAACTTTCTGGGAACGGGCCAATTCAAGATAGCTGCCGCACTGTGGGGGAGGCTTTGGTACCAAATTTGGAAAGAGACCCAAACGGTTGGGTCCATTTTATATCAGTGTGGGGGTGAAACGTTGGTCTCGGCGGAGCTGTCTGAATATTGGAGAAGTTAGAAGACAAAGTAAAACAGAACAATTAAAATCACTCTTCAAATACATATTGTTTGGTGGGCAGAGCATGATTTACAGCTCACCATTTTATTGCATGCACCAAGCATGTTATACATTTTTCTGTCCATGGGATGGCGTAGTCAAGAAAAATGAAGCATCTTGAAGCCCATTCGTGTGTGAAGTATTTCCCTGCAGGGCTTGGCTGCTTTATGGGGCTTCATTTTGCCATCACTAGTTTTAGATAGTTTTAATTTTTGAAAGAGCATTTTTGTTTTAGTATTAAGGTAGGCCAGAAATGGAATGAAATGCAGAGATAGAAATGACACAGGAAAATTTTGGCTAGAAGGGCTATAATTTTCATTAAAGCAGAGAAGAAAATAGAAACTACAAAAAACATTGATGTGTACTTGTCCACTTTAAGGTAGAACTGGTTGAAGTGAAATGAGTCACAAGATTGGAAAAATAGGAAATAAAATAGAATTAACATGTTCATTTTTGTGATAAGAAATTTGTGATTAGGTGAAAAGGGGAAAAAAAAGAGAATTACAGGCTTTTCAAATAAAACAACCTAATTTAAATTGGCCAACTTGTAAAATGGAAAAGAAAATTCTAAATTATGCACAGAAAGCATGAACGTGTTGGGCAGAATGAAGGAAAAAGAAAAGAAAGAAAGGAGGAAGCAGTAAGTCTTGTTACAAAACATTAACTTTTCAGGACGAGTTGTGGTAGCAATGGAGGATCACGTGACGTAAAAAGTCAAACATAAAAGTGTGTGTAGAAGGAGTTCTACATCAACATGCGTTTTACTCATTAGGCCGTGATACACTGGCAAAATTGGACTTCAATAGAATTAATAAGCACGGGCGAATTCAAACAAATGTCAAAACTTTAAAGGGGCGCATTGTCAGTGATAAGAAAGAGAAAAGATATTGTCAGACCACTTTTCTGTAAAAACTTTCCTTGGGACGCCTCGGTGACCCCCATTAAATCCCTGACCCTTCATAGATAAAGTTGAGGCCCAGTGCCTCTCAGGGCTGTAATTTATGTGGCAGAGAAAGGTCCAACAAGCCTTGGTAATCTTTAAAACAGTATCGTCATGGCCATGGAATGGGTTGTGTATGTTGGAACTTGTGAAGATACACTACAAGATTGTATCGACAAAGCATCTTAACGCACTACCAAATTATTATAAGCCATTTGAGCAAAACAGTGACTGCAAAAAATGACTTCATTAGCCTGGGTTACTGCAGGAACCAGGGCAAAATAAATTCATTTGCATATTTAGTCACAACAATTTGGATTTCGTGGCAGAGAACCACTTAGAGTGTGATTAAGAGCTTTCACTGCTGCTTTAAGGAATCAAAAAATTACATTCTTTTCCCACCACATTCACATTGCACGCCGGCCTAATTGTCACAGGGACACATTATACTGATAAGTTGCGGTGCATTTCAGCCCAGCGTCATTTTTTCCCCGCATCATCTAGGAGGCGCCACACGACTGTGGAGCCGTCCAAATTATCACCAAACCGCGACTTGACCTTCCTCCCGACTGGAGGAACTCAGACTTGTAACACAGACCAGGTGCGCATTCCAGACTGATAAGAAGTAAAAGTGTTTGAGAACCAAGGTCGCAGCCTGAAATCAAACTGACTTTTATGCGATGGGAGTACTAACATTGTGATACCAACGGATAAGAGATTGTTAGGATAAGCAGGAAGAGCGTAGGCGGGTGTGAGCTAATTAAAATTTGGGGTTTCCCATCTTGTATGAGTTGTATGGTTACAATGTGGACTGACAGTCAAGATAAATGTTCATGCGTTCTGTCGACATTGGGCTTTAAAAACCACAACAGGAAAAGAAAAGTTGTGCATAAAGCACGTCTAAAATAGTTATCTGTGAACGCAAAATTCACTTAACAGAAAATGACACAATTACAATTGGAAACTGCCTCGCCTTTATATCGACACAGCGCAGCTAAAAGGGAAAATGAACACACCCCCACACGCACACACACGCAGAAAATCAACTTGACAATTTGATCCTACGCCAGGGAAAAAGGTACCAGTAATTGAACGCACACATTGGGAGAACAAAGGTGCAAACATTGCTGAGGACAGGATCAGCAAATTGGCAGATGGCAAATCCTGGCTGCCTAATTCATTGATTGGAAAAGTAATAAGAGTGACACACGAGCATAACCATGTGTCAAGAGAGGGGTAGTATGATATGAAATTGGTCCCACATACAGACTTTTCAACAAAAAACTTTTTTTTAGACAGTGTTATTTGTTTGAGATGCAATATTGTTTGGTTGTAATTCATATGTTTTCAAAATGGATTAAGTTGTTTCCGACAACATATGTTGATGCTAAAACAGTTGGAAAAAGTGTTGTGTAATCAAATTGTCAGGTTCAATCACCTAAGCATTCACTGAACATAGGCTAAATGAATGGAAGGAAGACAAGAGTTGATCTTTTACTCGCGAGGAGAACGAACGGAGGTGTGCTCAGTTACATCTCCAAATTCGTTCTGGAGCACACTCCGCCGAGCCCTCTATTTTATTAGGGAAGTCCCTAACAATACAATGTATTTGCGCTAAGGGATGAAGGGGGGAGCACCAGCAGGAACATGTAAACATCTCAGACACAAGAGGAAAGACAGACATCAATGGCAGTCATCCACTGATTGAAAAGGCAGATATGCCCTTTTAGTGCTCTGGTACTAAAGTCTCAGTCCTTTTGTTTCAGAGGTGTGTCTCAGCACACCTCCTTTGATGTTGCAGACGTTGATCCAGTCTTCAGGCATCCGCTTCTCTGTGAAGTCTTCTCATCCATATGGTCAAACATGGGTCACGCTGTGGAACAATTCTTTTGCAATACTAATAGAGTAAAATATGGGATAAAATACATCTTCAACCTAACACAAATTATCCTGACATTTGGAATTTCAAGAAGTGAGTTGAAGTGAAAATTATGCATTTTGTGAATGATGTTGTAACAAGTGGGACAGTTGTTGCAAAATTGACTCAAAGCGTCATTGTGCATACAGTCTGCAGGACTTGTGGAACGCACTAATGGGACTGTTAAGGGCAGACTTATCAAGAATATGAGGGAAAAAAAGGAGACAATGACCAGACTGTGTTTCAATCACAGCAATGAGGATAGTGCCAGCCGAAGTTAGGACACTATCCCCTATCGACTCTCAGGTTCATCAGAACCACCAGCGACTGGCACATCAGTCCCAGTCCACATGGGAAACATGTTTTGACCAAAAAGAAAAAAAAAAAAAAAAAGACGCAATTACTGGCCAGTGTGTTCTGATCCACAGAGAAATCACGTCCGTGTGGGAGACCAACTCTTCTTCAAGGTGCTGAAACGACTTCGTTGGGACAAGTGAATGCTGAGATGGCCCTCGCCAGATGATTGCAGTGACCCCGACGGCAGCAAAGGTCGCGGGGCGTGGCAGCTGGATCCACCAGTTGCAGTACAAGCTTCTCCGGTTTCCAGCTAAAGGCCGAGCAACGCGAATCCCTCGAACAGGAGCCCACCTGAGTCACAATATCGGACCACACGCACATCGGAACCGCACAACCAGCCACAGATACGAATGTTGAAGCCACAGAACAAAAAGATTAGATATTGTTTGGAAATTAATGACGTACATAAAGAATTTTAGCCTTGATTGGAGAACATTACTGCATTTACATTTTTAATAAAATGAAACAATTATTGATGTTATGACCACTACGAAGAATTTGAAAGACAATATATCGGGATAATTATGGTTTTCATTTTTGTTATGTGTAGTCTGTTCATGTTGCATTATTCTTATGACAAAGATGATTATTAACTGCATGTTTGTTGCCCAAATGTACCATTACAACCTGATTGATGTTGAGAATGACGAATTCGAACTGGACAATGACAAACTCGAACTGGACACTGAAACCTAAATAACACATGGACCCTTTTGCCCCTGCCCCCACACATGCACACACATACACCACACACGAAGATCCGGGAGGTAAAGACGGCTGTCCCCTCCTACAACGAGGCAAGGGCCTCCATCAAGTCGCCGCAGAGACAAGCTCTGCGTGGAGACAAGCTCTGCGTGGAGACAGTTTTGTTATTTTTCACTAGGTATATTGAAGTTTTTTTATGTTTTATTCCCAAGTGACCAACATACCATGAGAATCTCGTTCCACGCCGGAAGGGAGGAGGGGAATTTTGTCCCTACTGAGGGTTTTCGCCCCTCCACGGATGACCACACTGTTGTATGATTTCATTATGATGATCTGTCTTAAAGCCGTAAGGACATGATTTAAACCCACAAACGGGGGAATGTGAGATGGGATGAGGATATGTAAATAGTTTGTGTATTTCTAATCATGTTTTTATACACTATTTGTATCAGTTATAATTGCGCACACACACACAGACACTCACATTATTGCTTTAGCACACACGCGCACAACTGGAACACACGCACACACTTTAGTTTCGAATTCCTGACTGACTACTGTGGTTGATTGCTTCCTGCCTGCCTGCTAGAATTTCAGACAGACCTCCATTGTCTGCTTAGGTTGCTGATAAAAGACCGAACGGGTGGTAGAGAGTGAGAGAGAGTGCGCGAGATTGAACTGGCAAGACGCCTGCTTCACCTCCTGACTTCCTCTCCCATTCGCGAATGGTCAAAAACAAAACTCTAACTGGTTTGGTCTGGATTTATGCCACCTTCAGTCTAAAAATGGCGTCAGGACGTTTTAAACCTGACAGTTGCCTTGAGATCTCCGAGCTCGAACTGCCCTATTCCCACCTTGATCACAAGCTCCCATGAACCACTTGGACAGGGTTGCCTGTGTCCTTCTCGTTGATGTCCTTTGTGGCTCCATTCCTTTTCAGTGCTCCTAAAACAAAAAAGACAAGAAGCCAACTTAGTAAAGCTATTTAATGATTGTGAAACCTTATGGGACATGCTGAAATGTCTTCACACCACAATCCCTTAAAAAAAAAAAAAAAAAAAAAAATATATTACCGTATAGAACATCAGAAAAAGGCAGGTCTCGGCGCTTGTTCTTGCTACGATGTCCAAAGAGATTGTACTTCAGAGACAGAGGATTTGTCATGATGAACGCCATCATTGTTCTGACACTATCGTCCAATCCACCAATACCTGCAACCATTATAACATGGGTGTCACTCGATCCAGATAATCATCACACACTTAAAAATATTTTGGCAGTTAAACTGGGTATGATAAACGTCACAGGAAAGGAATTGTCGATTAAGTGAACAGCTTCGGTAACGCCATATACACTCAAAGGGCAAGAGCCCAACATTCTACCAAAATGATTATGATTAGGGAGGTAACGATTCACTCAAGCCCCGATTCGATTTTTGATTTTCAGTTCTCGATTTCGATTCGATATTTTAATTGTTTTAAGTTGCTGCCACGTTTGTCTCTGTGCGCTCGTGTGATGCTGCAGCGATCCACAAACAAAATATGTCTATACGTCTTGTGCATTTTGAATGGAACCAAAAAACAATACACGATGCCAAATTGTACTATTATTATGAAACTGCCTATGAGTAGTAAAAGAAATACTTGTAAAAATATTTCACATTTTTAGAGCCCCAATACATTCTTTTAAATATAGAAGGGACTGAAATCATGTGAAAATTGAGTCTTTTTCTCAGTTTCCGACTTGGGGTGAACACATTCGGCTTATCATAGTTGCAGTTGACCATCTTGAACTCTGAAGTCTTTCAACTCGGCCTTCCGAATCAGGGTTTTAGAGGTGGGGCTATTTAGTGATACAGTAGGATGGTTTGATCTCTGTAGCTCCAGAATCAGGAATGTACTGGGACTGGGGTTCCTACTTGGGTTTAGGGTACCTAATTTTATATTTCAAGAAATTAAATAATTATTTATAATTTTGAAGATAATACATTAAAATTTCATCATTTTCATACCTGCATTAGATCCTGCAGTAGACTCACAGACTCAACACGTTGGACGTACTCAAGGACCTTCTGCAGCGCCTCTCTTGGTTAGGAAGCTTTTTCTCTGTGACAATCCATGGGGAGGTGTAGATGGTACTTCGTCATCACAGGCTTCAGACTCGTCACTTGAGAAAACATCCCTGCAATGGATGCATAGACACTTGGGCATGAATGTCATTTAACAACAAAAGCTAGAACAAAAAGCTTTGCATTTAAAAGAATACATCTGTGATGGGGAAGCCAGGTTAAAGTGTTAATTTTATAATTATGTAATTAGCTGCAGGTTAGTCTAGTGAAGGTGTAATCACTTCTATTTTGGAGCATAGCTTTTGCTCTGTCCAATCATTGCCTCACCTGCTGAAACCCACATTCGGGTATTTTACAAACCAAAAACTTAAATACCTGTACAGCTCTCATTTTTAACTTATTTTCTCTAACCTTTACCCACAAAATTTGAATATTCAAAATAAAAGTACACAAAGAAGTCACAATTTTTCCACATTAGTTACTTACGTAGTTCCTCTCAAATGCAGCTCAACACTGCATTGAATTAGAGCATGATAAGCCTACACACAAAACATACAAAGCACATTGTGGCATGATTCTGAATGAGCCAATCTAGCATTTCAACATCTGTTCAACTGTTGGAATTTTAACTATTATCTGACTCTATTAACCAACATTCATCCAACAATTATGCGCGCTCGTTTTGGACACTGCATTGAATTAGAGCTTGATAAACCCACACACAAAACATACAAAGCACATTGTGGCATGATTCTGAATGAGCCAATCTAGCATTTCAATATCTGTTCAACTTTCATCTTGAATTTCTATTATTTAAATAACAGGCAACATTCAACAGTTAATATGTTTTGCTTTACTTACCCAAATCAAACACATCACAAAAAAGCCTTAAATGAGCTAGTGGAGTAGATTGTATTAATTTGAGTGAAAGCTTAAGTCTTTTGGAGAATTTTGGAGAGAGATCGAGGGACACTGTGTTTAGCGTCGTAGGCCCAATGCTAACAATATGTAGCTCGTTGTAAAGGTCCTCATAAAAATAAATAAAACACACAACGCTTATCAGTATTATTAAAAGGGTGATTATAATGTACTTAAGTTTTCCCCAAAATAATTCGAGTACGTACGTTGTTGATATACCCTCTGTGTTCTCGTCACTTATCATTTTAGCATACTGTGTTTTAGCTAACGCACCAAGCAGTTTTCCAACACAGGCAACCTTGAAAAATTACAAAACACATTGTAAAGTAAGTCTAAAAAATGAGAGCCAGACATTTACCCAAGATTAATTAATTAATTCAATTATCGTTCGGGACTCACCGTGCTTTCAGCTCTTCTGCCGCACCTCAAAGACCGCGTAGCTTGCATTCGCTCCTTTTCTCACAGTTTGAATATGCTGCCTTCAAAAGAATCTGTAATTTTGACAACTCCAACTTGAATCTACAAAAATCAAGCAATAAGGTAGAAATAACTTCAAATATACTTTGAATAAAGATCTTTCACAGCATACAGAATTAATAAAATAACATTAATTAATAATGTTGATTTTGTTTATTAAAAAAAAAGTAACTGTGTTGACTGTTGGATGTGGCTGACAATGCTGGACCTGCCTTGTCAAATAGTTCATAGATGACAATCTTAGCTGTCTGGAATATTATAAAATGTTATCTTGTCCCTTAAGGGTTATTAAGTCACAGTTGGGGGTACATGTAAATTCACAAAATATAACGTCCAGCCTTGTTAAATTTAGCATAGATAAATACATGAATTTAATTTTAATTTTAATAAATCAATCAATCCTCTGTACTGCTTCTTGTCCTCACAAGGGTCCCCGGGAGTGCTGGAGCCTATCCCAGCTGTCTTCGGGCAGTCGACAGGGTACACCCTGAACTGGTTGCCAGTCAATCGCAGGGCACACAGAGACAAGCAACCATCCGCTCTCACACTCAGACCTTGGACCAGTGACCAATCAACCTATCATGAATGTTTTTGGAAAGTGGGAGGAAACCGGCGAAAACCCTAGCAGGCACAGGGAGAACCTTGCACTTCTGTACTGTGATGCGGACTTGCTAACCAGTCCGCCACCGTGCCGCTTGTTCTAAAGAGTCCCAGAAAATAAAAACACCCGTCCCTTAGTCAAAAGCGGAAAAAGTCCAACAACAACCCGACCATAATTTGCATTGTTCCATAAGTTAAATCAATGTCAAACCTAATAAAAGCTGACTTCTGGTCCTCAAAAATCCTACACTTATTTTAGTCCTTTCACAATCTCGCAGCATAGGCTCCATGGCCATGTCTCTATCGTTTTGGCATCCATTGAATAGTTCTACTGAGAATAGTCTTCGGGTGGTTACTATTAGCATAGCATGCATTAAATATCAAAAAGGCTCCAGAACAAATTTTCAAACCCATGCCCGCTTAGCTCATCTATAACCCATACAGGACCCAGACATGGTTGACCAGCTCTAACCTATGCCCACTTATCCCACACATAACCCAAACAGGACCGATAAATGGTGACCACTTCTAACCCATGCCCACTTAGCCCACACATAACCCAAATAGGACCCAGACATGGTTGACCAGCTCTAACCCATGCCCACTTGGCCCATATACAGCCCATATGAGACCCTCACATGGTTGACCAGTTCTAACCCATGCCCACTTAGCCCACACATAACCCAAATAGGACCTATAAATGGTTTCAGTAGTAGATTCAGTAGTTTTTATCATTACAGCATTTTCCCCTCTGTATAATGGACAGACATTAGGAGTGTTTCCTTACACTTAGATACGTTTATACTGTGTATATTTGCATGCTTTTTATGAATGTCTGCTGCTAATGTTATACATTAACGGCTACATTACGCCGCCGACTCTGTGTGAGCTATATCTTTGCTGCTGTAACACCTCAAATTTCCCCATTGTGGGACTAATAAAGGACATCTTTATCTTTATCTTTACCAGTTCTAACCCATGCCCACTTAGCCCATACACAACCCGTATTGCACCCACAACATTTGCCCAGTTTAAGCCCATGCCCACCAATCCCAGATGGCGCCCACATGGAACCCTGTACCATTGCCCACTTCTAGCCCATTCCCACTTGGTACCCAGGAATCCCGCATTTACCCCATTTGGGGCCCAGTTGGACATGTTGGCTGGGTACAGTACTTTTATTCTTGCAGTATTTTTATCATTGCAGTATTTTCAATCATTCAGTATTTTTTTTTATCATTGCAGCGTTTTTATTTATTTCCCCTCTGAACCATAGACAGGCATTAGGAGTGTTTCCTTACACTTGTATATGTTGTGGGCTGTAAGTGTGTATATACATGGGGATCTGTGTATATACGTATATACTGTGTATATTTGCATGCTTTTTATGAATGCCTGCTGCCAATGTTATACATTAACGGCTACATTACGTCGGTGCCACTGTGTGATGTATATCTTTGCTGCCGTAACACTGCAAATGTCCCCGTTATGGGACAATTAAAAGACATCTTTATCTTTAGAAATTGAAGATTCACTTGCGAGGCCATTTTCAACACGGACCTTTCAAGAGAAGCTATATCGTCCAACACTCGGTCAGTGCTGTCTAAGTGCTTTTCTGTATATTGTTTGTCCACCCGTGGTGTCATAAATTATGGTATTATGAGGGGGATTTATTCAAGTAGGACGAAGTAGGACTTCATTGAAGGCCCAGGTGTGAAATGCATGGCCCTCCACTGGTTCAAATAATATCTAAAACTAAATTACCAGTTACATGTGCAATTTCAATATTCAACAATTATCTCAACAAAAAAGGACAATCTGAATTTTTTTTAAATGCACAATAAAACAGAAAAGCCATTTCCGGGTATTTTACAATTCAGTCTTCATTGGGGAAAAAACATTCAACAATTTGCTTTTCTTATTTAATACATAGTTCAGCACAGCAGGTGGCGGACAAGCACCTTAAAATGTCATTCGCCTACACAAGGAAGAAGAACATGCCCGAGGCGCTCCCGTGTCCTCGTCTTTCGGTCAACCTGAGAATAATGTTCTTGAGGATTAAAGTTTATAAATGTAAGTATGATGTGATTTTTTATTTTATTTTATGTTGTTGAACAGTGTTTTTGTTTATTTTATAATTTCGTCATTAAAAGGCTGTGGCGGTTGGAGAGTCAGCTTCGTGTTAGGGCGTGTTAAAGATCCCGATACCCACACTACACCCTCATTGAAGTATATACGAGTAAAATTATTCGAGCGCGCAGCCAAAGTATATTGTCCACAATTATTTGCGGACTTAACCAAAATCCCATTGAACTGGCGATGTTCGGTGGAATTCTTGTGCCCATGCTGAAAAAAATTCTCTTCAAATGTACATATCGAATTATGACATTATGATAAACAGTTGCATGTGTGCAATTTCGGTCACTCTTTTAAAGTCACCTACGTGTTTTGTCCGAGTGCAGCTAGCGTACTTAGCGACCTTGTGTGCATGCGCCGCAGATTGTGGGAGCGCCTCAAATAGTACAAATGAAGCTATAGCTTGTTCCGGTGGGTCCCAAGCCAGGGTTTTTTCCTAACTACCACATTACTTAAGTTTTAATATCACTCTCAACGTCAAAATTGTTACAAATAAATACATAATGATAACGTGCCGCCAAGCTCGATGACATAGGAGGCGGAAGTTGGTGTCGTCACACGCATTGTCCCAATTTTGCAATATCGGTACGCTTGGAACCTGTGCTCTGCAACACCCCATGTACACGTCAACGAGGAACGTATGGTGTAGAGTGTTTATTGCGATTGGGCCATTCTTTGTCACGGTCTTCTCTCTGACAAATTGGCATATTTAGCAGCCAAAATATAATGAGCCGTTGCTGTGATAGTAGTTGCAGCCCAAGGTTATTTTAGTAAACGAAAATGAACTCAAAACTTGAATAGAAAAAAATAAAATTCGATAATGAAAAAAATACAGTGAACCCTCGGTTATCGCGGTTAATGGGGACCGAGACCACCCGCGAAAACTGAAAATCCGCGAAGTAGTGGCGCACCTTCAAAAATGCTTAAAAAAAAAAGTGCGAAGTAGTGGTGCACCTTCAAAAATGTTTAAAAAAAAAAATTAATAAATATATATATATATATATATATATATATATATATATATATATATATATATATACACGGGTAGAGAGAGAGAGAGTGAAATTCATGCTATAACAAAAAAAAAAAAATTATTATTAAAACTTATTTTTTTATTCCCCAGCCATTATTTTTGTATTTATTCAATTACTTCTTTTTGTATTTTTTTAATTGCTTCGACCTTTACCTGCTGGTACGCCGTCCGGTGTGCCCTGTGAAATGAAAGGTGGCATTCTTCATTTATTTTTTTTATTCATTTATTCATTCATAACTGACAGCCTCGCGCTCCGCTCGTGCTCGGGCGGAAGAGGTGCTCCTCTTCGGCTTAATTGTCATGCACGCCGGACCTGCTCCCCCGAAGCGTGTCTCCGTTCGATTGAACTCGGTTTCATTTCGCCCCGCCCGTGCCCGGGGAAGGTGCTCCTATTCGGCTTAACTGTGACACACGCCCGCCCTCCTCCTCCGGAGCTTCCATTCGGTTAAACTTAGGGGCCGCTTGACACCGCCCGTGCCCGGGGAAGGTGCTCCTCTTCGGCTTAACTGCCACGCACGCCGGCCGGCCTCCTCCGGAGCTCTCGTACGCTCCCGAACAGAGCGAAATGTCGCCCCGCTAGTGCCCGGGCGGAAGTTGTTCCTCTTCGGCTTAACTGCCACGCACGCTGGCCGGAGCTCTGGTACGGTCCGAACCGCGCGAAACGTCGCCCCAAATCGTGCCCGGGGGAACGTGCTCTTCTTCGTCCACTCTCCTCTTCGCCCACGCTCTTCTTCGGCGCATGCCGGCCGTCTAACAGCTCCAGCGCCCCGTCGTGCCGCTCGGCGAAACTACAATGCCCCCGAATATTTTTTAGACCCGCGAAGCACTGAACCCGCGAAAGGTGAACCGCGAAGTAGCGAGGGTTCACTGTAAAATGAAAATGCTCTTTCAAAAATTAAAACTATCTAAAACTAGTGATGGCAAAATGAAGCCCCATAAAGCAGCCAAGCCCTGCAGGGAAATACTTCACACACGAATGGGCTTCGAGATGCTTCATTTTTCTTGACTACGCCATCCCGTGGACAGAAAAATGTATAACATGCTTGGTGCATGCAATAAAATGGTGAGCTGTAAATCATGCTCTGCTTACCAAACTATATGTATTTGAAGAGTGATTTTAATTGTTCTGTTTTACTTTGTCTTCTCACTTCTCCAATATTCAGACAGCTCCGCCGAGACCAACGTTTCACCCCCACACTGATATAAAATGGACCCAACCGTTTGGGTCTCTTTCCAAATTTGGTACCAAAGCCTCCCCCACAGTGCGGCAGCTATCTTGAATTGGCCCGTTCCCAGAGAGTTTTACTTCATTCAGTGTCATTCAGTATTATTCAAAATCTTTCAGTGTCATTCCAAATCATTCAATGTCATTCACGATCTTTCCACATCCTTCCACCTTCCATCGTTCAGTGTCATTCCACATTCTCTTTGATATATAACATAACATAACAATAACATAATCCTGGGTCAGCAGACACCTAATTAATGTGTTAATACATGATACATTTTTATATAAGCAACACTTATGATTGTAACGTATTTTTAATTCTTTCTAGGCGGGAACTGTCCGAACAAAAAATTCATGCAATTTGTAATTAGACACTTTGTCATACAAAAAGTCACTCAGGGCAAGAGAAAAAAAATTGTCACTTGCCCAAGTTGGGCAAGTAATTTGGCCACTCGGGCAAGGCAAATTTTAGTGGCACTTGCCCTATGGGGAAGCAGTTTTTAAAGTTAACTTCGAACCCTGTGATGGTGTCTTGTGACCAGTCTTTATCAGCTGATGTTCCATGAAGGCGTGCCTTACCTGTCACAAGAATGAAGGCAAGTCACGCCCCCCGCTGTCCGTTCACTCCGCCAAGATGCTGCTCCAGGTGGTAGAGAGGATGAAGGCTCCCTTGTCTCTGTTCATGGTTTTTATGCCTCGCTTGCAGATCTCAATTGCTTCTTTGATCCAGCGCTGTAGTTTGTTCTCTCCGGTGCGGATGACCCTGCCCTTCCCCCAGTCCATGATGTGGTTTTCCCTTTTGCAGTGGTCAGTGATTGCTGATTTGTAATGTTCATGTTGTGCTTGTTCTTTTACTGCTCTGATTTTTTAATTTTTTTGACAGGTAAGTCACATGTAACCCAGTAGAGAAAACGCCATTTTATTTTGAAAAAACATTATTGTGTTAAGAGGAAGTGTATATCTCTCGTCTACTTGATTTCCTGTTTGGTGTGTCATTCATCTGATTATGACTTTCTGATTCGTCAAAGTCAAGTTGTCCCGCCTTCTCGAGACGCTATCTCGAGATTAGCTGTGTATATCGTTCTTTTCCGCTTGGATGCCCAACTGAAAGGTTGCGTGACGATATCTAATGCTAATGTGCCGTTCGGTGAGTGAAATACTTAGTGAAGTTGATATAAATGTGACCAATAATAAAATGTTAATTGGGAAATGTTTTATCTTAAGTGTGGATACCAGTGAGAACTGAGGGTCTGTGACAAATCGACCGTGTTCGTACTTGAACGTCGTCTTGGTGAGTCGCCATGCACTTGCTATGGACTGTCGTAAAAACGTTTATGTGAGGCTAACGCTAAGCTAACATTAAGCTAATGCTAATCGCGAGTAGAAATGTACTGCTTGTTTACAGTGAAAGAGTTGATTTTACTTGTTTTAAGGTCTTTCTAAAGCAAGGTTTATGTTGACAAACAAATGTATAACTGCTCATTTTGATGTAATATGAGTTAAAAGTGAAATGTTGAATTGACTCAGTTATGTTTGTTATACAATTATTTCTTTATTGAAGTGATTGATATGTAAACCATAAAACATGGTTATTGAGAAATTTGACATATTGAGAAATGTGTTTATTGTTAGCTCATGAGTTCATTTCATGTGTTACAATGACAATTTGGAAAACATGCATGTAAATTAATAACTGTTATAAATGTGATATTTAGATGCAGTATTTATGATAATTGAAAACTATAGAGCTATAGCGACTGATGATACTGGAAACTGATAATGGACTTATTAGCTGCATACAATAATTTCATGATTGTTATGCAGGCTGGGTTTTTTGTCTTGGCATTAAACCAAGATCCGAAACTGAATGGATTCTCCTTTGATGGAGATGGCGAGCCTGAGCCCAGAACCACATCTGCGATAAAGGAACCACAGTCTTCACCAACTTCTTTGTGAACATCACGTGGTAACACACCTAATTACCACCACGACAAGACTTTTTTCCCCAAGACTACCGGAAGGAACATTGACTGACTTAAACAAAATATTACTGAGCTCAGTAGGACTTTGGGATTATTATTTCTAATTTTTGGGATTTGTGATTTATTTTATGTATATGATGCCGGCTGTGAATTTGTAAATAATTGTTTTGTTTTCCATGTTAATACAGTTATTGTTGTTGCTCATTTCTGCCTCCAGCTATTTCATTCACACACCTATCAATTATCACTATTGTAGCCTTCGAGAATCTAGAGTCTGGTCCAATTTATTAAATATCAAACTAACACTATCTTTAAGTAATCGGGGGTTACAGTAAGTTTTGGCGAGCCAGCCAGGAGTATTTTCTCGTAATACATAAGCTCGAATATATTTCCAAATGGATATTATTGAACAGCAATCTGTTAAAATTCCAAACTCGGTGATTGTCATTGGAATAGCTGGAGATGAGCAATGTGATGAGGTGGTGGAATTCCTTAAACAATATGGGTCAATTGCAAGAGCCATAAAAGTAGATGATGTTAATTCCAAGTATTGCGGTAGCGTAATTGTGGAATACAACTCAGGAGCCGCTGTCGACTCTATTGATCCTTTGCCATTGATACATGTATCGGACAGCGGGGTTAGCTCGAAGATACAGTCTCTTGCGAGTGTTTATACACAAAGTATTGGGAAAAACACAACGAAAGCATATCTTAGTGATATTCAAAACCTTGCCAAGATGAGTGGTAGAGACTATGCAGAAGTCCTGAAAGACATGATGTCAGAGATAAACGATTCAATTAGAGATCTTCCAGAACCATTCGAACAAAATTATTTACCTGACAATCCGCCTGTAACTCTGTCAGTAGAACCACAGCCCTCGGTAGTTGAGAGTAACATTGGAGGTGCACGCCAGACCGTTACTAACCGATCACTTTGCAAGCCAACAATTTCAGAACAAGATTTAAATCCCCCAGAAGTTCAACGTGTTGTAGTTGAACACATAGTAAAAAGAGATGACTTTTCAGGGCCACAATTCTCACAGAAGCTGAGAGCTTTTTCAGGAAAGGATCCTCGTCCTAATTATGAGCCAGATTATGATACTTGGCGCTCTAGTGTAGAACTAGTCATGACTGATCCATCAGTGTCGCAACAGCAACAGACCCGGAAAATCATTGAGAGTCTTCTACCCCCTGCTGCTGATGTCATAAAGCACCTGAACCTCAACAGCTCACCTGCTGAATACCTCCAGTTGTTGGATTCAGCATTCGGAACAGTACAAGATGGAGGAGAACTATTCGCTAAGTTTCTTGACACATATCAAGATACGGGAGAGAAACCATCCTCATATTTGCAACGCCTACAAGGAGCTTTGACGCTCACTGTAAAACGGGGTGGTGCCGCTAGCGATGATTTTGAAAGACTGCTACTCACACAGTTTTGTCGAGGTTGTTGGGATAATTCCCTTTTAATAGACCTCCAGTTAAAACAAAAGAGAACAAATCCCCCAACGTTTGCTGACCTATTGTTCTTGTTGCGCACCGAAGAAGATCAACATGCTACCAAAACTATGCGAATGAGACAGCATCTGGGAAGTGCAAAGCAAAAGGTGACTTCTTATGTGCAAATAGCCGAACCCGTCACTGAAAATGATAGCAACATTGCTACTCTGAATTCAATTACAAAAGAACTTTCAAGCCAAGTTGCAGAAATCCAGAGTCAGCTGGTGAAGCTAACTGCCAAAACACAGAAAAGAAAATCTCGAAATGCAAAGAATGTACCCGAACCGAAACAAGAGAAACTAAAACTGAAAGTGAATACAAAAGAACCCATTGGACAAACCAACAATACTCAAACGAAAGCACCTAAACCGTGGTATTGTTTCCAATGTGGTGAAGATGGCCACATAAAGCCAACCTGTGAAAATGAACCAAATGCCGCTTTAGTGGCAGAGAAGCGGAAAATTTTTAAAGAAAACCAAAGGAAGTGGGAAGCTGAAAATCCTTCAGCTGCTACTGCACATTTAAACTAAGTACAGTCTCTGTTGAGGGGCAAATGGAGACTGTTGCCAGACAATCACGTCCCACGAAAGAAAAGCACAACGCTAACCTTAAACAGTCTTTGGCTAAGCAGCAAAAATGCAGCTTGCCAAAAGGCCTAGTTGGTTCAAAATGTACCGCTACTGTTAGCATTTCAGGTGTTAATGTTAACTGTCTTCTTGATTCTGGATCACAAGTGACCACAGTCACAGAGTCGTTTTTCAAACAGAACCTTCCAGAACAAACCCTTTATCCACTCTATGACCTTTTAGAGGTAGAGGGCGCTGCAGGACAGCCTGTACCTTATTTAGGTTACATAGAAATGACTGTTACCTTTCCAAAAGATATTTTAGGGACAGTGATTGATATACCAACGTTAGCTCTAGTTGTTCCGGATATACACCCAAATAGTCAGACACCATTGTTAGTTGGAATGAATGTTCTTGATGTTCTTTATGAGATTTATTTAGACGTCAAGACTATTGAGCACCTACCTGTTCCTTATGGGTTCAGAGCACTTCTGAAGACTCTTGAAATCAGACACATACAACACAAAGATGGCAACATTGGGTTTGTCACCCTGGCAGGAAAAACAACTGCTGTTGTCCCAGCTGGTCGCTGTGTCGTCCTGGAGGGATCTGCTAATGTTCACTGCACATCAGTTGATTCATGCGCTATAATTGAACATCCAACTCAATCTTCCCTACCAGGTGGCCTTTGTGTGAAGAGTTGTCTGATAACTCTTTCTTCCCGAGCTCCATACAAAGTTCCTGTTGTGATCACCAACGAGACAGACCAAGATGTGACTATTCCATCTACCTGCGTGATCGGAGAGCTTGGAGCGTTCCGTTGTGTTGTCTCGCAGCATAATGTCACAAATTCGACAGAGCCACCCATGAACAAAGAGGCGTCTCTGACTTTCAACTTTGGAGATTCCCCAATACCCCAGAATTGGAAGGAGAGAATAACCAAACAACTCTCTGATATTCCAGAGGTATTTACTCACCATGACCTTGATTTTGGGTGTACTAGTAAAGTGAAACACTCCATCAAACTTCTTGATCCAACTCCCTTTAAGCATCGTGCACGCCCCATTCACCCCCAAGATCTGGAAGCAGTCCGTAAACACCTTCAAGAACTGCTTTCTGCCGGTGTGATAAGAGAGTCACAGTCACCCTACTCCTCTCCGATTGTTGTGGTGAGGAAGCGGAACAATGACGTCCGTCTATGTATAGACTTCCGCAAACTTAACTTGCAAACAGTTAAGGACTCATATGCTCTTCCAAACCTGGAGGAGACCTTCTCAGCGCTTTCGGGATCCAAATGGTTTACAGTCCTTGATCTCAAATCTGGTTATTACCAGATTGAAGTTGAAGAAGCAGACAAAGAGAAAACCGCATTTGTCACTCCACTTGGGTTCTGGGAATTTAACCGGATGCCCCAAGGTGTAACCAACGCACCAAGCACCTTTCAACGATTAATGGAACGTTGTGTTGGTGACATGAACTTGAAGGAAGTACTTGTATTTTTGGATGATTTAATCATCTTTTCAAGTACTCTTGAGGAACATGAACGACGTCTCATGCGAGTACTTCAACGTCTGAAAGAGTATGGACTGAAATTATCATCCGAAAAATGCAAATTTTGCCAAACAACAGTGCGTTACCTTGGTCATGTAATCTCAGAGAATGGTGTTGAAACAGATCCCGAGAAGATTCAGGCCTTAAAAACCTGGCCAAGACCCACAAACCTCAAAGAGTTGAGGTCCTTTTTAGGATTTTCTGGCTACTATAGACGTTTCATAAAGGGATACTCATCTATAGTGCGCCCACTTAATGACCTGACACGAGGATACCCACCATTCAGCAAAAAGTCCAAAGAAAAAGAATCAAATCATACCTATTATGATCCCAAACTGCCATTTGCCAGCCGATGGACACCTGACTGTCAAAGAGCTTTTGATTCCATCATTGAAAAGCTAACAACAACCCCGATCTTAGGTTTTGCAGACCCAAAGCTACCTTATTTGCTTCATACCGACGCCAGTACGACAGGCTTAGGAGCAGCACTCTATCAAGAGCAGGAAGGTCGGCTTCGGGCCATAGCATTTGCCAGTCGAGGGTTGTCCAGAAGTGAAGCACGCTATCCAGCTCATAAGTTAGAGTTTTTAGCGCTCAAGTGGTCAGTGACAGAAAAGTTTCACGATTATTTGTATGGTGGTAACTTTACTGTGGTGACGGATAGTAATCCACTCACATATATATTAACCTCTGCTAAATTAGATGCAACGGGATACAGATGGCTTGCTGCTTTGTCAAACTACAACTTTAAACTGCAGTATAGAGCAGGCAAACAGAATTGTGATGCTGATGGACTTTCCCGACGTCCTCATGGAGATCTTGTCAATGATGCACAGTCAAGGAAAGAGCAAGAACGAGTGAGCCAGTTTGTCGAACGTCATTTAGCCGACAACGACATGTCAGAGCTTGTTGATACAGAAGTTATGCAAGCAATTTGTCAGAACCATCTCATTAAAGCCAAGAACCCCAATAACTACGGTGATGTCACACTTGTGGAGACATTTACCATCTCAGCAAGTGCAATCCCTGACGCCTACAGTTCTGAAGAATTACATGGTCTGCCAACACTTCCTGCTTTGTCCACCTCTGAAATTAAAGACCGACAAAGAGCTGATTCAACGATCAGTCAAGTGATTGCGCAGATCGAATTTGGTCAAACACCCCCTCCAACCTCCCGGAGGGAATTACCGGATCTTCCTCTCTTACTCAGAGAACTAAATAAATTGGAATTGCATGATGACGTGTTATACAGAAAACGACGAGATGGAGACCAAGTGACTTATCAACTTGTTCTTCCTGAAGAACTCAGATCATCTGCACTTCAGAGTTTACACAATGATATGGGCCACTTGGGTATTGACAGAACCCTTGATCTGATCAGAAGCCGATTCTATTGGCCTCGGATGGCAACAGATGTTGAGCACAAAATAAAAACATGTGATCGCTGTATCCGTAGAAAAAGTCCTCCTGAAAGAGCAGCTCCATTGGTCAACATCGCCACCATGCGACCGTTAGAGTTGGTTTGCATGGATTTCCTCAGTCTAGAGCCGGACAGCAGTAACACAAGCAACATTCTTGTGATGACAGATCATTTTACTAAATTTGCCCTTGCAGTGCCCACACCAAATCAAAAGTCCAAAACCGTCGCCAAGTGCTTGTGGGACCAGTTTATCGTTCACTATGGCATACCTGAACGTCTTCATAGTGATCAGGGTCCTGATTTTGAGGCAAAACTTATCAAAGAATTGTGTGAAATTTCTGGCATAAAGAAGATACGGACTACTCCGTACCACCCACGGGGTAATCCCGTTGAAAGATTTAATCGAACGTTACTCAGTATGCTGGGAACTCTTGAAGACAAACAAAAATCCCATTGGAAAGAGTATGTTATGCCCTTGGTGCACGCATACAATTGCACGCGCAATGATGTGACAGGATATAGTCCATATGAATTGATGTTTGGTAGGAAACCCAGATTGCCAGTCGATCTTGCATTTGGACTACCCTTGAACAAAGATCAGAAGATATCCCATTCACAATACATTCAAAGTCTCAAAACACGACTGGAAGAAAGTTACAAGATAGCTTCAAGAAATGCACAAAAAGTAGCAGATAAAAACAAGGCCAGATTTGATCGTAAAATCTCTGTCTCTGAACTTGAAATCGGGGACAGGGTTTTGGTGAGGAACGTGCGACTGCGTGGTAAGCATAAGCTTGCAGATAAATGGGAAACTGACATTCATGTTGTTGTGAAACGAGCAGGGAACTTACCGGTATACACAGTCAAACCAGAGTCGAAGCAAGGTCTTTTACGAACCCTACACAGAGACCTTTTGCTTCCGTGCAGTTTCCTTCCTGTTGCCACAGCAGACCGACCTGAACCGACACCCGTTAGTCGTCCAAAAACCCGCCTAACGACTGCAACAGAAATTCCTGATGCTGATGAATCTGATCAACCTGACAACGATGTTATGATTCCATGGATTGATGATTCCCAATGCCAGGAGATTGCCAGATTTACCACTGTGCGTGACTATACGACAACCCCAGATGCAACAAAATCCTTGGATACAACACCAACATTGGACAGAAACTTTACTGAAAACATTGGAACTGAGAACCTGGATAACGGAAATGGAGATGGGGATGAACCTTTGGAAAATGTTCCAGATGCTATCAACAGTGAAGTTGAAAGTGGAAATTCCCCTCTGACTCCTGACATACCTGAGGAATCCAAATCACCTGCAAGTACTCCTGAGGATTCAGTTGAGGAACAAACTATTGACTTATCCAAGAAACTGGACTATGATGATCCTGTGACCACTCAACCATTGAGGCGATCAGAGAGAGATAGAAGACCGCCAATGAGATTAGACTATCCTAATTTAGGGAATCCCCTAGTGACAGTTGTAAAGTCTTTATTTCACGGTTTAACTTCTGCTTTCACCGACTCTCTAAATAATCCAAATGAACAACATTTGCGAAACATGCATCGGGACATGCATGGTATTTTACAGGGGAGTGTGTAACCCAGTAGAGAAAACGCCATTTTATTTTGAAAAAACATTATTGTGTTAAGAGGAAGTGTATATCTCTCGTCTACTTGATTTCCTGTTTGGTGTGTCATTCATCTGATTATGACTTTCTGATTCGTCAAAGTCAAGTTGTCCCGCCTTCTCGAGACGCTATCTCGAGATTAGCTGTGTATATCGTTCTTTTCCGCTTGGATGCCCAACTGAAAGGTTGCGTGACGATATCTAATGCTAATGTGCCGTTCGGTGAGTGAAATACTTAGTGAAGTTGATATAAATGTGACCAATAATAAAATGTTAATTGGGAAATGTTTTATCTTAAGTGTGGATACCAGTGAGAACTGAGGGTCTGTGACAAATCGACCGTGTTCGTACTTGAACGTCGTCTTGGTGAGTCGCCATGCACTTGCTATGGACTGTCGTAAAAACGTTTATGTGAGGCTAACGCTAAGCTAACATTAAGCTAATGCTAATCGCGAGTAGAAATGTACTGCTTGTTTACAGTGAAAGAGTTGATTTTACTTGTTTTAAGGTCTTTCTAAAGCAAGGTTTATGTTGACAAACAAATGTATAACTGCTCATTTTGATGTAATATGAGTTAAAAGTGAAATGTTGAATTGACTCAGTTATGTTTGTTATACAATTATTTCTTTATTGAAGTGATTGATATGTAAACCATAAAACATGGTTATTGAGAAATTTGACATATTGAGAAATGTGTTTATTGTTAGCTCATGAGTTCATTTCATGTGTTACAATGACAATTTGGAAAACATGCATGTAAATTAATAACTGTTATAAATGTGATATTTAGATGCAGTATTTATGATAATTGAAAACTATAGAGCTATAGCGACTGATGATACTGGAAACTGATAATGGACTTATTAGCTGCATACAATAATTTCATGATTGTTATGCAGGCTGGGTTTTTTGTCTTGGCATTAAACCAAGATCCGAAACTGAATGGATTCTCCTTTGATGGAGATGGCGAGCCTGAGCCCAGAACCACATCTGCGATAAAGGAACCACAGTCTTCACCAACTTCTTTGTGAACATCACGTGGTAACACACCTAATTACCACCACGACAAGACTTTTTTCCCCAAGACTACCGGAAGGAACATTGACTGACTTAAACAAAATATTACTGAGCTCAGTAGGACTTTGGGATTATTATTTCTAATTTTTGGGATTTGTGATTTATTTTATGTATATGATGCCGGCTGTGAATTTGTAAATAATTGTTTTGTTTTCCATGTTAATACAGTTATTGTTGTTGCTCATTTCTGCCTCCAGCTATTTCATTCACACACCTATCAATTATCACTATTGTAGCCTTCGAGAATCTAGAGTCTGGTCCAATTTATTAAATATCAAACTAACACTATCTTTAAGTAATCGGGGGTTACACACACCCTCATGGAACATCAGCTGATAAAGACGGGTCTCAAGACACCATCATGCGACACTCTGAAGAAGGCGAAAGACTCGCCGAAACATGTCAGGTAAAAAATTAACCTAAAACATAATTGTCTGCTTTTAATGAATCAGTCAAATATCAATAATAAGAAGACAAAATGAACCTAATACAAATAAATGAATGCTTAATAACTCCCCTGGACATGCTCCTAAAAATCCAAACCTTCACCTGTAAATAAAACGTCCCGACCTGAAGACATCTTAATGTTATTATTTTGTTATACACACAGCGCCGCCAAGTGGAATCAAAAATTTGTTTTTATTTTAATTTTCACGTACTGCACGGTGCCCTTTTGACGAATCCGACTGAAAATTAGTCAGAAAAGACTCACTTACTCTCTGCCGAATTTTGTGACGTTTTGGCAAAAGGCGTGGCTATTACGGTGCTGAAAAGTCCGATTGTACTCTGTGGCAACAAAAGCTCCGGCAACATTACTCAGATGATACTATCTTCTCGAAGTTGTACACATTTGAGGATACTTCAGCCCTGAAGACATCCACCAACTTATTTTTCATCGTAGTAGTAGCGCCACCAACTGGTAAAAGCTAATACAAGTTATTTTTTTGGATGTTTTTCTCCGTGCAACTCAACAAGGTCGCCCTCATATATGCTCGGATGACTGTTTCGGCCATGAGGATGTCACAATACGAAATTCATCCTTTTTCGTGAAAAGTTGTGGGAGTGGCATTGCACTGTTCGGCAATAAAACAACGCTGATTATGAGGTTCTAAATATGAACGACAACTCGTGAAACTTTACACACACATAAGGCAGCGCAAATTTATCAATATTTTATACGTTAGTTGTGCAGCTTTTTTGAAATGGCTCGCCATGGCCCTCGAGAAATGTTAAAAAAAGCAGCCCTGGTTGAGTGTTTCACCTCGCTTTTTGTAAATTTTATGGAGTACAGTGAACCCTCGGTTATCGCGGTTAATGGGGACCGAGACCACCCGCGAAAACTGAAAATCCGCGAAGTAGCGGCGCACCTTCAAAAATGCTTAAAAAAAAATACAATATATATAATAAATATATAAATATATATATATATATATATATATATATATATATATATATATATATATATATACGGGGAGAGAGAGAGAGAGTGAAATTCATGTTATAACAAAAAAACCAAATTATTATTAAAACGTATTATTTTTTTATTCCCCAGCCATTCTTTTTGTATTTATTTAATTACTCAGACTTTTACCTGCTGGTACGCCGTCTGGTGTGCCCTGTGAAATGAAAGGTGCCATTCTTTATTTATTTATTCATTTATTCATTCATAACTGACAGCTTCGCGCTCCGCTCGTGCCCGGGCGGAAGAGGTGCTCCAATTCGGCTTAACTGTGACACACGCCCACCCTCCTCCCCCGGAGCTTCCATTCGGTTAAACTTAGGGGCCGCTTGGCACCGCCCGTGCCCGGGGAAGGTGCTCCTCTTCGGCTTACTGTGACGCGAGCATGCCCTCCTCCTCCGGAGCTTCCATTCGGTTAAACTTAGGGGCCGCTTGGAACCGCCCGTGGCCGGGGAAGGTGCTCCTCTTCGGCTTACTGTGACGCGAGCATGCCCTCCTCCTCCGGAGCTTCCATTCGGTTAAACTTAGGGGCCGCTTGGAACCCCCCGTGCCCGGGGAAGGTGCTCCTCTTCGGCTTACTGTGACGCGAGCATGCCCTCCTCCTCCGGAGCTTCCATTCGGTTAAACTTAGGGGCCGCTTGGCACCGCCCGTGCCCGGGGAAGGTGCTCCTCTACGGCTTAACTGCCACGCACGCCGGCCGGAGCTCTGGTACTGTCCGAACCGCGCGAAACGTCGCCACCGATCGTGTCCGGGGGAACGTGCTCTTCTTCGTCCACTCTCCTCTTCGCCCACGCTCTTCTTTGGCGCACGCCGGCCGTCTAACCGCTCCAGCGCCCCGTCGTGCCGCTCGGCGAAACTACAATGCCCCCGAATATTTTTTAGACCCGCGAAGCACTGAACCCGCGAAAGGTGAACCGCCAAGTAGCGAGGGTTCACTGTATGTATAAGACCAAGACCTACAAAAAAGTCTCTTGGAGCAATGAGCTAGGTTTTACAGGAAGTCGGCCATATTGAATTTACTTAAAAGGGGGCGGGTCACCACAATGGACTTTGTGTAGAAATTATTATTGGGGCCCGAGCAGCGACCGCGGCGAGGTCCCTATTTTTTTTGTAGAAATTATTATTAGGGCCCGAGCAGCGACCGCTACGAGGTCCCCATTGTTTTTGTGGAAATTATTATTATTATTATTATTAGGGCCCGAGCAGTGACCGCTGCGAGGTCCCTATTGTTTTTCTAGAAATTGTTATTAGGGCCCGAGCTGCGACGGCTGCGAGGTCCCTATTGTTTTTGTAGAAAATATTATTACTTTTATTATTAATAATATTATTATTATTATTATTAGGGCCTGAGCAGCGACCGCTGCAAAGTCCCTATTGTTTTTGTAGAAATTATTATTATTATTATTTTTCCGATTGTTCGATCGCATTTTTGACCCCGAAACATGCACAAAAATTCACCAAACTTGGCAGTCTCATCGGGCATGGCGAAAAATTTGATATTTTAACGTCTAATATGAACAGGAAGTGAGTTATTAATTTTTGAAAGTCCGACTTTTGCCCTTTTTTGCATGTTTACAGGGGTCATTCTTTTGCACCCTGATCCTAAAGGCTTCATCTGATTGCCTTAAAATTCTGTCTGTAGCATCTTAAGACCTGGGACAAACACTGGGGCTAAAATTTTTTGTTTCCGAAATACTATATTAACGGGGGCGGGGCTTCGAAGTTTTCACTTAAGATTTCCTTCGCCGCAATGGACAAAATGCTTAATAACTCTCCTGCACATGCTGCTAAAATCCAAAACTTCACATGTACATAAAGAGTCGGTACCTGAAGACATCTATATGTTTATATTCTGTTATACACCTTGCGCCAATCAATATAATTTTTTACATTTTGACGTACTGCACGGTGCCCTTTTAACGAATCCGATTGAAAATTGGCTAGAAAAGACTCAAGACATTGATCTTACTCTATCCCTATTTTTATGACTTTCCTTCAAAGGGCGTGGCTATTACGGTGCCGCAGAGTCTGATTATTCTCCGTGGCAACAAAAGTTCCTGCAAAATGATTCAGATGATCCATCTTCTGGAAATCTTTCACATTTGAGGATATTCAGGCCCTGAAGACGGCTGCCAACTTATTTTTGATCGCAGTGGTAGCGCCACCAACTGGTTAAAACAAATACAAATTATTTTCGTTGATGTTTTTCTCCGGGCAGGTGAACAAAATCTACCTTATATTTGCTCGGATGAGTGTTTAGGCCTTGAGAATGTCACAATACGAAAGTCTTTCGCCTTCTTCAGAGTGTCACATGATGGTGTCTTGTGGCCCGTCCGTCTTTATCAGCTGATGTTCCATGAGGGCGTGACTTACCTGTCACAAGAATGAAGGCAAGTCACGCCCCCCGCTGTCCGTTCACTCCGCCAAGATGCTGCTCCAGGTGGTAGAGAGGATGAAGGCTCCCTTGTCTCTGTTCATGGTTTTTATGCCTCGCTTGCAGATCTCAATGGCCTCTCTGATCCAGCGCTGTTGTTTGTTCTCTTCTGTGCGGATGACCCTGCCCTTCTCCCGGTCCATGATGTGGTTTTCCCTTTTGCAGTGGTCAGTGATTGCTGATTTGTAATGTTCATGTTGTGCTTGTTCTTTTACTGCTCTGATTTTTCATTTTTTTGACAGGTAAGTCACACCCTCATGGAACATCAGCTGATAAAGACGGACGGGTCTCAAGACACCATCATGCGACACTCTGAAGAAGGCGAAAGACTCGCCGAAACATGTCAGGTAAAAAATTAACCTAAAACATAATTGTCTGCTTTTAATGAATCAGTCAAATATCAATAATAAGAAGACAAAATGAACCTAATACAAATAAATGAATGCTTAATAACTCCCCTGCACATGCTCCTAAAAATCCAAACCTTCACCTGTAAATAAAACGTCCCGACCAGAAGACATCTTAATGTTATTATTTTGTTATACACACAGCGCCGCCAAGTGGAATCAAAAATGTGTTTTTATTTTAATTTTCACGTACTGCACGGTGCCCTTTTGACGAATCCGACTGAAAATTAGTCAGAAAAGACTCAAGACAATGATCTTACTCTCTGCCGAATTTTGTGACGTTTTGGCAAAAGGCGTGGCTATTACGGTGCTGAAAAGTCCGATTGTACTTTGTGGCAACAAAATCTCCGGCAACATGACTCAGATGATCCTATCTTCTCGAAGTTGTACACATTTGAGGATACTTCAGCCCTGAAGACATCTACCAACTTATTTTTCATCGTAGTAGTAGCGCCACCAACTGGTAAAAGCTAATACAAGTTATTTTCTTGGATGTTTTTCTCTGTGCAACTCAACAAGGTCGCCGTCATATATGCTCGGATGACTGTTTCGGCCATGAGGATGTCACAATACGAAATTCGTCCTTTTTCGTGAAAAGTTGTGGGAGTGGCATTGCACTGTTCGGCAATAAAACAACGCTGATTATGAGGTTCTAAATATGAACGACAACTCGTGAAACTTTACACACACATCAGGCAGAGCAAATTTATCAATATTTTATACGTTAGTTGTGCAGCTTTTTTGAAATGGCTCGCCATGGCCCTCGAGAAATGTTCAAAAAAGCAGCCCTGGTTGAGTGTTTCACCTCGCTTTTTGTAAATTTTATGGAGTACAGTGAACCCTCGGTTATCGCGGTTAATGTGGACAGAGACCACCCGCGAAAACTGAAAATCCGCGAAGTTGCGGCGCACCTTCAAAAATGCTTAAAAAAAAAATACAATATATATATATATATATATATATATATACATATATATATAAATATACATATATATATATATATATATATATATATATATATATATATATATATATACGGGGAGAGAGAGAGTGAAATTCATGTTATAACAAAAAAAACAAATTATTATTAAAACGTATTATTTTTTTATTCCCCAGCCATTCTTTTTGTATTTATTTAATTACTCCGACTTTTACCTGCTGGTACGCCGTCCGGTGTGCCCTGTGAAATGAAAGGTGGCATTCTTTATTTATTTATTTATTTATTCATTTATTCATTCATAACTGACAGCTTCGCGCTCCGCTCGTGCCCGGGCGGAAGAGGTGCTCCAATTCGGCTTAACTGTGACACACGCCCACCCTCCTCCCCCGGAGCTTCCATTCGGTTAAACTTAGGGGCCGCTTGGCACCGCCCGTGCCCGGGGAAGGTGCTCCTCTTCGGCTTACTGTGTCGCGAGCATGCCCTCCTCCTCCGGAGCTTCCATTCGGTTAAACTTAGGGGCCGCTTGGCACCGCCCGTGCCCGGGGAAGGTGCTCCTCTACGGCTTAACTGCCACGCACGCCGGCCGGAGCTCTGGTACGGTCCGAACCGCGCGAAACGTCGTCACCGATCGTGTCCGGGGGAACGTGCTCTTCTTCGTCCACTCTCCTCTTCGCCCACGCTCTTCTTCGGCGCACGCCGGCCGTCTAACCGCTCCAGCGCCCCGTCGTGCCGCTTGGCGAAACTACAATGCCCCCGAATATTTTTTATACCCGCGAAGCACTGAACCCGCGAAAGGTGAACCGCGAAGTAGCGAGGGTTCACTGTATGTATAAGACCAAGACCTACAAAAAAGTCTCTTGGAGCAATGAGCTAGGTTTTACAGGAAGTCGGCCATTTTGAATTTACTTAAAAGGGGCGGGTCACCACAATGGACTTTGTGTAGAAATTATTATTGGGGCCCGAGCAGCGACCGCGGCGAGGTCCCTATTGTTTATGTAGAAATTATTATTAGGGCCCGAGCAGCGACCGCTACGAGGTCCCCATTGTTTTTGTGGAAATTATTATTATTATTATTATTAGGGCCCGAGCAGTGACCGCTGCGAGGTCCCTATTGTTTTTCTAGAAATTGTTATTAGGGCCCGAGCTGCGACGGCTGCGAGGTCCCTATTGTTTTTGTAGAAAATATTATTACTTTTATTATTATTATTATTATTATTATTATTAGGGCCTGAGCAGCGACCGCTGCCAAGTCCCTATTGTTTTTGTAGAAATTATTATTATTATTATTTTTCCGATTGTTCGATTGCATTTTTGACCCCGAAACATGCACAAAAATTCACCAAACTTGGCAGTCTCATCGGGCATGGCGAAAAATTTGATATTTTAACGTCTAATATGAACAGGAAGTGAGTTATGAATTTTTGAAAGTCCGACTTTTGCCCTTTTTTGCATGTTTACAGGGGTCATTCTTTTGCACCCTGATCCTAAAGGCTTCATCTGATTGCCTTAAAATTCTGTCTGTAGCATCTTAAGACCTGGGACAAACACTGGGGCTAAAACTTTTTGTTTCCGAAATACTATATGACGGGGGCGGGGCTTCAAAGTTTTCACTTAAGATTTCCTTCGCCGCAATGGACAAAATGCTTAATAACTCTCTTGCACATGCTGCTAAAAATCCAAAACTTCACATGTACATAAAGAGTCGGTACCTGAAGACATCTATATGTTTATATTCAGTTATACACCTTGCGCCAATCAATATCATTTTTTACATTTTGACGTACTGCACGGTGCCCTTTTAACGAATCCGATTGAAAATTGGCTAGAAAAGACTCAAGACATTGATCTTACTCTATCCCTATTTTTGTGACTTTCCTTCGAAGGGCGTGGCTATTACGGTGCCGCAGAGTCTGATTATTCTCCGTGGCAACAAAAGTTCCTGCAAAATGATTCAGATGATCCATCTTCTCGAAATTTTTCACATTTGAGGATATTCAGGCCCTGAAGACGGCTGCCAACTTATTTTTGATCGCAGTGGTAGCGCCACCAACTGGTTAAAACAAATACAAATTATTTTCGTTGATGTTTTTCTCCGGGCAGGTTAACAAAATCTACCTTATATTTGCTCGGATGAGTGTTTAGGCCTTGAGGATGTCACAATACGAAAGTCTTTCGCCTTCTTCAGAGTGTCACATGATGGTGTCTTGTGGCCCGTCCGTCTTTATCAGCTGATGTTCCATGAGGGCGTGACTTACCTGTCACAAGAATGAAGGCAAGTCACGCCCCCCGCTGTCCGTTAACTCCGCCAAGATGCTGGTCCAGGTGGTAGAGAGGATGAAGGCTCCCTTGTCTCTGTTCATGGTTTTTATGCCTTGCTTGCAGATCTCAATGGCCTCTCTGATCCAGCGCTGTTGTTTGTTCTCTTCTGTGCGGATGACCCTGCCCTTCTCCCGGTCCATGATGTGGTTTTCCCTTTTGCAGTGGTCAGTGATTGCTGATTTGTAATGTTCATGTTGTGCTTGTTCTTTTACTGCTCTGATTTTTCATTTTTTTGACAGGTAAGTCACACCCTCATGGAACATCAGCTGATAAAGACGGGTCTCAAGACACCATCATGCGACACTCTGAAGAAGGCGAAAGACTCGCCGAAACATGTCAGGTAAAAAATTTACCGAAAACATAATTGTCTGCTTTTAATGAATCTGTCAAATATCAATAATAAGAAGACAAAATGAACCTAATACAAATAAATGAATGCTTAATAACTCCCCTGCACATGCTCCTAAAAATCCAAACCTTCACCTGTAAATAAAATGTCCCGACCTGAAGACATCTTAATGTTATTATTTTGTTATACACACAGCGCCGCCAAGTGGAATCAAAAATTTGTTTTTATTTTAATTTTCACGTACTGCACCGTGCCCTTTTGACGAATCCGACTGAAAATTAGTCAGAAAAGACTCAAGACAATGATCTTACTCTCTGCCGAATTTTGTGACGTTTTGGCAAAAGGCGTGGCTATTACGGTGCTGAAAAGTCAGATTGTACTTTGTGGCAACAAAAGCTCCGGCAACATGACTCAGATGATCCTATCTTCTCGAAGTTGTACACATTTGAGGATACTTTAGCCCTGAAGACATCTACCAACTTATTTTTCATCGTAGTAGTAGCGCCACCAACTGGTAAAAGCTAATACAAGTTATTTTCTTGGATGTTTTTCTCCGTGCAACTCAACAAGGTCGCCCTCATATATGCTCGGAGGACTGTTTCGGCCATGAGGATGTCACAATACGAAATTCATCCTTTTTCGTGAAAAGTTGTGGGAGTGGCATTGCACTGTTTGGCAATAAAACAACGCTGATTATGAGGTTCTAAATATGAACGACAACTCGTGAAACTTGACACACACATCAGGCAGAGCAAATTTATCAATATTTTATACGTTAGTTGTGCAGCTTTTTTGAAATGGCTCGCCATGGCCCTCGAGAAATGTTCAAAAAAGCAGCCCTGGTTGAGTGTTTCACCTCGCTTTTTGTAAATTTTATGGAGTACAGTGAACCCTCGGTTATCGCGGTTAATGGGGACCGAGACCACCCGCGGAAACTGAAAATCCGCGAAGTAGCGGCGCACCTTCAAAAATGCTTAAAAGAAAATACAATACATATAATATATATATATATATATATATATATATATATATATATATACGGGGAGAGAGAGAGAGAGAGAGTGAAATTCATGTTATAACAAAAAAACCAAATTATTATTAAAACGTATTATTTTTTTATTCCCCAGCCATTCTTTTTGTATTTATTTAATTACTCCGACTTTTACCTGCTGGTACGCCGTCCGGTGTTCCCTGTGAAATGAAAGGTGGCATTCTTTAATTATTTATTTATTTATTCATTTATTCATTCATAACTGACAGCTTCGCGCTCCGTTCGTGTCCGGGCGGAAGAGGTGTTCCAATTCGGCTTAACTGTGACACACGCCCGCCCTCCTCCCCCGGAGCTTCCATTCGGTTAAACTTAGGGGCCGCTTGGCACCGCCCGTGCCCGGGGAAGGTGCTCCTCTTCGGCTTACTGTGACGCGAGCATGCCCGCCTCCTCCGGAGCTTCCATTCGGTTAAACTTAGGGGCCGCTTGGAACCGCCCGTGCCCGGCAAAGGTGCTCCTCTTCGGCTTACTGTGACGCGAGCATGCCCTCCTCCTCCGGAGCTTCCATTTGGTTAAACTTAGGGGCCGCTTGGAACCGCCCGTGCCTGGGGAAGGTGCTCCTCTTCGGCTTACTGTGACGCGAGCATGCCCTCCTCCTCCGGAGCTTCCATTCGGTTAAACTTAGGGGCCGCTTGGCACCGCCCGTGCCCGGGGACGGTGCTCCTCTACGGCTTAACTGCCACGCACGCCGGCCGGAGCCCTGGTACGGTCCGAACCGCGCGAAACGTCGCCACCGATCGTGTCCGGGGGAACGTGCTCTTCTTCGTCCACTCTCCTCTTCGCCCACGCTCTTCTTCGGCGCACGCCGGCCGTCTAACCGCTCCAGCGCCCGTCGTGCCGCTCGGCGAAACTACAATGCCCCCGAATATTTTTTATACCCGCGAAGCACTGAACCCGCGAAAGGTGAACCGCGAAGTAGCGAGGGTTCACTGTATGTATAAGACCAAGACCTACAAAAAGTCTCTTGGAGCAATGAGCTAGGTTTTACAGGAAGTCGGCCATTTTGAATTTACTTAAAAGGGGCGGGTCACCACAATGGACTTTGTGTAGAAATTATTATTGGGGCCCGAGCAGCGACCGCGGCGAGGTCCCTATTGTTTATGTAGAAATTATTATTAGGGCCCGAGCAGCGACCGCTACGAGGTCCCCATTGTTTTTGTGGAAATTATTATTATTATTAGGGCCCGAGCAGTGACCGCTGCGAGGTCCCTATTGTTTTTCTAGAAATTGTTATTAGGGCCCGAGCTGCGACGGCTGCGAGGTCCCTATTGTTTTTGTAGAAAATATTATTACTTTTATTATTATTATTATTATTATTATTAGGGCCTGAGCAGCGACCGCTGCGAAGTCCCTGTTGTTTTTGTAGAAATTATTATTATTATTATTTTTCCGATTGTACGATCGCATTTTTGACCCCCGAAACATGCACAAAAACTCACCAAACTTGGCAGTCTCATCGGGCATGGCGAGAAATTTGATATTTTAACGTCTAATATGAACAGGAAGTGAGTTATGAATTTTTGAAAGTCCGACTTTTGCCCTTTTTTGCATGTTTACAGGGGTCATTCTTTTGCACCCTGATCCTAAAGGCTTCATCTGATTGCCTTAAAATTCTGTCTGTAGCATCTTAAGACCTGGGACAAACACTGGGGCTAAAATCTTTTGTTTCCGAAATACTATATGACAGGGGCGGGGCTTCAAAGTTTTCACTTAAGATTTCCTTCGCCGCAATGGACAAAATGCTTAATAACTCTCCTGCACATGCTGCTAAAAATCCAAAACTTCACATGTACATAAAGAGTCGGTACCTGAAGACATCTATATGTTTATATTCTGTTAAACACCTTGCGCCAATCAATAACATTTTTTACATTTTGACGTACTGCACGGTGCCCTTTTAACGAATCCGATTGAAAATTGGCTAGAAAAGACTCAAGACATTGATCTTACTCTATCCCTATTTTTGTGACTTTCCTTCGAAGGGCGTGGCTATTGCCGTGCCGCAGAGTCTGATTATTCTCCGTGGCAACAAAAGTTCCTGCAAAATGATTCAGATGATCCATCTTCTCGAAATTTTTCACATTTGAGGATATTCAGGCCCTGAAGACGGCTGCCAACTTATTTTTGATCGCAGTGGTAGCGCCACCAACTGGTTAAAACAAATACAAATTATTTTCGTTGATGTTTTTCTCCGGGCAGGTTCACAAAATCTACCTTATATTTGCTCGGATGAGTGTTTAGGCCTTGAGGATGTCACAATACGAAAGTCTTTCGCCTTCTTCAGAGTGTCACATGATGGTGTCTTGTGACCCGTCTTTATCAGCTGATGTTCCATGAGGGCGTGACTTACCTGTCACAAGAATGAAGGCAAGTCACACCCCCCGCTGTCCGTTCACTCCGCCAAGATGCTGCTCTAGGTGGTAGAGAGGATGAAGGCTCCCTTGTCTCTGTTCATGGTTTTTATGCCTCGCTTGCAGATCTCAATGGCCTCTCTGATCCAGCGCTGTTGTTTGTTCTCTTCGGTGCGGATGACCCTGCCCTTCTCCCGGTCCATGATGTGGTTTTCCCTTTTGCAGTGGTCAGTGATTGCTGATTTGTAATGTTCATGTTGTGCTTGTTCTTTTACTGCTCTGATTTTTCATTTTTTTGACAGGTAAGTCACACCCTCATGGAACATCAGCTGATAAAGACGGGTCTCAAGACACCATCATGCGACACTCTGAAGAAGGCGAAAGACTCGCCGAAACATGTCAGGTAAAAAATTAACCTAAAACATAATTGTCTGCTTTTAATGAATCAGTCAAATATCAATAATAAGAAGACAAAATGAACCTAATACAAATAAATGAATGCTTAATAACTCCCCTGCACATGCTCCTGAAAATCCAAACCTTCACCTGTAAATAAAACGTCCCGACCTGAAGACATCTTAATGTTATTATTTTGTTATACACACAGCGCCGCCAAGTGGAATAAAAAATGTGTTTTTATTTTAATTTTCACGTACTGCACGGTGCCCTTTTGACGAATCCGACTGAAAATTATTCAGAAAAGACTCAAGACAATGATCTTTCTCTCTGCCGAATTTTGTGACGTTTTGGCAAAAGGCGTGGCTATTACGGTGCTGAAAAGTCAGATTGTACTCTGTGGCAACAAAAGCTCCGGCAACATGACTCAGATGATCCTATCTTCTCGAAGTTGTACACATTTGAGGATACTTCAGCCCTGAAGACATCTACCAACTTATTTTTCATCGTAGTAGTAGCGCCACCAACTGGTAAAAGCTAATACAAGTTATTTTCTTGGATGTTTTTCTCCGTGCAACTCAACAAGGCCGCCCTCATATATGCTCGGATGACTGTTTCGGCCATGAGGATGTCACAATACGAAATTCGTCCTTTTTCGTGTAAAGTTGTGGGAGTGGCATTGCACTGTTCGGCAATAAAACAACGCTGATTATGAGGTTCTAAATATGAACGACAACTCGTGAAACTTTACACACACATCAGGCCGAGCAAATTTATCAATATTTTATACGTTAGTTGTGCAGCTTTTTTGAAATGGCTCGCCATGGCCCTCGAGAAATGTTAAAAAAAGCAGCCCTGGTTGAGTGTTTCACCTCGCTTTTTGTAAATTTTATGGAGTACAGTGAACCCTCGGTAATCGCGGTTAATGGGGACAGAGACCACCCGCGAAAACTGAAAATCCGCGAAGTAGCGGCGCACCTTCAAAAATGCTTAAAAAAATATACAATATATATAATAAATATATAAATATATATATATATATATATATATATATATATATATATATATATATATATATATATATACGGGGAGAGAGAGAGTGAAATTCATGTTATAACAAAAAAAACAAATTATTATTAAAACGTATTATTTTTTTATTCCCCAGCCATTCTTTTTGTATTTATTTAATTACTCCGACTTTTATCTGCTGGTACGCCGTCCGGTGTGTCCTGTGAAATGAAAGGTGGCATTCTTTATTCATTTATTTATTTATTCTTTTATACATTCATAACTGACAGCTTCGCGCTCCGCTCGTGCCCGGGCGGAAGAGGTGCTCCAATTCGGCTTAACTGTGACACACACCCGCCCTCCTCCCCCGGAGCTTCCATTCGGTTAAACTTAGGGGCCGCTTGGCACCGCCCGTTCCCGGGGAAGGTGCTCCTCTTCGGCTTACTGTGACGCGAGCATGCCCTCCTCCTCCGGAGCTTCCATTCGGTTAAACTTAGGGGCCGCTTGGAATCGCCCGTGCCCGGGGAAGGTGCTCCTCTTCGGCTTACTGTGACGCGAGCATGCCCTCCTCCTCCGGAGCTTCCATTCGGTTAAACTTAGGGGCCGCTTGGCACCGCCCGTGCCCGGGGAAGGTTCTCCTCTACGGCTTAACTGCCACGCACGCCGGCCGGAGCTCTGGTACTGTCCGAACCGCGCGAAACGTCGCCACCGATCGTGTCCGGGGGAACGTGCTCTTCTTCGTCCACTCTCCTCTTCGCCCACGCTCTTCTTCGGCGCACACCGGCCGTCTAACCGCTCCAGCGCCCCGTCGTGCCGCTCGGCGAAACTACAATGCCCCCGAATATTTTTTAGACCCGCGAAGCACTGAACCCGCGAAAGGTGAACCGCCAAGTAGCGAGGGTTCACTGTATGTATAAGACCAAGACCTACAAAAAAGTCTCTTGGAGCAATGAGCTAGGTTTTACAGGAAGTCGGCCATTTTGAATTTACTTAAAAGGGGGCGGGTCACCACAATGGACTTTGTGTAGAAATTATAATTGGGGCCCGAGCAGCGACCGCGGCGAGGTCCCTATTGTTTTTGTAGAAATTATTATTAGGGCCCAAGCAGCGAGCGCTACAAGGTCCCCATTGTTTTTGTGGAAATTATTATTTTTATTATTATTAGGGCCCGAGCAGTGACCGCTGCGAGGTCCCTATTGTTTTTCTAGAAATTGTTATTAGGGCCCGAGCTGCGACGGCTGCGAGGTCCCTATTGTTTTTGTAGAAAATATTATTACTTTTATTATTATTATTATTATTATTATTATTATTAGGGCCTGAGCAGCGACCGCTGCGAAGTCCCTGTTGTTTTTGTAGAAATTATTATTATTATTATTTTTCCGATTGTTCGATTGCATTTTTGACCCCCGAAACATGCACAAAAACTCACCAAACTTGGCAGTCTCATCGGGCATGGCGAGAAATTTGATATTTTAACGTCTAATATGAACAGGAAGTGAGTTATGAATTTTTGAAAGTCCGACTTTTGCCCTTTTTTGCATGTTTACAGGGGTCATTCTTTTGCACCCTGATCCTAAAGGCTTCATCTGATTGCCTTAAAATTCTGTCTGTAGCATCTTAAGACCTGGGACAAACACTGGGGCTAAAATTGGGGCTAAAATCTTTTGTTTCCGAAATACTATATGACGGGGGCGGGGCTTCAAAGTTTTCACTTAAGATTTCCTTCGCCGCAATGGACAAAATGCTTAATAACTCTCCTGCACATGCTGCTAAAAATCCAAAACTTCACATGTACATAAAGAGTCGGTACCTGAAGACATCTATATGTTTATACTCTGTTATACACCTTGCGCCAATCAATATAATTTTTTACATTTTGACGTACTGCACGGTGCCCTTTTAACGAATCCGATTGAAAATTGGCTAGAAAAGACTCAAGACATTGATCTTACTCTATCCCTATTTTTGTGACTTTCCTTCGAAGGGCGTGGCTATTACGGTGCCGCAGAGTCTGATTATTCTCCGTGGCAACAAAAGTTCCTGCAAAATGATTCAGATGATCCATCTTCTCGAAAATTTTCACATTTGAGGATATTCAGGCCCTGAAGACGGCTGCCAACTTATTTTTGATCGCAGTGGTAGCGCCACCAACTGGTTAAAACAAATACAAATTATTTTCGTTGATTTTTTTCTCCGGGCAGGTTAACAAAATCTACCTTATATTTGCTCGGATGAGTGTTTAGGCCTTGAGGATGTCACAATACGAAAGTCTTTCGCCTTCTTCAGAGTGTCACATGATGGTGTCTTGTGACCCGTCTTTATCAGCTGATGTTCCATGAGGGCGTGACTTACCTGTCACAAGAATGAAGGCAAGTCACGCCCCCCGCTGTCCGTTCACTCCGCCAAGATGCTGGTCCAGGTGGTAGAGAGGATGAAGGCTCCCTTGTCTCTGTTCATGGTTTTTATGCCTCGCTTGCAGATCTCAATGGCCTCTCTGATCCAGCGCTGTTGTTTGTTCTCTTCGGTGCGGATGACCCTGCCCTTCTCCCGGTCCATGATGTGGTTTTCCCTTTTGCAGTGGTCAGTGATTGCTGATTTGTAATGTTCATGTTGTGCTTGTTCTTTTACTGCTCTGATTTTTCATTTTTTTGACAGGTAAGTCACACCCACATGGAACATCAGCTGATAAAGACGGGTCTCAAGACACCATCATGCGACACTCTGAAGAAGGCGAAAGACTCGCCGAAACATGTCAGGTAAAAAATTAACCTAAAACATAATTGTCTGCTTTTAATGAATCAGTCAAATATCAATAATAAGAAGACAAAATGAACCTAATACAAATAAATGAATGCTTAATAACTCCCCTGCACATGCTCCTGAAAATCCAAACCTTCACCTGTAAATAAAACGTCCCGACCTGAAGACATCTTAATGTTATTATTTTGTTATACACACAGCGCCGCCAAGTGGAATCAAAAATGTGTTTTTATTTTAATTTTCACGTACTGCACGGTGCCCTTTTGACGAATCCGACTGAAAATTAGTCAGAAAAGACTCAAGACAATGATCTTACTCTCTGCCGAATTTTGTGACGTTTTGGCAAAAGGCGTGGCTATTACGGTGCTGAAAAGTCCGATTGTACTTTGTGGCAACAAAAGCTCCGGCAACATGACTCAGATGATCCTATCTTCTCGAAGTTGTACACATTTGAGGATACTTCAGCCCTGAAGACATCTACCAACTTATTTTTCATCGTAGTAGTAGCGCCACCAACTGGTAAAAGCTAATACAAGTTATTTTCTTGGATGTTTTTCTCCGTGCAACTCAACAAGGCCGCCCTCATATATGCTCGGATGACTGTTTCGGCCATGAGGATGTCACAATACGAAATTCGTCCTTTTTCGTGTAAAGTTGTGGGAGTGGCATTGCACTGTTCGGCAATAAAACAACGCTGATTATGAGGTTCTAAATATGAACGACAACTCGTGAAACTTTACACACACATCAGGCAGAGCAAATTTATCAATATTTTATACGTTAGTTGTGCAGCTTTTTTGAAATGGCTCGCCATGGCCCTCGAGAAAAGTTAAAAAAAGAATAGAATAGAAATAGAAATCCCTTTATTGTCATTGTACTCAAGTGTGCAACGAGATTAGAGGGCTCCCCTCTCCAGTGCAATACAACAATAATACAGACAATATATAAATTAGATAAATAAATAAGACAGTGCAATGGAATTCAGTACTGAATAGGGCATATAGAAACACATCACAATGCTGTTTTGCAAGGTTAGGGTGGTCTCGTGTGTGTGTGAGAGTTCAGTATGGAGATGGCTCTCGGAAAGAAACTGTTTCTCAGTCGATTGGTCCTTGATTTGATGCATCTGTAGCGCCTGCCAGAGGGCAACCGGTCGAACAGGTGTGAGTTTGGGTGGGTATTGTCTTTGACGATGTTGAGAGCCCTTCTGAGGCACCGGGCGGTGTAGATGTCCGACAGCGAGGGGAGAGGGCAGCCAATAATCCTTTGCGCTGTTTTGACTGTCCTCTGGAGCCTCACTCTGTCCGCCTCAGTGCAGCCGCTGTACCAGGTGGAGACACAGTACGTCAGCAGGCTCTCGATGGACGAGTGGTAGAAGGCCAGCAGCAGCTTCCTGTCCAGGTTGAATTTCCTGAGGACTCTCAGGAAGTGCAGACGTTGGCGGACCTTCTTTACCACTGCTGTGGTGTTGTGACTCCAAGAAAGGTCATCGGAGATCTGTACTCCCAGGAACTTGAACGTGTGGACCCTCTCCACACACACGCCTTCGATGCAGAGGGGGGGCGGCAGCGTCTTGTTCCTCCTGAAGTCGACGACAATCTCCTTTGTTTTAGCAGAGTTAAGGTGCAGTCTGTTGTCCTTGCACCAAGTTGTCAGTCTCCCTACCTCCTCTCTGTAGGCTGTCTCGTCACCTTCCGAGATCAGACCGACCACTGTCGTGTCGTCAGCAAACTTGACGATGGTGTTGTTGCCGTGGGCCGGGCTGCAGTCGTAGGTGTAGAGGGCGTACAGGAGAGGGCTCAGCACGCATCCTTGGGGGGAACCGGTGCTCACCATGAGGGTGGAGGACGTGTAGGGGCCGAGCAACACAGTCTGGGGTCTGTTGGTCAGAAAGTCCTTAATCCAGATGTGTGTGAGGGCAGGGAGGCCGAGAGTGTCCAGTTTGGCGACGAGGATGTCTGGGATGATCGTGTTGAATGCCGAGCTGTAGTCCACAAAGAGCATCCTTGCATAGCTCCGCTGTTGTTCCAGGTGGCCCAGCACAACATGCAGAGCAGCCCTGGTTGAGTGTTTCACCTCGCTTTTTGTAAATTTTATGGAGTACAGTGAACCCTCGGTTATCGCGGTTAATGGGGACCGAGACCACCCGCGAAAACTGAAAATCCGCGAAGTAGCGGCGCACCTTCAAAAATGCTTAAAAAAAAAATACAATATATATATATATATATACGGGGAGAGAGAGAGTGAAATTCATGTTATAACAAAAAAAACAAATTATTATTAAAACGTATTATTTTTTTATTCCCCAGCCATTCTTTTTGTATTTATTTAATTACTCCGACTTTTACCTGCTGGTACGCCGTCCGGTGTGCCCTCTGCAATGAAAGGTGCCATTCTTTATTTATTTATTTATTTATTCATTAATTCATTCATAACTGACAGCTTCGCGCTCCGCTCGTGCCCGGGCGGAAGAGGTGCTCCAATTCGGCTTAACTGTGACACACGCCCACCCTCCTCCCCCGGAGCTTCCATTCGGTTAAACTTAGGGGCCGCTTGGCACCGCCCGTGCCCGGGGAAGGTGCTCCTCTTCGGCTTACTGTGTCGCGAGCATGCCCTCCTCCTCCGGAGCTTCCATTCGGTTAAACTTAGGGGCCGCTTGGAACCGCCCGTGCCCGGGGAAGGTGCTCCTCTTCGGCTTACTGTGACGCGAGCATGCCCTCCTCCTCCGGAGCTTCCATTCCATTAAACTTAGGGGCCGCTTGGCACCGCCCGTGCCCGGGGAAGGTGCTCCTCTTCGGCTTACTGTGACGCGAGCATGCCCGCCTCCTCCGGAGCTTCCATTCGGTTAAACTTAGGGGCCGCTTGGAACCGCCCGTGCCCGGCAAAGGTGCTCCTCTTCGGCTTACTGTGACGCGAGCATGCCCTCCTCCTCCGGAGCTTCCATTTGGTTAAACTTAGGGGCCGCTTGGAACCGCCCGTGCCTGGGGAAGGTGCTCCTCTTCGGCTTACTGTGACGCGAGCATGCCCTCCTCCTCCGGAGCTTCCATTCGGTTAAACTTAGGGGCCGCTTGGCACTCCCCGTGCCCGGGGACGGTGCTCCTCTACGGTTTAACTGCCACGCACGCCGGCCGGAGCCCTGGTACGGTCCGAACCGCGCGAAACGTCGCCACCGATCGTGTCCGGGGGAACGTGCTCTTCTTCGTCCACTCTCCTCTTCGCCCACGCTCTTCTTCGGCGCACGCCGGCCGTCTAACCGCTCCAGCGCCCGTCGTGCCGCTCGGCGAAACTACAATGCCCCCGAATATTTTTTAAACCCGCGAAGCACTGAACCCGCGAAAGGTGAACCGCGAAGTAGCGAGGGTTCACTGTATGTATAAGACCAAGACCTACAAAAAAGTCTCTTGGAGCAATGAGCTAGGTTTTACAGGAAGTCGGCCATTTTGAATTTACTTAAAAGGGGCGGGTCACCACAATGGACTTTGTGTAGAAATTATTATTGGGGCCCGAGCAGCGACCGCGGCGAGGTCCCTATTGTTTATGTAGAAATTATTATTAGGGCCCGAGCAGCGACCGCTACGAGGTCCCCATTGTTTTTGTGGAAATTATTATTATTATTATTATTAGGGCCCGAGCAGTGACCGCTGCGAGGTCCCTATTGTTTTTCTAGAAATTGTTATTAGGGCCCGAGCTGCGACGGCTGCGAGGTCCCTATTGTTTTTGTAGAAAATATTATTACTTTTATTATTATTATTATTATTATTATTAGGGCCTGAGCAGCGACCGCTGCGAAGTCCCTGTTGTTTTTGTAGAAATTATTATTATTATTATTTTTCCGATTGTACGATCGCATTTTTGACCCCGAAACATGCACAAAAACTCACCAAACTTGGCAGTCTCATCGGGCATGGCGAGAAATTTGATATTTTAACGTCTAATATGAACAGGAAGTGAGTTATGAATTTTTGAAAGTCCGACTTTTGCCCTTTTTTGCATGTTTACAGGGGTCATTCTTTTGCACCCTGATCCTAAAGGCTTCATCTGATTGCCTTAAAATTCTGTCTGTAGCATCTTAAGACCTGGGACAAACACTGGGGCTAAAATCTTTTGTTTCCGAAATACTATATGACGGGGGCGGGGCTTCAAAGTTTTCACTTAAGATTTCCTTCGCCGCAATGGACAAAATGCTTAATAACTCTCCTGCACATGCTGCTAAAAATCCAAAACTTCACATGTACATAAAGAGTCGGTACCTGAAGACATCTATATGTTTATATTCTGTTATACACCTTGCGCCAATCAATAACATTTTTTACATTTTGACGTACTGCACGGTGCCCTTTTAACGAATCCGATTGAAAATTGGCTAGAAAAGACTCAAGACATTGATCTTACTCTATCCCTATTTTTGTGACTTTCCTTCGAAGGGCGTGGCTATTGCGGTGCCGCAGAGTCTGATTATTCTCCGTGGCAACAAAAGTTCCTGCAAAATGATTCAGATGATCCATCTTCTCGAAATTTTTCACATTTGAGGATATTCAGGCCCTGAAGACGGCTGCCAACTTATTTTTGATCGCAGTGGTAGCGCCACCAACTGGTTAAAACAAATACAAATTATTTTCGTTGATGTTTTTCTCCGGGCAGGTTCACAAAATCTACCTTATATTTGCTCGGATGAGTGTTTAGGCCTTGAGGATGTCACAATACGAAAGTCTTTCGCCTTCTTCAGAGTGTCACATGATGGTGTCTTGTGACCCGTCTTTATCAGCTGATGTTCCATGAGGGCGTGACTTACCTGTCACAAGAATGAAGGCAAGTCACACCCCCCGCTGTCCGTTCACTCCGCCAAGATGCTGCTCTAGGTGGTAGAGAGGATGAAGGCTCCCTTGTCTCTGTTCATGGTTTTTATGCCTCGCTTGCAGATCTCAATGGCCTCTCTGATCCAGCGCTGTTGTTTGTTCTCTTCGGTGCGGATGACCCTGCCCTTCTCCCGGTCCATGATGTGGTTTTCCCTTTTGCAGTGGTCAGTGATTGCTGATTTGTAATGTTCATGTTGTGCTTGTTCTTTTACTGCTCTGATTTTTCATTTTTTTGACAGGTAAGTCACACCCTCATGGAACATTAGCTGATAAAGACGGGTCTCAAGACACCATCATGCGACACTCTGAAGAAGGCGAAAGACTCGCCGAAACATGTCAGGTAAAAAATTAACCTAAAACATAATTGTCTGCTTTTAATGAATCAGTCAAATATCAATAATAAGAAGACAAAATGAACCTAATACAAATAAATGAATGCTTAATAACTCCCCTGCACATGCTCCTGAAAATCCAAACCTTCACCTGTAAATAAAACGTCCCGACCTGAAGACATCTTAATGTTATTATTTTGTTATACACACAGCGCCGCCAAGTGGAATCAAAAATGTGTTTTTATTTTAATTTTCACATCCTGCACGGTGCCCTTTTGACGAATCCGACTGAAAATTAGTCAGAAAAGACTCAAGACAATGATCTTTCTCTCTGCCGAATTTTGTGACGTTTTGGCAAAAGGCGTGGCTATTACGGTGCTGAAAAGTCAGATTGTACTCTGTGGCAACAAAAGCTCCGGCAACATGACTCAGATGATCCTATCTTCTCGAAGTTGTACACATTTGAGGATACTTCAGCCCTGAAGACATCTACCAACTTATTTTTCATCGTAGTAGTAGCGCCACCAACTGGTAAAAGCTAATACAAGTTATTTTCTTGGATGTTTTTCTCCGTGCAACTCAACAAGGCCGCCCTCATATATGCTCGGATGACTGTTTCGGCCATGAGGATGTCACAATACAAAATTCGTCCTTTTTCGTGTAAAGTTGTGGGAGTGGCATTGCACTGTTCGGCAATAAAACAACGCTGATTATGAGGTTCTAAATATGAACGACAACTCGTGAAACTTTACACACACATCAGGCCGAGCAAATTTATCAATATTTTATACGTTAGTTGTGCAGCTTTTTTGAAATGGCTCGCCATGGCCCTCGAGAAATGTTCAAAAAAGCAGCCCTGGTTGAGTGTTTCACCTCGCTTTTTGTAAATTTTATGGAGTACAGTGAACCCTCGGTTATCGCGGTTAATGGGGACCGAGACCACCCGCGAAAACTGAAAATCCGCGAAGTAGCGGCGCACCTTCAAAAATGCTTAAAAAAAATATACAATATATATAATAAATATATAAATATTTATATTTATATATATATATATATATACGGGGAGAGAGAGAGAGAGAGAGTGAAATTCATGTTATAACAAAAAAACCAAATTATTATTAAAACGTATTATTTTTTTATTCCCCAGCCATTCTTTTTGTATTTATTTAATTACTCCGACTTTAACCTGATGGTACGCCGTCCGGTGTGCCCTGTGAAAAAAAGGTGGCATTCTTTATTTATTTATTCTTTCATAACGGACAGCCTCGCGCTCCGCTCGTGCCCGGGCGGAAGAGGTGCTCCAATTCGGCTTAACTGTGACACACGCCCGACCTCCTCCCCGGGAACTTCCATTCGGTTAAACTTAGGGGCCGCTTGGCACCGCCCGTGCCCGGGGAAGGTGCTCCTCTTCGGCTTACTGTGACTCGAGCATGCCCTCCTCCTCCGGAGCTTCCATTCAGTTAAACGTAGGGGCCGCTTGGAACCGCCCGTGCCCGGGGAAGGTGCTCCTCTTCGGCTTACTGTGACGCGAGCATGCCCTCCTCCTCCGGAGCTTCCATTCGGTTAAACTTAGGGGCCGCTTGGAACCGCCCGTGCCCGGGGAAGGTGCTCCTCTTCGGCTTACTGTGACGCGAGCATGCCCTCCTCCTCCGGAGCTTCCATTTGGTTAAACTTAGGGGCCGCTTGGCACCGCCCGTGCCCGGGGAAGTGTTAAAGAAATTTAAGTTTGTATGTTCATCTGTTAGTTTTGTTGTTTAGTTTGTCATCTTAGCAAGTTTCAAACTATAACTAATCTTACAGGCCCCCTTTGTTGCACATGCATTCGTATCTTTCTGGCCTCTAATTAAACTTTCGACAGCTACGGGTGCCAGGTACGGCCTCATCGCGAATGTGACTCCCCAACGCCAGAACCCTTTTCTGTAAACACCTCCCTTGGGGTGTTGATGACCTCTTTAACCCTTCGTAGATAATGTTGGGGCCCGAGGCCTCTTAAGGCTGTAACTTATGCATTTAGGGAGGTCCAACACAAGGCTTGGTATTTCTAAAGCAACAATATCGTCATGGCCATAAAATAAGTTCAACATGTTAAGCCTTGTGAAAATACACTACACAGGTCAAATGAAGTTCAGAGTGAACATGCTCCCTTTTGCTGTTAGAATAAGCAGAAGTATGAACAAAAGGTGTCTTGTAAGCTGAAACCGTTAGAATAGGCAGGAAGAGGGTGGGCAAGTGGGATGGAGTCAAATGTCAAGTTTTCCATTCTGTATGTATTGCATATTCAAATTGCTTATGCTGATGCAAATAAAAACCATGTGTGCAGTCGAACACGCTGGCTTCGCCTCGGAGTTCGAGGGCTGCCCCGCGCGGAAATGACAGACAATCTTGGCTGGTTGATTCATTTGTTCAGGCTTGTTTTGATAGAAACATCCTTAACATTACTTGGTCCTTCGAATGCCGGATGAAAACGTGTGATCTGCGGTGGACGATTGACGACGACTGAAAACGGCGCCATCGTGAAAAGTCCTCTCTTCCAGGAGGCCGGTCCTCGGCCATCCTCCACCGGAGAGAACACAGACTTCATCCATGAACCGCGAGTGTCTCGACCAGCGGAGAGATTGTCACAGGTCAGTGGTTGTATACAACAGATAGTAAAAAACTTTTTGGGGTTTTTGAAGGATAGTAGGGTTTCAGGGAGTTCCTTTACCCGAAGAGATAGTACATCTTAGCTTAGCTATTTTCTGGAAGAAATACAGATTTAACTTTGCTATTTTGGAAGACTTGTTGGAAGACTCGGACAGTACAGAATTAACTGTTGTTTATTCTGGAAGGCAGATTAAGGCATTCCTTGTCTGGTAGAGAGTACAAGTGTAGTTGATTATATCTGCTCGGATAGTACAGAATTAACTGTTGTTTTTTCTGGAAGACAGATTTAGGGGTCCTTATTTCTGGTAGAGTACAGATGTAATTATTACTATATTTGGAAGTGATAGTACAACGTTTGTTATTTATAGAAGACGAAAATAGTTTATCTATTTTCACAGACACAGAACTGATCAATCTGTGAGTGTGTATGTGTATTGTATGAATGTCCAACGTTTGAGAAATCTAAAACTGACCGAGGGTTGTGAGTAAAAACACCCAGGAATACCCGCTCCAAATTGGGAGTAGAAGCTTGGTATTCAACCCAAAGTCAGGCAATTTGAATTTTTCTCAACACTGAGGAACCATAACTAGACACCATAACAATTAAGACTGTCAGAAATGGCGGCAGAATTGATGAAGGAAGTTAACTGTCAACTTTCCGAATTTGAAATAAAGGAAAAATGTAGGTTAGTTGAAATTGAAAAATATTGATTAGCTTCTCGTTTGTAGCTGTTCAATGTTGAGAACTGTGTGTGTTGTTTTGTGGGCCCGTGTATATGTCTGAGTCTGACTATGTGTGTGTGTGAGAACAAAGAAGAGAAAGGGTGGGGGTTGAGTCAGTGAGCTGGAGTGTGTGCGATTGGGGATTACTAATACCACTTGGTATTTTATCCCATGTAATACAGTAGGATTATAAACAGCAGACTGTTGTGGATGTAATAGACAAGAAATCTCCACCTGAAAAAGTTGAAGTGAGAATTGCCACAACAGGAAAATTGAGTTGCTGTCCTACTGATGAGAAACCAGTTTTTAGAACACCCTAGGTGTTGACAAACTGGTCCAATTTTCTAAAATTGGGGTATTGGGTAGTATAGTAAAGTCCAGGGAAACTTTGCAGTGTAGAGATTGGAAGTTAATAAGAAAAGAAAAGGAATGTGTAAAGAAAGAAAAAGAATGTGTAGAAAAGGGAAAGGAACAATTAATGTTCCATAGAAAGGATTGATGAAGTCCAAATGATAGGGCAAGTGAGAAAGGTGTCATAGGCAGATTTGCAAGTGGAAAACTGTATAGAGTAACAGAATGAGAACCTATGTGGTTGAGGGATGTAAGACACTGAGTTGGTTGCATGAATTGAAAGAGAGAAGTAGGTGTTATGAAAGATGGAATGAAGGTTTTGAAAGTGAACATGAGGAATCTTTGCAAAAGCATAGGTGTTTCCTGATTTTGAATTTTAAGTGGTGTCAAACCTGAGGTGCGGGGGCAGAATTTGGTTCTCTAACTGAGAGGCAAGGTAGGTTGAGAAGGAAAAGCGTAAGTGAAATAGGATGAGCGGAAAGTTAAGAGGGGGTTGGAGATGACTGAGAGGTAAAGTAGGTTGGGCAGATGCCAGAAGGAAAGCGTAAGTGAATTGGAACGAGCGGAAAGTTTAGGGGGAAGGAGCTGTTGCCATTGGCTTGAGATTGCCTGCTCGTAAATTGGCAGGGAGGAGTGGCCAGTAAACTGGAGCCTTTGGTAGGGGGCGTAACCCCTGGCAGCTTGGTTGCCTGGGGACCGCGTGATTGGCGTATGAACAGTGAGGCCCCCCCCCTCCCTTCTTTTTCTGCTGTGAGCGTCTAGGATAGGCTTGCACACGAGGGCGGCCAAGGAGAAGACGAGTAATTTACATAATGAATGAAGGGTTTGAGAACTTGTTTTAAGGAAGTGTACGATTGGGAAAATGAATGACTAGGCCGGGACCCCAGTGGGGCTTCGGACTGCGAGTTGATGTCCAAACCTCTGGATTCCCCCTCTGACAGTGACAACAGTGAGGACATTGAGGAAGATATTAAACATATGTTTGACCTCGAGAATTACTTAATGCGTCATCAAACTGAACCGATGAGATGCAGCTGTTAAAAAAGGAAGTCACATATTTAGGCCGCATTTTGACTGAAAAGGGGCGCATTTTTGGTGACAAGCAAAAAGAAGGCGTTGCCCGAGCCCTAAAACCAATAACAAAGAAGTAAATGATGTCCCTTATAGGTGTACGCAATTATTGCCAGGCATGGATTGCAAAGTACTTAGAAATCACACGACTATTGCTGGACATCATTTATGACAAGCCAATGACATTTGAGGAAAAAAAAAATGTTTGAACACTTGAGGTTGACAAGCTTTTGAACTTGTCCAGTGTGAACTCATTGATTAAGATGTATTAGCACTACCAAATTACTATGAGCCATTTGAGCAAACAGTGACTGCAAAAAATGGTTTCATGACCTTGTGTGGCTGCAGACGCGCAGGGCTCATGAAATCACTTGCATATTAGTCACAACAATTGGATCAAGCAGCCTTCACCCACCACATTCACATTGCACGGCGACCTAATTGTCACATTACACTGATAAGGTGCGCTCAGCCCAGCGTCACTTTTTCCCGCACCAGTAGAAGGCACACCACACGACTGTGGAAGCCGAGTCCAAATTACCACCAAACAGCGACCTGACCTCTTGGACACCTTTCTCCCGACTGGAGAGACAGTTTTTTGACGGCCGCAAAGGGGTGGGAATTTTTTTTTTAACAAAGCATTTTGTTTCAAGGGATATTAAAATCTGTATGTGCAGGACAAGCAGCAGAAACTTCTGTGCTGATCCAGAATTGTAAGATGTTTTCTAAAAAACATTTTACAATTTGGACTGACTGCCAAGATATATGTTTATGTGTTCTGTCGACATTGGGCAAACGGCGTTTTAAAAAATCACAAAAGATGAAAGAAAAGTTGTGCATAAAGCACGTCTAAATAAGTATTTGTAAATGCAAAATTTTCTGAACAGAAAATGAAACGATTACAATTGAATACTGCCTCGCTGACAATGCAGCAAGGGGTAATGCACACACACACACACACACACACACGCAGCAAATCAACTTGACAATTTGATCTCACGCCAGGGAAAAATACACCACTAATTGAATGCACACATTGGGAGAAAAAAGGTGCAAACATTGCTGAGGAGTAGAGGAGTAACATGAGTGACACATGTGTGTCAACAGGGGGAAGTATGATATGAAATTGTTCCCACATATAGACTTTTCAACAAAAAACTTTTTTTTAGACAAAGTGTTAGTTGTTTGGGTTGCAATATTGTTTGGTTATAATTAATGTGTTTTCAAAATGGATTACGTTGTTTCCAACAACACATGATGATGTTAAAACAGTTGGAAAAAGTGTTGTGTAATCGAATTATCCTGACATTTGGAATTTCAAGAGTGATTTAAAGTGAAAATGATGCATTTTGTGAATAATGTTTGTAACAAGTGGGACAGTTGTTGCAAAATTGACTCAAAGCGTCATTTTGCATACAGTCTGCAGGACTTGTGGAACGCACGAATGGAACTGACTTATCAAGACAAAGAAAAAAAAAAGAGACAATGGCCAGACTGTGTTTCAATCACAGCAATGAGGATAGTGCCAGCCGAAGGAAGGACACTATCCCCTTTTTATCCTATATGGCCTCACACATAGACTCTCAGGTTCATCAGAACCACCAGCGACTGGCACATCTGTCCCAGTCCACATGAAAGACATGTTTGACCACAATTACTGGCCAGTGTGTTTTGATCCACAGATAAACCACGTCCATGTGGGAGACCAACTCTTCCTCAAGGTGCTGAAACGACCTCGTTGGGACAGTGAACGCTGGGACGGCCCTCATCAGGTGATTGCAGTGACCCCGACGGCAGCAAAGGTCGAGGGGCGTGGCGGCTGGAACCATCAGTCGCAGTGCAAGCTTCTCCGGTCCCTGCTGAAGGCTGAGCGACGCAAGTCCCTTGGAGAGGATCTCCACCACGTACACTCCAATGTACCAACAAAAGACCACAGTTGGAAAGAGGGTTTTCCGTGGCAAACACACCCCTCTCGGAAGGATGGAGCAAGCCGCCGAACAGCAACTGGGCACTGCCCTGTCGACCAGATGCATCATCTACTTCCTTGCAGGGCTGTGCCTGGTCAGCGCACAACCTCGAGACCAGGACAACGTCAAACGCAGACGAGTTGCACAGGCGCAGACTGCTGACTACACGCACATCAAATAAAACCTGCAGCCTCTGAAAAAACGCTCAAGGTCACTGATTCATGTAACTTGCATCACAGAAAAGAGTTGCAGTTGTGAATGTTTGATGTTCCGGGTTTATTTTGTACATACATGTATTGGACCAAAAACTGCATTAGCTTTGCTTTATTATCTTTTAATTGTTATTATTTTTTTGGGCTTCTCGTTCGGGGCATGGGTTTCTACCCTTTTCTCCAAGAATTTTTGAGTTTTTGGGTAGTTTTTCTCCCCCCTCAAGCGACAGCCTTTGATGATGAGATTTGAAACTTGATAAACAGGAGGGATATGTTAAAGAAATTTAAGTTTGTATGTTCATCTGTTAGTTTTGTTGTTTAGTTTGTCATCTTAGCAAGTTTCAAACTATAACTAATCTTACAGGCCCCCTTTGTTGCACATGCATTCGTATCTTTCTGGCCTCTAATTAAACTTTCGACAGCTACGGGTGCCAGGTACGGCCTCCTCGCGAATGTGACTCCCCAACGCCAGAACCCTTTTCTGTAAACACCTCCCTTGGGGTGTTGATGACCTCTTTAACCCTTCGTAGATAATGTTGGGGCCCGAGGCCTCTTAAGGCTGTAACTTCTGCATTTAGGGAGGTCCAACACAAGGCTTGGTATTTCTAAAGCAACAATATCGTCATGGCCATAAAATAAGTTCAACACGTTAAGCCTTGTGAAAATACACTACACAGGTCAAATGAAGTTCAGAGTGAACTTTTGCTGTTAGAATAAGCAGAAGTATGAACAAAAGGTGTCTTGTAAGCTGAAACCGTTAGAATAGGCAGGAAGAGGGTGGGCAAGTGGGATGGAGTCAAATGTCAAGTTTTCCATTCTGTATGTATTGCATATTCAAATTGCTTATGCTGATGCAAATAAAAACCATGTGTGCAGTCGAACACGCTGGCTTCGCCTCGGAGTTCGAGGGCTGCCCCACGCGTAAATGACAGACAATCTTGGCTGGTTGATTCATTTGTTCAGGCTTGTTTTGATAGAAACATCCTTAACAGGAAGGTGCTCCTCTACGGCTTAACTGCCACGCACGCCGGCCGGAGCTCTGGTACGGTCCGAACCGCGCGAAACGTCGCCACCGATCGTGTCCGGGGGAACGTGCTCTTCTTCGTCCACTCTCCTCTTCGCCCACGCTCTTCTTCGGCGCACGCCGGCCGTCTAACCGCTCCAGCGCCCTGTCGTGCCGCTCGGCGAAACTACAATGCCCCCGAATATTTTTTAGACCCGCGAAGCACTGAACCCACGAAAGGTGAACCGCGAAGTAGCGAGGGTTCACTGTATGTATAAGACCAAGACCTACAAAAAAGTCTCTTGGAGCAATGAGCTAGGTTTTACAGGAAGTCGGCCACTTTGAATTTACTTAAAAGGGGGCGGGTCACCACAATGGACTTTGTGTAGAAATTATTATTGGGGCCCGAGCAGCGACCGCGGCAAGGTCCCTATTGTTTTTGTAGAAATTATTATTAGGGCCCGAGCAGCGACCGCTACGAGGTCCCCATTGTTTTTGTGGAAATCATTATTATTTTTATTATTATTATTAGGGCCCGAGCAGTGGCCGCTGCGATGTCCCTATTGTTTTTCTAGAAATTGTTATTAGGGCCCGAGCTGCGACGGCGGCGAGGTCCCTATTGTTTTTGTAGAAATTATTATTAGGGCCCGAGCAGCGACCGCTACGAGGTCCCCATTAACCGCGATAACCGAGGGTTCACTGTATTACTCTTACTCGATCTTGGCGCCGCTTTTGACACTTGATCATAACATATTATTAAAACGCCTTGAAACTTGTGTTGGCATTTCAGGTTCAGCGCTTTCTTGGATTAATTCGTATCTGTCGGAGACGACGCACCGTGTAATTCATGGCAATGCGTCTTCTGATCTTTGTAAGATCACACGCGGAGTTCCGCAGGGATTGGTACTAGATGCTACCGCTTGGTGATATTATACGGAAATATCACATTAGTTTTCATTGTTATGCTGATGATACGCAATTATACATGCCGTTGGATATAACGAATCCGTGTGATTGCTATAAATTAGAGGCATGCCTTGCCGAAATTAAACTATGAATGTCTTTCAATTTTTTGCGTCTTAACTCAGATAAAACCGAGATGCTGATCATTGGACCAGCGCGTCATCTGTACCTTTTTCAAAGACACCACTATGAGTATCGATAAATTGCCCAAAAGGATTCAACAAAAAATCTCGGTCTTATATTTGACACAACTATGTCGTTTCAAATGCACATTAAAAATATTACTAGAACTGCATTTGTTCATCTGCGTTACATTGCTAAAATTCGCCCAATTCTATCAACTTGTGATGCAAAAATCTTAATCCATGCGTTTGTTACGTCTCGCCTCGACTATTGTAACGTTTTGCTCTCGGGTCTCCCCATGTCTAGTATTAAAAGTTAGTTCAAAATGCAGCAGCTAGACTCTTGACTAGAACGAGAAAGTTTGATCATATTACCCCGATACTTGCCAATTTGAATTGGCTTCCGGTCCACTTGAGATGTGATTTTAAAGTTCTGCTACTTGCCTATAAAATATTGCATGGCTTAGCACCTTCCTATCTCGTTGACCTCGTGGTACCATATGTTCCGTCCCGAAACCTTCGCTCACAAAATGCTGGTCTTTTAGTGATCCCGCGAGCCAAAAAGAAGTCCACAGGTTCTAGAGCGTTCTCTATTCGGGCACCAATGCTTTGGAATGTACTACCCTCAGGTATTAGAGGCGCCACCTCAGTAGAAATGTTCAAAACACTATTAAAGACGCATTTATACTCTTGTGCATTTAGTTGAACTATTTGTTGGCCTGTTTACTGCCGCTTTTTCTCTTATCTTCTCTTTTCTGCCCCCTTTTCCCCGGCTGGGGGATTAGGTGACGGTGACCCACTAGGAAATTTAAGGCATTGACAAACTGGGCATGCACCTGTTCCAGTGATGTCGTCTTCCTGCAGCGCGACATTTATTTATATACTTTAGCATCTAATTTAATTATTTGTTGGCCTGTTTACTGCCGCTTCTCCTCTTTTCTGCCCCCTCTTCCCCTGCTTGGGAATTAGGTGATGGTGACCTGCTATGAAGATTACGGCACTGACCAACCGGGGAGGGACCTTCTCTGCCGAAGTCGTCTTCATGCAGCACCTCTTCTGATTTCCCTATATTTCAGCACTTCGTTGAACTACTTGTTGGCCTGTTTACTATTTCTGTTCTTTTTTTTCTGTTCCCAATTCCACGGCTTGGGAATTAGGTGATGGTGATTCACTTGGAAGTGGCTGTTCTGAATTTACCCCAAACTGACTATTTCAAGATCAAAGGCTCAACCTCGGATATGCTGCCATGGCGATTACGGTCCTGGATGAGGACCCACTCCACTAAAGTCATCTTCCTGCAGCACTTCATTTAATTGACTCTCACATTATCTCATCTAACATTGTATAGCATCATTGTATGTGTCAAATGTTGCCCACTTGGCATCCAAAGCAGCCTGGTCATCCTGGAAGGGGGTTTCCCCCCCATCTGTGGTCCCTTCTCAAGTTTTCTCACTTTTCCCCCAATGGGGTTTTGAGTTTTTCCTTGCCCTCCTGGGGGTTAAGATCAGTGGATGTTGATTGTGGTTATGTAAAGCCCTTTGAGACTGTCTGTGATTAAGGGCTATACACATAAAATTGACTTGACTCGACTTGGACCAGAATAGAAGTGGATGAGGGAAAAAGGGAGGGGCGGTGTTGACTGATATTGTGCAGATGGAAGTATGCTGACCGGGTTGTGTTATTATGCTTATGGAAAGATAGAGTGCTGTCAAGGATGACACCCAGACTCTTGACCTGAGGGGATGGGAAAACAATGGAGGGGCCAACAGGAATGGGAAAACTGCCAACTTTGGATTGTATTGATTTTGTACTGAAAAGAATAACTTCTGTTTTGTCGCTGTTAAGCCTCATGAAATTATTAGAAAACCAGTCATTGATTTCAGATAGACAGGAGGTGACGGAGGTGGGAGGGAGTGATATGCTGGGTTTGCAGGAGAACTAGAGCTGGGTGTCATCCGCGAAGCAATGGAAAGCGATATTGAATTTTCGGAAAATGCTGCCAAGGGGAAGGAGGTATATGATAAATAATAGGGGGGCCAGGACCGAGCGTTGGGGCAAACCTGAGGTGACTGGGAGGGACTTTGATGAGAAATATTTAAGCTGGATGAACTGAGTGCGGTCTTTGAAGTATGAATGGAACCAGTTGAGGGCGGTGTGGGTGATGCCGATGGAAGAAAGTCTTTTGAGAAGGATGGTGTGTGAGATGGTGTCAAAGGCCGCAGTCAGGTTAAGAAGGATGACAATGGAGAATGAATCTGAGTCAGCTGCAATGAGGAGAGCAGAGGTGACCTTGAGTAGAGTTGATTCAGTGCTGTGAAGTGCACGGAAACCGGACTGAAAGGGTTATTGCAGGTGAGATGAGAGTGGAGTTGAGTGGCGACTACATTATCTAGGACTTTTGAAATGAATGGTAGGTAGGAAATAGGGCGGAGGTTCAGGAAATAGTACTGAGCGGCTTTTTCTTAATCTCATGAGAAAATGTACTTGGGCAAGCACAGTCGAAAAGAGTCGTGCGTTATCTCAGCCCAGCCTCACATTCTTCCCCCGGCACGGGTCTACGTCCAAGGGAAGGTCCTCTCCAGATTAATCATTGTCTGGATGGTTGATTCCCAGCTGGTCCCCAAGACTGGTATTCCACGGCTGGCCTTCTCCGGCGGGCAGTCTCTCCGTCTCTCCTGCTGGTATTCCCCTGTAATCTTGTCAGTGTGCATGTATGTGTGCTCCAAAATCAAATTGTCTTTCAGAATGTGTTTTTGCAATGGCGTCCCCTTGAACCCTCCAATCAATCAATCAAATTTTATTTATAAGAGCACTTTTCATACATAAAATGCGGCTCAAAGTGCTGTACAATAAAAACATCCAAATTACAACGAAAAACTAAAACCCATTCCACCCACTCAACATAAACACAAGACACATCCACATACACGCCTGAACTCGCACACACACAGAACACTCGCATTCACACAACTTAATAAACCATCTTAGTAGAAAGACAGGGTAAGGCACAGAGAAACCATATGAGAAAATGTACCCAGGGTAGGTCATCCGCGCTGAGAGGGATGACGGCTCACGCCCACAGGGAGCTGCGCCAACACACAGACCCCTAGCCCAGACTGACCGGGGTAGACCCTACACATAGTGCAGAGGGCCCCGGTCCGCCGGGCCTAAGGAGCCTCCGGGATGAAGCCCCCTGTGAGAAGGCCAGCCACACCTCCCAGCGCGGAGGCCCCCCTTGAGGAAACACTGGAGCTAAAATATATAAAAGAAAATGATAATGCTAAACAAAAAAGAAGCTAAAAATTAAAGGACAATAATATAAAAAGACGAAGCTAAAATATATAAGAAAAATTATGATACTAAAAGACAGAGAAGAAGCTAAAAATTAAAAGACAATAATATAAAATGACGCAGCTAAAATATATCAGGAAAATGATGATACTAAAAGACAAAGAAGCTAAAAAAAATTAAAGACAATGATAATATATAAAATGACAATCCTGAATTAAAAGACTAAGATAAATTATTTAAAAGCCAAACAAAAAAGGTGAGTCTTGAGCAGGGGTGGGCAATTATTTTTTCCATGGGGCCACATAAGAAACATTAAATATTGTGGAGGGCCGGGCCAAAAGGCTGAACTCAATTCTGCATAATATTAATTGTATTTCTTTTTTAAAAAGCAGTAAATAGCACTGTTTTGACAAGCTGGCATTAAAGTTAAGCAATGAAACTAAATACCAAATAAACTGAAAAAATGAGGTTGCCTTACAAAAATGTATTCATTCAAATTTCTCAACACAATGGTAGACAAAATATTAACATTTTTTACTATTTGTGACTCATATTAGTAAACATATTCTGTCACATTCACTTCAAAACACATTTTGAGTTCCATATACTGTTGAATAGTTGTGTAAAGGTTCTGAGCATTTTAAAGACATCACAATATTGTCTTTTTGCACCAAACATTAAGCAAGATACAACATATTGACTGTCACTGAACTGTGATTTTGAGAAAAAGTGTCCCAGTTCATTGTTATCTGGTGCCGTTTTTATATTTCTCTGCATGTTTCGTCTGGTAATGCCGACTCAAATTGTAGTCCTTCAACACGGCGATCTGCTCCCCGCAAACTAAACACACAGCTTTACCTCTAACTTCAGTAAATAAATACTTCGCTGTCCAATTTTTGTTGAAAATTCTACATTCGGCATCTACCTTTCTTTTTGTAGCCTGAGCGGACATTTTTGAGGACGAACGTTGTCTTGTTGTGATTCAATCGCGCGCATGTCTTGATAAACGCATTACGTCATTATGTGCGACGCACATTGTGCGGGAATAAAAAAAAAAAACAATTTCAGAATAAAAGCAGTGCAGCTTTCGCCCATGAATGAGGTGAAATTAAAAAGTATGTTTATTTTGAAATTTCCAATTAACCTTACACTCGCGGTCAGAGTCAACCAAAGGTATGTGGCCCGGGCCATACAATGCCCAGGTCTGTCATACGGGCCAGTCAGTGCCACCCGGCGGGCCGGATGTGGCCCGCGGGCCGTGCAATGCCCAGGTCTGGTCTTGAGCCTCCTTTTAAAAATATCAACAGTCTCTGCGGACCTGATGTCCTCCGGCAGGCTATTCCATAGACGAGGACCAGAATGGCTGAATGCAGCCTCGCCATGTGTTCCAGTCCTCACCCGAGGAATAATTAACAGGCCGGTGCCAGAGGACCTCAGGGTCCGCGAGGATGGCCCAAGACCGTTAAGGCATTTAAAAACTAATTGAAGAACCTTAAAATCAATCCTGAAACACACGGGGAGCCAATGCAGCGATTTTAAAACTAAATCCAGTGCCCAATTTGGTATGTTTGCATCTCTATGTCCTATGTGGAGAATGTGCTTTGTCATATTTGTCCATGAAGTGCTGTCTGGCTTGTCATCAGTTTGTAATGTGCAGACTGAATATGTATGATGTGAATGTGAGTGTAGGTCATGAAAATACTATGTTCACACATTTATAAACTAAGTAATATAACTTTAGCATGTGAAAATAATATCATAAATCAGTAAAGACCATGACTACAATCAGTCATTCCTATGCGTAGTAGAATTAGAATTAGAATTAGAAATCCCTTTATTGTCATTGTACTCAAGTGTGCAACGAGATTAGAAGGCTCCCCTCTCCAGTGCAATACAACAATAAGACAGACAAATATATAAATTAGATTAATAAATAAGAGAGTGCAATGGAATTTAGTACAGAATAGGGTATATAAAAACACATCACGATGCTGTTCTGCAAGGTAAGGGTGTTCTCGTGTGTGTGTGAGAGTTCAGAATGGAGATGGCTCTCGGAAAGCAACTGTTTCTCAGTCTATTGGTCCTCGATTTGATGCATCTGTAGCGCCTGCCAGAGGGCAACAGGTCGAACAGGTGTGAGTTTGGGTGGGTATTGTCTTTGACGATGTTGAGAGCCCTTCTGAGGCACCGGGCGGTGTAGATGTCCGACAGTGAGGGGAGAGGGCAGCCAATAATCCTTTGCGCTGTTTTGACTGTCCTCTGGAGCCTCACTCTGTCGGCCTCAGTGCAGCCGCTGTACCAGGTGGAGACACAGTACGTCAACAGGCTCTCAATGGACGAGTGGTAGAAGGCTAGCAGCAGCTTCCTGTCCAGGTTGAATTTCCTGAGGACTCTCAGGAAGTGCAGACGCTGGTGGACCTTCTTTACCACTGCTGTGGTGTTGTGAGTCCAAGAAAGGTCGTCGGAGATCTGTACTCCCAGGAACTTGAACGTGTGGACCCTCTCCACACACACGCCTTCGATGCAGAGGGGGGGCGGCACCGTCTTGTTCCTCCTGAAGTCGACGACAATCTCCTTTGTTTTTGCAGTGTTAAGGTGCAGTCTGTTGTCCTTGCACCAAGCTGTCAGTCTCTTTACCTCCTCTCTGTAAGCTGTCTCGTCACCTTCCGAGATCAGACCGACCACTGTCGCGTCGTCAGCAAACTTGACGATGGTGTTGTTGCCATGGGCCGGGCTGCAGTCGTAGGTGTAGAGGGCGTATAGGAGAGGGCTCAGCACGCATCCTTGAGGGGAACCGGTGCTCAGCATGCAGGTGGAGGACGTGTAGGGGCCGAGCAACACAGTCTGGGGTCTGTTGGTCAGAAAGTCCTTAATCCAGATGCGTGTGAGGGCAGGGAGGCCGAGAATGTCAAGTTTGGCGACGTGGATGTCTGGGATGATTGTGTTGAATGCCAAGCTGTAGTCCACAAAGAGCATCCTTGCATAGCTCTGCTGTTGTTCCAGGTGGCCCAGCACAACATGCAGAGCAGTGTTGATGGCGTCCTCAGTGGATCTGTTAGCCCAGTATGCAAACTGGTAGGGGTCCAGAGTGGGAGGAAGGCAGTCCCTGATGTGCTGGAGAACCAGCCTCTCGAAGCACTTCATGATGACTGGTGTGAGAGCAACAGGACGGTAGTCATTCAGGTGGACGGCTGGTGACTTTTTGGGGACAGGAATAATGGTGGAAGTTTTCAAGCAGGAGGGGATGACTGCTTGAGCCAGGGAGCGGTTGAAGATCCTGCAGAATACATGTGACAGTTGGTGGGCACATGTTTTGAGGACCTTGCCTGGTATTCCGTCGGGTCCAGTAGCTTTCCTGGGGTTAACAGCCAGGAGCGCGCGCCTCACATCGTGTTCCTCTACGGTGAGTGGGGGGGAGTTGGAGCATGAAGTGCGGGGGTGTGACGGTTGGGGCGAGTCAAAGCGAGCAAAGAAGCAGTTAAGCTCCTCTGCCAGCGATGCACTCGGGTCTGCAGAGGTCGTGCTGCTGCCACGGAAGTTGGTGATGCTCCGTAGACCCTGCCACACCTCCCGTGGTCTGTTACTGGCAAGGTGGGCCTCCAGCCTCCCCTTGTAGGTTGCCTTGGCTAGCTTGATGCCTTTGCTCAGGTCAGCACGAGCCACCCTGTACTGGGCTTTGTCGCCTGACCTGAAGGCAGCGTCACGGGCCTTGAGGAGAGAGCGAACCCTGCTGGACATCCAGGGCTTCGCATTTGGGAAGGTCCGTATAGTCCTGTGTAGGGACACAGTTTCCATGCAGAACTTGATGTAGTCCACTACACAATGTGTGTAGACATCAAGGTCCTGATGATCAAAGAGGCCCCAGTTTGTGTCTTGAAAGCAGTCCTGTAATTCACTCATGGCGCCGTCACGCCAGGTTTTCACAGTCTTTGTGGTGGGCCTGAATCTGCGCCTGAGAGGGGTGTATGCAGGTGCGAGCTGCAAGGACAGGTGGTCTGACTGGCCGAGGGGGGCGAGTGGGAGGGCCCTGTATGCGTGCTTGATGTTCGAGTACACATGGTCGAGAGTGTTGTCTCCCCTCGTTGGGCACTTGACATGCTGGTGAAACTCTGGGAGTACAGTCTTTAAATTGGCCTTATTAAAGTCTCCCGCTACTACGTGAACGCCATCAGGGTGGGCCCGCTGATGTTTATTGATGACGCACGCGAGTAGCGAGAGCGCCGTGCTAGTGCTAGCCTCGGGAGGGATGTAAACAGCTGTGACAATCACGACCGTTAGCTCCCTCGGGAGAAAATAAGGCCGGCATTTAACGGACATGAACTCGATGTCGGGGGAAGAGTGCTTCTCGACGATCGTGCTATCGCCGCACCAGTTCTCATGCACGTAAACACAGAGCCACCCCGCCCCGTCTCTTACCGGTGTCCCTTGTCCGATCCGCGCGATGTAGCGAGCGCCCGGCCAGCTGGATGCTAGCATCGGGGACGTCTGCGTGCAGCCAGGATTCCGTGACGACGATCACACTGCTGTCTCGCACATAGCGGTTTCCCAGGATTTGTAATCCCAGGTCGTCGATTTTGTGGACCACGGATCTGGCGTTGGTGAGGTACAGACTCGGCAGTGGTTGCCTATGGGGCTGCCGTCGCAGCCGTTGCAAGACACCGGACCTGCAGCCCCGCTTCTGCTTCCTCTCTCTGCGTCGCCTGCGCCACCTCCCGGTCCCGATGACAAGCCACGGTGAGCCGGGCAGCCTCGCCAGTTCGTCCGGAATTTTGCGATCATAGCATATTCAGTAAATATAAACCTGCTAAATTAAATAATTGACATTCTGTCCCATAAATGTTTAAAATGCCGGTAATTGCCATACAATCCTTCAAGGGTCGACGAGCGATGTTCGGGAGGAGGAGCAGTGGTGGTGGTGCGTTTCCCTCGGGCATGTGTCGGTAAATCCAGCGGAGTTCAGCGGCAGTGGATTGAAGTTGTCCTGACACAGGTTGATGACATGACAGGAACAGGCAGAAGTGCGAGAAGCAGACTGGCCTGCGGGTCCACATGGCAGACAGGTGCTAACTTTGATAGGTAAGCTAAACTTTAGCCACAGTAGACGCGTCAGCGACTATGCAATCGGTGGGTGGCATTCATGAGAATCGGGATCGCTCAACATACAGATAATAATAAATAAAATCACTGTAACTGGAGGGATTGTAAACTGCTAAAGCAGGTACAACAAGCGGATCCAAAAAATTTCTGAGAGTTACCGGTGAGCAGTGGCAGCCAAACGTGCCAGCGTCCACTCAACCGGGAGTTGATTCAATATTCACAATATTTTATTATTTTGTCGTACAGTTGTTTAAAAATGGCTCGCTATCGCCCCCTAGAAAAAAAAAAACAACAAAAAAAAACAGTCCCATATCTCTGTTTCACCAAACTGAAAATTTGATGAAGTGTGTACAAAGCCAAGACCTAATAAAAAGTCTCATGGAGCCGTATGCTAAATTGAACAGGAAGTCGGCCATTCTAAATTTATCAGAATCCGAAATCCTTTTATTGTCATTGTACAGTGTGCAACAAGATTAGGGAGCTCCCCTCTCCAGTGCAATACAACAATAATTTAATCAAATATATAAATTAGATAAATAAGAGAATAAATATTGTGATGGAAAATAGTATGAAATTGGAGAAATACAACACAATACGTCGCTGTTCAGCAAGGTAAGGGTGGTCGTGTGTGTGTGCATGTGTGTGAGAGTTCAGAATGGTGATGGCTCTCGGAAAGAAAATGTTTTTCAGTCTATTAGTCTTTGATTTGATGCACCTGTAGTGCCTGCCAACAAATTTACTTCAAACATTGACGAGGCTTTGAAAACAAAAGCTGCTCTAACTTTAACTACAAGCAAATTCCTCTTGAAGATTCCTCACGTTATTTCTCGGAAATATTTCACATTTCCAACGTGCCAGTACCCCAACGTTGTCCGGGTGGCGAGGGCCCTTTATAGCTGCTCGCAGCTCTAGTTTTTAATTAATTTTTTTAAATCAATGGTGATGACAGTGAAATATGTCTTGTCTGGTATCATGATAGCTGGAGGATATTTTGTCATGATATTTTAGTCAGGCCTGATAACAGTGATGTATGCTGATTTAAGGCTACTTTTATTTTGAAATGCCGTATCACATTTTGGTGGGACCGCATTTGATGGACAACTGGGGTTGTCTAGTGTCCCCCAAAATGGGTCTGATATCACGATAGCTCGAGGGTATTTTGAAATGATTATTTTAAAATCAGTGTTGATGACAATGAAATGTGCATATTTCAGGTGGGTTTTTTTTTATTGTGAAATTACACATCAGATTTTGATGGGACCATTTTTGATGAACAGCTGGGGTCGTCTAGTGTCCAACAAAACTAGTCTGGTATTACGACAGCTCCAGCTCTTTTATTTTAAAATGCCTCCTTACATTTTGATGGGACTACTTTTGGTGGAAAGCTGTGTTGTCTTGTGTCCTCCAAACCTGGTTTGGTATTACCATAGCTAGAGGATATTTTTTAATGAAATTTTAAAGTCAGGCATGATGACAGTGAAATGTGCAGATTTCAGGCAACTTTTAGTTTGAAATTACAAATTAGATTTCGATGGGACCACTTTTTATGGACAGCTGGGGTAGTCTCGTGTCCCACAAAACTGGTCTGGTATCACGATAGCTCGAGCTATTTTTTTTTTAACTCAGTGGTGATGACCGTGAAATAAGCGAATTTCAGGCTACTTTTATTTTGAAGTGCCACATCACATTTTGATGTGACCACTTTTGGTGGACAGCTGGTGTGGTCTAGTATCCCCAATCCTGGTTTGGTATCACGATAGTTTGAGGATATTTTTTAAAGATTTTTCTTTTAAATCAGTGTTGATCACAGTGCATATTTCAGGTGATTTTTTTATTTTTAAATGCCACATCAAATTTTGAAGTGACCACTTTTTGTGGACAACTGGGGTGGTCTGGTGTCCCGCAGAACTTGTCTGGTATCACGATAGCTTGAGGATTTTGTAATGATTTTAATTTTTTTAATCATTGGTGACGACAGACAAATAAGCAAATTTTCACGCTTTTATTTTTAAATATCCCATCAGATTTTGATGGGACCACATTTGTTTTTACGGTTCCGTCACCACGCGAGTGGCTACCTGCTAAAGCAGCACGGCTCACTATTTGAGCCTTTTTCGCGTGTTTTTCCCTTTACCCAGTTTTATTTATTTTACCTCATCGCAGCAATGGACATCCAAATTGCGGTGGTTTTATTGCTGCTGGGGGCTGTTTTTTGCGTGATCGTGTCCGGAGATGTCACTGGGAGCTACGGATCAATCGTTTACACAAGAGATCAGCTGTTAGCACTTCGTGCTAACCCCGTGCCGACTCCCGGAGCGAGACCCGATATCCCCCACGAGTTGAGGAGGAAGAGACGGGGGATGTCGCGCGGGGGCGAAACGCCAGGCAAAGAGGAGGCGTGACCACCCCGTCCTCCTGTCCGTTTTTATGGGAAATGTTAGATACCTTCCCAAGAAAATGGACGAGCTAACAGCGCTAACGCGGCACAAGAGGAACTTCCAATGAGCTAGCTTGCTGATGTTCACGGATTCATGGCTAACAGACCTAACGCCGGACACCGTCGTGAAATTTGACGGCTTCCAAATACTACTTGCGGACAGGACACTGGAAAGCGGTAAGAGGAAAGAGGAGGGCTGGCTGTGTTTGTTAATGATAGATAGTGTAACCCTAGGCACATCACAGCTAAGGAGCAACTTTCCAGTCGGGACAATGAGCTGCTAGCTGTTAGCATGCGTCCATACTTGACAAGCATCGCGAGTTAACAAGGACGTGCACGTAACAGGTGCGTGAGTAAACTGCTTAAAACTTTGATCGTCATTCAGCTGACCTACAAATTGAGACGCTACAGTCAGTTTGACGTTTTTGTTTGCTTGATTGTGGATTGACATGGAGGAACAAGACAGTGGAAAGCGGACATTAAAAATGACGGAGAAAAGCTGTAGAAGATCACAAGCCTAAACGGATGCAGGCACGCAGGTGCAAATTTGCTCAATTGACCTCCATGCAACGTCAAATTGAACAATTGATGGAGGATGATGCAAATGTTGACGCTGTAAAAAACTGAGCTTCGTGTTTGCTTTAGCGGCATGGAGCAAGAATTTGTGGACCTCAATTCCGGTGTGCAAAATTTAAAGACTGAAGAGGATTTTGCCGATGACCAAAATAACTGGTTTGATCCAAAAAATGTAATTAATGGAAATGTGAGCAATGGAAGAAGGACGTTTTGAAACGTGCAGAGGAAGGATGCAATAAACAAATATCACCTGATGATAGTAGATCTGCATCAACTAACTACACCCATAGAAGTAGAAGTAAAGAATCTAACAGACAGAAGCTCACTTCTGTCAACGTCTTCAATTAAATTAAAGGCTCAAATGGAACGAGCATGTTTAAAGGCAAAGGCTGCTGATTTACAACAAAGGTTGGCACTTGAGCAAGAAGAAGCTGCAATTAAGGCAAAGAAGCAAATGCATGCAATGCAAACGGCACTCCCTGAGTCTGATGCTAAATTGGATGTCTTGAGAAGATATGAAAATACCCAGGAGGATGGTATCCACATTCCTGATGAGTGTGTTACAATTTAAACAAGGAAAAACATTCAATTACCATCACAGCCTATCAGAGCAACAAGCAGTGTTGACCTGAAATGCTCCCACTTCGACTATTCCAATGGCTAGATTTCCACATCAGACAGAAAGTAGAGAACAACAGGGACATGTGCTTGATGGCCTTTGCCAAGCAATCTCACAGCAAGCCAGTGTCGCAGAATACTTAGCAAAGAGTCAAAAAGCATCGCTACTTCCCGAACTTTCCATTCCTACGTTTAAAGGCGACCCTCTGCATTATAAAACCTGTATAGGTGCCATTGAACATGGGATTGAAGGCCGTACAAGTGATAACCGTGATCATCTTCAATTTTAGCTGCAGTATACTAGTGAACAACCACATGAGTTGGTGAAGAGCTGCATCCATATGGAACCTCTGACAGGATATACCAAAGCAAAACAAATCTTGAAGGAGTTTTATGGTGATGACTTCATGATAGCAGAAGCATATTTAAAGGAAGCCATGGATTGGCCAACAATCAAGTCTGAAGATGGTGTTGCACTTCAGTCTTTCACATTATTCCTTATGGGCTGTTTGAACATAATGGCAGATGTTAATTACATGGAGGACTTGGACAACATGGCTAATATAAAGGCATTGGCAAACAAACTTCCATACAGACTTATAGAATCTTGGAGAAAATTTGCCTGCAATCTCCAAGAAAGAACAAATAGAAGAGTGAAGTTTAAGGATTTTGTTGACTTTGTTGACAAGCACGAAAGATTCTATAAAACAGAAAACAAAATCACAACACACAGAAACACCAAAATCAAAGAAAGTCTTCACAACAGTCATTGTGCCCGCCAAGATGGAAAACAACAAAACCACCACGCCAAAGGCAGAACCTGTTTCAGTGGATGCTATTGCCAAACCATGTGCTAATTGTAATGGAGAGCAACAGTCTCACAATTTGTAAGGAATTTATGAGAAAGCATCACAAGGATAAGATTGACTTCTTGAGGAGCAAGGGTCTGTGTTTTGCATGTTTGATGCACGGTCGCATTAGCAGTTGCTGGAAACAAAAGCTTCAATGTCAAGAATGCTCTAGACTGCATCCTACAGCACTACACATTGTCCATAAACTTCTGCAAAGAAACAGCCTAAGACGATTGTGAATAGCAGTACCTATTAAGCGCCCTCGTACAAACAACAGAAACCTGGGGTGTCACTGGGGCCTGTAAATAGGACTGCATCCTTTCAATAATTCCGGGATGGGTCAAGGCACAAAAAGGAACCAAGACAGTGACGACTTACTGTCCGGTTTAAAAATGCCCTGACGCCTTTTTTAGACTGAAATAACTTACTAAAGTTTTCGTTTTGTGCCATTCAGAATGGGTGAGGGAGCCAGGAGGCGAAACAGCCGTCTTGCCAGTTCAATCCCGCACACCCTCTGACTCTCACCCTCCGTTCTGCCTTTTTATTGAAACTAACTCATCAATAACTAATCACCAGAAGACAGAAAAGCATCAACAACTAATCACCAAGAGACAGAAAACATCAATAACTCACGGTATAAAGGTCAGTTTAACTAAAGCATCAATAACTAATCACCAGGGACTCCAGCAGGCAGAAAATCATAACCCAAGGTCAGTTTAACTAAACACATCTTCAGGATGGGGTGTCTGTGTGTGTGTGTGTTAAAATAACAAGTAAGTGTCTCTGTGTGTGTTAAACATTAATGAGTGTATAAAAACATGATTATGAATACACAAACTGATTACCTATCCTCAGCCCATCTTACATTTCCCCCCTGTTGTGGATTTAAAAATCATGTCCTTACGGCTTTAAGACAGATCATCATAATGAAATCATACAACAGTGTGATCATCAGTGGAGGAGCGAAAACCTCACATTAGGGAAAAATTCCCCTCCTCCCTTCCGGCGTAGAATGAGATCCTCATAATTTGATGACCATCAGGGAATAAAACTTGTCCCTGGGGTGACTTGGTGGAGGCCCTTGCCTCGTTGTAGGAGAGGACAGCCGTCCTTACCTCCCGGATCTTCGTGTATGGTGTGTGTGTGTGTGCACGTGTGTGGACAGGGGCAAGAAGTCCATGTGTTTTTACGTTTTAGTGTCCAGTTTGAGTTCGTCATTCTCAACATTAATCAGGTTGTAACGGTACATTTGGGCAACAAACCTACGATTAACCATCATCTTTGTCATAAAAATAATGCAACATGAACAGACTAAACATAACAAAATGAAAACTATAATTATCCCTATATATTGTTTTTTTAAATTCTTCATAGTGGTCATAACATCAATAATTGTTTCATTTTTATTAAAAATTTAAATGCAGTAATGTACTCCAATCAAGGCTGATATTCCTTTGTTATGTACGTCATTCATTTCCAAACAATATCTAATCTTTTTGTTCTGTGGCTTCAACATATTTATCATCTCATCAATATTAGCACCACAGAGTACTGAGTTTCGAGATCCTCACAATAGTCGTTCTCAAAATGATATATTTTTTTATCAATTTAGCTTTGTTAAGGTAAGATATTTTATTGACAATCTAACATTAATATGCAAAGAACATGTACATTAGTACGAAATGTAAAAAAAAATTGTGGTGGGGGGGGTGCGAATTGTTTTCTTCTTGGTAGGGGGGGCATGACAGGAAATAATTGAGAACCACTGGTCTAGTCACACACCAGCTCGGGTTCATTCCCTACCAGAGAAATGACATTCCATGTCCCCAGAGCTAGGCGCTTTATGTTGCCGGGGATTGGACTGCCTTTGACTGCCTCCTAGCTCAAAGGAAACCCAAATTCTTTGGTCCCGCCCACTGGTAGTGAGCCGAAGCCCTTGTATTAAATAATAAATAAATACATAAAATAAAAAAATTAATAAATTTAAAAAACGGACCGATCCACTGCTTGGGTTAGTTTGACCCACCTTGAGATCCGTTCCCACTCAGTGACAGTGTCTACAAGCCACTGCCACCAGGCCAGTGAACCGACGTCCAGGCAGTGACAAAAAACGTGATCAAATTACATTGCTCATCATAAGGTGTTTGTGAGACGCTCTTTGTATGTTTCCTCAATTAAGACCTGTTTTCCATTGGTGTATTTGAAAAAAGTGGTGAACCTGTTAAATTCACTACAAAACGTTAAGAAGATGAAAGTAATGTTTGAAGGAATATTATTTTTCTATCGACATGCCGGCGGGCGGGCACAGATAGAGAGTGATAAAGCAGCACCACCCGCGCGGGGCGTGCTGACGAAAAGGCAAGCGCTCCTCCTCTCATCGCGTCCTTATTAAGACAGAAAAAAGACGCTGTTGAATTTGACCTATTCGCAGTTCGAGCAGGTGCTTAACGCTGGAGAATATCACCACTTCGAAGTTCGAACTGCTGTTGAAACGGAGAGGTAAGTGTTTTTCGTTTGTTTTTATTCAAAACATGCCTCGAGTGCATTTGTTCATGGTTAGAGATAGTTGTGTGGAAAACACTATACAAAGTAGCACCATGGATGTGGGCCTACAACACTGGCCTAGCAAACATGTGCTCCTACATCGACATAATTGACGAGCTCCAGTTAAGCATTGAATAATTATAAAACGTCATGGTGCTTTTACTCATTTAAAGAACTAAACCGACGCGTATTTTCATCCGGTGGTCAGGTTTGCATTGAATGTGAGCACGAGGGACGCTAGCTTGTTGCGTTAGCTTTGCGGAGCTAACAGCTTGCACTTTTGTTATAGAACAACAGAATGCAAGTACCATGATAATTTCTGTCATTAATTTTTGTGTAAGACACGATGTTCACTGGTTAATTACATGATTCTTAAAGCAAAGGTTACTGTGAATGCAATTTTGGTAAGATTTTTGTAGTCACACTGCATAAATCTGTCTGTCTGTTGTTTAAACTTCAATATAAACTATTATGGTTGAAATCGTTAATTGGGATGGAGGGATTGATATTTTTTTAATTTATAATTTATTTTTCTTACACTGATATTGTTAAAACTCCATTTAGCCTATAGTATTAATAATTCTCAACACAAAACTGTCTTTTTTCTTTATAGAATAAACAATGCCTTCCCTGAGATGCAGGAAGTCCCCAAAGCAGGATACTATTGAACATGCAGTCAAGGGTCTGGACAAGACTGCAGAGTTAGAAGCGAAGTATATAAACTCATTTAAAGGTATGATGTTAACGCTTTTGCTAAGATATATTATTGTTTTCTGATAACCAAGCTGACATCGTTTTTTAAGTGGTTATTTTACATTAAGAGTGTCTTGACCTTTTCTTTTGTCAGTTTCAAGTTATTTCAGTGAGCGTGAAACCTGATGGTAGGAGTTCTATCTAAATTAAGGCTGTACTTGATGACGCCCTCCGGCATTTTTATACCACAATAGACCGGTGAACAAGTCCGATATTGATAGTCTAGTGTAAAGCACGTTATACGTCACAGAGATCACGTGACGCGATCCAATATGACTGTGTATACAGTGTATGTCATTGTTATGAAACTAAATAATCTTAAAGTTTTTTTTTTACGTAACCAGGTGCCATTGACATTTGTACTTTCAGTCCTAATACATACTGGCTAATGCAATGCTGGAAAATGAATTTTGGCTGGTCTGTTCCTTTAAAATCATAAAGAAGGGCTCTGCTCTATCCCTCACAAGAAGCAATGTTTCAAACCACCCTACATTAGTATAGTGGCCCAAATGAATATGATGACTCCTTATTTGTGTGCTTAAAAATATGACGAAGCTATCTTGATTTCCCTGTTAACTAGGTCGAGGAGTATTTACCAAGGCCCCTTTCAGGAAAGACGACTTTATTCTTTATTATGGAGTACAGAGGAAAATTGATAGATTCTGATAAATCTCAACGCAGCAAGATGGATGGAAGAGGCACTGTCTTTTTGTTTGACTTCCGCCGGCAAGAAAAAACTTGGAGGTGAGGCAAAGATTGAGATGTTATCTTATTTTTGTTTTTATTTAAAAAAATAAACACATACTCATCCCATAAGTGTTAGGGGAAAAATCATTCTCTAAGCAAAAATGTATACCGTATTTTCGCACCCAAAAGACGCGCCGTGTCAAAGGGCGCAACACCTGTTGAGGCCGCTATTTCTGTCTTTGTAACATATACTGGACGCACCGCCTGACAAGACGATAGCACAGCTGCTGTTAGCATAGCATGAACTTGGCAGAGCTGCCCACACTGACACAGCCGATAGCAGCCTACTATGCCCCAATAACATGAGCAATCACCCCATTGTTGCAGCAGACGCCAAGTCTCTATTGACAATAGCTGACAATGGCTCAGGCCAATATTAGGTGCATTGGCAATAGCCTACAAAGCAACGTCAGGGGAGGGACTTGGCTGCTCACCACACACAAAAAATAAAAAACTCATCATACAAGCAAACAATGAAACATAGAAATAAGATTAACACAAACATGTATTTCTCATGCCATCAATATACCCAAAAAAAATGAAAATAATACAAAAGCCACTCAGCCTTAGCTAATTCAAGCAATGCATTCTGGGAGCAGAGACCCACAATCCCATAGCTGTTTAGAGAGATTTGCATGGCTGTTTAAAGAGATGTGCTGTTATGCTTTGGACTTTTTGTCTGTTGTCTAAACCTGGGACGTTTCTTGCTTGCAATAACATAAATGATAAGACAGACTAAAACATTGTGGACAGCTGCCCTTTGTCCAGCTTTTTCCAACACCATCACCCAAACATTATAGTCAGATGGTGTATTTGTCACGGTCGATTGTAAGCATGGACAACTCACTCTTTGCCCAGCAGGGTGTGCTAACATGCACTTCCAACAGCTCGTTGATGACAAGGGCTGATGGACGTGAGTGGTACTTTGTCCATTTAATGGACGCATCGACTGACAGGGCGCTTTGTTTGCTTATGACTGCGAAAATACGGTAATTACTTTTATTCATGCGTTGAATCTGTACAAATGAAAATATAGACCATGAAGTCTCAAAGACAAGCTGTTAATAGGGTCTGATTCCAATAGAAATTTCTTGTATGATTTGATTTAGAAGATTTAAAAATTGTGGATTTCCTATTTTTATGTTTTGTGTACACAAGATTGTCTCAAAGATTAATTTCTGACATTGATTGAATAATTGTTTTTTTTTTTTTTAAATCTATTTTAAGTGTTGATGCCGCTCAAGAAGATGGCAGTCTGGGAAGACTGGTTAATGATGACCACATGCACCCCAACTGTAAAATGAAGAAGAAGACAACAGAGGACAGACCACACCTCTGTCTGTTTGCGCTCCGAGACATTGATGTTGGCGAAGAAATAACTTAAGACTATGGACCAGCTGGCCTTGGAGAACACAGGTTTGTAAGATGCATCTTTAAGTACAATAACAGAGCCCACTTGTGGTGTTCTGGTGATGTAGTTTCCAATTAGTTTGGCAATCTAATAAATGTATGTTGAGGTTTCTATGGAAGTTGAACATGCTGACTGACTGGGGGAGTTCTCCATTGTCCACTATCTGTAATTCAAATTTGTGGGTCTGAGTCAAAGTTTGGCTCTTCAGGAACAACGAACTGGTCAGGGAGTGACAGTATTACAAAGTTCTGCGTTACTCTTTTCTGGGCGGTGGCCCTGTTAGGCCATCATATGCCATATTGCAAATATCCCCATTGTGGGACTAATTAAGGACATCTTTATGTTGTGGTTTCCCTACCAGAACCAGCACCAACCCTGTATATTCATGATATAAAACACTGTTTCAATTTGATATTTAGCCTTTCTATACTGTAAAAATAGAAGACCCCAGGCTTTCCTGCGCTCCCTTGCCCAATTGGTGGTGTTCAGGAGACAACCTGGGACTGAAATATCAGTCACAACCAGTGTTGTTTTCGTCACTGATGACTATGACGAAAATACTTCGTTAACGCCCCTTTTTTAATGACGATGACAAGCTAAACGAGGTTCTTTTATGACGAAAACATGACGTGATGTACATGAATTTTTTTCGTTGACGAGACAAAATTGTTAGCATGTGGTTCATAAATTATTTTATGTTGCTTTTAGTGAAATAAAGCCACAACAGTTGCCCAACAAAATGTTTTGCTTCTCTGCTTATTTTGGAGCAGTGAGCATTGATTCCACTGTTGCCACTTTTTTCTGTTTGTAATGAAGAATCCTTTGTAGTCCATCCAAAAGTCTTTGTTATTGGGTGGAAACCTTGAATGCCTTGTTTTAACTCAAATGGACTTAAACCCATCCATCCATCCACCCGTTATCTGTACCGCTTCTCCTCACTAGGGTCGCGGGGGGTGTTGGAGCCGATCCCAGCTGTCTTCGGCAGTAGGCGAGGTACACCCTTGAATTGGTGTCCAGCCAATCGCAGGGCATACATAGACGAACAACCATCCACGCTCACACTCATGCCTAGGGGCAATTAGAGTGTCCAAGCAACTTGCCATGCATGTTTTAAGAATATGGGAGGAAACCGAATTACCCAGAGGAAACCCACGCAGGAAGGCCGGAGCCAGAATCGTACCTACGACCTCAATATTGTGAGGCCATCCTGCTAACCAGTTGGGCCACCGTGCCGCTTGGACTAAAACCTTTGTGAATAAATTGACGAAAACTAGGGTAAAACTTTTTTTGCGTTTCCGTCGATTAAAACTGGACTAAAACCCTTTTTTTAGTTTTCGTTGACTAAAACTGGACTAAAACTATAACGAATTGGGATGACTAAATGTGATGTAAACAAATCAGCACTTTGTCCAAATGACTTGGACAAAATCTAAAATGCCTGCCAAAAACAACACTGGTCACAACACGTGTCTACAGAAGATTAATTGGCATGGGCGAAATTAATTAGTTTTATTTCATTCATGAGCTTTTGTTTTGTTTTGGGTGGCTAAGGCTTAAAATGTGTAAAAATCTAATCCAACCTCAAATATAATTAATTCAATAGATTTATGATGCTACTAAAACATCGAAGCAGCCTCCTCCAGGCTTTACAGACTCAGAAATGGAGGTATGCGTATCGTGTACTCATCCTGTCGTGTCTCGAGATGTTAAAATTGCAGTTAGATAGACGTGTGCTGATTAGACAAGACTTCTAATATATCTGGTGTCACAGGATATTTGTCAGTGAATGTGTATGTCTGGTTTGAGGCTCACTCAGCTTTTTCAGAGTTTTGTGACGTTTTGGCAAAAGGCGTGGCTATTACGGTGCTGAAAAGTCCGATTGTACTTTGTGGCAACAAAAGCTCCGGCAACATGACTCAGATGATCCTATCTTCTCGAAGTTGTACACATTTGAGGATACTTCAGCCCTGAAGACATCTACCAACTTATTTTTCATTGTAGTAGTAGCGCCCCCAACTGGTAAAAGCTAATACAAGTTATTTTCTTGGATGTTTTTCTCCGTGCAACTCAACAAGGTCACCCTCATATATGCTCGGAGGACTGTTTCGGCCATGAGGATGTCACAATACGAAATTCATCCTTTTTCGTGAAAAGTTGTGGGAGTGGCATTGCACTGTTTGGCAATAAAACAACGCTGATTATGAGGTTCTAAATATGAACGACAACTCGTGAAACTTGACACACACATCAGGCAGAGCAAATTTATCAATATTTTATACGTTAGTTGTGCAGCTTTTTTGAAATGGCTCGCCATGGCCCTCGAGAAATGTTCAAAAAAGCAGCCCTGGTTGAGTGTTTCACCTCGCTTTTTGTAAATTTTATGGAGTACAGTGAACCCTCGGTTATCGCGGTTAATGGGGACCGAGACCACCCGCGGAAACTGAAAATCCGCGAAGTAGCGGCGCACCTTCAAAAATGCTTAAAAGAAAATACAATATATATAATAAATATATATATATATATATATATACGGGGAGAGAGAGAGAGAGTGAAATTCATGTTATAACAAAAAAACCAAATTATTATTAAAACGTATTATTTTTTTATTCCCCAGCCATTCTTTTTGTATTTATTTAATTACTCCGACTTTTACCTGCTGGTACGCCGTCCGGTGTTCCCTGTGAAATGAAAGGTGGCATTCTTTAATTATTTATTTATTTATTCATTTATTCATTCATAACTGACAGCTTCGCGCTCCGTTCGTGTCCGGGCGGAAGAGGTGTTCCAATTCGGCTTAACTGTGACACACGCCGGCCCTCCTCCCCCGGAGCTTCCATTCGGTTAAACTTAGGGGCCGCTTGGCACCGCCCGTGCCCGGGGAAGGTGCTCCTCTTCGGCTTACTGTGACGCGAGCATGCCCGCCTCCTCCGGAGCTTCCATTCGGTTAAACTTAGGGGCCGCTTGGAACCGCCCGTGCCCGGCAAAGGTGCTCCTCTTCGGCTTACTGTGACGCGAGCATGCCCTCCTCCTCCGGAGCTTCCATTTGGTTAAACTTAGGGGCCGCTTGGAACCGCCCGTGCCTGGGGAAGGTGCTCCTCTTCGGCTTACTGTGACGCGAGCATGCCCTCCTCCTCCGGAGCTTCCATTCGGTTAAACTTAGGGGCCGCTTGGCACCGCCCGTGCCCGGGGACGGTGCTCCTCTACGGCTTAACTGCCATGCACGCCGGCCGGAGCCCTGGTACGGTCCGAACCGTGCGAAACGTCGCCACCGATCGTGTCCGGGGGAACGTGCTCTTCTTCGTCCACTCTCCTCTTCGCCCACGCTCTTCTTCGGCGCACGCCGGCCGTCTAACCGCTCCAGCGCCCGTCGTGCCGCTCGGCGAAACTACAATGCCCCCGAATATTTTTTATACCCGCGAAGCACTGAACCCGCGAAAGGTGAACCGCGAAGTAGCGAGGGTTCACTGTATGTATAAGACCAAGACCTACAAAAAAGTCTCTTGGAGCAATGAGCTAGGTTTTACAGGAAGTCGGCCATTTTGAATTTACTTAAAAGGGGCGGGTCACCACAATGGACTTTGTGTAGAAATTATTATTGGGGCCCGAGCAGCGACCGCGGCGAGGTCCCTATTGTTTATGTAGAAATTATTATTAGGGCCCGAGCAGCGACCGCTACGAGGTCCCCATTGTTTTTGTGGAAATTATTATTATTATTATTATTAGGGCCCGAGCAGTGACCGCTGCGAGGTCCCTATTGTTTTTCTAGAAATTGTTATTAGGGCCCGAGCTGCGACGGCTGCGAGGTCCCCATTGTTTTTGTAGAAAATATTATTACTTTTATTATTATTATTATTATTATTATTAGGGCCTGAGCAGCGACCGCTGCGAAGTCCCTGTTGTTTTTGTAGAAATTATTATTATTATTATTTTTCCGATTGTACGATCGCATTTTTGACCCCGAAACATGCACAAAAACTCACCAAACTTGGCAGTCTCATCGGGCATGGCGAGAAATTTGATATTTTAACGTCTAATATGAACAGGAAGTGAGTTATGAATTTTTGAAAGTCCGACTTTTGCCCTTTTTTGCATGTTTACAGGGGTCATTCTTTTGCACCCTGATCCTAAAGGCTTCATCTGATTGCCTTAAAATTCTGTCTGTAGCATCTTAAGACCTGGGACAAACACTGGGGCTAAAATCTTTTGTTTCCGAAATACTATATGACGGGGCGGGGCTTCAAAGTTTTCACTTAAGATTTCCTTCGCCGCAATGGACAAAATGCTTAATAACTCTCCTGCACATGCTGCTAAAAATCCAAAACTTCACATGTACATAAAGAGTCGGTACCTGAAGACATCTATATGTTTATATTCTGTTATACACCTTGCGCCAATCAATATCATTTTTTACATTTTGACGTACTGCACGGTGCCTTTTAACGAATCCGATTGAAAATTGGCTAGAAAAGACTCAAGACATTGATCTTACTCTATCCCTATTTTTGTGACTTTCCTTCGAAGGGCGTGGCTATTGCGGTGCCGCAGAGTCTGATTATTCTCCGTGGCAACAAAAGTTCCTGCAAAATGATTCAGATGATCCATCTTCTCGAAATTTTTCACATTTGAGGATATTCAGGCCCTGAAGACGGCTGCCAACTTATTTTTGATCGCAGTGGTAGCGCCACCAACTGGTTAAAACAAATACAAATTATTTTCGTTGATGTTTTTCTCCGGGCAGGTTCACAAAATCTACCTTATATTTGCTCGGATGAGTGTTTAGGCCTTGAGGATGTCACAATACGAAAGTCTTTCGCCTTCTTCAGAGTGTCACATGATGGTGTCTTGTGACCCGTCTTTATCAGCTGATGTTCCATGAGGGCGTGACTTACCTGTCACAAGAATGAAGGCAAGTCACACCCCCCGCTGTCCGTTCACTCCGCCAAGATGCTGCTCTAGGTGGTAGAGAGGATGAAGGCTCCCTTGTCTCTGTTCATGGTTTTTATGCCTCGCTTGCAGATCTCAATGGCCTCTCTGATCCAGCGCTGTTGTTTGTTCTCTTCGGTGCGGATGACCCTGCCCTTCTCCCGGTCCATGATGTGGTTTTCCCTTTTGCAGTGGTCAGTGATTGCTGATTTGTAATGTTCATGTTGTGCTTGTTCTTTTACTGCTCTGATTTTTCATTTTTTTGACAGGTAAGTCACACCCTCATGGAACATCAGCTGATAAAGACGGGTCTCAAGACACCATCATGCGACACTCTGAAGAAGGCGAAAGACTCGCCGAAACATGTCAGGTAAAAAATTAACCTAAAACATAATTGTCTGCTTTTAATGAATCAGTCAAATATCAATAATAAGAAGACAAAATGAACCTAATACAAATAAATGAATGCTTAATAACTCCCCTGCACATGCTCCTGAAAATCCAAACCTTCACCTGTAAATAAAACGTCCCGACCTGAAGACATCTTAATGTTATTATTTTGTTATACACACAGCGCCGCCAAGTGGAATCAAAAATGTGTTTTTATTTTAATTTTCACATCCTGCACGGTGCCCTTTTGACAAATCCGACTGAAAATTAGTCAGAAAAGACTCAAGACAATGATCTTACTCTCTGCCGAATTTTGTGACGTTTTGGCAAAAGGCGTGGCTATTACGGTGCTGAAAAGTCAGATTGTACTCTGTGGCAACAAAAGCTCCGGCAACATGACTCAGATGATCCTATCTTCTCGAAGTTGTACACATTTGAGGATACTTCAGCCCTGAAGACATCTACCAACTTATTTTTCATCGTAGTAGTAGCGCCACCAACTGGTAAAAGTTAATACAAGTTATTTTCTTGGATGTTTTTCTCCGTGCAACTCAACAAGGCCGCCCTCATATATGCTCGGATGACTGTTTCGGCCATGAGGATGTCACAATACGAAATTCGTCCTTTTTCGTGTAAAGTTGTGGGAGTGGCATTGCACTGTTCGGCAATAAAACAACGCTGATTATGAGGTTCTAAATATGAACGACAACTCGTGAAACTTTACACACACATCAGGCCGAGCAAATTTATCAATATTTTATACGTTAGTTGTGCAGCTTTTTTGAAATGGCTCGCCATGGCCCTCGAGAAAAGTTAAAAAAAGAATAGAATAGAAATAGAAATCCCTTTATTGTCATTGTACTCAAGTGTGCAACGAGATTAGAGGGCTCCCCTCTCCAGTGCAATACAACAATAATACAGACAATATATAAATTAGATAAATAAATAAGACAGTGCAATGGAATTCAGTACTGAATAGGGCATATAGAAACACATCACAATGCCGTTTTGCAAGGTTAGGGTGGTCTCGTGTGTGTGTGTGAGAGTTCAGTATGGAGATGGCTCTCGGAAAGAAACTGTTTCTCAGTCTATTGGTCCTTGATTTGATGCATCTGTAGCGCCTGCCAGAGGGCAACCGGTCGAACAGGTGTGAGTTTGGGTGGGTATTGTCTTTGACGATGTTGAGAGCCCTTCTGAGGCACCGGGCGGTGTAGATGTCCGACAGCGAGGGGAGAGGGCAGCCAATAATCCTTTGCGGTGTTTTGACTGTCCTCTGGAGCCTCACTCTGTCCGCCTCAGTGCAGCCGCTGTACCAGGTGGAGACACAGTACGTCAGCAGGCTCTCGATGGACGAGTGGTAGAAGGCCAGCAGCAGCTTCCTGTCCAGGTTGAATTTCCTGAGGACTCTCAGGAAGTGCAGACGTTGGCGGACCTTCTTTACCACTGCTGTGGTGTTGTGACTCCAAGAAAGGTCATCGGAGATCTGTACTCCCAGGAACTTGAACGTGTGGACCCTCTCCACACACACGCCTTCGATGCAGAGGGGGGGCGGCAGCGTCTTGTTCCTCCTGAAGTCGACGACAATCTCCTTTGTTTTAGCAGAGTTAAGGTGCAGTCTGTTGTCCTTGCACCAAGTTGTCAGTCTCCCTACCTCCTCTCTGTAGGCTGTCTCGTCACCTTCCGAGATCAGACCGACCACTGTCGTGTCGTCAGCAAACTTGACGATGGTGTTGTTGCCGTGGGCCGGGCTGCAGTCGTAGGTGTAGAGGGCGTACAGGAGAGGGCTCAGCACGCATCCTTGGGGGGAACCGGTGCTCAGCATGAGGGTGGAGGACGTGTAGGGGCCGAGCAACACAGTCTGGGGTCTGTTGGTCAGAAAGTCCTTAATCCAGATGTGTGTGAGGGCAGGGAGGCCGAGAGTGTCCAGTTTGGCGACGAGGATGTCTGGGATGATCGTGTTGAATGCCGAGCTGTAGTCCACAAAGAGCATCCTTGCATAGCTCCGCTGTTGTTCCAGGTGGCCCAGCACAACATGCAGAGCAGCCCTGGTTGAGTGTTTCACCTCGCTTTTTGTAAATTTTATGGAGTACAGTGAACCCTCGGTTGTCGCGGTTAATGGGGACCGAGACCACCCGTGGAAACTGAAAATCCGCGAAGTAGCGGCGCACCTTCAAAAATGCTTAAAAAAAAATACAATATATATAATAAATATATATAGATATATATATATATAGATATATATATATATATATATACAGAGAGAGAGAGAGTGAAATTCATGTTATAACAAAAAAAACAAATTATTATTAAAACGTATTATTTTTTTATTCCCCAGCCATTCTTTTTGTATTTATTTAATTACTCCGACTATTACCTGCTGGTACGCCGTCCGGTGTGCCCTGTGAAATGAAAGGTGGCATTCTTTATTTATTTATTTATTTATTCATTTATTCATTCATAACTGACAGCTTCGCGCTCCGTTCGTGCCCGGGCGGAAGAGGTGTTCCAATTCGGCTTAACTGTGACACACGCCCGCCCTCCTCCCCCGGAGCTTCCATTCGGTTAAACTTAGGGGCCGCTTGGCACCGCCCGTGCCCGGGGAAGGTGCTCCTCTTCGGCTTACTGTGACGCGAGCATGCCCGCCTCCTCCGGAGCTTCCATTCGGTTAAACTTAGGGGCCGCTTGGAACCGCCCGTGCCCGGCGAAGGTGCTCCTCTTCGGCTTACTGTGACGCGAGCATGCCCTCCTCCTCCGGAGCTTCCATTTGGTTAAACTTAGGGGCCGCTTGGAACCGCCCGTGCCCGGGGAAGGTGCTCCTCTTCGGCTTACTGTGACGCGAGCATGCCCTCCTCCTCCGGAGCTTCCATTCGGTTAAACTTAGGGGCCGCTTGGCACCGCCCGTGCCCGGGGAAGGTGCTCCTCTACGGCTTAACTGCCACGCACGCCGGCCGGAGCTCTGGTACGGTCCGAACCGCGCGAAACGTCGCCACCGATCGTGTCCGGGGGAACGTGCTCTTCTTCGTCCACTCTCCTCTTCGCCCACGCTCTTCTTCGGCGCACGCCGGCCGTCTAACCGCTCCAGCGCCCGTCGTGCCGCTCGGCGAAACTACAATGCCCCCGAATATTTTTTATACCCGCGAAGCACTGAACCCGCGAAAGGTGAACCGCGAAGTAGCGAGGGTTCACTGTATGTATAAGACCAAGACCTACAAAAAAAGTCTCTTGGAGCAATGAGCTAGGTTTTACAGGAAGTCGGCCATTTTGAATTTACTTAAAAGGGGCGGGTCACCACAATGGACTTTGTGTAGAAATTATTATTGGGGCCCGAGCAGCGACCGCGGCGAGGTCCCTATTGTTTATGTAGAAATTATTATTAGGGCCCGAGCAGCGACCGCTACGAGGTCCCCATTGTTTTTGTGGAAATTATTATTATTATTATTAGGGCCCGAGCAGTGACCGCTGCGAGGTCCCTATTGTTTTTCTAGAAATTGTTATTAGGGCCCGAGCTGCGACGGCTGCGAGGTCCCTATTGTTTTTGTAGAAAATATTAATACTTTTATTATTATTATTATTATTAGGGCCTGAGCAGCGACCGCTGCGAAGTCCCTGTTGTTTTTGTAGAAATTATTATTATTATTATTTTTCCGATTGTTCGATTGCATTTTTGACCCCCGAAACATGCACAAAAATTCACCAAACTTGGCAGTCTCATCGGGCATGGCGAAAAATTTGATATTTTAACGTCTAATATGAACAGGAAGTGAGTTATGAATTTTTGAAAGTCCGACTTTTGCCCTTTTTTGCATGTTTACAGGGGTCATTCTTTTGCACCCTGATCCTAAAGGCTTCATCTGATTGCCTTAAAATTCTGTCTGTAGCATCTTAAGACCTGGGACAAACACTGGGGCTAAAATTTTTTGTTTCCGAAATACTATATGACGGGGGCGGGGCTTCGAAGTTTTCACTTAAGATTTCCTTCGCCGCAATGGACAAAATGCTTAATAACTCTCTTGCACATGCTGCTAAAAATCCAAAACTTCACATGTACATCAAGAGTCGGTACCTGAAGACATCTATATGTTTATATTCTGTTATACACCTTGCGCCAATCAATATCATTTTTTACATTTTGACGTCCTGCACGGTGCCCTTTTAACGAATCCGATTGAAAATTGGCTAGAAAAGACTCAAGACATTGATCTTACTCTTTCCCTATTTTTGTGACTTTCCTTCGAAGGGCGTGGCTATTACGGTGCCGCAGAGTCTGATTATTCTCCGTGGCAACAAAAGTTCCTGCAAAATGATTCAGATGATCCATCTTCTCGAAATTTTTCACATTTGAGGATATTCAGGCCCTGAAGACGGCTGCCAACTTATTTTTGATCGGATGAGTGTTTAGGCCTTGAGGATGTCACAATACGAAAGTCTTTCGCCTTCTTCAGAGTGTCACATGATGGTGTCTTGTGGCCCGTCTTTATCAGCTGATGTTCCATGAGGGCGTGACTTACCTGTCACAAGAATGAAGGCAAGTCACGCCCCCCGCTGTCCGTTCACTCCGCCAAGATGCTGCTCCAGGTGGTAGAGAGGATGAAGGCTCCCTTGTCTCTGTTCATGGTTTTTATGCCTCGCTTGCAGATCTCAATGGCCTCTCTGATCCAGCGCTGTTGTTTGTTCTCTTCGGTGCGGATGACCCTGCCCTTCTCCCGGTCCATGATGTGGTTTTCCCTTTTGCAGTGGTCAGTGATTGCTGATTTGTAATGTTCATGTTGTGCTTGTTCTTTTACTGCTCTGATTTTTCATTTTTTTGACAGGTAAGTCACACCCTCATGGAACATCAGCTGATAAAGACGGGTCTCAAGACACCATCATGCGACACTCTGAAGAAGGCGAAAGACTCGCCGAAACATGTCAGGTAAAAAATTAACCTAAAACATAATTGTCTGCTTTTAATGAATCAGTCAAATATCAATAATAAGACAAAATGAACCTAATACAAATAAATGAATGCTTAATAACGCCCCTGCACATGCTCCTAAAAATCCAAACCTTCACCTGTAAATAAAACGTCCCGACCTGAAGACATCTTAATGTTATTATTTTGTTATACACACAGCGCCGCCAAGTGGAATCAAAAATTTGTTTTTATTTTAATTTTCACGTACTGCACGGTGCCCTTTTGACGAATCCGACTGAAAATTAGTCAGAAAAGACTCAAGACAATGATCTTACTCTGTGCCGAATTTTGTGACGTTTTGGCAAAAGGCGTGGCTATTACGGTGCTGAAAAATCCGATTGTACTTTGTGGCAACAAAAGCTCCGGCAACATGACTCAGATGATCCTATCTTCTCGAAGTTGTACACATTTGAGGATACTTCAGCCCTGAAGACATCTACCAACTTATTTTTCATCGTAGTAGTAGCGCCACCAACTGGTAAAAGCTAATACAAGTTATTTTCTTGGATGTTTTTCTCCGTGCAACTCAACAAGGTCGCCCTCATATATGCTCGGATGACTGTTTCGGCCATGAGGATGTCACAATACGAAATTCATCCTTTTTCGTGAAAAGTTGTGGGAGTGGCATTGCACTGTTCGGCAATAAAACAACACTGATTATGAGGTTCTAAATATGAACGACAACTCGTGAAACTTTACACACACATCAGGCAGAGCAAATTTATCAATATTTTATACGTTAGTTGTGCAGCTTTTTTGAAATGGCTCGCCATGGCCCTCGAGAAAAGTTAAAAAAAGAATAGAATAGAAATAGAAATCCCTTTATTGTCATTGTACTCAAGTGTGCAACGAGATTAGAGGGCTCCCCTCTCCAGTGCAATACAACAATAATACAGACAATATATAAATTAGATAAATAAATAAGACAGTGCAATGGAATTCAGTACTGAATAGGGCATATAGAAACACATCACAATGCTGTTTTGCAAGGTTAGGGTGGTCTCGTGTGTGTGTGAGAGTTCAGTATGGAGATGGCTCTCGGAAAGAAACTGTTTCTCAGTCTATTGGTCCTTGATTTGATGCATCTGTAGCGCCTGCCAGAGGGCAACAGGTCGAACAGGTGTGAGTTTGGGTGGGTATTGTCTTTGACGATGTTGAGAGCCCTTCTGAGGCACCGGGCGGTGTAGATGTCCGACAGCGAGGGGAGAGGGCAGCCAATAATCCTTTGCGCTGTTTTGACTGTCCTCTGGAGCCTCACTCTGTCCGCCTCAGTGCAGCCGCTGTACCAGGTGGAGACACAGTACGTCAGCAGGCTCTCGATGGACGAGTGGTAGAAGGCCAGCAGCAGCTTCCTGTCCAGGTTGAATTTCCTGAGGACTCTCAGGAAGTGCAGACGTTGGCGGACCTTCTTTACCACTGCTGTGGTGTTGTGACTCCAAGAAAGGTCATCGGAGATCTGTACTCCCAGGAACTTGAACGTGTGGACCCTCTCCACACACACGCCTTCGATGCAGAGGGGGGGCGGCAGCGTCTTGTTCCTCCTGAAGTCGACGACAATCTCCTTTGTTTTAGCAGAGTTAAGGTGCAGTCTGTTGTCCTTGCACCAAGTTGTCAGTCTCCCTACCTCCTCTCTGTAGGCTGTCTCGTCACCTTCCGAGATCAGACCGACCACTGTCGTGTCGTCAGCAAACTTGACGATGGTGTTGTTGCCGTGGGCCGGGCTGCAGTCGTAGGTGTAGAGGGCGTACAGGAGAGGGCTCAGCACGCATCCTTGGGGGGAACCGGTGCTCAGCATGAGGGTGGAGGACGTGTAGGGGCCGAGCAACACAGTCTGGGGTCTGTTGGTCAGAAAGTCCTTAATCCAGATGCGTGTGAGGGCAGGGAGGCCGAGAGTGTCCAGTTTGGCGACGAGGATGTCTGGGATGATCGTGTTGAATGCCGAGCTGTAGTCCACAAAGAGCATCCTTGCATAGCTCCGCTGTTGTTCCAGGTGGCCCAGCACAACATGCAGAGCAGCCCTGGTTGAGTGTTTCACCTCGCTTTTTGTAAATTTTATGGAGTAGAGTGAACCCTCGGTTATCGCGGTTAATGGGGACCGAGACCACCCGCGAAAACTGAAAATCCGCGAAGTAGCGGCGCACCTTCAAAAATGCTTAAAAAAAAAATACAATATATATAATAAATATATAAATATATATATATATATATATATATATATATATATACGGGGAGAGAGAGAGTGAAATTCATGTTATAACAAAAAAAACAAATTATTATTAAAACGTATTATTTTTTTATTCCCCAGCCATTCTTTTTGTATTTATTTAATTACTCAGACTTTTACCTGCTGGTACGCCGTCTGGTGTGCCCTGTGAAATGAAAGGTGCCATTCTTTATTTATTTATTTATTTATTCATTTATTCATTCATAACTGACAGCTTCGCGCTCCGCTCGTGCCCGGGCGGAAGAGGTGCTCCAATTCGGCTTAACTGTGACACACGCCCACCCTCCTCCCCCGGAGCTTCCATTCGGTTAAACTTAGGGGCCGCTTGGCACCGCCCGTGCCCGGGGAAGGTGCTCCTCTTCGGCTTACTGTGACGCGAGCATGACCTCCTCCTCCGGAGCTTCCATTTGGTTAAACTTAGGGGCCGCTTGGAACCGCCCGTGCCTGGGGAAGGTGCTCCTCTTCGGCTTACTGTGACGCGAGCATGCCCTCCTCCTCCGGAGCTTCCATTCGGTTAAACTTAGGGGCCGCTTGGCACCGCCCGTGCCCGGGGACGGTGCTCCTCTACGGCTTAACTGCCACGCACGCCGGCCGGAGCCCTGGTACGGTCCGAACCGCGCGAAACGTCGCCACCGATCGTGTCCGGGGGAACGTGCTCTTCTTCGTCCACTCTCCTCTTCGCCCACGCTCTTCTTCGGCGCACGCCGGCCGTCTAACCGCTCCAGCGCCCGTCGTGCCGCTCGGCGAAACTACAATGCCCCCGAATATTTTTTATACCCGCGAAGCACTGAACCCGCGAAAGGTGAACCGCGAAGTAGCGAGGGTTCACTGTATGTATAAGACCAAGACCTACAAAAAAGTCTCTTGGAGCAATGAGCTAGGTTTTACAGGAAGTCGGCCATTTTGAATTTACTAAAAAGGGGCGGGTCACCACAATGGACTTTGTGTAGAAATTATTATTGGGGCCCGAGCAGCGACCGCGGCGAGGTCCCTATTGTTTATGTAGAAATTATTATTAGGGCCCGAGCAGCGACCGCTACGAGGTCCCCATTGTTTTTGTGGAAATTATTATTATTATTATTATTAGGGCCCGAGCAGTGACCGCTGCGAGGTCCCTATTGTTTTTCTAGAAATTGTTATTAGGGCCCGAGCTGCGACGGCTGCGAGGTCCCTATTGTTTTTGTAGAAAATATTATTACTTTTATTATTATTATTATTATTATTATTAGGGCCAGAGCAGCGACCGCTGCGAAGTCCCTGTTGTTTTTGTAGAAATTATTATTATTATTATTTTTCCGATTGTACGATCGCATTTTTGACCCCGAAACATGCACAAAAACTCACCAAACTTGGCAGTCTCATCGGGCATGGCGAGAAATTTGATATTTTAACGTCTAATATGAACAGGAAGTGAGTTATGAATTTTTGAAAGTCTGACTTTTGCCCTTTTTTGCATGTTTACAGGGGTCATTCTTTTGCACCCTGATCCTAAAGGCTTCATCTGATTGCCTTAAAATTCTGTCTGTAGCATCTTAAGACCTGGGACAAACACTGGGGCTAAAATCTTTTGTTTCCGAAATACTATATGACGGGGCGGGGCTTCAAAGTTTTCACTTAAGATTTCCTTCGCCGCAATGGCCAAAATGCTTAATAACTCTCCTGCACATGCTGCTAAAAATCCAAAACTTCACATGTACATAAAGAGTCGGTACCTGAAGACATCTATATGTTTATATTCTGTTATACACCTTGCGCCAATCAATATCATTTTTTACATTTTGACGTACTGCACGGTGCCTTTTAACGAATCCGATTGAAAATTGGCTAGAAAAGACTCAAGACATTGATCTTACTCTATCCCTATTTTTGTGACTTTCCTTCGAAGGGCGTGGCTATTGCGGTGCCGCAGAGTCTGATTATTCTCCGTGGCAACAAAAGTTCCTGCAAAATGATTCAGATGATCCATCTTCTCGAAATTTTTCACATTTGAGGATATTCAGGCCCTGAAGACGGCTGCCAACTTATTTTTGATCGCAGTGGTAGCGCCACCAACTGGTTAAAACAAATACAAATTATTTTCGTTGATGTTTTTCTCCGGGCAGGTTCACAAAATCTACCTTATATTTGCTCGGATGAGTGTTTAGGCCTTGAGGATGTCACAATACGAAAGTCTTTCGCCTTCTTCAGAGTGTCACATGATGGTGTCTTGTGACCCGTCTTTATCAGCTGATGTTCCATGAGGGCGTGACTTACCTGTCACAAGAATGAAGGCAAGTCACACCCCCCGCTGTCCGTTCACTCCGCCAAGATGCTGCTCTAGGTGGTAGAGAGGATGAAGGCTCCCTTGTCTCTGTTCATGGTTTTTATGCCTCGCTTGCAGATCTCAATGGCCTCTCTGATCCAGCGCTGTTGTTTGTTCTCTTCGGTGCGGATGACCCTGCCCTTCTCCCGGTCCATGATGTGGTTTTCCCTTTTGCAGTGGTCAGTGATTGCTGATTTGTAATGTTCATGTTGTGCTTGTTCTTTTACTGCTCTGATTTTTCATTTTTTTGACAGGTAAGTCACACCCTCATGGAACATCAGCTGATAAAGACGGGTCTCAAGACACCATCATGCGACACTCTGAAGAAGGCGAAAGACTCGCCGAAACATGTCAGGTAAAAAATTAACCTAAAACATAATTGTCTGCTTTTAATGAATCAGTCAAATATCAATAATAAGAAGACAAAATGAACCTAATACAAATAAATGAATGCTTAATAACTCCCCTGCACATGCTCCTGAAAATCCAAACCTTCACCTGTAAATAAAACGTCCCGACCTGAAGACATCTTAATGTTATTATTTTGTTATACACACAGCGCCGCCAAGTGGAATCAAAAATGTGTTTTTATTTTAATTTTCACATCCTGCACGGTGCCCTTTTGACAAATCCGACTGAAAATTAGTCAGAAAAGACTCAAGACAATGATCTTACTCTCTGCCGAATTTTGTGACGTTTTGGCAAAAGGCGTGGCTATTACGGTGCTGAAAAGTCAGATTGTACTCTGTGGCAACAAAAGCTCCGGCAACATGACTCAGATGATCCTATCTTCTCGAAGTTGTACACATTTGAGGATACTTCAGCCCTGAAGACATCTACCAACTTATTTTTCATCGTAGTAGTAGCGCCACCAACTGGTAAAAGCTAATACAAGTTATTTTCTTGGATGTTTTTCTCCGTGCAACTCAACAAGGCCGCCCTCATATATGCTCGGATGACTGTTTCGGCCATGAGGATGTCACAATACGAAATTCGTCCTTTTTCGTGTAAAGTTGTGGGAGTGGCATTGCACTGTTCGGCAATAAAACAACGCTGATTATGAGGTTCTAAATATGAACGACAACTCGTGAAACTTTACACACACATCAGGCCGAGCAAATTTATCAATATTTTATACGTTAGTTGTGCAGCTTTTTTGAAATGGCTCGCCATGGCCCTCGAGAAAAGTTAAAAAAAGAATAGAATAGAAATAGAAATCCCTTTATTGTCATTGTACTCAAGTGTGCAACGAGATTAGAGGGCTCCCCTCTCCAGTGCAATACAACAATAATACAGACAATATATAAATTAGATAAATAAATAAGACAGTGCAATGGAATTCAGTACTGAATAGGGCATATAGAAACACATCACAATGCTGTTTTGCAAGGTTAGGGTGGTCTCGTGTGTGTGTGTGAGAGTTCAGTATGGAGATGGCTCTCGGAAAGAAACTGTTTCTCAGTCTATTGGTCCTTGATTTGATGCATCTGTAGCGCCTGCCAGAGGGCAACCGGTCGAACAGGTGTGAGTTTGGGTGGGTATTGTCTTTGACGATGTTGAGAGCCCTTCTGAGGCACCGGGCGGTGTAGATGTCCGACAGCGAGGGGAGAGGGCAGCCAATAATCCTTTGCGCTGTTTTGACTGTCCTCTGGAGCCTCACTCTGTCCGCCTCAGTGCAGCCGCTGTACCAGGTGGAGACACAGTACGTCAGCAGGCTCTCGATGGACGAGTGGTAGAAGGCCAGCAGCAGCTTCCTGTCCAGGTTGAATTTCCTGAGGACTCTCAGGAAGTGCAGACGTTGGCGGACCTTCTTTACCACTGCTGTGGTGTTGTGACTCCAAGAAAGGTCATCGGAGATCTGTACTCCCAGGAACTTGAACGTGTGGACCCTCTCCACACACACGCCTTCGATGCAGAGGGGGGGCGGCAGCGTCTTGTTCCTCCTGAAGTCGACGACAATCTCCTTTGTTTTTGCAGTGTTAAGGTGCAGTCTGTTGTCCTTGCACCAAGCTGTCAGTCTCTTTACCTCCTCTCTGTAAGCTGTCTCGTCACCTTCCGAGATCAGACCGACCACTGTCGCGTCGTCAGCAAACTTGACGATGGTGTTGTTGCCGTGGGCCGGGCTGCAGTCGTAGGGGTAGAGGGCGTACAGGAGAGGGCTCAGCACGCATCCTTGGGGGGAACCGGTGCTCACCATGAGGGTGGAGGACGTGTAGGGGCCGAGCAACACAGTCTGGGGTCTGTTGGTCAGAAAGTCCTTAATCCAGATGTGTGTGAGGGCAGGGAGGCCGAGAGTGTCCAGTTTGGCGACGAGGATGTCTGGGATGATCGTGTTGAATGCCGAGCTGTAGTCCACAAAGAGCATCCTTGCATAGCTCCGCTGTTGTTCCAGGTGGCCCAGCACAACATGCAGAGCAGCCCTGGTTGAGTGTTTCACCTCGCTTTTTGTAAATTTTATGGAGTACAGTGAACCCTCGGTTGTCGCGGTTAATGGGGACCGAGACCACCCGCGGAAACTGAAAATCCGCGAAGTAGCGGCGCACCTTCAAAAATGCTTAAAAAAAAATACAATATATATAATAAATATATATAGATAGATATATATATATATATATACAGAGAGAGAGAGAGTGAAATTCATGTTATAACAAAAAAAACAAATTATTATTAAAACGTATTATTTTTTTATTCCCCAGCCATTCTTTTTGTATTTATTTAATTACTCCGACTATTACCTGCTGGTACGCCGTCCGGTGTGCCCTGTGAAATGAAAGGTGGCATTCTTTATTTATTTATTTATTTATTCATTTATTCATTCATAACTGACAGCTTCGCGCTCCGTTCGTGCCCGGGCGGAAGAGGTGTTCCAATTCGGCTTAACTGTGACACACGCCCGCCCTCCTCCCCCGGAGCTTCCATTCGGTTAAACTTAGGGGCCGCTTGGCACCGCCCGTGCCCGGGGAAGGTGCTCCTCTTCGGCTTACTGTGACGCGAGCATGCCCGCCTCCTCCGGAGCTTCCATTCGGTTAAACTTAGGGGCCGCTTGGAACCGCCCGTGCCCGGCGAAGGTGCTCCTCTTCGGCTTACTGTGACGCGAGCATGCCCTCCTCCTCCGGAGCTTCCATTTGGTTAAACTTAGGGGCCGCTTGGAACCGCCCGTGCCCGGGGAAGGTGCTCCTCTTCGGCTTACTGTGACGCGAGCATGCCCTCCTCCTCCGGAGCTTCCATTCGGTTAAACTTAGGGGCCGCTTGGCACCGCCCGTGCCCGGGGAAGGTGCTCCTCTACGGCTTAACTGCCACGCACGCCGGCCGGAGCTCTGGTACGGTCCGAACCGCGCGAAACGTCGCCACCGATCGTGTCCGGGGGAACGTGCTCTTCTTCGTCCACTCTCCTCTTCGCCCACGCTCTTCTTCGGCGCACGCCGGCCGTCTAACCGCTCCAGCGCCCGTCGTGCCGCTCGGCGAAACTACAATGCCCCCGAATATTTTTTATACCCGCGAAGCACTGAACCCGCGAAAGGTGAACCGCGAAGTAGCGAGGGTTCACTGTATGTATAAGACCAAGACCTACAAAAAAAGTCTCTTGGAGCAATGAGCTAGGTTTTACAGGAAGTCGGCCATTTTGAATTTACTTAAAAGTGGCGGGTCACCACAATGGACTTTGTGTAGAAATTATTATTGGGGCCCGAGCAGCGACCGCGGCGAGGTCCCTATTGTTTATGTAGAAATTATTATTAGGGCCCGAGCAGCGACCGCTACGAGGTCCCCATTGTTTTTGTGGAAATTATTATTATTATTATTATTAGGGCCCGAGCAGTGACCGCTGCGAGGTCCCTATTGTTTTTCTAGAAATTGTTATTAGGGCCCGAGCTGCGACGGCTGCGAGGTCCCTATTGTTTTTGTAGAAAATATTATTACTTTTATTATTATTATTATTATTATTATTAGGGCCTGAGCAGCGACCGCTGCGAAGTCCCTGTTGTTTTTGTAGAAATTATTATTATTATTATTATTTTTCCGATTGTTCGATTGCATTTTTGACCCCCGAAACATGCACAAAAATTCACCAAACTTGGCAGTCTCATCGGGCATGGCGAAAAATTTGATATTTTAACGTCTAATATGAACAGGAAGTGAGTTATGAATTTTTGAAAGTCCGACTTTTGCCCTTTTTTGCATGTTTACAGGGGTCATTCTTTTGCACCCTGATCCTAAAGGCTTCATCTGATTGCCTTAAAATTCTGTCTGTAGCATCTTAAGACCTGGGACAAACACTGGGGCTAAAATTTTTTGTTTCCGAAATACTATATGACGGGGGCGGGGCTTCGAAGTTTTCACTTAAGATTTCCTTCGCCGCAATGGACAAAATGCTTAATAACTCTCTTGCACATGCTGCTAAAAGTACCTGAAGACATCTATATGTTTATATTCTGTTATACACCTTGCGCCAATCAATATAATTTTTTACATTTTGACGTCCTGCACGGTGCCCTTTTAACGAATCCGATTGAAAATTGGCTAGAAAAGACTCAAGACATTGATCTTACTCTTTCCCTATTTTTGTGACTTTCCTTCGAAGGGCGTGGCTATTACGGTGCCGCAGAGTCTGATTATTCTCCGTGGCAACAAAAGTTCCTGCAAAATGATTCAGATGATCCATCTTCTCGAAATTTTTCACATTTGAGGATATTCAGGCCCTGAAGACGGCTGCCAACTTATTTTTGATCGGATGAGTGTTTAGGCCTTGAGGATGTCACAATACGAAAGTCTTTCGCCTTCTTCAGAGTGTCACATGATGGTGTCTTGTGGCCCGTCTTTATCAGCTGATGTTCCATGAGGGCGTGACTTACCTGTCACAAGAATGAAGGCAAGTCACGCCCCCCGCTGTCCGTTCACTCCGCCAAGATGCTGCTCCAGGTGGTAGAGAGGATGAAGGCTCCCTTGTCTCTGTTCATGGTTTTTATGCCTCGCTTGCAGATCTCAATGGCCTCTCTGATCCAGCGCTGTTGTTTGTTCTCTTCGGTGCGGATGACCCTGCCCTTCTCCCGGTCCATGATGTGGTTTTCCCTTTTGCAGTGGTCAGTGATTGCTGATTTGTAATGTTCATGTTGTGCTTGTTCTTTTACTGCTCTGATTTTTCATTTTTTTGACAGGTAAGTCACACCCTCATGGAACATCAGCTGATAAAGACGGGTCTCAAGACACCATCATGCGACACTCTGAAGAAGGCGAAAGACTCGCCGAAACATGTCAGGTAAAAAATTAACCTAAAACATAATTGTCTGCTTTTAATGAATCAGTCAAATATCAATAATAAGAAGACAAAATGAACCTAATACAAATAAATGAATGCTTAATAACGCCCCTGCACATGCTCCTAAAAATCCAAACCTTCACCTGTAAATAAAACGTCCCGACCTGAAGACATCTTAATGTTATTATTTTGTTATACACACAGCGCCGCCAAGTGGAATCAAAAATTTGTTTTTATTTTAATTTTCACGTACTGCACGGTGCCCTTTTGACGAATCCGACTGAAAATTAGTCAGAAAAGACTCAAGACAATGATCTTACTCTGTGCCGAATTTTGTGACGTTTTGGCAAAAGGCGTGGCTATTACGGTGCTGAAAAATCCGATTGTACTTTGTGGCAACAAAAGCTCCGGCAACTTGACTCAGATGATCCTATCTTCTCGAAGTTGTACACATTTGAGGATACTTCAGCCCTGAAGACATCTACCAACTTATTTTTCATCTTAGTAGTAGCGCCACCAACTGGTAAAAGCTAATACAAGTTATTTTCTTGGATGTTTTTCTCCGTGCAACTCAACAAGGTCGCCCTCATATATGCTCGGATGACTGTTTCGGCCATGAGGATGTCACAATACGAAATTCATCCTTTTTCGTGAAAAGTTGTGGGAGTGGCATTGCACTGTTCGGCAATAAAACAACGCTGATTATGAGGTTCTAAATATGAACGACAACTCGTGAAACTTTACACACACATCAGGCAGAGCAAATTTATCAATATTTTATACGTTAGTTGTGCAGCTTTTTTGAAATGGCTCGCCATGGCCCTCGAGAAAAGTTAAAAAAAGAATAGAATAGAAATAGAAATCCCTTTATTGTCATTGTACTCAAGTGTGCAACGAGATTAGAGGGCTCCCCTCTCCAGTGCAATACAACAATAATACAGACAATATATAAATTAGATAAATAAATAAGACAGTGCAATGGAATTCAGTACTGAATAGGGCATATAGAAACACATCACAATGCTGTTTTGCAAGGTTAGGGTGGTCTCGTGTGTGTGTGAGAGTTCAGTATGGAGATGGCTCTCGGAAAGAAACTGTTTCTCAGTCTATTGGTCCTTGATTTGATGCATCTGTAGCGCCTGCCAGAGGGCAACAGGTCGAACAGGTGTGAGTTTGGGTGGGTATTGTCTTTGACGATGTTGAGAGCCCTTCTGAGGCACCGGGCGGTGTAGATGTCCGACAGCGAGGGGAGAGGGCAGCCAATAATCCTTTGCGCTGTTTTGACTGTCCTCTGGAGCCTCACTCTGTCCGCCTCAGTGCAGCCGCTGTACCAGGTGGAGACACAGTACGTCAGCAGGCTCTCGATGGACGAGTGGTAGAAGGCCAGCAGCAGCTTCCTGTCTAGGTTGAATTTCCTGAGGACTCTCAGGAAGTGCAGACGTTGGCGGACCTTCTTTACCACTGCTGTGGTGTTGTGATTCCAAGAAAGGTCATCGGAGATCTGTACTCCCAGGAACTTGAACGTGTGGACCCTCTCCACACACACGCCTTCGATGCAGAGGGGGGGCGGCAGCGTCTTGTTCCTCCTGAAGTCGACGACAATCTCCTTTGTTTTAGCAGAGTTAAGGTGCAGTCTGTTGTCCTTGCACCAAGTTGTCAGTCTCCCTACCTCCTCTCTGTAGGCTGTCTCGTCACCTTCCGAGATCAGACCGACCACTGTCGTGTCGTCAGCAAACTTGACGATGGTGTTGTTGCCGTGGGCCGGGCTGCAGTCGTAGGTGTAGAGGGCGTACAGGAGAGGGCTCAGCACGCATCCTTGGGGGGAACCGGTGCTCAGCATGAGGGTGGAGGACGTGTAGGGGCCGAGCAACACAGTCTGGGGTCTGTTGGTCAGAAAGTCCTTAATCCAGATGCGTGTGAGGGCAGGGAGGCCGAGAGTGTCCAGTTTGGCGACGAGGATGTCTGGGATGATCGTGTTGAATGCCGAGCTGTAGTCCACAAAGAGCATCCTTGCATAGCTCCGCTGTTGTTCCAGGTGGCCCAGCACAACATGCAGAGCAGCCCTGGTTGAGTGTTTCACCTCGCTTTTTGTAAATTTTATGGAGTAGAGTGAACCCTCGGTTATCGCGGTTAATGGGGACCGAGACCACCCGCGAAAACTGAAAATCCGCGAAGTAGCGGCGCACCTTCAAAAATGCTTAAAAAAAAAATACAATATATATAATAAATATATAAATATATATATATATATATACGGGGAGAGAGAGAGTGAAATTCATGTTATAACAAAAAAAACAAATTATTATTAAAACGTATTATTTTTTTATTCCCCAGCCATTCTTTTTGTATTTATTTAATTACTCAGACTTTTACCTGCTGGTACGCCGTCTGGTGTGCCCTGTGAAATGAAAGGTGCCATTCTTTATTTATTTATTTATTTATTCATTTATTCATTCATAACTGACAGCTTCGCGCTCCGCTCGTGCCCGGGCGGAAGAGGTGCTCCAATTCGGCTTAACTGTGACACACGCCCACCCTCCTCCCCCGGAGCTTCCATTCGGTTAAACTTAGGGGCCGCTTGGCACCGCCCGTGCCCGGGGAAGGTGCTCCTCTTCGGCTTACTGTGACGCGAGCATGCCCTCCACCTCCGGAGCTTCCATTTGGTTAAACTTAGGGGCCGCTTGGAACCGCCCGTGCCTGGGGAAGGTGCTCCTCTTCGGCTTACTGTGACGCGAGCATGCCCTCCTCCTCCGGAGCTTCCATTCGGTTAAACTTAGGGGCCGCTTGGCACCGCCCGTGCCCGGGGACGGTGCTCCTCTACGGCTTAACTGCCACGCACGCCGGCCGGAGCCCTGGTACGGTCCGAACCGCGCGAAACGTCGCCACCGATCGTGTCCGGGGGAACGTGCTCTTCTTCGTCCACTCTCCTCTTCGCCCACGCTCTTCTTCGGCGCACGCCGGCCGTCTAACCGCTCCAGCGCCCGTCGTGCCGCTCGGCGAAACTACAATGCCCCCGAATATTTTTTATACCCGCGAAGCACTGAACCCGCGAAAGGTGAACCGCGAAGTAGCGAGGGTTCACTGTATGTATAAGACCAAGACCTACAAAAAAGTCTCTTGGAGCAATGAGCTAGGTTTTACAGGAAGTCGGCCATTTTGAATTTACTTAAAAGGGGCGGGTCACCACAATGGACTTTGTGTAGAAATTATTATTGGGGCCCGAGCAGCGACCGTGGCGAGGTCCCTATTGTTTATGTAGAAATTATTATTAGGGCCCGAGCAGCGACCGCTACGAGGTCCCCATTGTTTTTGTGGAAATTATTATTATTATTATTATTAGGGCCCGAGCAGTGACCGCTGCGAGGTCCCTATTGTTTTTCTAGAAATTGTTATTAGGGCCCGAGCTGCGACGGCTGCGAGGTCCCTATTGTTTTTGTAGAAAATATTATTACTTTTATTATTATTATTATTATTATTATTAGGGCCTGAGCAGCGACCGCTGTGAAGTCCCTGTTGTTTTTGTAGAAATTATTATTATTATTATTTTTCCGATTGTACGATCGCATTTTTGACCCCGAAACATGCACAAAAACTCACCAAACTTGGCAGTCTCATCGGGCATGGCGAGAAATTTGATATTTTAACGTCTAATATGAACAGGAAGTGAGTTATGAATTTTTGAAAGTCCGACTTTTGCCCTTTTTTGCATGTTTACAGGGGTCATTCTTTTGCACCCTGATCCTAAAGGCTTCATCTGATTGCCTTAAAATTCTGTCTGTAGCATCTTAAGACCTGGGACAAACACTGGGGCTAAAATCTTTTGTTTCCGAAATACTATATGACGGGGCGGGGCTTCAAAGTTTTCACTTAAGATTTCCTTCGCCGCAATGGACAAAATGCTTAATAACTCTCCTGCACATGCTGCTAAAAATCCAAAACTTCACATGTACATAAAGAGTCGGTACCTGAAGACATCTATATGTTTATATTCTGTTATACACCTTGCGCCAATCAATATCATTTTTTACATTTTGACGTACTGCACGGTGCCTTTTAACGAATCCGATTGAAAATTGGCTAGAAAAGACTCAAGACATTGATCTTACTCTATCCCTATTTTTGTGACTTTCCTTCGAAGGGCGTGGCTATTGCGGTGCCGCAGAGTCTGATTATTCTCCGTGGCAACAAAAGTTCCTGCAAAATGATTCAGATGATCCATCTTCTCGAAATTTTTCACATTTGAGGATATTCAGGCCCTGAAGACGGCTGCCAACTTATTTTTGATCGCAGTGGTAGCGCCACCAACTGGTTAAAACAAATACAAATTATTTTCGTTGATGTTTTTCTCCGGGCAGGTTCACAAAATCTACCTTATATTTGCTCGGATGAGTGTTTAGGCCTTGAGGATGTCACAATACGAAAGTCTTTCGCCTTCTTCAGAGTGTCACATGATGGTGTCTTGTGACCCGTCTTTATCAGCTGATGTTCCATGAGGGCGTGACTTACCTGTCACAAGAATGAAGGCAAGTCACACCCCCCGCTGTCCGTTCACTCCGCCAAGATGCTGCTCTAGGTGGTAGAGAGGATGAAGGCTCCCTTGTCTCTGTTCATGGTTTTTATGCCTCGCTTGCAGATCTCAATGGCCTCTCTGATCCAGCGCTGTTGTTTGTTCTCTTCGGTGCGGATGACCCTGCCCTTCTCCCGGTCCATGATGTGGTTTTCCCTTTTGCAGTGGTCAGTGATTGCTGATTTGTAATGTTCATGTTGTGCTTGTTCTTTTACTGCTCTGATTTTTCATTTTTTTGACAGGTAAGTCACACCCTCATGGAACATCAGCTGATAAAGATGGGTCTCAAGACACCATCATGCGACACTCTGAAGAAGGCGAAAGACTCGCCGAAACATGTCAGGTAAAAAATTAACCTAAAACATAATTGTCTGCTTTTAATGAATCAGTCAAATATCAATAATAAGAAGACAAAATGAACCTAATACAAATAAATGAATGCTTAATAACTCCCCTGCACATGCTCCTGAAAATCCAAACCTTCACCTGTAAATAAAACGTCCCGACCTGAAGACATCTTAACGTTATTATTTTGTTATACACACAGCGCCGCCAAGTGGAATCAAAAATGTGTTTTTATTTTAATTTTCACATCCTGCACGGTGCCCTTTTGACAAATCCGACTGAAAATTAGTCAGAAAAGACTCAAGACAATGATCTTACTCTCTGCCGAATTTTGTGACGTTTTGGCAAAAGGCGTGGCTATTACGGTGCTGAAAAGTCAGATTGTACTCTGTGGCAACAAAAGCTCCGGCAACATGACTCAGATGATCCTATCTTCTCGAAGTTGTACACATTTGAGGATACTTCAGCCCTGAAGACATCTACCAACTTATTTTTCATCGTAGTAGTAGCGCCACCAACTGGTAAAAGCTAATACAAGTTATTTTCTTGGATGTTTTTCTCCGTGCAACTCAACAAGGCCGCCCTCATATATGCTCGGATGACTGTTTCGGGCATGAGGATGTCACAATACGAAATTCGTCCTTTTTCGTGTAAAGTTGTGGGAGTGGCATTGCACTGTTCGGCAATAAAACAACGCTGATTATGAGGTTCTAAATATGAACGACAACTCGTGAAACTTTACACACACATCAGGCCGAGCAAATTTATCAATATTTTATACGTTAGTTGTGCAGCTTTTTTGAAATGGCTCGCCATGGCCCTCGAGAAAAGTTAAAAAAAGAATAGAATAGAAATAGAAATCCCTTTATTGTCATTGTACTCAAGTGTGCAACGAGATTAGAGGGCTCCCCTCTCCAGTGCAATACAACAATAATACAGACAATATATAAATTAGATAAATAAATAAGACAGTGCAATGGAATTCAGTACTGAATAGGGCATATAGAAACACATCACAATGCTGTTTTGCAAGGTTAGGGTGGTCTCGTGTGTGTGTGAGAGTTCAGTATGGAGATGGCTCTCGGAAAGAAACTGTTTCTCAGTCTATTGGTCCTTGATTTGATGCATCTGTAGCGCCTGCCAGAGGGCAACAGGTCGAACAGGTGTGAGTTTGGGTGGGTATTGTCTTTGACGATGTTGAGAGCCCTTCTGAGGCACCGGGCGGTGTAGATGTCCGACAGCGAGGGGAGAGGGCAGCCAATAATCCTTTGCGCTGTTTTGACTGTCCTCTGGAGCCTCACTCTGTCCGCCTCAGTGCAGCCGCTGTACCAGGTGGAGACACAGTACGTCAGCAGGCTCTCGATGGACGAGTGGTAGAAGGCCAGCAGCAGCTTCCTGTCCAGGTTGAATTTCCTGAGGACTCTCAGGAAGTGCAGACGTTGGCGGACCTTCTTTACCACTGCTGTGGTGTTGTGACTCCAAGAAAGGTCATCGGAGATCTGTACTCCCAGGAACTTGAACGTGTGGACCCTCTCCACACACACGCCTTCGATGCAGAGGGGGGGCGGCAGCGTCTTGTTCCTCCTGAAGTCGACGACAATCTCCTTTGTTTTAGCAGAGTTAAGGTGCAGTCTGTTGTCCTTGCACCAAGTTGTCAGTCTCCCTACCTCCTCTCTGTAGGCTGTCTCGTCACCTTCCGAGATCAGACCGACCACTGTCGTGTCGTCAGCAAACTTGACGATGGTGTTGTTGCCGTGGGCCGGGCTGCAGTCGTAGGTGTAGAGGGCGTACAGGAGAGGGCTCAGCACGCATCCTTGGGGGGAACCGGTGCTCAGCATGAGGGTGGAGGACGTGTAGGGGCCGAGCAACATAGTCTGGGGTCTGTTGGTCAGAAAGTCCTTAATCCAGATGCGTGTGAGGGCAGGGAGGCCGAGAGTGTCCAGTTTGGCGACGAGGATGTCTGGGATGATCGTGTTGAATGCCGAGCTGTAGTCCACAAAGAGCATCCTTGCATAGCTCCGCTGTTGTTCCAGGTGGCCCAGCACAACATGCAGAGCAGCCCTGGTTGAGTGTTTCACCTCGCTTTTTGTAAATTTTATGGAGTAGAGTGAACCCTCGGTTATCGCGGTTAATGGGGACCGAGACCACCCGCGAAAACTGAAAATCCGCGAAGTAGCGGCGCACCTTCAAAAATGCTTAAAAAAAAAATACAATATATATAATAAATATATAAATATATATATATATATATATATATATATATATATATATATATATATATATATATATATATATATATATATATATATATATATATATATATATATATATATACGGGGAGAGAGAGAGTGAAATTCATGTTATAACAAAAAAAACAAATTATTATTAAAACGTATTATTTTTTTATTCCCCAGCCATTCTTTTTGTATTTATTTAATTACTCAGACTTTTACCTGCTGGTACGCCGTCTGGTGTGCCCTGTGAAATGAAAGGTGCCATTCTTTATTTATTTATTTATTTATTCATTTATTCATTCATAACTGACAGCTTCGCGCTCCGCTCGTGCCCGGGCGGAAGAGGTGCTCCAATTCGGCTTAACTGTGACACACGCCCACCCTCCTCCCCCGGAGCTTCCATTCGGTTAAACTTAGGGGCCGCTTGGAACCGCCCGTGCCTGGGGAAGGTGCTCCTCTTCGGCTTACTGTGACGCGAGCATGCCCTCCTCCTCCGGAGCTTCCATTCGGTTAAACTTAGGGGCCGCTTGGCACCGCCCGTGCCCGGGGACGGTGCTCCTCTACGGCTTAACTGCCACGAACGCCGGCCGGAGCCCTGGTACGGTCCGAACCGCGCGAAACGTCGCCACCGATCGTGTCCGGGGGAACGTGCTCTTCTTCGTCCACTCTCCTCTTCGCCCACGCTCTTCTTCGGCGCACGCCGGCCGTCTAACCGCTCCAGCGCCCGTCGTGCCGCTCGGCGAAACTACAATGCCCCCGAATATTTTTTATACCCGCGAAGCACTGAACCCGCGAAAGGTGAACCGCGAAGTAGCGAGGGTTCACTGTATGTATAAGACCAAGACCTACAAAAAAGTCTCTTGGAGCAATGAGCTAGGTTTTACAGGAAGTCGGCCATTTTGAATTTACTTAAAAGGGGCGGGTCACCACAATGGACTTTGTGTAGAAATTATTATTGGGGCCCGAGCAGCGACCGCGGCGAGGTCCCTATTGTTTATGTAGAAATTATTATTAGGGCCCGAGCAGCGACCGCTACGAGGTCCCCATTGTTTTTGTGGAAATTATTATTATTATTATTATTAGGGCCCGAGCAGTGACCGCTGCGAGGTCCCTATTGTTTTTCTAGAAATTGTTATTAGGGCCCGAGCTGCGACGGCTGTGAGGTCCCTATTGTTTTTGTAGAAAATATTATTACTTTTATTATTATTATTATTATTATTATTAGGGCCTGAGCAGCGACCGCTGCGAAGTCCCTGTTGTTTTTGTAGAAATTATTATTATTATTATTTTTCCGATTGTACGATCGCATTTTTGACCCCGAAACATGCACAAAAACTCACCAAACTTGGCAGTCTCATCGGGCATGGCGAGAAATTTGATATTTTAACGTCTAATATGAACAGGAAGTGAGTTATGAATTTTTGAAAGTCCGACTTTTGCCCTTTTTTGCATGTTTACAGGGGTCATTCTTTTGCACCCTGATCCTAAAGGCTTCATCTGATTGCCTTAAAATTCTGTCTGTAGCATCTTAAGACCTGGGACAAACACTGGGGCTAAAATCTTTTGTTTCCGAAATACTATATGACGGGGCGGGGCTTCAAAGTTTTCACTTAAGATTTCCTTCGCCGCAATGGACAAAATGCTTAATAACTCTCCTGCACATGCTGCTAAAAATCCAAAACTTCACATGTACATAAAGAGTCGGTACCTGAAGACATCTATATGTTTATATTCTGTTATACACCTTGCGCCAATCAATATCATTTTTTACATTTTGACGTACTGCACGGTGCCTTTTAACGAATCCGATTGAAAATTGGCTAGAAAAGACTCAAGACATTGATCTTACGCTATCCCTATTTTTGTGACTTTCCTTCGAAGGGCGTGGCTATTGCGGTGCCGCAGAGTCTGATTATTCTCCGTGGCAACAAAAGTTCCTGCAAAATGATTCAGATGATCCATCTTCTCGAAATTTTTCACATTTGAGGATATTCAGGCCCTGAAGACGGCTGCCAACTTATTTTTGATCGCAGTGGTAGCGCCACCAACTGGTTAAAACAAATACAAATTATTTTCGTTGATTTTTTTCTCCGGGCAGGTTCACAAAATCTACCTTATATTTGCTCGGATGAGTGTTTAGGCCTTGAGGATGTCACAATACGAAAGTCTTTCGCCTTCTTCAGAGTGTCACATGATGGTGTCTTGTGACCCGTCTTTATCAGCTGATGTTCCATGAGGGCGTGACTTACCTGTCACAAGAATGAAGGCAAGTCACACCCCCCGCTGTCCGTTCACTCCGCCAAGATGCTGCTCTAGGTGGTAGAGAGGATGAAGGCTCCCTTGTCTCTGTTCATGGTTTTTATGCCTCGCTTGCAGATCTCAATGGCCTCTCTGATCCAGCGCTGTTGTTTGTTCTCTTCGGTGCGGATGACCCTGCCCTTCTCCCGGTCCATGATGTGGTTTTCCCTTTTGCAGTGGTCAGTGATTGCTGATTTGTAATGTTCATGTTGTGCTTGTTCTTTTACTGCTCTGATTTTTCATTTTTTTGACAGGTAAGTCACACCCTCATGGAACATCAGCTGATAAAGACGGGTCTCAAGACACCATCATGTGACACTCTGAAGAAGGCGAAAGACTCGCCGAAACATGTCAGGTAAAAAATTAACCTAAAACATAATTGTCTGCTTTTAATGAATCAGTCAAATATCAATAATAAGAAGACAAAATGAACCTAATACAAATAAATGAATGCTTAATAACTCCCCTGCACATGCTCCTGAAAATCCAAACCTTCACCTGTAAATAAAACGTCCCGACCTGAAGACATCTTAATGTTATTATTTTGTTATACACACAGCGCCGCCAAGTGGAATCAAAAATGTGTTTTTATTTTAATTTTCACATCCTGCACGGTGCCCTTTTGACAAATCCGACTGAAAATTAGTCAGAAAAGACTCAAGACAATGATCTTACTCTCTGCCGAATTTTGTGACGTTTTGGCAAAAGGCGTGGCTATTACGGTGCTGAAAAGTCAGATTGTACTCTGTGGCAACAAAAGCTCCGGCAACATGACTCAGATGATCCTATCTTCTCGAAGTTGTACACATTTGAGGATACTTCAGCCCTGAAGACATCTACCAACTTATTTTTCATCGTAGTAGTAGCGCCACCAACTGGTAAAAGCTAATACAAGTTATTTTCTTGGATGTTTTTCTCCGTGCAACTCAACAAGGCCGCCCTCATATATGCTCGGATGACTGTTTCGGCCATGAGGATGTCACAATACGAAATTCGTCCTTTTTCGTGTAAAGTTGTGGGAGTGGCATTGCACTGTTCGGCAATAAAACAACGCTGATTATGAGGTTCTAAATATGAACGACAACTCGTGAAACTTTACACACACATCAGGCCGAGCAAATTTATCAATATTTTATACGTTAGTTGTGCAGCTTTTTTGAAATGGCTCGCCATGGCCCTCGAGAAAAGTTAAAAAAAGAATAGAATAGAAATAGAAATCCCTTTATTGTCATTGTACTCAAGTGTGCAACGAGATTAGAGGGCTCCCCTCTCCAGTGCAATACAACAATAATACAGACAATATATAAATTAGATAAATAAATAAGACAGTGCAATGGAATTCAGTACTGAATAGGGCATATAGAAACACATCACAATGCTGTTTTGCAAGGTTAGGGTGGTCTCGTGTGTGTGTGTGAGAGTTCAGTATGGAGATGGCTCTCGGAAAGAAACTGTTTCTCAGTCTATTGGTCCTTGATTTGATGCATCTGTAGCGCCTGCCAGAGGGCAACCGGTCGAACAGGTGTGAGTTTGGGTGGGTATTGTCTTTCACGATGTTGAGAGCCCTTCTGAGGCACCGGGCGGTGTAGATGTCCGACAGCGAGGGGAGAGGGCAGCCAATAATCCTTTGCGCTGTTTTGACTGTCCTCTGGAGCCTCACTCTGTCCGCCTCAGTGCAGCCGCTGTACCAGGTGGAGACACAGTACGTCAGCAGGCTCTCGATGGACGAGTGGTAGAAGGCCAGCAGCAGCTTCCTGTCCAGGTTGAATTTCCTGAGGACTCTCAGGAAGTGCAGACGTTGGCGGACCTTCTTTACCACTGCTGTGGTGTTGTGACTCCAAGAAAGGTCATCGGAGATCTGTACTCCCAGGAACTTGAACGTGTGGACCCTCTCCACACACACGCCTTCGATGCAGAGGGGGGGCGGCAGCGTCTTGTTCCTCCTGAAGTCGACGACAATCTCCTTTGTTTTAGCAGAGTTAAGGTGCAGTCTGTTGTCCTTGCACCAAGTTGTCAGTCTCCCTACCTCCTCTCTGTAGGCTGTCTCGTCACCTTCCGAGATCAGACCGACCACTGTCGTGTCGTCAGCAAACTTGACGATGGTGTTGTTGCCGTGGGCCGGGCTGCAGTCGTAGGTGTAGAGGGCGTACAGGAGAGGGCTCAGCACGCATCCTTGGGGGGAACCGGTGCTCACCATGAGGGTGGAGGACGTGTAGGGGCCGAGCAACACAGTCTGGGGTCTGTTGGTCAGAAAGTCCTTAATCCAGATGTGTGTGAGGGCAGGGAGGCCGAGAGTGTCCAGTTTGGCGACGAGGATGTCTGGGATGATCGTGTTGAATGCCGAGCTGTAGTCCACAAAGAGCATCCTTGCATAGCTCCGCTGTTGTTCCAGGTGGCCCAGCACAACATGCAGAGCAGCCCTGGTTGAGTGTTTCACCTCGCTTTTTGTAAATTTTATGGAGTACAGTGAACCCTCGGTTGTCGCGGTTAATGGGGACCGAGACCACCCGCGGAAACTGAAAATCCGCGAAGTAGCGGCGCACCTTCAAAAATGCTTAAAAAAAAATACAATATATATAATAAATATATATAGATATATATATAGATATATATATATATATATATATACAGAGAGAGAGAGAGAGTGAAATTCATGTTATAACAAAAAAAACAAATTATTATTAAAACGTATTATTTTTTTATTCCCCAGCCATTCTTTTTGTATTTATTTAATTACTCCGACTATTACCTGCTGGTACGCCGTCCGGTGTGCCCTGTGAAATGAAAGGTGGCATTCTTTATTTATTTATTTATTTATTCATTTATTCATTCATAACTGACAGCTTCGCGCTCCGTTCGTGCCCGGGCGGAAGAGGTGTTCCAATTCGGCTTAACTGTGACACACGCCCGCCCTCCTCCCCCGGAGCTTCCATTCGGTTAAACTTAGGGGCCGCTTGGCACCGCCCGTGCCCGGGGAAGGTGCTCCTCTTCGGCTTACTGTGACGCGAGCATGCCCGCCTCCTCCGGAGCTTCCATTCGGTTAAACTTAGGGGCCGCTTGGAACCGCCCGTGCCCGGCGAAGGTGCTCCTCTTCGGCTTACTGTGACGCGAGCATGCCCTCCTCCTCCGGAGCTTCCATTTGGTTAAACTTAGGGGCCGCTTGGAACCGCCCGTGCCCGGGGAAGGTGCTCCTCTTCGGCTTACTGTGACGCGAGAATGCCCTCCTCCTCCGGAGCTTCCATTCGGTTAAACTTAGGGGCCGCTTGGCACCGCCCGTGCCCGGGGAAGGTGCTCCTCTACGGCTTAACTGCCACGCACGCCGGCCGGAGCTCTGGTACGGTCCGAACCGCGCGAAACGTCGCCACCGATCGTGTCCGGGGGAACGTGCTCTTCTTCGTCCACTCTCCTCTTCGCCCACGCTCTTCTTCGGCGCACGCCGGCCGTCTAACCGCTCCAGCGCCCGTCGTGCCGCTCGGCGAAACTACAATGCCCCCGAATATTTTTTATACCCGCGAAGCACTGAACCCGCGAAAGGTGAACCGCGAAGTAGCGAGGGTTCACTGTATGTATAAGACCAAGACCTACAAAAAAAGTCTCTTGGAGCAATGAGCTAGGTTTTACAGGAAGTCGGCCATTTTGAATTTACTTAAAAGTGGCGGGTCACCACAATGGACTTTGTGTAGAAATTATTATTGGGGCCCGAGCAGCGACCGCGGCGAGGTCCCTATTGTTTATGTAGAAATTATTATTAGGGCCCGAGCAGCGACCGCTACGAGGTCCCCATTGTTTTTGTGGAAATTATTATTATTATTATTATTAGGGCCCGAGCAGTGACCGCTGCGAGGTCCCTATTGTTTTTCTAGAAATTGTTATTAGGGCCCGAGCTGCGACGGCTGCGAGGTCCCTATTGTTTTTGTAGAAAATATTATTACTTTTATTATTATTATTATTATTATTATTAGGGCCTGAGCAGCGACCGCTGCGAAGTCCCTGTTGTTTTTGTAGAAATTATTATTATTATTATTATTTTTCCGATTGTTCGATTGCATTTTTGACCCCCGAAACATGCACAAAAATTCACCAAACTTGGCAGTCTCATCGGGCATGGCGAAAAATTTGATATTTTAACGTCTAATATGAACAGGAAGTGAGTTATGAATTTTTGAAAGTCCGACTTTTGCCCTTTTTTGCATGTTTACAGGGGTCATTCTTTTGCACCCTGATCCTAAAGGCTTCATCTGATTGCCTTAAAATTCTGTCTGTAGCATCTTAAGACCTGGGACAAACACTGGGGCTAAAATTTTTTGTTTCCGAAATACTATATGACGGGGGCGGGGCTTCGAAGTTTTCACTTAAGATTTCCTTCGCCGCAATGGACAAAATGCTTAATAACTCTCTTGCACATGCTGCTAAAAATCCAAAACTTCACATGTACATCAAGAGTCGGTACCTGAAGACATCTATATGTTTATATTCTGTTATACACCTTGCGCCAATCAATATCATTTTTTACATTTTGACGTCCTGCACGGTGCCCTTTTAACGAATCCGATTGAAAATTGGCTAGAAAAGACTCAAGACATTGATCTTACTCTTTCCCTATTTTTGTGACTTTCCTTCGAAGGGCGTGGCTATTACGGTGCCGCAGAGTCTGATTATTCTCCGTGGCAACAAAAGTTCCTGCAAAATGATTCAGATGATCCATCTTCTCGAAATTTTTCACATTTGAGGATATTCAGGCCCTGAAGACGGCTGCCAACTTATTTTTGATCGGATGAGTGTTTAGGCCTTGAGGATGTCACAATACGAAAGTCTTTCGCCTTCTTCAGAGTGTCACATGATGGTGTCTTGTGGCCCGTCTTTATCAGCTGATGTTCCATGAGGGCGTGACTTACCTGTCACAAGAATGAAGGCAAGTCACGCCCCCCGCTGTCCGTTCACTCCGCCAAGATGCTGCTCCAGGTGGTAGAGAGGATGAAGGCTCCCTTGTCTCTGTTCATGGTTTTTATGCCTCGCTTGCAGATCTCAATGGCCTCTCTGATCCAGCGCTGTTGTTTGTTCTCTTCGGTGCGGATGACCCTGCCCTTCTCCCGGTCCATGATGTGGTTTTCCCTTTTGCAGTGGTCAGTGATTGCTGATTTGTAATGTTCATGTTGTGCTTGTTCTTTTACTGCTCTGATTTTTCATTTTTTTGACAGGTAAGTCACACCCTCATGGAACATCAGCTGATAAAGACGGGTCTCAAGACACCATCATGCGACACTCTGAAGAAGGCGAAAGACTCGCCGAAACATGTCAGGTAAAAAATTAACCTAAAACATAATTGTCTGCTTTTAATGAATCAGTCAAATATCAATAATAAGAAGACAAAATGAACCTAATACAAATAAATGAATGCTTAATAACGCCCCTGCACATGCTCCTAAAAATCCAAACCTTCACCTGTAAATAAAACGTCCCGACCTGAAGACATCTTAATGTTATTATTTTGTTATACACACAGCGCCGCCAAGTGGAATCAAAAATTTGTTTTTATTTTAATTTTCACGTACTGCACGGTGCCCTTTTGACGAATCCGACTGAAAATTAGTCAGAAAAGACTCAAGACAATGATCTTACTCTGTGCCGAATTTTGTGACGTTTTGGCAAAAGGCGTGGCTATTACGGTGCTGAAAAATCCGATTGTACTTTGTGGCAACAAAAGCTCCGGCAACATGACTCAGATGATCCTATCTTCTCGAAGTTGTACACATTTGAGGATACTTCAGCCCTGAAGACATCTACCAACTTATTTTTCATCGTAGTAGTAGCGCCACCAACTGGTAAAAGCTAATACAAGTTATTTTCTTGGATGTTTTTCTCCGTGCAACTCAACAAGGTCGCCCTCATATATGCTCGGATGACTGTTTCGGCCATGAGGATGTCACAATACGAAATTCATCCTTTTTCGTGAAAAGTTGTGGGAGTGGCATTGCACTGTTCGGCAATAAAACAACGCTGATTATGAGGTTCTAAATATGAACGACAACTCGTGAAACTTTACACACACATCAGGCAGAGCAAATTTATCAATATTTTATACGTTAGTTGTGCAGCTTTTTTGAAATGGCTCGCCATGGCCCTCGAGAAAAGTTAAAAAAAGAATAGAATAGAAATAGAAATCCCTTTATTGTCATTGTACTCAAGTGTGCAACGAGATTAGAGGGCTCCCCTCTCCAGTGCAATACAACAATAATACAGACAATATATAAATTAGATAAATAAATAAGACAGTGCAATGGAATTCAGTACTGAATAGGGCATATAGAAACACATCACAATGCTGTTTTGCAAGGTTAGGGTGGTCTCGTGTGTGTGTGAGAGTTCAGTATGGAGATGGCTCTCGGAAAGAAACTGTTTCTCAGTCTATTGGTCCTTGATTTGATGCATCTGTAGCGCCTGCCAGAGGGCAACAGGTCGAACAGGTGTGAGTTTGGGTGGGTATTGTCTTTGACGATGTTGAGAGCCCTTCTGAGGCACCGGGCGGTGTAGATGTCCGACAGCGAGGGGAGAGGGCAGCCAATAATCCTTTGCGCTGTTTTGACTGTCCTCTGGAGCCTCACTCTGTCCGCCTCAGTGCAGCCGCTGTACCAGGTGGAGACACAGTACGTCAGCAGGCTCTCGATGGACGAGTGGTAGAAGGCCAGCAGCAGCTTCCTGTCCAGGTTGAATTTCCTGAGGACTCTCAGGAAGTGCAGACGTTGGCGGACCTTCTTTACCACTGCTGTGGTGTTGTGACTCCAAGAAAGGTCATCGGAGATCTGTACTCCCAGGAACTTGAACGTGTGGACCCTCTCCACACACACGCCTTCGATGCAGAGGGGGGGCGGCAGCGTCTTGTTCCTCCTGAAGTCGACGACAATCTCCTTTGTTTTAGCAGAGTTAAGGTGCAGTCTGTTGTCCTTGCACCAAGTTGTCAGTCTCCCTACCTCCTCTCTGTAGGCTGTCTCGTCACCTTCCGAGATCAGACCGACCACTGTCGTGTCGTCAGCAAACTTGACGATGGTGTTGTTGCCGTGGGCCGGGCTGCAGTCGTAGGTGTAGAGGGCGTACAGGAGAGGGCTCAGCACGCATCCTTGGGGGGAACCGGTGCTCAGCATGAGGGTGGAGGACGTGTAGGGGCCGAGCAACACAGTCTGGGGTCTGTTGGTCAGAAAGTCCTTAATCCAGATGCGTGTGAGGGCAGGGAGGCCGAGAGTGTCCAGTTTGGCGACGAGGATGTCTGGGATGATCGTGTTGAATGCCGAGCTGTAGTCCACAAAGAGCATCCTTGCATAGCTCCGCTGTTGTTCCAGGTGGCCCAGCACAACATGCAGAGCAGCCCTGGTTGAGTGTTTCACCTCGCTTTTTGTAAATTTTATGGAGTACAGTGAACCCTCGGTTATCGCGGTTAATGGGGACCGAGACCACCCGCGAAAACTGAAAATCCGCGAAGTAGCGGCGCACCTTCAAAAATGCTTAAAAAAAAAATACAATATATATAATAAATATATAAATATATATATATATATATATATATATATATATATATATACGGGGAGAGAGAGAGTGAAATTCATGTTATAACAAAAAAAACAAATTATTATTAAAACGTATTATTTTTTTATTCCCCAGCCATTCTTTTTGTATTTATTTAATTACTCAGACTTTTACCTGCTGGTACGCCGTCTGGTGTGCCCTGTGAAATGAAAGGTGCCATTCTTTATTTATTTATTTATTTATTCATTTATTCATTCTTAACTGACAGCTTCGCGCTCCGCTCGTGCCCGGGCGGAAGAGGTGCTCCAATTCGGCTTAACTGTGACACACGCCCACCCTCCTCCCCCGGAGCTTCCATTCGGTTAAACTTAGTGGCCGCTTGGCACCGCCCGTGCCCGGGGAAGGTGCTCCTCTTCGGCTTACTGTGTCGCGAGCATGCCCTCCTCCTCCGGAGCTTCCATTCGGTTAAACTTAGGGGCCGCTTGGAACCGCCCGTGCCCGGGGAAGGTGCTCCTCTTCGGCTTACTGTGACGCGAGCATGCCCTCCTCCTCCGGAGCTTCCATTCGGTTAAACTTAGGGGCCGCTTGGCACCGCCCGTGCCCGGGGAAGGTGCTCCTCTACGGCTTAACTGCCACGCACGCCGGCCGGAGCTCTGGTACGGTCCGAACCGCGCGAAACGTCGCCACCGATCGTGTCCGGGGGAACGTGCTCTTCTTCGTCCACTCTTCTCTTCGCCCACGCTCTTCTTCGGCGCACGCCGGCCGTCTAACCGCTCCAGCGCCCCGTCGTGCCGCTCGGCGAAACTACAATGCCCCCGAATATTTTTTATACCCGCGAAGCACTGAACCCGCGAAAGGTGAACCGCGAAGTAGCGAGGGTTCACTGTATGTATAAGACCAAGACCTACAAAAAAGTCTCTTGGAGCAATGAGCTAGGTTTTATAGGAAGTCGGCCATTTTGAATTTATTAAAAGGGGGCGGGTCACCACAATGGACTTTGTGTAGAAATTATTATTGGGGCCCGAGCAGCGACCGCGGCGAGGTCCCTATTGTTTATGTAGAAATTATTATTAGGGCCCGAGCAGCGACCGCTACGAGGTCCCCATTGTTTTTGTGGAAATTATTATTATTATTATTATTATTAGGGCCCGAGCAGTGACCGCTGCGAGGTCCCTATTGTTTTTCTAGAAATTGTTATTAGGGCCCGAGCTGCGACGGCTGCGAGGTCCCTATTGTTTTTGTAGAAAATATTATTACTTTTATTATTATTATTATTATTATTATTAGGGCCTGAGCAGCGACCGCTGCGAAGTCCCTGTTGTTTTTGTAGAAATTATTATTATTATTGTTTTTCCGATTGTACGATCGCATTTTTGACCCCCGAAACATGCACAAAAACTCACCAAACTTGGCAGTCTCATCGGGCATGGCGAGAAATTTGATATTTTAACGTCTAATATGAACAGGAAGTGAGTTATGAATTTTTGAAAGTCCGACTTTTGCCCTTTTTTGCATGTTTACAGGGGTCATTCTTTTGCACCCTGATCCTAAAGGCTTCATCTGATTGCCTTAAAATTCTGTCTGTAGCATCTTAAGACCTGGGACAAACACTGGGGCTAAAATCTTTTGTTTCCGAAATACTATATGACGGGGGCGGGGCTTCAAAGTTTTCACTTAAGATTTCCTTCGCCGCAATGGACAAAATGCTTAATAACTCTCCTGCACATGCTGCTAAAAATCCAAAACTTCACATATACATAAAGAGTCGGTACCTGAAGACATCTATATGTTTATATTCTGTTATACACCTTGCGCCAATCAATATCATTTTTTACATTTTGACGTACTGCACGGTGCCCTTTTAACGAATCCGATTGAAAATTGGCTAGAAAAGACTCAAGACATTGATCTTACTCTATCCCTATTTTTGTGACTTTCCTTCGAAGGGCGTGGCTATTGCGGTGCCGCAGAGTCTGATTATTCTCCGTGGCAACAAAAGTTCCTGCAAAATGATTCAGATGATCCATCTTCTCGAAATTTTTCACATTTGAGGATATTCAGGCCCTGAAGACGGCTGCCAACTTATTTTTGATCGCAGTGGTAGCGCCACCAACTGGTTAAAACAAATACAAATTATTTTCGTTGATGTTTTTCTCCGGGCAGGTTAACAAAATCTACCTTATATTTGCTCGGATGAGTGTTTAGGCCTTGAGGATGTCACAATACGAAAGTCTTTCGCCTTCTTCAGAGTGTCACATGATGGTGTCTTGTGACCCGTCTTTATCAGCTGATGTTCCATGAGGGCGTGACTTACCTGTCACAAGAATGAAGGCAAGTCACGCCCCCCGCTGTCCGTTCACTCCGCCAAGATGCTGCTCCAGGTGGTAGAGAGGATGAAGGCTCCCTTGTCTCTGTTCATGGTTTTTATGCCTCGCTTGCAGATCTCAATGGCCTCTCTGATCCAGCGCTGTTGTTTGTTCTCTTCGGTGCGGATGACCCTGCCCTTCTCCCGGTCCATGATGTGGTTTTCCCTTTTGCAGTGGTCAGTGATTGCTGATTTGTAATGTTCATGTTGTGCTTGTTCTTTTACTGCTATGATTTTTCATTTTTTTGACAGGTAATTCACACCCTCATGGAACATCAGCTGATAAAGACGGGTCTCAAGACACCATCATGCGACACTCTGAAGAAGGCGAAAGACTCGCCGAAACATGTCAGGTAAAAAATTTACCTAAAACATAATTGTCTGCTTTTAATGAATCTGTCAAATATCAATAATAAGAAGACAAAATGAACCTAATACAAATAAATGAATGCTTAATAACTCCCCTGCACATGCTCCTAAAAATCCAAACCTTCACCTGTAAATAAAATGTCCCGACCTGAAGACATCTTAATGTTATTATTTTGTTATACACACAGCGCCGCCAAGTGGAATAAAAAATTTGTTTTTATTTTAATTTTCACGTACTGCACGGTGCCCTTTTGACGAATCCGACTGAAAATTAGTCAGAAAAGACTCAAGACAATGATCTTACTCTCTGCCGAGTTTTGTGACGTTTTGGCAAAAGGCGTGGCTATTACGGTGCTGAAAAGTCCGATTGTACTTTGTGGCAACAAAAGCTCCGGCAACATGACTGAGATGATCCTATCTTCTCGAAGTTGTACACATTTGAGGATACTTCAACCCTGAAGACATCTACCAACTTATTTTTCATCGTAGTAGTAGCGCCACCAACTGGTAAAAGCTAATACAAGTTATTTTCTTGGATGTTTTTCTCCGTGCAACTCAACAAGGTCGCCCTCATATATGCTCGGAGGACTGTTTCGTCCATGAGGATGTCACAATACGAAATTCATCCTTTTTCGTGAAAAGTTGTGGGAGTGGCATTGCACTGTCCGGCAATAAAACAACGCTGATTATGAGGTTCTAAATATGAACGACAACTCGTGAAACTTGACACACACATCAGGCAGAGCAAATTTATCAATATTTTATACGTTAGTTGTGCAGCTTTTTTTAAATGGCTCGCCATGGCCCTCGAGAAATGTTCAAAAAAGCAGCCCTGGTTGAGTGTTTCACCTCGCTTTTTGTAAATTTTATGGAGTACAGTGAACCCTCGGTTGTCGCGGTTAATGGGGACCGAGACCACCCGCGGAAACTGAAAATCCGCGAAGTAGCGGCGCACCTTCAAAAATGCTTAAAAAAAAATACAATATATATAATAAATATATATATATATATATATATATATATATATATATATATATATATATATATATATATATATATATATATATATATATATATATATATATATATATATATATAGAGAGAGAGAGAGTGAAATTCATGTTATAACAAAAAAAACAAATTATTATTAAAACGTATTATTTTTTTATTCCCCAGCCATTCTTTTTGTATTTATTTAATTACTCAGACTTTTACCTGCTGGTACGCCGTCTGGTGTGCCCTGTGAAATGAAAGGTGCCATTCTTTATTTATTTATTTATTTATTCATTTATTCATTCATAACTGACAGCTTCGCGCTCCGCTCGTGCCCGGGCGGAAGAGGTGCTCCAATTCGGCTTAACTGTGACACACGCCCACCCTCCTCCCCCGGAGCTTCCATTCGGTTAAACTTAGGGGCCGCTTGGCACCGCCCGTGCCCGGGGAAGGTGCTCCTCTTCGGCTTACTGTGTCGCGAGCATGCCCTCCTCCTCCGGAGCTTCCATTCGGTTAAACTTAGGGGCCGCTTGGAACCGCCCGTACCCGGGGAAGGTGCTCCTCTTCGGCTTACTGTGACGCGAGCATGCCCTCCTCCTCCGGAGCTTCCATTCGGTTAAACTTAGGGGCCGCTTGGCACCGCCCGTGCCCGGGGAAGGTGCTCCTCTACGGCTTAACTGCCACGCACGCCGGCCGGAGCTCTGGTACAGTCCGAACCGCGCGAAACGTCGCCACCGATCGTGTCCGTGGGAACGTGCTCTTCTTCGTCCACTCTTCTCTTCGCCCACGCTCTTCTTCGGCGCACGCCGGCCGTCTAACCGCTCCAGCGCCCCGTCGTGCCGCTCGGCGAAACTACAATGCCCCCGAATATTTTTTATACCCGCGAAGCACTGAACCCGCGAAAGGTGAACCGCGAAGTGGCGAGGGTTCACTGTATGTATAAGACCAAGACCTACAAAAAAGTCTCTTGGAGCAATGAGCTAGGTTTTACAGGAAGTCGGCCATTTTGAATTTACTTAAAAGGGGCGGGTCACCACAATGGACTTTGTGTAGAAATTATTATTGGGGCCCGAGCAGCGACCGCGGCGAGGTCCCTATTGTTTATGTAGAAATTATTATTAGGGCCCGAGCAGCGACCGCTACGAGGTCCCCATTGTTTTTGTGGAAATTATTATTATTATTATTATTAGGGCCCGAGCAGTGACCGCTGCGAGGTCCCTATTGTTTTTCTAGAAATTGTTATTAGGGCCCGAGCTGCGACGGCTGTGAGGTCCCTATTGTTTTTGTAGAAAATATTATTACTTTTATTATTATTATTATTATTATTATTAGGGCCTGAGCAGCGACCGCTGCGAAGTCCCTGTTGTTTTTGTAGAAATTATTATTATTATTATTATTTTTCCGATTGTACGATCGCATTTTTGACCCCGAAACATGCACAAAAACTCACCAAACTTGGCAGTCTCATCGGGCATGGCGAGAAATTTGATATTTTAACGTCTAATATGAACAGGAAGTGAGTTATGAATTTTTGAAAGTCCGACTTTTGCCCTTTTTTGCATGTTTACAGGGGTCATTCTTTTGCACCCTGATCCTAAAGGCTTCATCTGATTGCCTTAAAATTCTGTCTGTAGCATCTTAAGACCTGGGACAAACACTGGGGCTAAAATCTTTTGTTTCCGAAATACTATATGACGGGGCGGGGCTTCAAAGTTTTCACTTAAGATTTCCTTCGCCGCAATGGACAAAATGCTTAATAACTCTCCTGCACATGCTGCTAAAAATCCAAAACTTCACATGTACATAAAGAGTCGGTACCTGAAGACATCTATATGTTTATATTCTGTTATACACCTTGCGCCAATCAATATCATTTTTTACATTTTGACGTACTGCACGGTGCCTTTTAACGAATCCGATTGAAAATTGGCTAGAAAAGACTCAAGACATTGATCTTACTCTATCCCTATTTTTGTGACTTTCCTTCGAAGGGCGTGGCTATTGCGGTGCCGCAGAGTCTGATTATTCTCCGTGGCAACAAAAGTTCCTGCAAAATGATTCAGATGATCCATCTTCTCGAAATTTTTCACATTTGAGGATATTCAGGCCCTGAAGACGGCTGCCAACTTATTTTTGATCGCAGTGGTAGCGCCACCAACTGGTTAAAACAAATACAAATTATTTTCGTTGATGTTTTTCTCCGGGCAGGTTCACAAAATCTACCTTATATTTGCTCGGATGAGTGTTTAGGCCTTGAGGATGTCACAATACGAAAGTCTTTCGCCTTCTTCAGAGTGTCACATGATGGTGTCTTGTGACCCGTCTTTATCAGCTGATGTTCCATGAGGGCGTGACTTACCTGTCACAAGAATGAAGGCAAGTCACACCCCCCGCTGTCCGTTCACTCCGCCAAGATGCTGCTCTAGGTGGTAGAGAGGATGAAGGCTCCCTTGTCTCTGTTCATGGTTTTTATGCCTCGCTTGCAGATCTCAATGGCCTCTCTGATCCAGCGCTGTTGTTTGTTCTCTTCGGTGCGGATGACCCTGCCCTTCTCCCGGTCCATGATGTGGTTTTCCCTTTTGCAGTGGTCAGTGATTGCTGATTTGTAATGTTCATGTTGTGCTTGTTCTTTTACTGCTCTGATTTTTCATTTTTTTGACAGGTAAGTCACACCCTCATGGAACATCAGCTGATAAAGACGGGTCTCAAGACACCATCATGCGACACTCTGAAGAAGGCGAAAGACTCGCCGAAACATGTCATGTAAAAAATTAACCTAAAACATAATTGTCTGCTTTTAATGAATCAGTCAAATATCAATAATAAGAAGACAAAATGAACCTAATACAAATAAATGAATGCTTAATAACGCCCCTGCACATGCTCCTAAAAATCCAAACCTTCACCTGTAAATAAAACGTCCCGACCTGAAGACATCTTAATGTTATTATTTTGTTATACACACAGCGCCGCCAAGTGGAATCAAAAATTTGTTTTTATTTTAATTTTCACGTACTGCACGGTGCCCTTTTGACGAATCCGACTGAAAATTAGTCAGAAAAGACTCAAGACAATGATCTTACTCTGTGCCGAATTTTGTGACGTTTTGGCAAAAGGCGTGGCTATTACGGTGCTGAAAAATCCGATTGTACTTTGTGGCAACAAAAGCTCCGGCAACATGACTCAGATGATCCTATCTTCTCGAAGTTGTACACATTTGAGGATACTTCAGCCCTGAAGACATCTACCAACTTATTTTTCATCGTAGTAGTAGCGCCACCAACTGGTAAAAGCTAATACAAGTTATTTTCTTGGATGTTTTTCTCCGTGCAACTCAACAAGGTCGCCCTCATATATGCTCGGATGACTGTTTCGGCCATGAGGATGTCACAATACGAAATTCATCCTTTTTCGTGAAAAGTTGTGGGAGTGGCATTGCACTGTTCGGCAATAAAACAACGCTGATTATGAGGTTCTAAATATGAACGACAACTCGTGAAACTTTACACACACATCAGGCAGAGCAAATTTATCAATATTTTATACGTTAGTTGTGCAGCTTTTTTGAAATGGCTCGCCATGGCCCTCGAGAAAAGTTAAAAAAAGAATAGAATAGAAATAGAAATCCCTTTATTGTCATTGTACTCAAGTGTGCAACGAGATTAGAGGGCTCCCCTCTCCAGTGCAATACAACAATAATACAGACAATATATAAATTAGATAAATAAATAAGACAGTGCAATGGAATTCAGTACTGAATAGGGCATATAGAAACACATCACAATGCTGTTTTGCAAGGTTAGGGTGGTCTCGTGTGTGTGTGAGAGTTCAGTATGGAGATGGCTCTCGGAAAGAAACTGTTTCTCAGTCTATTGGTCCTTGATTTGATGCATCTGTAGCGCCTGCCAGAGGGCAACAGGTCGAACAGGTGTGAGTTTGGGTGGGTATTGTCTTTGACGATGTTGAGAGCCCTTCTGAGGCACCGGGCGGTGTAGATGTCCGACAGCGAGGGGAGAGGGCAGCCAATAATCCTTTGCGCTGTTTTGACTGTCCTCTGGAGCCTCACTCTGTCCGCCTCAGTGCAGCCGCTGTACCAGGTGGAGACACAGTACGTCAGCAGGCTCTCGATGGACGAGTGGTAGAAGGCCAGCAGCAGCTTCCTGTCCAGGTTGAATTTCCTGAGGACTCTCAGGAAGTGCAGACGTTGGCGGACCTTCTTTACCACTGCTGTGGTGTTGTGACTCCAAGAAAGGTCATCGGAGATCTGTACTCCCAGGAACTTGAACGTGTGGACCCTCTCCACACACACGCCTTCGATGCAGAGGGGGGGCGGCAGCGTCTTGTTCCTCCTGAAGTCGACGACAATCTCCTTTGTTTTAGCAGAGTTAAGGTGCAGTCTGTTGTCCTTGCACCAAGTTGTCAGTCTCCCTACCTCCTCTCTGTAGGCTGTCTCGTCACCTTCCGAGATCAGACCGACCACTGTCGTGTCGTCAGCAAACTTGACGATGGTGTTGTTGCCGTGGGCCGGGCTGCAGTCGTAGGTGTAGAGGGCGTACAGGAGAGGGCTCAGCACGCATCCTTGGGGGGAACCGGTGCTCAGCATGAGGGTGGAGGACGTGTAGGGGCCGAGCAACACAGTCTGGGGTCTGTTGGTCAGAAAGTCCTTAATCCAGATGCGTGTGAGGGCAGGGAGGCCGAGAGTGTCCAGTTTGGCGACGAGGATGTCTGGGATGATCGTGTTGAATGCCAAGCTGTAGTCCACAAAGAGCATCCTTGCATAGCTCCGCTGTTGTTCCAGGTGGCCCAGCACAACATGCAGAGCAGCCCTGGTTGAGTGTTTCACCTCGCTTTTTGTAAATTTTATGGAGTACAGTGAACCCTCGGTTATCGCGGTTAATGGGGACCGAGACCACCCGCGAAAACTGAAAATCCGCGAAGTAGCGGCGCACCTTCAAAAATGCTTAAAAAAAAAATACAATATATATAATAAATATATAAATATATATATATATATATATATATATATATATATATACGGGGAGAGAGAGAGTGAAATTCATGTTATAACAAAAAAAACAAATTATTATTAAAACGTATTATTTTTTTATTCCCCAGCCATTCTTTTTGTATTTATTTAATTACTCAGACTTTTACCTGCTGGTACGCCGTCTGGTGTGCCCTGTGAAATGAAAGGTGCCATTCTTTATTTATTTATTTATTTATTCATTCATAACTGACAGCTTCGCGCTCCGCTCGTGCCCGGGCGGAAGAGGTGCTCCAATTCGGCTTAACTGTGACACACGCCCACCCTCCTCCCCCGGAGCTTCCATTCGGTTAAACTTAGGGGCCGCTTGGCACCGCCCGTGCCCGGGGAAGGTGCTCCTCTTCGGCTTACTGTGTCGCGAGCATGCCCTCCTCCTCCGGAGCTTCCATTCGGTTAAACTTAGGGGCCGCTTGGAACCGCCCGTGCCCGGGGAAGGTGCTCCTCTTCGGCTTACTGTGACGCGAGCATGCCCTCCTCCTCCGGAGCTTCCATTCGGTTAAACTTAGGGGCCGCTTGGCACCGCCCGTGCCCGGGGAAGGTGCTCCTCTACGGCTTAACTGCCACGCACGCCGGCCGGAGCTCTGGTACAGTCCGAACCGCGCGAAACGTCGCCACCGATCGTGTCCGTGGGAACGTGCTCTTCTTCGTCCACTCTTCTCTTCGCCCACGCTCTTCTTCGGCGCACGCCGGCCGTCTAACCGCTCCAGCGCCCCGTCGTGCCGCTCGGCGAAACTACAATGCCCCCGAATATTTTTTATACCCGCGAAGCACTGAACCCGCGAAAGGTGAACCGCGAAGTGGCGAGGGTTCACTGTATGTATAAGACCAAGACCTACAAAAAAGTCTCTTGGAGCAATGAGCTAGGTTTTACAGGAAGTCGGCCATTTTGAATTTATTAAAAGGGGGCGGGTCACCACAATGGACTTTGTGTAGAAATTATTATTGGGGCCCGAGCAGCGACCGCGGCGAGGTCCCTATTGTTTATGTAGAAATTATTATTAGGGCCCGAGCAGCGACCGCTACGAGGTCCCCATTGTTTTTGTGGAAATTATTATTATTATTATTATTATTAGGGCCCGAGCAGTGACCGCTGCGAGGTCCCTATTGTTTTTCTAGAAATTGTTATTAGGGCCCGAGCTGCGACGGCTGCGAGGGCCTATTGTTTTTGTAGAAAATATTATTACTTTTATTATTATTATTATTATTATTATTATTAGGGCCTGAGCAGCGACCGCTGCGAAGTCCCTGTTGTTTTTGTAGAAATTATTATTATTATTATTTTTCCGATTGTACGATCGCATTTTTGACCCCCGAAACATGCACAAAAACTCACCAAACTTGGCAGTCTCATCGGGCATGGCGAGAAATTTGATATTTTAACGTCTAATATGAACAGAAAGTGAGTTATGAATTTTTGAAAGTCCGACTTTTGCCCTTTTTTGCATGTTTACAGGGGTCATTCTTTTGCACCCTGATCCTAAAGGCTTCATCTGATTGCCTTAAAATTCTGTCTGTAGCATCTTAAGACCTGGGACAAACACTGGGGCTAAAATTTTTTGTTTCCGAAATACTATATGACGGGGGCGGGGCTTCGAAGTTTTCACTTAAGATTTCCTTCGCCGCAATGGACAAAATGCTTAATAACTCTCTTGCACATGCTGCTAAAAATCCAAAACTTCACATGTACATCAAGAGTCGGTACCTGAAGACATCTATATGTTTATATTCTGTTATACACCTTGCGCCAATCAATATAATTTTTTACATTTTGACGTCCTGCACGGTGCCCTTTTAACGAATCCGATTGAAAATTGGCTAGAAAAGACTCAAGACATTGATCTTACTCTTTCCCTATTTTTGTGACTTTCCTTCGAAGGGCGTGGCTATTACGGTGCCGCAGAGTCTGATTATTCTCCGTGGCAACAAAAGTTCCTGCAAAATGATTCAGATGATCCATCTTCTCGAAATTTTTCACATTTGAGGATATTCAGGCCCTGAAGACGGCTGCCAACTTATTTTTGATCGCAGTGGTAGCGCCACCAACTGGTTAAAACAAATACAAATTATTTTCGTTGATGTTTTTCTCCGGGCAGGTTAACAAAATCTACCTTATATTTGCTCGGATGAGTGTTTAGGCCTTGAGGATGTCACAATACGAAAGTCTTTCGCCTTCTTCAGAGTGTCACATGATGGTGTCTTGTGACCCGTCTTTATCAGCTGATGTTCCATGAGGGCGTGACTTACCTGTCACAAGAATGAAGGCAAGTCACGCCCCCCGCTGTCCGTTCACTCCGCCAAGATGCTGCTCCAGGTGGTAGAGAGGATGAAGGCTCCCTTGTCTCTGTTCATGGTTTTTATGCCTCGCTTGCAGATCTCAATGGCCTCTCTGATCCAGCGCTGTTGTTTGTTCTCTTCGGTGCGGATGACCCTGCCCTTCTCCCGGTCCATGATGTGGTTTTCCCTTTTGCAGTGGTCAGTGATTGCTGATTTGTAATGTTCATGTTGTGCTTGTTCTTTTACTGCTATGATTTTTCATTTTTTTGACAGGTAATTCACACCCTCATGGAACATCAGCTGATAAAGACGGGTCTCAAGACACCATCATGCGACACTCTGAAGAAGGCGAAAGACTCGCCGAAACATGTCAGGTAAAAAATTTACCTAAAACATAATTGTCTGCTTTTAATGAATCTGTCAAATATCAATAATAAGAAGACAAAATGAACCTAATACAAATAAATGAATGCTTAATAACTCCCCTGCACATGCTCCTAAAAATCCAAACCTTCACCTGTAAATAAAATGTCCCGACCTGAAGACATCTTAATGTTATTATTTTGTTATACACACAGCGCCGCCAAGTGGAATAAAAAATTTGTTTTTATTTTAATTTTCACGTACTGCACGGTGCCCTTTTGACGAATCCGACTGAAAATTAGTCAGAAAAGACTCAAGACAATGATCTTACTCTCTGCCGAGTTTTGTGACGTTTTGGCAAAAGGCGTGGCTATTACGGTGCTGAAAAGTCCGATTGTACTTTGTGGCAACAAAAGCTCCGGCAACATGACTGAGATGATCCTATCTTCTCGAAGTTGTACACATTTGAGGATACTTCAACCCTGAAGACATCTACCAACTTATTTTTCATCGTAGTAGTAGCGCCACCAACTGGTAAAAGCTAATACAAGTTATTTTCTTGGATGTTTTTCTCCGTGCAACTCAACAAGGTCGCCCTCATATATGCTCGGAGGACTGTTTCGTCCATGAGGATGTCACAATACGAAATTCATCCTTTTTCGTGAAAAGTTGTGGGAGTGGCATTGCACTGTCCGGCAATAAAACAACGCTGATTATGAGGTTCTAAATATGAACGACAACTCGTGAAACTTGACACACACATCAGGCAGAGCAAATTTATCAATATTTTATACGTTAGTTGTGCAGCTTTTTTTAAATGGCTCGCCATGGCCCTCGAGAAATGTTCAAAAAAGCAGCCCTGGTTGAGTGTTTCACCTCGCTTTTTGTAAATTTTATGGAGTACAGTGAACCCTCGGTTGTCGCGGTTAATGGGGACCGAGACCACCCGCGGAAACTGAAAATCCGCGAAGTAGCGGCGCACCTTCAAAAATGCTTAAAAAAAAATACAATATATATAATAAATATATATATATATATATATATATATATATATATATATATATATATATATATATATATATATATATACAGAGAGAGAGAGAGAGTGAAATTCATGTTATAACAAAAAAAACAAATTATTATTAAAACGTATTATTTTTTTATTCCCCAGCCATTCTTTTTGTATTTATTTAATTACTCAGACTTTTACCTGCTGGTACGCCGTCTGGTGTGCCCTGTGAAATGAAAGGTGCCATTCTTTATTTATTTATTTATTTATTCATTTATTCATTCATAACTGACAGCTTCGCGCTCCGCTCGTGCCCGGGCGGAAGAGGTGCTCCAATTCGGCTTAACTGTGACACACGCCCACCCTCCTCCCCCGGAGCTTCCATTCGGTTAAACTTAGGGGCCGCTTGGCACCGCCCGTGCCCGGGGAAGGTGCTCCTCTTCGGCTTACTGTGTCGCGAGCATGCCCTCCTCCTCCGGAGCTTCCATTCGGTTAAACTTAGGGGCCGCTTGGAACCGCCCGTACCCGGGGAAGGTGCTCCTCTTCGGCTTACTGTGACGCGAGCATGCCCTCCTCCTCCGGAGCTTCCATTCGGTTAAACTTAGGGGCCGCTTGGCACCGCCCGTGCCCGGGGAAGGTGCTCCTCTACGGCTTAACTGCCACGCACGCCGGCCGGAGCTCTGGTACAGTCCGAACCGCGCGAAACGTCGCCACCGATCGTGTCCGTGGGAACGTGCTCTTCTTCGTCCACTCTTCTCTTCGCCCACGCTCTTCTTCGGCGCACGCCGGCCGTCTAACCGCTCCAGCGCCCCGTCGTGCCGCTCGGCGAAACTACAATGCCCCCGAATATTTTTTATACCCGCGAAGCACTGAACCCGCGAAAGGTGAACCGCGAAGTGGCGAGGGTTCACTGTATGTATAAGACCAAGACCTACAAAAAAGTCTCTTGGAGCAATGAGCTAGGTTTTACAGGAAGTCGGCCATTTTGAATTTACTTAAAAGGGGCGGGTCACCACAATGGACTTTGTGTAGAAATTATTATTGGGGCCCGAGCAGCGACCGCGGCGAGGTCCCTATTGTTTATGTAGAAATTATTATTAGGGCCCGAGCAGCGACCGCTACGAGGTCCCCATTGTTTTTGTGGAAATTATTATTATTATTATTATTAGGGCCCGAGCAGTGACCGCTGCGAGGTCCCTATTGTTTTTCTAGAAATTGTTATTAGGGCCCGAGCTGCGACGGCTGTGAGGTCCCTATTGTTTTTGTAGAAAATATTATTACTTTTATTATTATTATTATTATTATTATTAGGGCCTGAGCAGCGACCGCTGCGAAGTCCCTGTTGTTTTTGTAGAAATTATTATTATTATTATTATTTTTCCGATTGTACGATCGCATTTTTGACCCCGAAACATGCACAAAAACTCACCAAACTTGGCAGTCTCATCGGGCATGGCGAGAAATTTGATATTTTAACGTCTAATATGAACAGGAAGTGAGTTATGAATTTTTGAAAGTCCGACTTTTGCCCTTTTTTGCATGTTTACAGGGGTCATTCTTTTGCACCCTGATCCTAAAGGCTTCATCTGATTGCCTTAAAATTCTGTCTGTAGCATCTTAAGACCTGGGACAAACACTGGGGCTAAAATCTTTTGTTTCCGAAATACTATATGACGGGGCGGGGCTTCAAAGTTTTCACTTAAGATTTCCTTCGCCGCAATGGACAAAATGCTTAATAACTCTCCTGCACATGCTGCTAAAAATCCAAAACTTCACATGTACATAAAGAGTCGGTACCTGAAGACATCTATATGTTTATATTCTGTTATACACCTTGCGCCAATCAATATCATTTTTTACATTTTGACGTACTGCACGGTGCCTTTTAACGAATCCGATTGAAAATTGGCTAGAAAAGACTCAAGACATTGATCTTACTCTTTCCCTATTTTTGTGACTTTCCTTCGATGGGCGTGGCTATTGCGGTGCCGCAGAGTCTGATTATTCTCCGTGGCAACAAAAGTTCCTGCAAAATGATTCAGATGATCCATCTTCTCGAAATTTTTCACATTTGAGGATATTCAGGCCCTGAAGACGGCTGCCAACTTATTTTTGATCGGATGAGTGTTTAGGCCTTGAGGATGTCACAATACGAAAGTCTTTCGCCTTCTTCAGAGTGTCACATGATGGTGCCTTGTGGCCCGTCTTTATCAGATGATGTTCCATGAGGGCGTGACTTACCTGTCACAAGAATGAAGGCAAGTCACGCCCCCCGCTGTCCGTTCACTCCGCCAAGATGCTGCTCCAGGTGGTAGAGAGGATGAAGGCTCCCTTGTCTCTGTTCATGGTTTTTATGCCTCGCTTGCAGATCTCAATGGCCTCTCTGATCCAGCGCTGTTGTTTGTTCTCTTCGGTGCGGATGACTTTGCCCTTCTCCCGGTCCATGATGTGGTTTTCCCTTTTGCAGTGGTCAGTGATTGCTGATTTGTAATGTTCATGTTGTGCTTGTTCTTTTACTGCTCTGATTTTTCATTTTTTTGACAGGTAAGTCACACCCTCATGGAACATCAGCTGATAAAGACGGGTCTCAAGACACCATCATGCGACACTCTGAAGAAGGCGAAAGACTCGCCGAAACATGTCAGGTAAAAAATTAACCTAAAACATAATTGTCTGCTTTTAATGAATCAGTCAAATATCAATAATAAGAAGACAAAATGAACCTAATACAAATAAATGAATGCTTAATAACGCCCCTGCACATGCTCCTAAAAATCCAAACCTTCACCTGTAAATAAAACATCCCGACCTGAAGACATCTTAATGTTATTATTTTGTTATACACACAGCGCCGCCAAGTGGAATCAAAAATTTGTTTTTATTTTAATTTTCACGTACTGCACGGTGCCCTTTTGACGAATCCGACTGAAAATTAGTCAGAAAAGACTCAAGACAATGATCTTACTCTGTGCCGAATTTTGTGACGTTTTGGCAAAAGGCGTGGCTATTACGGTGCTGAAAAATCCGATTGTACTTTGTGGCAACAAAAGCTCCGGCAACATGACTCAGATGATCCTATCTTCTCGAAGTTGTACACATTTGAGGATACTTCAGCCCTGAAGACATCTACCAACTTATTTTTCATCGTAGTAGTAGCGCCACCAACTGGTAAAAGCTAATACAAGTTATTTTCTTGGATGTTTTTCTCCGTGCAACTCAACAAGGTCGCCCTCATATATGCTCGGATGACTGTTTCGGCCATGAGGATGTCACAATACGAAATTCATCCTTTTTCGTGAAAAGTTGTGGGAGTGGCATTGCACTGTTCGGCAATAAAACAACGCTGATTATGAGGTTCTAAATATGAACGACAACTCGTGAAACTTTACACACACATCAGGCAGAGCAAATTTATCAATATTTTATACGTTAGTTGTGCAGCTTTTTTGAAATGGCTCGCCATGGCCCTCGAGAAAAGTTAAAAAAAGAATAGAATAGAAATAGAAATCCCTTTATTGTCATTGTACTCAAGTGTGCAACGAGATTAGAGGGCTCCCCTCTCCAGTGCAATACAACAATAATACAGACAATATATAAATTAGATAAATAAATAAGACAGTGCAATGGAATTCAGTACTGAATAGGGCATATAGAAACACATCACAATGCTGTTTTGCAAGGTTAGGGTGGTCTCGTGTGTGTGTGAGAGTTCAGTATGGAGATGGCTCTCGGAAAGAAACTGTTTCTCAGTCTATTGGTCCTTGATTTGATGCATCTGTAGCGCCTGCCAGAGGGCAACAGGTCGAACAGGTGTGAGTTTGGGTGGGTATTGTCTTTGACGATGTTGAGAGCCCTTCTGAGGCACCGGGCGGTGTAGATGTCCGACAGCGAGGGGAGAGGGCAGCCAATAATCCTTTGCGCTGTTTTGACTGTCCTCTGGAGCCTCACTCTGTCCGCCTCAGTGCAGCCGCTGTACCAGGTGGAGACACAGTACGTCAGCAGGCTCTCGATGGACGAGTGGTAGAAGGCCAGCAGCAGCTTCCTGTCCAGGTTGAATTTCCTGAGGACTCTCAGGAAGTGCAGACGTTGGCGGACCTTCTTTACCACTGCTGTGGTGTTGTGACTCCAAGAAAGGTCATCAGAGATCTGTACTCCCAGGAACTTGAACGTGTGGACCCTCTCCACACACACGCCTTCGATGCAGAGGGGGGGCGGCAGCGTCTTGTTCCTCCTGAAGTCGACGACAATCTCCTTTGTTTTAGCAGAGTTAAGGTGCAGTCTGTTGTCCTTGCACCAAGTTGTCAGTCTCCCTACCTCCTCTCTGTAGGCTGTCTCGTCACCTTCCGAGATCAGACCGACCACTGTCGTGTCGTCAGCAAACTTGACGATGGTGTTGTTGCCGTGGGCCGGGCTGCAGTCGTAGGTGTAGAGGGCGTACAGGAGAGGGCTCAGCACGCATCCTTGGGGGGAACCGGTGCTCAGCATGAGGGTGGAGGACGTGTAGGGGCCGAGCAACACAGTCTGGGGTCTGTTGGTCAGAAAGTCCTTAATCCAGATGCGTGTGAGGGCAGGGAGGCCGAGAGTGTCCAGTTTGGCGACGAGGATGTCTGGGATGATCGTGTTGAATTCCGAGCTGTAGTCCACAAAGAGCATCCTTGCATAGCTCCGCTGTTGTTCCAGGTGGCCCAGCACAACATGCAGAGCAGCCCTGGTTGAGTGTTTCACCTCGCTTTTTGTAAATTTTATGGAGTACAGTGAACCCTCGGTTATCGCGGTTAATGGGGACCGAGACCACCCGCGAAAACTGAAAATCCGCGAAGTAGCGGCGCACCTTCAAAAATGCTTAAAAAAAAAATACAATATATATAATAAATATATAAATATATATATATATATATATATATATATATATATATATATACGGGGAGAGAGAGAGTGAAATTCATGTTATAACAAAAAAAACAAATTATTATTAAAGCGTATTATTTTTTTATTCCCCAGCCATTCTTTTTGTATTTATTTAATTACTCAGACTTTTACCTGCTGGTACGCCGTCTGGTGTGCCCTGTGAAATGAAAGGTGCCATTCTTTATTTATTTATTTATTTATTCATTTATTCATTCTTAACTGACAGCTTCGCGCTCCGCTCGTGCCCGGGCGGAAGAGGTGCTCCAATTCGGCTTAACTGTGACACACGCCCACCCTCCTCCCCCGGAGCTTCCATTCGGTTAAACTTAGGGGCCGCTTGGCACCGCCCGTGCCCGGGGAAGGTGCTCCTCTTCGGCTTACTGTGTCGCGAGCATGCCCTCCTCCTCCGGAGCTTCCATTCGGTTAAACTTAGGGGCCGCTTGGAACCGCCCGTGCCCGGGGAAGGTGCTCCTCTTCGGCTTACTGTGACGCGAGCATGCCCTCCTCCTCCGGAGCTTCCATTCGGTTAAACTTAGGGGCCGCTTGGCACCGCCCGTGCCCGGGGAAGGTGCTCCTCTACGGCTTAACTGCCACGCACGCCGGCCGGAGCTCTGGTACGGTCCGAACCGCGCGAAACGTCGCCACCGATCGTGTCCGGGGGAACGTGCTCTTCTTCGTCCACTCTTCTCTTCGCCCACGCTCTTCTTCGGCGCACGCCGGCCGTCTAACCGCTCCAGCGCCCCGTCGTGCCGCTCGGCGAAACTACAATGCCCCCGAATATTTTTTATACCCGCGAAGCACTGAACCCGCGAAAGGTGAACCGCGAAGTAGCGAGGGTTCACTGTATGTATAAGACCAAGACCTACAAAAAAGTCTCTTGGAGCAATGAGCTAGGTTTTACAGGAAGTCGGCCATTTTGAATTTATTAAAAGGGGGCGGGTCACCACAATGGACTTTGTGTAGAAATTATTATTGGGGCCCGAGCCGCGACTGCGGCGAGGTCCCTATTGTTTATGTAGAAATTATTATTAGGGCCCGAGCAGCGACCGCTACGAGGTCCCCATTGTTTTTGTGGAAATTATTATTATTATTATTATTATTAGGGCCCGAGCAGTGACCGCTGCGAGGTCCCTATTGTTTTTCTAGAAATTGTTATTAGGGCCCGAGCTGCGACGGCTGCGAGGTCCCTATTGTTTTTGTAGAAAATATTATTGCTTTTATTATTATTATTATTATTATTATTAGGGCCTGAGCAGCGACCGCTGCGAAGTCCCTGTTGTTTTTGTAGAAATTATTATTATTATTATTTTTCCGATTGTACGATCGCATTTTTGACCCCCGAAACATGCACAAAAACTCACCAAACTTGGCAGTCTCATCGGGCATGGCGAGAAATTTGATATTTTAACGTCTAATATGAACAGGAAGTGAGTTATGAATTTTTGAAAGTCCGACTTTTGCCCTTTTTTGCATGTTTACAGGGGTCATTCTTTTGCACCCTGATCCTAAAGGCTTCATCTGATTGCCTTAAAATTCTGTCTGTAGCATCTTAAGACCTGGGACAAACACTGGGGCTAAAATCTTTTGTTTCCGAAATACTATATGACGGGGGCGGGGCTTCAAAGTTTTCACTTAAGATTTCCTTCGCCGCAATGGACAAAATGCTTAATAACTCTCCTGCACATGCTGCTAAAAATCCAAAACTTCACATATACATAAAGAGTCGGTACCTGAAGACATCTATATGTTTATATTCTGTTATACACCTTGCGCCAATCAATATCATTTTTTACATTTTGACGTACTGCACGGTGCCCTTTTAACGAATCCGATTGAAAATTGGCTAGAAAAGACTCAAGACATTGATCTTACTCTATCCCTATTTTTGTGACTTTCCTTCGAAGGGCGTGGCTATTGCGGTGCCGCAGAGTCTGATTATTCTCCGTGGCAACAAAAGTTCCTGCAAAATGATTCAGATGATCCATCTTCTCGAAATTTTTCACATTTGAGGATATTCAGGCCCTGAAGACGGCTGCCAACTTATTTTTGATCGCAGTGGTAGCGCCACCAACTGGTTAAAACAAATACAAATTATTTTCGTTGATGTTTTTCTCCGGGCAGGTTAACAAAATCTACCTTATATTTGCTCGGATGAGTGTTTAGGCCTTGAGGATGTCACAATACGAAAGTCTTTCGCCTTCTTCAGAGTGTCACATGATGGTGTCTTGTGACCCGTCTTTATCAGCTGATGTTCCATGAGGGCGTGACTTACCTGTCACAAGAATGAAGGCAAGTCACGCCCCCCGCTGTCCGTTCACTCCGCCAAGATGCTGCTCCAGGTGGTAGAGAGGATGAAGGCTCCCTTGTCTCTGTTCATGGTTTTTATGCCTCGCTTGCAGATCTCAATGGCCTCTCTGATCCAGCGCTGTCGTTTGTTCTCTTCAGTGCGGATGACCCTGCCCTTCTCCCGGTCCATGATGTGGTTTTCCCTTTTGCAGTGGTCAGTGATTGCTGATTTGTAATGTTCATGTTGTGCTTGTTCTTTTACTGCTATGATTTTTCATTTTTTTGACAGGTAATTCACACCCTCATGGAACATCAGCTGATAAAGACGGGTCTCAAGACACCATCATGCGACACTCTGAAGAAGGCGAAAGACTCGCCGAAACATGTCAGGTAAAAAATTTACCTAAAACATAATTGTCTGCTTTTAATGAATCTGTCAAATATCAATAATAAGAAGACAAAATGAACCTAATACAAATAAATGAATGCTTAATAACTCCCCTGCACATGCTCCTAAAAATCCAAACCTTCACCTGTAAATAAAATGTCCCGACCTGAAGACATCTTAATGTTATTATTTTGTTATACACACAGCGCCGCCAAGTGGAATAAAAAATTTGTTTTTATTTTAATTTTCACGTACTGCACGGTGCCCTTTTGACGAATCCGACTGAAAATTAGTCAGAAAAGACTCAAGACAATGATCTTACTCTCTGCCGAGTTTTGTGACGTTTTGGCAAAAGGCGTGGCTATTACGGTGCTGAAAAGTCCGATTGTACTTTGTGGCAACAAAAGCTCCGGCAACATGACTGAGATGATCCTATCTTCTCGAAGTTGTACACATTTGAGGATACTTCAACCCTGAAGACATCTACCAACTTATTTTTCATCGTAGTAGTAGCGCCACCAACTGGTAAAAGCTAATACAAGTTATTTTCTTGGATGTTTTTCTCCGTGCAACTCAACAAGGTCGCCCTCATATATGCTCGGAGGACTGTTTCGTCCATGAGGATGTCACAATACGAAATTCATCCTTTTTCGTGAAAAGTTGTGGGAGTGGCATTGCACTGTCCGGCAATAAAACAACGCTGATTATGAGGTTCTAAATATGAACGACAACTCGTGAAACTTGACACACACATCAGGCAGAGCAAATTTATCAATATTTTATACGTTAGTTGTGCAGCTTTTTTTAAATGGCTCGCCATGGCCCTCGAGAAATGTTCAAAAAAGCAGCCCTGGTTGAGTGTTTCACCTCGCTTTTTGTAAATTTTATGGAGTACAGTGAACCCTCGGTTGTCGCGGTTAATGGGGACCGAGACCACCCGCGGAAACTGAAAATCCGCGAAGTAGCGGCGCACCTTCAAAAATGCTTAAAAAAAAATACAATATATATAATAAATATATATATATATATATATATATATATATATATATATATATATATATATATATATATATACAGAGAGAGAGAGAGAGTGAAATTCATGTTATAACAAAAAAAACAAATTATTATTAAAACGTATTATTTTTTTATTCCCCAGCCATTCTTTTTGTATTTATTTAATTACTCCGACTATTACCTGCTGGTACGCCGTCCGGTGTGCCCTGTGAAATGAAAGGTGGCATTCTTTATTTATTTATTTATTTATTCATTTATTCATTCATAACTGACAGCTTCGCGCTCCGTTCGTGCCCGGGCGGAAGAGGTGTTCCAATTCGGCTTAACTGTGACACACGCCCGCCCTCCTCCCCCGGAGCTTCCATTCGGTTAAACTTAGGGGCCGCTTGGCACCGCCCGTGCCCGGGGAAGGTGCTCCTCTTCGGCTTACTGTGACGCGAGCATGCCCGCCTCCTCCGGAGCTTCCATTCGGTTAAACTTAGGGGCCGCTTGGAACCGCCCGTGCCCGGCGAAGGTGCTCCTCTTCGGCTTACTGTAACGCGTGCATGCCCTCCTCCTCCGGAGCTTCCATTTGGTTAAACTTAGGGGCCGCTTGGAACCGCCCGTGCCCGGGGAAGGTGCTCCTCTTCGGCTTACTGTGACGCGAGCATGCCCTCCTCCTCCGGAGCTTCCATTCGGTTAAACTTAGGGGCCGCTTGGCACCGCCCGTGCCCGGGGAAGGTGCTCCTCTACGGCTTAACTGCCACGCACGCCGGCCGGAGCTCTGGTACGGTCCGAACCGCGCGAAACGTCGCCACCGATCGTGTCCGGGGGAACGTGCTCTTCTTCGTCCACTCTCCTCTTCGCCCACGCTCTTCTTCGGCGCACGCCGGCCGTCTAACCGCTCCAGCGCCCGTCGTGCCGCTTGGCGAAACTACAATGCCCCCGAATATTTTTTATACCCGCGAAGCACTGAACCCGCGAAAGGTGAACCGCGAAGTAGCGAGGGTTCACTGTATGTATAAGACCAAGACCTACAAAAAAGTCTCTTGGAGCAATGAGCTAGGTTTTACAGGAAGTCGGCCATTTTGAATTTACTTAAAAGGGGCGGGTCACCACAATGGACTTTGTGTAGAAATTATTATTGGGGCCCGAGCAGCGACCGCGGCGAGGTCCCTATTGTTTATGTAGAAATTATTATTAGGGCCCGAGCAGCGACCGCTACGAGGTCCCCATTGTTTTTGTGGAAATTATTATTATTATTATTATTAGGGCCCGAGCAGTGACCGCTGCGAGGTCCCTATTGTTTTTCTAGAAATTGTTATTAGGGCCCGAGCTGCGACGGCTGCGAGGTCCCTTTTGTTTTTGTAGAAAATATTAATACTTTTATTATTATTATTATTATTAGGGCCTGAGCAGCGACCGCTGCGAAGTCCCTGTTGTTTTTGTAGAAATTATTATTATTATTATTTTTCCGATTGTTCGATTGCATTTTTGACCCCCGAAACATGCACAAAAATTCACCAAACTTGGCAGTCTCATCGGGCATGGCGAAAAATTTGATATTTTAACGTCTAATATGAACAGGAAGTGAGTTATGAATTTTAGAAAGTCCGACTTTTGCCCTTTTTTGCATGTTTACAGGGGTCATTCTTTTGCACCCTGATCCTAAAGGCTTCATCTGATTGCCTTAAAATTCTGTCTGTAGCATCTTAAGACCTGGGACAAACACTGGGGCTAAAATTTTTTGTTTCCGAAATACTATATGACGGGGGCGGGGCTTCGAAGTTTTCACTTAAGATTTCCTTCGCCGCAATGGACAAAATGCTTAATAACTCTCTTGCACATGCTGCTAAAAATCCAAAACTTCACATGTACATCAAGAGTCGGTACCTGAAGACATCTATATGTTTATATTCTGTTATACACCTTGCGCCAATCAATATCATTTTTTACATTTTGACGTCCTGCACGGTGCCCTTTTAACGAATCCGATTGAAAATTGGCTAGAAAAGACTCAAGACATTGATCTTACTCTATCCCTATTTTTGTGACTTTCCTTCGAAGGGCGTGGCTATTACGGTGCCGCAGAGTCTGATTATTCTCCGTGGCAACAAAAGTTCCTGCAAAATGATTCAGATGATCCATCTTCTCGAAATTTTTCACATTTGAGGATATTCAGGCCCTGAAGACGGCTGCCAACTTATTTTTGATCGGATGAGTGTTTAGGCCTTGAGGATGTCACAATACGAAAGTCTTTCGCCTTCTTCAGAGTGTCACATGATGGTGTCTTGTGGCCCGTCTTTATCAGCTGATGTTCCATGAGGGCGTGACTTACCTGTCACAAGAATGAAGGCAAGTCACGCCCCCCGCTGTCCGTTCACTCCGCCAAGATGCTGCTCCAGGTGGTAGAGAGGATGAAGGCTCCCTTGTCTCTGTTCATGGTTTTTATGCCTCGCTTGCAGATCTCAATGGCCTCTCTGATCCAGCGCTGTTGTTTGTTCTCTTCGGTGCGGATGACCCTGCCCTTCTCCCGGTCCATGATGTGGTTTTCCCTTTTGCAGTGGTCAGTGATTGCTGATTTGTAATGTTCATGTTGTGCTTGTTCTTTTACTGCTCTGATTTTTCATTTTTTTGACAGGTAAGTCACACCCTCATGGAACATCAGCTGATAAAGACGGGTCTCAAGACATCATCATGCGACACTCTGAAGAAGGCGAAAGACTCGCCGAAACATGTCAGGTAAAAAATTAACCTAAAACATAATTGTCTGCTTTTAATGAATCAGTCAAATATCAATAATAAGAAGACAAAATGAACCTAATACAAATAAATGAATGCTTAATAACGCCCCTGCACATGCTCCTAAAAATCCAAACCTTCACCTGTAAATAAAACGTCCCGACCTGAAGACATCTTAATGTTATTATTTTGTTATACACACAGCGCCGCCAAGTGGAATCAAAAATTTGTTTTTATTTTAATTTTCACGTACTGCACGGTGCCCTTTTGACGAATCCGACTGAAAATTAGTCAGAAAAGACTCAAGACAATGATCTTACTCTGTGCCGAATTTTGTGACGTTTTGGCAAAAGGCGTGGCTATTACGGTGCTGAAAAATCCGATTGTACTTTGTGGCAACAAAAGCTCCGGCAACATGACTCAGATGATCCTATCTTCTCGAAGTTGTACACATTTGAGGATACTTCAGCCCTGAAGACATCTACCAACTTATTTTTCATCGTAGTAGTAGCGCCACCAACTGGTAAAAGCTAATACAAGTTATTTTCTTGGATGTTTTTCTCCGTGCAACTCAACAAGGTCGCCCTCATATATGCTCGGATGACTGTTTCGGCCATGAGGATGTCACAATACGAAATTCATCCTTTTTCGTGAAAAGTTGTGGGAGTGGCATTGCACTGTTCGGCAATAAAACAACGCTGATTATGAGGTTCTAAATATGAACGACAACTCGTGAAACTTTACACACACATCAGGCAGAGCAAATTTATCAATATTTTATACGTTAGTTGTGCAGCTTTTTTGAAATGGCTCGCCATGGCCCTCGAGAAAAGTTAAAAAAAGAATAGAATAGAAATAGAAATCCCTTTATTGTCATTGTACTCAAGTGTGCAACGAGATTAGAGGGCTCCACTCTCCAGTGCAATACAACAATAATACAGACAATATATAAATTAGATAAATAAATAAGACAGTGCAATGGAATTCAGTACTGAATAGGGCATATAGAAACACATCACAATGCTGTTTTGCAAGGTTAGGGTGGTCTCGTGTGTGTGTGAGAGTTCAGTATGGAGATGGCTCTCGGAAAGAAACTGTTTCTCAGTCTATTGGTCCTTGATTTGATGCATCTGTAGCGCCTGCCAGAGGGCAACAGGTCGAACAGGTGTGAGTTTGGGTGGGTATTGTCTTTGACGATGTTGAGAGCCCTTCTGAGGCACCGGGCGGTGTAGATGTCCGACAGCGAGGGGAGAGGGCAGCCAATAATCCTTTGCGCTGTTTTGACTGTCCTCTGGAGCCTCACTCTGTCCGCCTCAGTGCAGCCGCTGTACCAGGTGGAGACACAGTACGTCAGCAGGCTCTCGATGGACGAGTGGTAGAAGGCCAGCAGCAGCTTCCTGTCCAGGTTGAATTTCCTGAGGACTCTCAGGAAGTGCAGACATTGGCGGACCTTCTTTACCACTGCTGTGGTGTTGTGACTCCAAGAAAGGTCATCGGAGATCTGTACTCCCAGGAACTTGAACGTGTGGACCCTCTCCACACACACGCCTTCGATGCAGAGGGGGGGCGGCAGCGTCTTGTTCCTCCTGAAGTCGACGACAATCTCCTTTGTTTTAGCAGAGTTATGGTGCAGTCTGTTGTCCTTGCACCAAGTTGTCAGTCTCCCTACCTCCTCTCTGTAGGCTGTCTCGTCACCTTCCGAGATCAGACCGACCACTGTCGTGTCGTCAGCAAACTTGACGATGGTGTTGTTGCCGTGGGCCGGGCTGCAGTCGTAGGTGTAGAGGGCGTACAGGAGAGGGCTCAGCACGCATCCTTGGGGGGAACCGGTGCTCAGCATGAGGGTGGAGGACGTGTAGGGGCCGAGCAACACAGTCTGGGGTCTGTTGGTCAGAAAGTCCTTAATCCAGATGCGTGTGAGGGCAGGGAGGCCGAGAGTGTCCAGTTTGGCGACGAGGATGTCTGGGATGATCGTGTTGAATGCCGAGCTGTAGTCCACAAAGAGCATCCTTGCATAGCTCCGCTGTTGTTCCAGGTGGCCCAGCACAACATGCAGAGCAGCCCTGGTTGAGTGTTTCACCTCGCTTTTTGTAAATTTTATGGAGTACAGTGAACCCTCGGTTATCGCGGTTAATGGGGACCGAGACCACCCGCGAAAACTGAAAATCCGCGAAGTAGCGGCGCACCTTCAAAAATGCTTAAAAAAAAAATACAATATATATATATATATATATATATATATATATATATATATATATATATATATATATATATATATATATATATATATATATACGGGGAGAGAGAGAGTGAAATTCATGTTATAACAAAAAAAACAAATTATTATTAAAACGTATTATTTTTTTATTCCCCAGCCATTCTTTTTGTATTTATTTAATTACTCCGACTTTTACCTGCTGGTACGCCGTCCGATGTGCCCTGTGCAATGAAAGGTGCCATTCTTTATTTATTTATTTATTTATTCATTTATTCATTCATAACTGACAGCTTCGCGCTCCGCTCGTGCCCGGGCGGAAGAGGTGCTCCAATTCGGCTTAACTGTGACACACGCCCACCCTCCTCCCCCGGAGCTTCCATTCGGTTAAACTTAGGGGCCGCTTGGCACCGCCCGTGCCCGGGGAAGGTGCTCCTCTTCGGCTTACTGTGTCGCGAGCATGCCCTCCTCCTCCGGAGCTTCCATTCGGTTAAACTTAGGGGCCGCTTGGAACCGCCCGTGCCCGGGGAAGGTGCTCCTCTTCGGCTTACTGTGACGCGAGCATGCCCTCCTCCTCCTCCGGAGCTTCCATTCCATTAAACTTAGGGGCCGCTTGGCACCGCCCGTGCCCGGGGAAGGTGCTCCTCTACGGCTTAACTGCCACGCACGCCGGCCGGAGCTCTGGTACGGTCCGAACCGCGCGAAACGTCGCCACCGATCGTGTCCGGGGGAACGTGCTCTTCTTCGTCCACTCTCCTCTTCGCCCACGCTCTTCTTCGGCGCACGCCGGCCGTCTAACCGCTCCAGCGCCCCGTCGTGCCGCTCGGCGAAACTACAATGCCCCCGAATATTTTTTATACCCGCGAAGCACTGAACCCGCGAAAGGTGAACCGCGAAGTAGCGAGGGTTCACTGTATGTATAAGACCAAGACCTACAAAAAAGTCTCTTGGAGCAATGAGCTAGGTTTTACAGGAAGTCGGCCATTTTGAATTTACTTAAAAGGGGGCGGGTCACCACAATGGACTTTGTGTAGAAATTATTATTGGGGCCCGAGCAGCGACCGCGGCGAGGTCCCTATTGTTTATGTAGAAATTATTATTAGGGCCCGAGCAGCGACCGCTACGAGGTCCCCATTGTTTTTGTGGAAATTATTATTATTAATATTATTAGGGCCCGAGCAGTGACCGCTGCGAGGTCCCTATTGTTATTAGGGCCCGAGCTGCGACGGCTGCGAGGTCCCTATTGTTTTTGTAGAAAATATTATTACTTTCAAATTTCCCCATTGTGGGACTAATAAAGGACATCTTATCTTATCTTCTCTTATTATTATTATTATTATTAGGGCCCGAGCAGTGACCGCTGCGAGGTCCCTATCGTTTTTCTAGAAATTGTTATTAGGGCCCGAGCTGCGACGGCTGCGAGGTCCCTATTGTTTTTGTAGAAAATATTATTACTTTTATTATTATTATTATTATTATTATTAGGGCCTGAGCAGCGACCGCTGCGAAGTCGCTATTGTTTTTGTTGAAATTATTATTATTATTATTTTTCCGATTGTTCGATCGCATTTTTAACCCCCGAAACATGCACAAAAACTCACCAAACTTGGCAGTCTCATCGGGCATGGCGAAAAATTTGATATTTTAACGTCTAATATGAACAGGAAGTGAGTTATGAATTTTTGAAAGTCCGACTTTTGCCCTTTTTTGCATGTTTACATGGGTCATTCTTTTGCACCCTGATCCTAAAGGCTTCATCTGATTGCCTTAAAATTCTGTCTGTAGCATCTTAAGACCTGGGACAAACACTGGGGCTAAAATCTTTTGTTTCCGAAATACTATATGACGGGGGCGGGGCTTCGAAGTTTTCACTTAAGATTTCCTTCGCCGCAATGGACAAAATGCTTAATAACTCTCATGCACATGCTGCTAAAAATCCAAAACTTCACATGTACATAAAGAGTCGGTACCTGAAGACATCTATATGTTTATATTCTGTTATACACCTTGCGCCAATCAATATCATTTTTTACATTTTGACGTACTGCACGGTGCCCTTTTAACGAATCCGATTGAAAATTGGCTAGAAAAGACTCAAGACATTGATCTTACGCTATCCCTATTTTTGTGACTTTCCTTCGAAGGGCGTGGCTATTGCGGTGCCGCAGAGTCTGATTATTCTCCGTGGCAACAAAAGTTCCTGCAAAATGATTCAGATGATCCATCTTCTCGAAATTTTTCACATTTGAGGATATTCAGGCCCTGAAGACGGCTGCCAACTTATTTTTGATCGCAGTGGTAGCGCCACCAACTGGTTAAAACAAATACAAATTATTTTCGTTGATGTTTTTCTCCGGGCAGGTTCACAAAATCTACCTTATATTTGCTCGGATGAGTGTTTAGGCCTTGAGGATGTCACAATACGAAAGTCTTTCGCCTTCTTCAGAGTGTCACATGATGGTGTATTGTGACCCGTGTTTATCAGCTGATGTTCAATGAGGGCGTGACTTACCTGTCACAAGAATGAAGGCAAGTCACACCCCCCGCTGTCCGTTCACTCCGCCAAGATGCTGCTCCAGGTGGTAGAGAGGATGAAGGCTCCCTTGTCTCTGTTCATGGTTTTTATGCCTCGCTTGCAGATCTCAATGGCCTCTCTGATCCAAGCGCTGTTGTTTGTTCTCTTCGGTGCGGATGACCCTGCCCTTCTCCCGGTCCATGATGTGGTTTTCCCTTTTGCAGTGGTCAGTGATTGCTGATTTGTAATGTTCATGTTGTGCTTATTCTTTTACTGCTCTGATTTTTAATTTTTTTGACAGGTAAGTCACACCCTCATGGAACATCAGCTGATAAAGACGGGTCTCAAGACACCATTATGCGACACTCTGAAGAAGGCGAAAGACTCGCCGAAACATGTCAGGTAAAAAATTTACCTAAAACATAATTGTCTGCTTTTAATGAATCAGTCAAATATCAATAATAAGAAGACAAAATGAACCTAATACAAATAAATGAATGCTTAATAACTCCCCTGCACATGCTCCTAAAAATCCAAACCTTCACCTGTAAATAAAATGTCCCGACCTGAAGACATCTTAATGTTATTATTTTGTTATACACACAGCGCCGCCAAGTGGAATCAAAAATTTGTTTTTATTTTAATTTTCACGTACTGCACGGTGCCCTTTTGACGAATCCGACTGAAAATTAGTCAGAAAAGACTCAAGACAATGATCTTACTCTCTGCCGAGTTTGTGACGTTTTGGCAAAAGGCGTGGCTATTACGGTGCTGAAAAGTCCGATTGTACTTTGTGGCAACAAAAGCTCCGGCAACATGACTCAGATGATCCTATCTTCTCGAAGTTGTACACATTTGAGGATACTTCAGCCCTGAAGACATCTACCAACTTATTTTTCATCGTAGTAGTAGCGCCACCAACTGGTAAAAGCTAATACAAGTTATTTTCTTGGATGTTTTTCTCCGTGCAACTCAACAAGGTCGCCCTCATATATGCTCGGAGGACTGTTTCGGCCATGAGGATGTCACAATACGAAATTCATCCTTTTTCGTGAAAAGTTGTGGGAGTGGCATTGCACGGTTCGGCAATAAAACAACGCTGATTATGAGGTTCTAAATATGAACGACAACTCGTGAAACTTTACACACACATCAGGCCGAGCAAATTTATCAATATTTTATACGTTAGTTGTGCAGCTTTTTTGAAATGGCTCACCATGGCCCTCGAGAAATGTTCAAAAAAGCAGCCCTGGTTGAGTGTTTCACCTCGCTTTTTGTAAATTTTATGGAGTACAGTGAACCCTCGGTTATCGCGGTTAACGGGGTCCGAGACAACCCGCGAAAACTGAAAATCCGCGAAGTAGCGGCGCACCTTCAAAAATGCTTAAAAAAAATATACAATATATATAATAAATATATAAATATTTATATTTATATATATATATATATATACGGGGAGAGAGAGAGAGAGTGAAATTCATGTTATAACAAAAAAACCAAATTATTATTAAAACGTATTATTTTTTTATTCCCCAGCCATTCTTTTTGTATTTATTTAATTACTCCGACTTTAACCTGATGGTACGCCGTCCGGTGTGCCCTGTGAAATGAAAGGTGGCATTCTTTATTTATTTATTCTTTCATAACGGACAGCCTCGCGCTCCGCTCGTGCCCGGGCGCAAGAGGTGCTCCAATTCGGCTTAACTGTGACACACGCCCGACCTCCTCCCCCGGAACTTCCATTCGGTTAAACTTAGGGGCCGCTTGGCACCGCCCGTGCCCGGGGAAGGTGCTCCTCTTCGGCTTACTGTGACGCGAGCATGCCCTCCTCCTCCGGAGCTTCCATTCAGTTAAACGTAGGGGCCGCTTGGAACCGCCCGTGCCCGGGGAAGGTGCTCCTCTTCGGCTTACTGTGACGCGAGCATGCCCTCCTCCTCCGGAGCTTCCATTCGGTTAAACTTAGGGGCCGCTTGGAACCGCCCGTGCCCGGGGAAGGTGCTCCTCTTCGTCTTACTGTGACGCGAGCATGCCCTCCTCCTCCGGAGCTTCCATTTGGTTAAACTTAGGGGCCGCTTGGCACCGCCCGTGCCCGGGGAAGTGTTAAAGAAATTTAAGTTTGTATGTTCATCTGTTAGTTTTGTTGTTTAGTTTGTCATCTTAGCAAGTTTCAAACTATAACTAATCTTACAGGCCCCCTTTGTTGCACATGCATTCGTATCTTTCTGGCCTCTAATTAAACTTTCGACAGCTACGGGTGCCAGGTACGGCCTCATCGCGAATGTGACTCCCCAACGCCAGAACCCTTTTCTGTAAACACCTCCCTTGGGGTGTTGATGACCTCTTTAACCCTTCGTAGATAATGTTGGGGCCCGAGGCCTCTTAAGGCTGTAACTTATGCATTTAGGGAGGTCCAACACAAGGCTTGGTATTTCTAAAGCAACAATATCGTCATGGCCATAAAATAAGTTCAACATGTTAAGCCTTGTGAAAATACACTACACAGGTCAAATGAAGTTCAGAGTGAACATGCTCCCTTTTGCTGTTAGAATAAGCAGAAGTATGAACAAAAGGTGTCTTGTAAGCTGAAACCGTTAGAATAGGCAGGAAGAGGGTGGGCAAGTGGGATGGAGTCAAATGTCAAGTTTTCCATTCTGTATGTATTGCATATTCAAATTGCTTATGCTGATGCAAATAAAAACCATGTGTGCAGTCGAACACGCTGGCTTCGCCTCGGAGTTCGAGGGCTGCCCCGCGCGGAAATGACAGACAATCTTGGCTGGTTGATTCATTTGTTCAGGCTTGTTTTGATAGAAACATCCTTAACATTACTTGGTCCTTCGAATGCCGGATGAAAACGTGTGATCTGCGGTGGACGATTGACGACGACTGAAAACGGCGCCATCGTGAAAAGTCCTCTCTTTCAGGAGGCCGGTCCTCGGCCATCCTCCACCGGAGAGAACACAGACTTCATCCATGAACCGCGAGTGTCTCGACCAGCGGAGAGATTGTCACAGGTCAGTGGTTGTATACAACAGATAGTAAAAAACTTTTTTGGGTTTTTGAAGGATAGTAGGGTTTCAGGGAGTTCCTTTACCCGAAGAGATAGTACATCTTAGCTTAGCTATTTTCTGGAAGAAATACAGATTTAACTTTGCTATTTTGGAAGACTTGTTGGAAGACTCGGACAGTACAGAATTAACTGTTGTTTATTCTGGAAGGCAGATTAAGGCATTCCTTGTCTGGTAGAGAGTACAAGTGTAGTTGATTATATCTGCTCGGATAGTACAGAATTAACTGTTGTTTTTTCTGGAAGACAGATTTAGGGGTCCTTATTTCTGGTAGAGTACAGATGTAATTATTACTATATTTGGAAGTGATAGTACAACGTTTGTTATTTATAGAAGACGAAAATAGTTTATCTATTTTCACAGACACAGAACTGATCAATCTGTGAGTGTGTATGTGTATTGTATGAATGTCCAACGTTTGAGAAATCTAAAACTGACCAAGGGTTGTGAGTAAAAACACCCAGGAATACCCGCTCCAAATTGGGAGTAGAAGCTTGGTATTCAACCCAAAGTCAGGCAATTTGAATTTTTCTCAACACTGAGGAACCATAACTAGACACCATAACAATTAAGACTGTCAGAAATGGCGGCAGAATTGATGAAGGAAGTTAACTGTCAACTTTCCGAATTTGAAATAAAGGAAAAATGTAGGTTAGTTGAAATTGAAAAATATTGATTAGCTTCTCGTTTGTAGCTGTTCAATGTTGAGAACTGTGTGTGTTGTTTTGTGGGCCCGTGTATATGTCTGAGTCTGACTATGTGTGTGTGTGAGAACAAAGAAGAGAAAGGGTGGGGGTTGAGTCAGTGAGCTGGAGTGTGTGCGATTGGGGATTACTAATACCACTTGGTATTTTATCCCATGTAATACAGTAGGATTATAAACAGCAGACTGTTGTGGATGTAATAGACAAGAAATCTCCACCTGAAAAAGTTGAAGTGAGAATTGCCACAACAGGAAAATTGAGTTGCTGTCCTACTGATGAGAAACCAGTTTTTAGAACACCCTAGGTGTTGACAAACTGGTCCAATTTTCTAAAATTGGGGTATTGGGTAGTATAGTAAAGTCCAGGGAAACTTTGCAGTGTAGAGATTGGAAGTTAATAAGAAAAGAAAAGGAATGTGTAAAGAAAGAAAAAGAATGTGTAGAAAAGGGAAAGGAACAATTAATGTTCCATAGAAAGGATTGATGAAGTCCAAATGATAGGGCAAGTGAGAAAGGTGTCATAGGCAGATTTGCAAGTGGAAAACTGTATAGAGTAACAGAATTAGAACCTATGTGGTTGAGGGATGTAAGACACTGAGTTGGTTGCATGAATTGAAAGAGAGAAGTAGGTGTTATGAAAGATGGAATGAAGGTTTTGAAAGTGAACATGAGGAATCTTTGCAAAAGCATAGGTGTTTCCTGATTTTGAATTTTAAGTGGTGTCAAACCTGAGGTGCGGGGGCAGAATTTGGTTCTCTAACTGAGAGGCAAGGTAGGTTGAGAAGGAAAAGCGTAAGTGAAATAGGATGAGCGGAAAGTTAAGAGGGGGTTGGAGATGACTGAGAGGTAAAGTAGGTTGGGCAGATGCCAGAAGGAAAGCGTAAGTGAATTGGAACGAGCGGAAAGTTTAGGGGGAAGGAGCTGTTGCCATTGGCTTGAGATTGCCTGCTCGTAAATTGGCAGGGAGGAGTGGCCAGTAAACTGGAGCCTTTGGTAGGGGGCGTAACCCCTGGCAGCTTGGTTGCCTGGGGACCGCGTGATTGGCGTATGAACAGTGAGCCCCCCCCCCTCCCTTCTTTTTCTGCTGTGAGCGTCTAGGATAGGCTTGCACACGAGGGCGGCCAAGGAGAAGACGAGTAATTTACATAATGAATGAAGGGTTTGAGAACTTGTTTTAAGGAAGTGTACGATTGGGAAAATGAATGACTAGGCCGGGACCCCAGTGGGGCTTCGGACTGCGAGTTGATGTCCAAACCTCTGGATTCCCCCTCTGGACAGTGACAACAGTGAGGACATTGAGGAAGATATTAAACATATGTTTGACCTCGAGAATTACTTAATGCGTCATCAAACTGAACCGATGAGATGCAGCTGTTAAAAAAGGAAGTCACATATTTAGGCCGCATTTTGACTGAAAAGGGGCGCATTTTTGGTGACAAGCAAAAAGAAGGCGTTGCCCGAGCCCTAAAACCAATAACAAAGAAGTAAATGATGTCCCTTATAGGTGTACGCAATTATTGCCAGGCATGGATTGCAAAGTACTTAGAAATCACACGACTATTGCTGGACATCATTTATGACAAGCCAATGACATTTGAGGAAAAAAAAAATGTTTGAACACTTGAGGTTGACAAGCTTTTGAACTTGTCAAGTGTGAACTCAGTGATTAAGATGTATTAGCACTACCAAATTACTATGAGCCATTTGAGCAAACAGTGACTGCAAAAAATGGTTTCATGACCTTGTGTGGCTGCAGACGCGCAGGGCTCATGAAATCACTTGCATATTAGTCACAACAATTGGATCAAGCAGCCTTCACCCACCACATTCACATTGCACGGCGACCTAATTGTCACATTACACTGATAAGGTGCGCTCAGCCCAGCGTCACTTTTTCCCGCACCAGTAGAAGGCACCCCACACGACTGTGGAAGCCGAGTCCAAATTACCACCAAACAGCGACCTGACCTCTTGGACACCTTTCTCCCGACTGGAGAGACAGTTTTTTGACGGCCGCAAAGGGGTGGGAATTTTTTTTTTAACAAAGCATTTTGTTTCAAGGGATATTAAAATCTGTATGTGCAGGACAAGCAGCAGAAACTTCTGTGCTGATCCAGAATTGTAAGATGTTTTCTAAAAAACATTTTACAATTTGGACTGACTGCCAAGATATATGTTTATGTGTTCTGTCGACATTGGGCAAACGGCGTTTTAAAAAATCACAAAAGATGAAAGAAAAGTTGTGCATAAAGCACGTCTAAATAAGTATTTGTAAATGCAAAATTTTCTGAACAGAAAATGAAACGATTACAATTGAATACTGCCTCGCTGACAATGCAGCAAGGGGTAATGCACACACACACACACACACACACACACACACACACGCAGCAAATCAACTTGACAATTTGATCTCACGCCAGGGAAAAATACACCACTAATTGAATGCACACATTGGGAGAAAAAAGGTGCAAACATTGCTGAGGAAATTGTTCCCACATATAGACTTTTCAACAAAAAACTTTTTTTTAGACAAAGTGTTAGTTGTTTGGGTTGCAATATTGTTTGGTTATAATTAATGTGTTTTCAAAATGGATTACGTTGTTTCCAACAACACATGATGATGTTAAAACAGTTGGAAAAAGTGTTGTGTAATCGAATTATCCTGACATTTGGAATTTCAAGAGTGATTTAAAGTGAAAATGATGCATTTTGTGAATAATGTTTGTAACAAGTGGGACAGTTGTTGCAAAATTGACTCAAAGCGTCATTTTGCATACAGTCTGCAGGACTTGTGGAACGCACGAATGGAACTGACTTATCAAGACAAAGAAAAAAAAAAGAGACAATGGCCAGACTGTGTTTCAATCACAGCAATGAGGATAGTGCCAGCCGAAGGAAGGACACTATCCCCTTTTTATCCTATATGGCCTCACACATAGACTCTCAGGTTCATCAGAACCACCAGCGACTGGCACATCTGTCCCAGTCCACATGAAAGACATGTTTGACCACAATTACTGGCCAGTGTGTTTTGATCCACAGATAAACCACGTCCATGTGGGAGACCAACTCTTCCTCAAGGTGCTGAAACGACCTCGTTGGGACAGTGAACGCTGGGACGGCCCTCATCAGGTGATTGCAGTGACCCCGACGGCAGCAAAGGTCGAGGGGCGTGGCGGCTGGAACCATCAGTCGCAGTGCAAGCTTCTCCGGTCCCTGCTGAAGGCTGAGCGACGCAAGTCCCTTGGAGAGGATCTCCACCACGTACACTCCAATGTACCAACAAAAGACCACAGTTGGAAAGAGGGTTTTCCGTGGCAAACACACCCCTCTCGGAAGGATGGAGCAAGCCGCCGAACAGCAACTGGGCACTGCCCTGTCGACCAGATGCATCATCTACTTCCTTGCAGGGCTGTGCCTGGTCAGCGCACAACCTCGAGACCAGGACAACGTCAAACGCAGACGAGTTGCACAGGCGCAGACTGCTGACTACACGCACATCAAATAAAACCTGCAGCCTCTGAAAAAACGCTCAAGGTCACTGATTCATGTAACTTGCATCACAGAAAAGAGTTGCAGTTGTGAATGTTTGATGTTCCGGGTTTATTTTGTACATACATGTATTGGACCAAAAACTGCATTAGCTTTGCTTTATTATCTTTTAATTGTTATTATTTTTTTGGGCTTCTCGTTCGGGGCATGGGTTTCTACCCTTTTCTCCAAGAATTTTTGAGTTTTTGGGTAGTTTTTCTCCCCCCTCAAGCGACAGCCTTTGATGATGAGATTTGAAACTTGATAAACAGGTGGGATATGTTAAAGAAATTTAAGTTTGTATGTTCATCTGTTAGTTTTGTTGTTTAGTTTGTCATCTTAGCAAGTTTCAAACTATAACTAATCTTACAGGCCCCCTTTGTTGCACATGCATTCGTATCTTTCTGGCCTCTAATTAAACTTTCGACAGCTACGGGTGCCAGGTACGGCCTCCTCGCGAATGTGACTCCCCAACGCCAGAACCCTTTTCTGTAAACACCTCCCTTGGGGTGTTGATGACCTCTTTAACCCTTCGTAGATAATGTTGGGGCCCGAGGCCTCTTAAGGCTGTAACTTCTGCATTTAGGGAGGTCCAACACAAGGCTTGGTATTTCTAAAGCAACAATATCGTCATGGCCATAAAATAAGTTCAACACGTTAAGCCTTGTGAAAATACACTACACAGGTCAAATGAAGTTCAGAGTGAACTTTTGCTGTTAGAATAAGCAGAAGTATGAACAAAAGGTGTCTTGTAAGCTGAAACCGTTAGAATAGGCAGGAAGAGGGTGGGCAAGTGGGATGGAGTTAAATGTCAAGTTTTCCATTCTGTATGTATTGCATATTCAAATTGCTTATGCTGATGCAAATAAAAACCATGTGTGCAGTCGAACACGCTGGCTTCGCCTCGGAGTTCGAGGGCTGCCCCGCGCGTAAATGACAGACAATCTTGGCTGGTTGATTCATTTGTTCAGGCTTGTTTTGATAGAAACATCCTTAACAGGAAGGTGCTCCTCTACGGCTTAACTGCCACGCACGCCGGCCGGAGCTCTGGTACGGTCCGAACCGCGCGAAACGTCGCCACCGATCGTGTCCGGGGGAACGTGCTCTTCTTCGTCCACTCTCCTCTTCGCCCACGCTCTTCTTCGGCGCACGCCGGCCGTCTAACCGCTCCAGCGCCCTGTCGTGCCGCTCGGCGAAACTACAATGCCCCCGAATATTTTTTAGACCCGCGAAGCACTGAACCCACGAAAGGTGAACCGCGAAGTAGCGAGGGTTCACTGTATGTATAAGACCAAGACCTACAAAAAAGTCTCTTGGAGCAATGAGCTAGGTTTTACAGGAAGTCGGCCACTTTGAATTTACTTAAAAGGGGGCGGGTCACCACAATGGACTTTGTGTAGAAATTATTATTGGGGCCCGAGCAGCGACCGCGGCAAGGTCCCTATTGTTTTTGTAGAAATTATTATTAGGGCCCGAGCAGCGACCGCTACGAGGTCCCCATTGTTTTTGTGGAAATCATTATTATTTTTATTATTATTATTAGGGCCCGAGCAGTGGCCGCTGCGATGTCCCTATTGTTTTTCTAGAAATTGTTATTAGGGCCCGAGCTGCGACGGCGGCGAGGTCCCTATTGTTTTTGTAGAAATTATTATTAGGGCCCGAGCAGCAACCGCTACGAGGTCCCCATTAACCGCGATAACCGAGGGTTCACTGTATTACTCTTACTCGATCTTGGCGCCGCTTTTGACACTTGATCATAACATATTATTAAAACGCCTTGAAACTTGTGTTGGCATTTCAGGTTCAGCGCTTTCTTGGATTAATTCGTATCTGTCGGAGACGACGCACCGTGTAATTCATGGCAATGCGTCTTCTGATCTTTGTAAGATCACACGCGGAGTTCCGCAGGGATTGGTACTAGATGCTACCGCTTGGTGATATTATACGGAAATATCACATTAGTTTTCATTGTTATGCTGATGATACGCAATTATACATGCCGTTGGATATAACGAATCCGTGTGATTGCTATAAATTAGAGGCATGCCTTGCCGAAATTAAACTATGATGGTCTTTCAATTTTTTGCGTCTTAACTCAGATAAAACCGAGATGCTGATCATTGGACCAGCGCGTCATCTGTACCTTTTTCAAAGACACCACTATGAGTATCGATAAATTGCCCAAAAGGATTCAACAAAAAATCTCGGTCTTATATTTGACACAACTATGTCGTTTCAAATGCACATTAAAAATATTACTAGAACTGCATTTGTTCATCTGCGTAACATTGCTAAAATTCGCCCAATTCTATCAACCTGTGATGCAAAAATCTTAATCCATGCGTTTGTTACGTCTCGCCTCGACTATTGTAACGTTTTGCTCTCGGGTCTCCCCATGTCTAGTATTAAAAGTTAGTTCAAAATGCAGCAGCTAGACTCTTGACTAGAACGAGAAAGTTTGATCATATTACCCCGATACTTGCCAATTTGAATTGGCTTCCGGTCCACTTGAGATGTGATTTTAAAGTTCTGCTACTTGCCTATAAAATATTGCATGGCTTAGCACCTTCCTATCTCGTTGACCTCGTGGTACCATATGTTCCGTCCCGAAACCTTCGCTCACAAAATGCTGGTCTTTTAGTGATCCCGCGAGCCAAAAAGAAGTCCACAGGTTCTAGAGCGTTCTCTATTCGGGCACCAATGCTTTGGAATGTACTACCCTCAGGTATTAGAGGCGCCACCTCAGTAGAAATGTTCAAAACACTATTAAAGACGCATTTATACTCTTGTGCATTTAGTTGAACTATTTGTTGGCCTGTTTACTGCCGCTTTTTCTCTTATCTTCTCTTTTCTGCCCCCTTTTCCCCGGCTGGGGGATTAGGTGACGGTCACCCACTAGGAAGTTTAAGGCATTGACAAACTGGGCATGCACCTGTTCCAGTGATGTCGTCTTCCTGCAGCGCGACATTTATTTATATACTTTAGCATCTAATTTAATTATTTGTTGGCCTGTTTACTGCCGCTTCTCCTCTTTTCTGCCCCCTCTTCCCCTGCTTGGGAATTAGGTGATGGTGACCTGCTATGAAGATTACGGCACTGACCAACCGGGGAGGGACCTTCTCTGCCGAAGTCGTCTTCATGCAGCACCTCTTCTGATTTCCCTATATTTCAGCACTTCGTTGAACTACTTGTTGGCCTGTTTACTATTTCTGTTCTTTTTTTTCTGTTCCCAATTCCACGGCTTGGGAATTAGGTGATGGTGATTCACTTGGAAGTGGCTGTTCTGAATTTACCCCAAACTGACTATTTCAAGATCAAAGGCTCAACCTCGGATATGCTGCCATGGCGATTACGGTCCTGGATGAGGACCCACTCCACTAAAGTCATCTTCTTGCAGCACTTCATTTAATTGACTCTCACATTATCTCATCTAACATTGTATAGCATCATTGTATGTGTCAAATGTTGCCCACTTGGCATCCAAAGCAGCCTGGTCATCCTGGAAGGGGGTTTCCCCCCCATCTGTGGTCCCTTCTCAAGTTTTCTCACTTTTCCCCCAATGGGGTTTTGAGTTTTTCCTTGCCCTCCTGGGGGTTAAGATCAGTGGATGTTGATTGTGGTTATGTAAAGCCCTTTGAGACTGTCTGTGATTAAGGGCTATACACATAAAATTGACTTGACTCGACTTGGACCAGAATAGAAGTGGATGAGGGAAAAAGGGAGGGGCGGTGTTGACTGATATTGTGCAGATGGAAGTAGGCTGACCGGGTTGTGTTATTATGCTTATGGAAAGATAGAGTGCTGTCAAGGATGACACCCAGACTCTTGACCTGAGGGGATGGGAAAACAATGGAGGGGCCAACAGGAATGGGAAAACTGCCAACTTTGGATTGTATTGATTTTGTACTGAAAAGAATAACTTCTGTTTTGTCGCTGTTAAGCCTCATGAAATTATTAGAAAACCAGTCATTGATTTCAGATAGACAGGAGGTGACGGAGGTGGGAGGGAGTGATATGCTGGGTTTGCAGGAGAACTAGAGCTGGGTGTCATCCGCGAAGCAATGGAAAGCGATATTGAATTTTCGGAAAATGCTGCCAAGGGGAAGGAGGTATATGATAAATAATAGGGGGGCCAGGACCGAGCCTTGGGGCAAACCTGAGGTGACTGGGAGGGACTTTGATGAGAAATATTTAAGCTGGATGAACTGAGTGCGGTCTTTGAAGTATGAATGGAACCAGTTGAGGGCGGTGTGGGTGATGCCGATGGAAGAAAGTCTTTTGAGAAGGATGGTGTGTGAGATGGTGTCAAAGGCCGCAGTCAGGTTAAGAAGGATGACAATGGAGAATGAATCTGAGTCAGCTGCAATGAGGAGAGCAGAGGTGACCTTGAGTAGAGTTGATTCAGTGCTGTGAAGTGCACGGAAACCGGACTGAAAGGGTTATTGCAGGTGAGATGAGAGTGGAGTTGAGTGGCGACTACATTATCTAGGACTTTTGAAATGAATGGTAGGTAGGAAATAGGGCGGAGGTTCAGGAAATAGTACTGAGCGGCTTTTTCTTAATCTCATGAGAAAATGTCCTTGGGCAAGCACAGTCGAAAAGAGTCGTGCGTTATCTCAGCCCAGCCTCACATTCTTCCCCCGGCACGGGTCTACGTCCAAGGGAAGGTCCTCTCCAGATTAATCATTGTCTGGATGGTTGATTCCCAGCTGGTCCCCAAGACTGGTATTCCACGGCTGGCCTTCTCCGGCGGGCAGTCTCTCCGTCTCTCCTGCTGGTATTCCCCTGTAATCTTGTCAGTGTGCATGTATGTGTGCTCCAAAATCAAATTATGTCTTTCAGAATGTGTTTTTGCAATGGCGTCCCCTTGAACCCTCCAATCAATCAATCAAATTTTATTTATAAGAGCACTTTTCATACATAAAATGCGGCTCAAAGTGCTGTACAATAAAAACATCCAAATTACAACGAAAAACTAAAACCCATTCCACCCACTCAACATAAACACAAGACACATCCACATACACGCCTGAACTCGCACACACACAGAACACTCGCATTCACACAACTTAATAAACCATCTTAGTAGAAAGACAGGGTAAGGCACAGAGAAACCATATGAGAAAATGTACCCAGGGTAGGTCATCCGCGCTGAGAGGGATGACGGCTCACGCCCACAGGGAGCTGCGCCAACACACAGACCCCTAGCCCAGACTGACCGGGGTAGACCCTACACATAGTGCAGAGGGCCCCGGTCCGCCGGGCCTAAGGAGCCTCCGGGATGAAGCCCCCTGTGAGAAGGCCAGCCACACCTCCCAGCGCGGAGGCCCCCCTTGAGGAAACACTGGAGCTAAAATATATAAAAGAAAATGATAATGCTAAACAAAAAAGAAGCTAAAAATTAAAGGACAATAATATAAAAAGACGAAGCTAAAATATATAAGAAAAATTATGATACTAAAAGACAGAGAAGAAGCTAAAAATTAAAAGACAATAATATAAAACGACGCAGCTAAAATATATAAGAAAAATGATGATACTAAAAGACAAAGAAGCTAAAAAAAATTAAAGACAATGATAATATATAAAATGACAATCCTGAATTAAAAGACTAAGATAAATTATTTAAAAGCCAAACAAAAAAGGTGAGTCTTGAGCAGGGGTGGGCAATTATTTTTTCCATGGGGCCACATAAGAAACATTAAATATTGTGGAGGGCCGGGCCAAAAGGCTGAACTCAATTCTGCATAATATTAATTGTATTTCTTTTTTAAAAAGCAGTAAATAGCACTGTTTTGACAAGCTGGCATTAAAGTTAAGCAATGAAACTAAATACCAAATAAACTGAAAAAATGAGGTTGCCTTACAAAAATGTATTCATTCAAATTTCTCAACACAATGGTAGACAAAATATTAACATTTTTTACTATTTGTGACTCATATTAGTAAACATATTCTGTCACATTCACTTCAAAACACATTTTGAGTTCCATATACTGTTGGATAGTTGTGTAAAGGTTCTGAGCATTTTAAAGACATCACAATATTGTCTTTTTGCACCAAACATTAAGCAAGATACAACATATTGACTGTCACAGAACTGTGATTTTGAGAAAAAGTGTCCCAGTTCATTGTTATCTGGTGCCGTTTTTATATTTCTCTGCATGTTTCGTCTGGTAATGCCGACTCAAATTGTAGTCCTTCAACACGGCGATCTGCTCCCCGCAAACTAAACACACAGCTTTACCTCTAACTTCAGTAAATAAATACTTCGCTGTCCAATTTTTGTTGAAAATTCTACATTCGGCATCTACCTTTCTTTTTGTAGCCTGAGCGGACATTTTTGAGGACGAACGTTGTCTTGTTGTGATTCAATCGCGCGCATGTCTTGATAAACGCATTACGTCATTATGTGCGACGCACATTGTGCGGGAATAAAAAAAAAAAACAATTTCAGAATAAAAGCAGTGCAGCTTTCGCCCATGAATGAGGTGAAATTAAAAAGTATGTTTATTTTGAAATTTCCAATTAACCTTACACTCGCGGTCAGAGTCAACCAAAGGTATGTGGCCCGGGCCATACAATGCCCAGGTCTGTCATACGGGCCAGTCAGTGCCACCCGGCGGGCCGGATGTGGCCCGCGGGCCGTGCAATGCCCAGGTCTGGTCTTGAGCCTCCTTTTAAAAATATCAACAGTCTCTGCGGACCTGATGTCCTCCGGCAGGCTATTCCATAGACGAGGACCAGAATGGCTGAATGCAGCCTCGCCATGTGTTCCAGTCCTCACCCGAGGAATAATTAACAGGCCGGTGCCAGAGGACCTCAGGGTCCGCGAGGATGGCCCAAGACCGTTAAGGCATTTAAAAACTAATTGAAGAACCTTAAAATCAATCCTGAAACACACGGGGAGCCAATGCAGCGATTTTAAAACTAAATCCAGTGCCCAATTTGGTATGTTTGCATCTCTATGTCCTATGTGGAGAATGTGCTTTGTCATATTTGTCCATGAAGTGCTGTCTGGCTTGTCATCAGTTTGTAATGTGCAGACTGAATATGTATGATGTGAATGTGAGTGTAGGTCATGAAAATACTATGTTCACACATTTATAAACTAAGTAATATAACTTTAGCATGTGAAAATAATATCATAAATCAGTAAAGACCATGACTACAATCAGTCATTCCTATGCGTAGTAGAATTAGAATTAGAATTAGAAATCCCTTTATTGTCATTGTACTCAAGTGTGCAACGAGATTAGAAGGCTCCCCTCTCCAGTGCAATACAACAATAAGACAGACAAATATATAAATTAGATTAATAAATAAGAGAGTGCAATGGAATTTAGTACAGAATAGGGTATATAAAAACACATCACGATGCTGTTCTGCAAGGTAAGGGTGTTCTCGTGTGTGTGTGAGAGTTCAGAATGGAGATGGCTCTCGGAAAGCAACTGTTTCTCAGTCTATTGGTCCTCGATTTGATGCATCTGTAGCGCCTGCCAGAGGGCAACAGGTCGAACAGGTGTGAGTTTGGGTGGGTATTGTCTTTGACGATGTTGAGAGCCCTTCTGAGGCACCGGGCGGTGTAGATGTCCGACAGTGAGGGGAGAGGGCAGCCAATAATCCTTTGCGCTGTTTTGACTGTCCTCTGGAGCCTCACTCTGTCGGCCTCAGTGCAGCCGCTGTACCAGGTGGAGACACAGTACGTCAACAGGCTCTCAATGGACGAGTGGTAGAAGGCTAGCAGCAGCTTCCTGTCCAGGTTGAATTTCCTGAGGACTCTCAGGAAGTGCAGACGCTGGTGGACCTTCTTTACCACTGCTGTGGTGTTGTGAGTACAAGAAAGGTCGTCAGAGATCTGTACTCCCAGGAACTTGAACGTGTGGACCCTCTCCACACACACGCCTTCGATGCAGAGGGGGGGCGGCACCGTCTTGTTCCTCCTGAAGTCGACGACAATCTCCTTTGTTTTTGCAGTGTTAAGGTGCAGTCTGTTGTCCTTGCACCAAGCTGTCAGTCTCTTTACCTCCTCTCTGTAGGCTGTCTCGTCACCTTCCGAGATCAGACCGACCACTGTCGCGTCGTCAGCAAACTTGACGATGGTGTTGTTGCCATGGGCCGGGCTGCAGTTGTAGGTGTAGAGGGCGTATAGGAGAGGGCTCAGCACGCATCCTTGAGGGGAACCGGTGCTCAGCATGCAGGTGGAGGACGTGTAGGGGCCGAGCAACACAGTCTGGGGTCTGTTGGTCAGAAAGTCCTTAATCCAGATGCGTGTGAGGGCAGGGAGGCCGAGAATGTCAAGTTTGGCGACGTGGATGTCTGGGATGATTGTGTTGAATGCCAAGCTGTAGTCCACAAAGAGCATCCTTGCATAGCTCTGCTGTTGTTCCAGGTGGCCCAGCACAACATGCAGAGCAGTGTTGATGGCGTCCTCAGTGGATCTGTTAGCCCAGTATGCAAACTGGTAGGGGTCCAGAGTGGGAGGAAGGCAGTCCCTGATGTGCTGGAGAACCAGCCTCTCGAAGCACTTCATGATGACTGGTGTGAGAGCAACAGGACGGTAGTCATTCAGGTGGACGGCTGGTGACTTTTTGGGGACAGGAATAATGGTGGAAGTTTTCAAGCAGGAGGGGATGACTGCTTGAGCCAGGGAGCGGTTGAAGATCCTGCAGAATACATGTGACAGTTGGTGGGCACATGTTTTGAGGACCTTGCCTGGTATTCCGTCGGGTCCAGTAGCTTTCCTGGGGTTAACAGCCAGGAGCACGCGCCTCACATCGTGTTCCTCTACGGTGAGTGGGGGGGAGTTGGAGCATGAAGTGCGGGGGTGTGACGGTTGGGGCGAGTCAAAGCGAGCAAAGAAGCAGTTAAGCTCCTCTGCCAGCGATGCACTCGGGTCTGCAGAGGTCGTGCTGCTGCCACGGAAGTTGGTGATGCTCCGTAGACCCTGCCACACCTCCCGTGGTCTGTTACTGGCAAGGTGGGCCTCCAGCCTCCCCTTGTAGGTTGCCTTGGCTAGCTTGATGCCTTTGCTCAGGTCAGCACGAGCCACCCTGTACTGGGCTTTGTCGCCTGACCTGAAGGCAGCGTCACGGGCCTTGAGGAGAGAGCGAACCCTGCTGGACATCCAGGGCTTCGCATTTGAGAAGGTCCGTATAGTCCTGTGTAGGGACACAGTTTCCATGCAGAACTTGATGTAGTCCACTACACAATCTGTGTAGACATCAAGGTCCTGATGATCAAAGAGGCCCCAGTTTGTGTCTTGAAAGCAGTCCTGTAATTCACTCATGGCGCCGTCACGCCAGGTTTTCACAGTCTTTGTGGTGGGCCTGAATCTGCGCCTGAGAGGGATGTATGCAGGTGCGAGCTGCAAGGACAGGTGGTCTGACTGGCCGAGGGGGGCGAGTGGGAGGGCCCTGTATGCGTGCTTGATGTTCGAGTACACATGGTCGAGAGTGTTGTCTCCCCTCGTTGGGCACTTGACATGCTGGTGAAACTCTGGGAGTACAGTCTTTAAATTGGCCTTATTAAAGTCTCCCGCTACTACGTGAACGCCATCAGGGTGGGCCCGCTGATGTTTATTGATGACGCACGCGAGTAGCGAGAGCGCCGTGCTAGTGCTAGCGTCGGGAGGGATGTAAACAGCTGTGACAATCACGACCGTTAGCTCCCTCGGGAGAAAATAAGGCCGGCATTTAACGGACATGAACTCGATGTCGGGGGAAGAGTGCTTCTCGACGATCGTGCTATCGCCGCACCAGTTCTCATGCACGTAAACACAGAGCCACCCCGCCCCGTCTCTTACCGGTGTCCCTTGTCCGATCCGCGCGATGTAGCGAGCGCCCGGCCAGCTGGATGCTAGCATCGGGGACGTCTGCGTGCAGCCAGGATTCCGTGACGACGATCACACTGCTGTCTCGCACATAGCGGTTTCCCAGGATTTGTAATCCCAGGTCGTCGATTTTGTGGACCACGGATCTGGCGTTGGTGAGGTACAGACTCGGCAGTGGTTGCCTATGGGGCTGCCGTCGCAGCCGTTGCAAGACACCGGACCTGCAGCCCCGCTTCTGCTTCCTCTCTCTGCGTCGCCTGCGCCGCCTCCCGGTCCCGATGACAAGCCACGGTGAGCCGGGCAGCCTCGCCAGTTCGTCCGGAATTTTGCGATCATAGCATATTCAGTAAATATAAACCTGCTTAATTAAATAATTGACATTCTGTCCCATAAATGTTTAAAATGCCGGTAATTGCCATACAATCCTTCAAGGGTCGACGAGCGATGTTCGGGAGGAGGAGCAGTGGTGGTGGTGCGTTTCCCTCGGGCATGTGTCGGTAAATCCAGCGGAGTTCAGCGGCAGTGGATTGAAGTTGTCCTGACACAGGTTGATGACATGACAGGAACAGGCAGAAGTGCGAGAAGCAGACTGGCCTGCGGGTCCACATGGCAGACAGGTGCTAACTTTGATAGGTAAGCGAAACTTTAGCCACAGTAGACGCGTCAGCGACTATGCAATCGGTGGGTGGCATTCATGAGAATCGGGATCGCTCAACATACAGATAATAATAAATAAAATCACTGTAACTGGAGGGATTGTAAACTGCTAAAGCAGGTACAACAAGCGGATCCAAAAAATTTCTGAGAGTTACCGGTGAGCAGTGGCAGCCAAACGTGCCAGCGTCCACTCAACCGGGAGTTGATTCAATATTCACAATATTTTATTATTTTGTCGTACAGTTGTTTAAAAATGGCTCGCTATCGCCCCCTAGAAAAAAAAAAACAACAAAAAAAAACAGCCCCATATCTCTGTTTCACCAAACTGAAAATTTGATGAAGTGTGTACAAAGCCAAGACCTAATAAAAAGTCTCATGGAGCCGTATGCTAAATTGAACAGGAAGTCGGCCATTCTAAATTTATCAGAATCCGAAATCCTTTTATTGTCATTGTACAGTGTGCAACAAGATTAGGGAGCTCCCCTCTCCAGTGCAATACAACAATAATTTAATCAAATATATAAATTAGATAAATAAGAGAATAAATATTGTGATGGAAAATAGTATGAAATTGGAGAAATACAACACAATACGTCGCTGTTCAGCAAGGTAAGGGTGGTCGTGTGTGTGTGCATGTGTGTGAGAGTTCAGAATGGTGATGGCTCTCGGAAAGAAAATGTTTTTCAGTCTATTAGTCTTTGATTTGATGCACCTGTAGTGCCTGCCAACAAATTTACTTCAAACATTGACGAGGCTTTGAAAACAAAAGCTGCTCTAACTTTAACTACAAGCAAATTCCTCTTGAAGATTCCTCACGTTATTTCTCGGAAATATTTCACATTTCCAACGTGCCAGTACCCCAACGTTGTCCGGGTGGCGAGGGCCCTTTATAGCTGCTCGCAGCTCTAGTTTTTAATTAATTTTTTTAAATCAATGGTGATGACAGTGAAATATGTCTTGTCTGGTATCATGATAGCTGGAGGATATTTTGTCATGATATTTTAGTCAGGCCTGATAACAGTGATGTATGCTGATTTAAGGCTACTTTTATTTTGAAATGCCGTATCACATTTTGGTGGGACCGCATTTGATGGACAACTGGGGTTGTCTAGTGTCCCCCAAAATGGGTCTGATATCACGATAGCTCGAGGGTATTTTGAAATGATTATTTTAAAATCAGTGTTGATGACAATGAAATGTGCATATTTCAGGTGGGTTTTTTTTTATTGTGAAATTACACATCAGATTTTGATGGGACCATTTTTGATGAACAGCTGGGGTCGTCTAGTGTCCAACAAAACTAGTCTGGTATTACGACAGCTCCAGCTCTTTTATTTTAAAATGCCTCCTTACATTTTGATGGGACTACTTTTGGTGGAAAGCTGTGTTGTCTTGTGTCCTCCAAACCTGGTTTGGTATTACCATAGCTAGAGGATATTTTTTAATGAAATTTTAAAGTCAGGCATGATGACAGTGAAATGTGCAGATTTCAGGCAACTTTTAGTTTGAAATTACAAATTAGATTTCGATGGGACCACTTTTTATGGACAGCTGGGGTAGTCTCGTGTCCCACAAAACTGGTCTGGTATCACGATAGCTCGAGCTATTTTTTTTTTAACTCAGTGGTGATGACCGTGAAATAAGCGAATTTCAGGCTACTTTTATTTTGAAGTGCCACATCACATTTTGATGTGACCACTTTTGGTGGACAGCTGGTGTGGTCTAGTATCCCCAATCCTGGTTTGGTATCACGATAGTTTGAGGATATTTTTTAAAGATTTTTCTTTTAAATCAGTGTTGATCACAGTGCATATTTCAGGTGATTTTTTTATTTTTAAATGCCACATCAAATTTTGAAGTGACCACTTTTTGTGGACAACTGGGGTGGTCTGGTGTCCCGCAGAACTTGTCTGGTATCACGATAGCTTGAGGATTTTGTAATGATTTTAATTTTTTTAATCATTGGTGACGACAGACAAATAAGCAAATTTTCACGCTTTTATTTTTAAATATCCCATCAGATTTTGATGGGACCACATTTGTTTTTACGGTTCCGTCACCACGCGAGTGGCTACCTGCTAAAGCAGCACGGCTCACTATTTGAGCCTTTTTCGCGTGTTTTTCCCTTTACCCAGTTTTATTTATTTTACCTCATCGCAGCAATGGACATCCAAATTGCGGTGGTTTTATTGCTGCTGGGGGCTGTTTTTTGCGTGATCGTGTCCGGAGATGTCACTGGGAGCTACGGATCAATCGTTTACACAAGAGATCAGCTGTTAGCACTTCGTGCTAACCCCGTGCCGACTCCCGGAGCGAGACCCGATATCCCCCACGAGTTGAGGAGGGAGAGACGGGATGTCGCGCGGGGGCGAAACGCCAGGCAAAGAGGAGGCGTGACCACCCCGTCCTCCTGTCCGTTTTTATGGGAAATGTTAGATACCTTCCCAAGAAAATGGACGAGCTAACAGCGCTAACGCGGCACAAGAGGAACTTCCAATGAGCTAGCTTGCTGATGTTCACGGATTCATGGCTAACAGACCTAACGCCGGACACCGTCGTGGAATTTGACGGCTTCCAAATACTACTTGCGGACAGGACACTGGAAAGCGGTAAGAGGAAAGAGGAGGGCTGGCTGTGTTTGTTAATGATAGATAGTGTAACCCTAGGCACATCACAGCTAAGGAGCAACTTTCCAGTCGGGACAATGAGCTGCTAGCTGTTAGCATGCGTCCATACTTGACAAGCATCGCGAGTTAACAAGGACGTGCACGTAACAGGTGCGTGAGTAAACTGCTTAAAACTTTGATCGTCATTCAGCTGACCTACAAATTGAGACGCTACAGTCAGTTTGACGTTTTTGTTTGCTTGATTGTGGATTGACATGGAGGAACAAGACAGTGGAAAGCGGACATTAAAAATGACGGAGAAAAGCTGTAGAAGATCACAAGCCTAAACGGATGCAGGCACGCAGGTGCAAATTTGCTCAATTGACCTCCATGCAACGTCAAATTGAACAATTGATGGAGGATGATGCAAATGTTGACGCTGTAAAAAACTGAGCTTCGTGTTTGCTTTAGCGGCATGGAGCAAGAATTTGTGGACCTCAATTCCGGTGTAAATTTAAAGACTGAAGAGGATTTTGCCGATGACCAAAATAACTGGTTTGATCCAAAAAATGTAATTAATGGAAATGTGAGCAATGGAAGAAGGACGTTTTGAAACGTGCAGAGGAAGGATGCAATAAACAAATATCACCTGATGATAGTAGATCTGCATCAACTAACTACACCCATAGAAGTAGAAGTAAAGAATCTAACAGACAGAAGCTCACTTCTGTCAACGTCTTCAATTAAATTAAAGGCTCAAATGGAACGAGCATGTTTAAAGGCAAAGGCTGCTGATTTACAACAAAGGTTGGCACTTGAGCAAGAAGAAGCTGCAATTAAGGCAAAGAAGCAAATGCATGCAATGCAAACGGCACTCCCTGAGTCTGATGCTAAATTGGATGTCTTGAGAAGATATGAAAATACCCAGGAGGATGGTATCCACATTCCTGATGAGTGTGTTACAATTTAAACAAGGAAAAACATTCAATTACCATCACAGCCTATCAGAGCAACAAGCAGTGTTGACCTGAAATGCTCCCACTTCGACTATTCCAATGGCTAGATTTCCACATCAGACAGAAAGTAGAGAACAACAGGGACATGTGCTTGATGGCCTTTGCCAAGCAATCTCACAGCAAGCCAGTGTCGCAGAATACTTAGCAAAGAGTCAAAAAGCATCGCTACTTCCCGAACTTTCCATTCCTACGTTTAAAGGCGACCCTCTGCATTATAAAACCTGTATAGGTGCCATTGAACATGGGATTGAAGGCCGTACAAGTGATAACCGTGATCATCTTCAATTTTAGCTGCAGTATACTAGTGAACAACCACATGAGTTGGTGAAGAGCTGCATCCATATGGAACCTCTGACAGGATATACCAAAGCAAAACAAATCTTGAAGGAGTTTTATGGTGATGACTTCATGATAGCAGAAGCATATTTAAAGGAAGCCATGGATTGGCCAACAATCAAGTCTGAAGATGGTGTTGCACTTCAGTCTTTCACATTATTCCTTATGGGCTGTTTGAACATAATGGCAGATGTTAATTACATGGAGGACTTGGACAACATGGCTAATATAAAGGCATTGGCAAACAAACTTCCATACAGACTTATAGAATCTTGGAGAAAATTTGCCTGCAATCTCCAAGAAAGAACAAATAGAAGAGTGAAGTTTAAGGATTTTGTTGACTTTGTTGACAAGCACGAAAGATTCTATAAAACAGAAAACAAAATCACAACACACAGAAACACCAAAATCAAAGAAAGTCTTCACAACAGTCATTGTGCCCGCCAAGATGGAAAACAACAAAACCACCACGCCAAAGGCAGAACCTGTTTCAGTGGATGCTATTGCCAAACCATGTGCTAATTGTAATGGAGAGCAACAGTCTCACAATTTGTAAGGAATTTAGGAGAAAGCATCACAAGGATAAGATTGACTTCTTGAGGAGCAAGGGTCTGTGTTTTGCATGTTTGATGCACGGTCGCATTAGCAGTTGCTGGAAACAAAAGCTTCAATGTCAAGAATGCTCTAGACTGCATCCTACAGCACTACACATTGTCCATAAACTTCTGCAAAGAAACAGCCTAAGACGATTGTGAATAGCAGTACCTATTAAGCGCCCTCGTACAAACAACAGAAACCTGGGGTGTCACTGGGGCCTGTAAATAGGACTGCATCCTTTCAATAATTCCGGGATGGGTCAAGGCACAAAAAGGAACCAAGACAGTGACGACTTACTGTCCGGTTTAAAAATGCCCTGACGCCTTTTTTTAGACTGAAATAACTTACTAAAGTTTTCGTTTTGTGCCATTCAGAATGGGAGAGGGAGCCAGGAGGCGAAACAGCCGTCTTGCCAGTTCAATCCCGCACACCCTCTGACTCTCACCCTCCGTTCTGCCTTTTTATTGAAACTAACTCATCAATAACTAATCACCAGAAGACAGAAAAGCATCAACAACTAATCACCAAGAGACAGAAAACATCAATAACTCACGGTATAAAGGTCAGTTTAACTAAAGCATCAATAACTAATCACCAGGGACTCCAGCAGGCAGAAAATCATAACCCAAGGTCAGTTTAACTAAACACATCTTCAGGATGGGGTGTCTGTGTGTGTGTGTGTTAAAATAACAAGTAAGTGTCTCTGTGTGTGTTAAACATTAATGAGTGTATAAAAACATGATTATGAATACACAAACTGATTACCTATCCTCAGCCCATCTTACATTTCCCCCCTGTTGTGGATTTAAAAATCATGTCCTTACGGCTTTAAGACAGATCATCATAATGAAATCATACAACAGTGTGATCATCAGTGGAGGAGCGAAAACCTCACATTAGGGAAAAATTCCCCTCCTCCCTTCCGGCGTAGAATGAGATCCTCATAATTTGATGACCATCAGGGAATAAAACTTGTCCCTGGGGTGACTTGGTGGAGGCCCTTGCCTCGTTGTAGGAGAGGACAGCCGTCCTTACCTCCCGGATCTTCGTGTATGGTGTGTGTGTGTGTGCACGTGTGTGGACAGGGGCAAGAAGTCCATGTGTTTTTACGTTTTAGTGTCCAGTTTGAGTTCGTCATTCTCAACATTAATCAGGTTGTAACGGTACATTTGGGCAACAAACCTACGATTAACCATCATCTTTGTCATAAAAATAATGCAACATGAACAGACTAAACATAACAAAATGAAAACTATAATTATCCCTATATATTGTTTTTTTAAATTCTTCATAGTGGTCATAACATCAATAATTGTTTCATTTTTATTAAAAATTTAAATGCAGTAATGTACTCCAATCAAGGCTGATATTCCTTTGTTATGTACGTCATTAATTTCCAAACAATATCTAATCTTTTTGTTCTGTGGCTTCAACATATTTATCATCTCATCAATATTAGCACCACAGAGTACTGAGTTTCGAGATCCTCACAATAGTCGTTCTCAAAATGATATTTTTTTTTATCAATTTAGCTTTGTTAAGGTAAGATATTTTATTGACAATCTAACATTAATATGCAAAGAACATGTACATTAGTACGAAATGTAAAAAAAAATTGTGGTGGGGGGGGGTGCGAATTGTTTTCTTCTTGGTAGGGGGGGCATGACAGGAAATAATTGAGAACCACTGGTCTAGTCACACACCAGCTCGGGTTCATTCCCTACCAGAGAAATGACATTCCATGTCCCCAGAGCTAGGCGCTTTATGTTGCCGGGGATTGGACTGCCTTTGACTGCCTCCTAGCTCAAAGGAAACCCAAATTCTTTGGTCCCGCCCACTGGTAGTGAGCCGAAGCCCTTGTATTAAATAATAAATAAATACATAAAATAAAAAAATTAATAAATTTAAAAAACGGACCGATCCACTGCTTGGGTTAGTTTGACCCACCTTGAGATCCGTTCCCACTCAGTGACAGTGTCTACAAGCCACTGCCACCAGGCCAGTGAACCGACGTCCAGGCAGTGACAAAAAACGTGATCAAATTACATTGCTCATCATAAGGTGTTTGTGAGACGCTCTTTGTATGTTTCCTCAATTAAGACCTGTTTTCCATTGGTGTATTTGAAAAAAGTGGTGAACCTGTTAAATTCACTACAAAACGTTAAGAAGATGAAAGTAATGTTTGAAGGAATATTATTTTTCTATCGACATGCCGGCGGGCGGGCACAGATAGAGAGTGATAAAGCAGCACCACCCGCGCGGGGCGTGCTGACGAAAAGGCAAGCGCTCCTCCTCTCATCGCGTCCTTATTAAGACAGAAAAAAGACGCTGTTGAATTTGACCTATTCGCAGTTCGAGCAGGTGCTTAACGCTGGAGAATATCACCACTTCGAAGTTCGAACTGCTGTTGAAACGGAGAGGTAAGTATTTTTCGTTTGTTTTTATTCAAAACATGCCTCGAGTGCATTTGTTCATGGTTAGAGATAGTTGTGTGGAAAACACTATACAAAGTAGCACCATGGATGTGGGCCTACAACACTGGCCTAGCAAACATGTGCTCCTACATCGACATAATTGACGAGCTCCAGTTAAGCATTGAATAATTATAAAACGTCATGGTGCTTTTACTCATTTAAAGAACTAAACCGACGCGTATTTTCATCCGGTGGTCAGGTTTGCATTGAATGTGAGCACGAGGGACGCTAGCTTGTTGCGTTAGCTTTGCGGAGCTAACAGCTTGCACTTTTGTTATAGAACAACAGAATGCAAGTACCATGATAATTTCTGTCATTAATTTTTGTGTAAGACACGATGTTCACTGGTTAATTACATGATTCTTAAAGCAAAGGTTACTGTGAATGCAATTTTGGTAAGATTTTTGTAGTCACACTGCATAAATCTGTCTGTCTGTTGTTTAAACTTCAATATAAACTATTATGGTTGAAATCGTTAATTGGGATGGAGGGATTGATATTTTTTTAATTTATAATTTATTTTTCTTACACTGATATTGTTAAAACTCCATTTAGCCTATAGTATTAATAATTCTCAACACAAAACTGTCTTTTTTCTTTATAGAATAAACAATGCCTTCCCTGAGATGCAGGAAGTCCCCAAAGCAGGATACTATTGAACATGCAGTCAAGGGTCTGGACAAGACTGCAGAGTTAGAAGCGAAGTATATAAACTCATTTAAAGGTATGATGTTAACGCTTTTGCTAAGATATATTATTGTTTTCTGATAACCAAGCTGACATCATTTTTTAAGTGGTTATTTTACATTAAGAGTGTCTTGACCTTTTCTTTTGTCAGTTTCAAGTTATTTCAGTGAGCGTGAAACCTGATGGTAGGAGTTCTATCTAAATTAAGGCTGTACTTGATGACGCCCTCCGGCATTTTTATACCACAATAGACCGGTGAACAAGTCCGATATTGATAGTCTAGTGTAAAGCACGTTATACGTCACAGAGATCACGTGACGCGATCCAATATGACTGTGTATACAGTGTATGTCATTGTTATGAAACTAAATAATCTTAAAGTTTTTTTTTTACGTAACCAGGTGCCATTGACATTTGTACTTTCAGTCCTAATACATACTGGCTAATGCAATGCTGGAAAATGAATTTTGGCTGGTCTGTTCCTTTAAAATCATAAAGAAGGGCTCTGCTCTATCCCTCACAAGAAGCAATGTTTCAAACCACCCTACATTAGTATAGTGGCCCAAATGAATATGATGACTCCTTATTTGTGTGCTTAAAAATATGACGAAGCTATCTTGATTTCCCTGTTAACTAGGTCGAGGAGTATTTACCAAGGCCCCTTTCAGGAAAGACGACTTTATTCTTTATTATGGAGTACAGAGGAAAATTGATAGATTCTGATAAATCTCAACGCAGCAAGATGGATGGAAGAGGCACTGTCTTTTTGTTTGACTTCCGCCGGCAAGAAAAAACTTGGAGGTGAGGCAAAGATTGAGATGTTATCTTATTTTTGTTTTTATTTAAAAAAATAAACACATACTCATCCCATAAGTGTTAGGGGAAAAATCATTCTCTAAGCAAAAATGTATACCGTATTTTCGCACCCAAAAGACGCGCCGTGTCAAAGGGCGCAACACCTGTTGAGGCCGCTATTTCTGTCTTTGTAACATATACTGGACGCACCGCCTGACAAGACGATAGCACAGCTGCTGTTAGCATAGCATGAACTTGGCAGAGCTGCCCACACTGACACAGCCGATAGCAGCCTACTATGCCCCAATAACATGAGCAATCACCCCATTGTTGCAGCAGACGCCAAGTCTCTATTGACAATAGCTGACAATGGCTCAGGCCAATATTAGGTGCATTGGCAATAGCCTACAAAGCAACGTCAGGGGAGGGACTTGGCTGCTCACCACACACAAAAAATAAAAAACTCATCATACAAGCAAACAATGAAACATAGAAATAAGATTAACACAAACATGTATCTCTCATGCCATCAATATACCCAAAAAAAATGAAAATAATACAAAAGCCACTCAGCCTTAGCTAATTCAAGCAATGCATTCTGGGAGCAGAGACCCACAATCCCATAGCTGTTTAGAGAGATTTGCATGGCTGTTTAAAGAGATGTGCTGTTATGCTTTGGACTTTTTGTCTGTTGTCTAAACCTGGGACGTTTCTTGCTTGCAATAACATAAATGATAAGACAGACTAAAACATTGTGGACAGCTGCCCTTTGTCCAGCTTTTTCCAACACCATCACCCAAACATTATAGTCAGATGGTGTATTTGTCACGGTCGATTGTAAGCATGGACAACTCACTCTTTGCCCAGCAGGGTGTGCTAACATGCACTTCCAACAGCTCGTTGATGACAAGGGCTGATGGACGTGAGTGGTACTTTGTCCATTTAATGGACGCATCGACTGACAGGGCGCTTTGTTTGCTTATGACTGCGAAAATACGGTAATTACTTTTATTCATGCGTTGAATCTGTACAAATGAAAATATAGACCATGAAGTCTCAAAGACAAGCTGTTAATAGGGTCTGATTCCAATAGAAATTTCTTGTATGATTTGATTTAGAAGATTTAAAAATTGTGGATTTCCTATTTTTATGTTTTGTGTACACAAGATTGTCTCAAAGATTAATTTCTGACATTGATTGAATAATTGTTTTTTTTTTTTTTAAATCTATTTTAAGTGTTGATGCCGCTCAAGAAGATGGCAGTCTGGGAAGACTGGTTAATGATGACCACATGCACCCCAACTGTAAAATGAAGAAGAAGACAACAGAGGACAGACCACACCTCTGTCTGTTTGCGCTCCGAGACATTGATGTTGGCGAAGAAATAACTTAAGACTATGGACCAGCTGGCCTTGGAGAACACAGGTTTGTAAGATGCATCTTTAAGTACAATAACAGAGCCCACTTGTGGTGTTCTGGTGATGTAGTTTCCAATTAGTTTGGCAATCTAATAAATGTATGTTGAGGTTTCTATGGAAGTTGAACATGCTGACTGACTGGGGGAGTTCTCCATTGTCCACTATCTGTAATTCAAATTTGTGGGTCTGAGTCAAAGTTTGGCTCTTCAGGAACAACGAACTGGTCAGGGAGTGACAGTATTACAAAGTTCTGCGTTACTCTTTTCTGGGCGGTGGCCCTGTTAGGCCATCATATGCCATATTGCAAATATCCCCATTGTGGGACTAATTAAGGACATCTTTATGTTGTGGTTTCCCTACCAGAACCAGCACCAACCCTGTATATTCATGATATAAAACACTGTTTCAATTTGATATTTAGCCTTTCTATACTGTAAAAATAGAAGACCCCAGGCTTTCCTGCGCCCCCTTGCCCAATTGGTGGTGTTCAGGAGACAACCTGGGACTGAAATATCAGTCACAACCAGTGTTGTTTTCGTCACTGATGACTATGACGAAAATACTTCGTTAACGCCCCTTTTTTAATGACGATGACAAGCTAAACGAGGTTCTTTTATGACGAAAACATGACGTGATGTACATGAATTTTTTTCGTTGACGAGACAAAATTGTTAGCATGTGGTTCATAAATTATTTTATGTTGCTTTTAGTGAAATAAAGCCACAACAGTTGCCCAACAAAATGTTTTGCTTCTCTGCTTATTTTGGAGCAGTGAGCATTGATTCCACTGTTGCCACTTTTTTCTGTTTGTAATGAAGAATCCTTTGTAGTCCATCCAAAAGTCTTTGTTATTGGGTGGAAACCTTGAATGCCTTGTTTTAACTCAAATGGACTTAAACCCATCCATCCATCCATCCGTTATCTGTACCGCTTCTCCTCACTAGGGTCGCGGGGGGTGTTGGAGCCGATCCCAGCTGTCTTCGGCAGTAGGCGAGGTACACCCTTGAATTGGTGTCCAGCCAATCGCAGGGCATACATAGACGAACAACCATCCACGCTCACACTCATGCCTAGGGGCAATTAGAGTGTCCAAGCAACTTGCCATGCATGTTTTAAGAATATGGGAGGAAACCGAATTACCCAGAGGAAACCCACGCAGGAAGGCCGGAGCCAGAATCGTACCTACGACCTCAATATTGTGAGGCCATCCTGCTAACCAGTTGGGCCACCGTGCCGCTTGGACTAAAACCTTTGTGAATAAATTGACGAAAACTAGGGTAAAACTTTTTTTGCGTTTCCGTCGATTAAAACTGGACTAAAACCCTTTTTTTAGTTTTCGTTGACTAAAACTGGACTAAAACTATAACGAATTGGGATGACTAAATGTGATGTAAACAAATCAGCACTTTGTCCAAATGACTTGGACAAAATCTAAAATGCCTGCCAAAAACAACACTGGTCACAACACGCGTCTACAGAAGATTAATTGGCATGGGCGAAATTAATTAGTTTTATTTCATTCATGAGCTTATGTTTTGTTTTGGGTGGCTAAGGCTTAAAATGTGTAAAAATCTAATCCAACCTCAAATATAATTAATTCAATAAATTTATGATGCTACTAAAACATCGAAGCAGCCTCCTCCAGGCTTTACAGACTCAGAAATGGATGTATGCGTATCGTGTACTCATCCTGTCGTGTCTCGAGATGTTAAAATTGCAGTTAGATAGACGTGTGCTGATTAGACAAGACTTCTAATATATCTGGTGTCACAGGATATTTGTCAGTGAATGTGTATGTCTGGTTTGAGGCTCACTCAGCTTTTTCTTGTGTTGTGGGGTCCAGTTGAGTTGAATTGCGTGTCAGGTATGTTGGCCATCTGACACCCAACTGTCAGGTTTGTGTTTGTGGGGACCCCGTAGAGCCATTTTTATTGTTGACATAAATCATAGCTAATCATCTTTTCCTTCATTATCATATGAAATACAGTTAGGAGTTGTATGTGCCTTTACTATGTTATAATCTTAGAACCTACCAGCCACTACAGGTGTCCGACAAGAAGACTTTTGGCTGTCCTGTGCTCCATTGCGCCCCTGGTGGCGTTCAAAAGACAACCTGTGACTGAAATATCAGTCACAACATATCTCTACTGAAGATTAATTGTCATGCGCTAAAGTAATTGGTTTTGTTTCATTCGTGAACTTGTTAGTTTTTGTTTTGGGTGGCCAAAGCCTAAAATGTGTAAAATTCTGATCCATTTTCTTTTTTTAATTCATTAAATTAATATTCAACTTGTTCATTAGGATGGAGGACAACCGACAATGACTGAATCGGCTGAGGTTGATGCCACCAGAACATCGAAGCAGCCTTCTCAAGTTTTGACAGACTCTGAAAAGGAGGTATGCGTATCATGTGGTCATCCTGTCGTGTCTTGAGATGTTAAAATTACAGTTAGATAGACCTGTGCTGGTTGGACAAGTTTTCTAATATATCTGGACATAAATCGTAGCTAATAATATTTTCCCTCATCATCATATGATATACAGTTATGCCTAGTATATGTCTTTACTATGTTACAATCTAAGAACCTACCAGCCACTACAGTTCTCTCATTGGGAGACTTAAGCTTTCGTCAGGTTGTCGACTGCTGCATTGCCCCCTTGTTGGCTTTAAGTACACAACCTGTAACTGAATTATCTGTCAGAACAGAACCTATGTGTCTACAGCAGGTGATTTGGCATGTGGATTCTTCAGATTTTTAGAAAATAGGTAAAATTGTGATCAAAAGTTTAAAATGTCTAAAATTCTGGTATAGTTTGCAATAGTATATCTATTAAATCATTTCAAAACTTCTTAACAAGGATGGAGAACATTGGCTGTGACCGAATTGGTTGAGGTTTAGATTACCAGGACCATTGAGCAGCCTCCTCGGGATCTACAAATTTAGGAATGAAGATATGCATCCCATGTTACAATCCTGTTATGGCCCGAGGTTTTGAAGTTGCAGTTACATATTGGGCTGGGCGATATGGCTGATAAGTACATAGCGATATAAGTATTTCATATGGGTCCATCGATACACATTGAATTCTTTTTTTATATTATTTTATTTATTATCGTTTTTATTTTCCAATATTTTCACTGCCCTGTTAAAAAAACATTTAATGTAGTTTTCCTCCCGGGAGCTTTTTGTTACGGTCAATTAATTTTGTTATTACATTATTTTGTCATATCATTCATCAATATTTTAGTTTTTTTTTTTTTTTCAAATAGAATTAAGACCTTTTTCTGTGCAGATTCCTCTGGGGATTAAGTATTTAATGGGTTCTCAATTTTCTCTTGGACTCTGATGCAACCCAGTCTCCTCCCTTGGACAAAAAATATGGGCTGAATCTTCCTTGGAATAACGACACAGATTCTGACGAATCATTGTCAAATCCTGCCCCTGAACTTTGCGCCTCAGACCCAGACCATATTACTATCCCAAGGCTCAGGAGGACCAAAAGTATACAGGTAAACAACCCATATAGATTTCAGGGAATCTTACAAGCAAATTGCATATATTTTATTGGTCTCCTGCCTTCTATCCTTTATATTTCGTTGTTGTTGTTTTTTAGATTAAAAAAACAGGCTGACTTTGGAATGGATAAGCATTATTACTCCAACTCAGATGACAGTGGAGATGAATATATTCCGGATACAAGTGAGGCCTCTGATTCAGACGGAAGTGAATCTTTGAAAATTGTGGACCCTCTCTTGAAGTCTAAGAATGCCTTCAGAGATTTTTCTCCCACACCACGAATCTCAAAAGCCACCTCAACGCAGGTTGTTAATCAAGGGCGTTCACCCGTTCGGAGGAGTAGCAGCACTGGTGTGATTCTTGAATTCTATGGCTCTTCAAATATTTGTGCAGTTTAACACAAATCATCCAAAATAGAATTCAAGCACATCTGTGACAGAAATTCAAATTCAGAAGTCAAAGAGAGAGAACAAAAAAAAAAATCTAATGCTGCGCTTCTTCCGAAGACATATACTGTAAACATTAAATGTATGTTAGGACAATCTTGAAAAAAGTATTAGAACACCCTTTACTTTTATTTCTTGTTAATTTTATTAACCAAAATATGTCCATTTTTATTACAGATTAATGAATACAAAATTAAAACTCTAATCAGCTACTTTTTAATCGTTATATTTGTATAAACAAATGTTATACATCTGTGTGTTAACTTATACAAGAAATGACGGAAAAGCAAGGGTGGTTTAGTATTTTTTTATCGTATATAGTCTGTATAATATCTTTAACCTATGCTGATGCTGTTTAATACTGATTTAAATAATAATAATAATGTCATAATCTGTTGGTTTTACATGAACAAAACCTTTCAAGCACTTTTTAAAATTCTAAATACTACCTCTTGTCAGTAAGTTGGTTCACAGCACTGCCTTGGAGTGAAAGTGTGTAGTGCTGAGACAGTCGGTATGTGCTGAGTCGTCTGACGTTTGTGTGACTGGTACCCAGGAAGGTAGCAAAACCAGGCAGTGTGTATGTCGTACCCAGGAAGGCAGAGAAACCAAGCAAGATGTATGTGGTACCCACGAAGGCAGAGAAACTAAGCAGTGTGTATGTGGTACCCGGGAAGGTAGCAAAACCAGGGAGTGTGCATAGATACAGACCCCAAAAGTGATTAAAACCAAATAAAGTCCCCAGAAGATCATCTGTAGTCAGGTGAAGGACCCTGTACTTTGTTCAACTCATTTACTCCCTTAGACGTACAAAGACGTCTTTTAATGCAATGGCGCCCTCTACCAAAGACGTATAAGTACGTTTCCTGTCTTTTTTACGTCATAGTGTACATAAGGGTCTGATGCAACCTCTGACTGAGAATCAGCCTTGTCCGCATTGTGAATCATGTAAAAATCACCCAGCAGGGGGCAGAGGTGCAAAAGATCCGCCTTGAATCTGCGCCAGAGGTACAAATGGGGGGCGGGATCCTGGGGTAGACTTATAAGTGTGGAGAGCAGCGTGGGTAGCAGCAGCATCGGCAGCACTAGCAGCAGTCGCATTAGTAGCGTTAGCAATGAAATCCTCCAAGCAAATGACGATCGAGGAATGCGTTTTTGTAAAAAAAAGCTTCCTAAAAGCATCAAGGCGATGGAGACGCTTTGGTTGAGAGGATGACGCTTCGTCGTCGTCACAACAAACAGGCGTCTAAAGAGGGTGCGCGTGCCTTGCGGCCTGCATCGCCTGCCTTCGGACAATAGCCAAAGCAGCTGAGAGTCCTCACCAGATCCCCCCGAACGAGGAGGTAAGCGCTCGCAAGTTACCATTGAACATGTGGTTTTACCCCTCATGCTTTTATTGTACATATCATGCATCTTGCGGGCAGAAAATGTCGCATAAATGTGCAGTTAGACGCGAGCGTATCTCCTCCCCGACGAGGAAACAACAATACTGAATGGTGTGGTAATCATGCATACTTTCTAAAATTCACAGATTGTGCATCCCGCGGCAAGAAAGTTCCTCCTCGTCTTGTTGGTGTAAAGAAAGGTAAATTATAATATGAAACTTCACACGCCAGCAATAAAATGCAGCAATAAATATATATTTCCAATTGTTTATATTTCTGTAATTTACAGGTTGTGCATCAGGAAGCAGTGGTTCCGGATGGCGTCACACTGGATGGCAACCGAGGAAAATCGACTTTACAGCAACCCCTGGACCACTGAATGCCGCTGCCCATTTGGAGTCTGAGGAGCCAGCTGATTTCCTGCAGCTGTTTCTCACGGATGAGCTTCTGCAGCACATCGCGGATGCCAGCAATCACTTCCCAGACAATTATTTTCACACAAACCCCAGTGGACAAACACAAGCTCGCCTATTTTCCACGGACCAGCAAAGCCAGACCACAACGAAAGTGTCGGGTCTGTTTGCGCAAAGGCAAACGGAGTGAAACAAGAATGTGGTGTGAACTATGTTGTGTGCCCTTGCATCAAGGCAACTGTTTTATTTTATATCACACAAAAAAAAAGTATGTATGACACTGATGTATTTCATTTTTGTACATAGTTCAACAGTTCAGTCGTTTAGTGTTATGTGCAAATAAATTTATTTTATCAAAAACATTTTTTGTGCTTTTTTTTGTTATTTTATAGAAGGCATGCATTATTTAGATGTTAGAGGTGTCATAAAAGCCATAAATAATAGTGTCAAAATTCAAATTATGGTCAAAATGCATCAGTTTACAAAGCTCATTTTCTCAGTTTTTTCCCCAGGGATTGGAGTTTTCATGAAATTTAGCTATTTTCAAATGCTGATTGCTCAAGAATGGAAAAAGATAGGAACAAACATTTTTTTTCTGTTGAAAGAAGAGAGGCTCATCTTTCTTCGGGTGTGCTCCATGTCTATATAGCATTAGAATACTATATTCTGTGGGCCTTGCAATATTAGTCAAAACCCAGGAAAACGCTGGGATTGAGCGGGTTGCTCCAGTGAAAATGGCTGGTATTTAATGAGTTAAGACTGGTTAGGACATCCGGCTCGCAGTCCCAAGGTGCAGGGTTCGATCCCGGGACCCAGCTTTCCTGTGTGGAGGTTGCATTTGTGAGTGAGTTTGAGCGCAGATGGTTGTTCGTCTTTGCGTGCCCTGCGATTGGCTGGCAACCACTTCAGGGTGTGCCCCGCCTACTGCCCGTTGACAGCTGGGTAGGCTCCAGCACGCTATCCTTGTGAGAATAAGCGGATTGGATATTACATGTATGTGTTTATGCCCTAGGCCAGGCGAGGGCAAACTACGGCCCGGGGGCCACATGCGGCCCGTTAAAAGTTTTAATCCGGGCCGCCGAACTTGAAAAAAATTTAATGAATAAACCTTGTTAATGTTTTATTTTCTAAACACTGTGGTTTTCAAAGACAAATATTATTGTTGGAATGCTTTTATTCACTTTCATATAAAATTAAATGTATTTTTTTTCTCAGATGAGGTGAGGTTTCCAAAACACTCCATCCATCTGCTCCTGGTCCGGCCCCTCTGTCATATTTTAGAACCCATTGTGGTCCTCCAATCAAAAAGTTTGCCCGCCCCTGCCCTAGGCTTTGTGTCTTTGCTTGGTTGACTGTGTAATGAGTGTATGAATGCATTTCTTTCTACCAGACACCTTGGACTTCCCATGGCAGATTAATAATCTATTTTATCTATCCATCAGGGTCACGAATGTCATTTGATGAGTAGAGAATTTAGAGTCTCCAATTAACCTAATATACATGGATTTGCGCATGGAAACCTGAGAAAAAGCCCTTAGTCCTACTTTTCCATCTGAACCACTTTATCCTCACGAGGGTCACAGCCGTGACATCCCAGCTGACTTCAGAAAGTAAGTGGGCGACGACTCATGATCTCTTGGTTGAATAATATTGTTAGGGGCTCAAAATGACCCTCTACAATAAAATGGCAGAAGAATATTACATACTCTCTGGCAGAAGAATATTGCGTTTTTTTGTTTTGTCCAATTAACTTAAATAAAACTTGGGAAAATTTAATGATTACATGTAAACCAGCTGGTCTTCCCCATACCAAGCCCTGGCTAAAACTGACTGAAAAATGCATGATGTGTGCCTTTTAAACTCCTCGGCCCATCCACTATGCCAGGGATGGGCAAACTTTTTGATTGGGAGGGGGGGGGGGCACAATGAGTCCTAAAATACATTTAATTTTAAACGAAAGTGAACAAAAGCATTACAACAATATATATGTCTTTGAAAAACCACAGTATTTAGAAAATAAACCATTAACAAGGCTTATTCATTTAATTTTTTTCAAGTTTGGGGGGCTGGATTGAAACGTTTAACGGGCCACAAGTGGCCCCCGGGCCGTAGTTTGCCCAAGTGCCCTAAGCCAATTGATTCTAAAAAATAACAGTTTTCTTCATCAAAACAACATTTTATGATCAACATAAATGTTAGTGAGTACATAAAGGTATACTCATTCGATCTATCATAACCCCATGCACTTAGACTGTACAAAAATAAGAACATTTTTATTTTAAAACCTAGTATTTCGCCATGACGTCACACGCTAGCGTCAAGTGCTTGGCGCTAAAAACCCGGAAGTAACAGCGGCGCTCGGTTTGAAAGTGGAGAGTTGTGCATGGTAGGCGAATTCGGGAGAAATGTTTGTTGAACACGAGGACTGTGGCGTAGAAGATGGTTTAACAGCGATCTAGTGCGCACCCAACCGTGATGGCTGACCAACGAAATAAATGCGGACCGACGGAGTGGACTGACAGGACGTGGAAAACAGGTGTGTGGCATGTGTGCGTGTGCACGAATGTGGGAGCGCGTTCACTATGGTGGCAGCGATCGCAAAGCAGCAGCACCACTCCTTGACAAAAGTATTGTACTTTCTCTGATGTTTTGGGTTTGCTCTGCTTTGGGGTTTGTAGTTCTGGCCACGCAAAAGTAACAAAGCAAGTTCTTGGATGTCTGCTTTTTTCTTGAACTGTTAATTGGTTAACATCGTGGCTCTTATTTTTATCTAATGTATGGAGTTTGGTGGCTATCTATATGCACAACTATATTAGTTGCACTTGAAATTGCATACAGAAAATTAGTATAAATAGGTTACGCTATAAAGTATAACAATATTAACAATCGTTATTGTTGTTACTGTTTATTTATTTTATTTTGCAATAACTGTGCTCCAAGCTTAGCTGTTGTGCCAGCTGCCAAGTAAAAATATGTAATCTCACTCAATAATAGGAATAAATACTTAACTAACATCTCAATTTTTCGGGTTGGGCTGTGGGGGAGGGGAGGGTGGCTGCCTGACATAAAGCAGACTGTCCTGCACATGCGCAGACCAGCCGAGTGTGTGAAGTGTGCGTAAGTGCAGTACCGGGACCGACCACTAGACAGCGATCCTGAGTAATTTTTCCGCACACTCGTCTTGTTTTTGTGACCTTCCTGGGAAGCCCTGAAACTTTGACAGGACCTCCCCCTGAGCTTCTTATCACTGAATTCAATGCTCTTTTTTGTGGGGCCCAGATTTTTGGTCCCCACAAAAATTTTGGTCCCCTACAGTGGGTGTGCTGTCCGATGTTGGTCCCCAACATGTAGCTTATACAAACACACACACACACCCCTACTTGTTTTTGTGACATTGTTGGGCCACCTGAGCAAAACTCACATTGTGGGAACCACCCTTTCTAGTGGTTGTACAGCTCTGAAAAAAATCAGGCAGTGTCCAGGAATTTAGTTAAACACAAAAACCACTTCAAATTACCAATTAATGACCTGGAGGTCAAATGAGTGACTCAAGTGCATGTAATTCAGTCACTGTAGCCCAAAGATTCTCTGGGCCAGTGGATGAACCATTATTCGTCTTGGACAGCATTGAAGCAGGCCGTAGCCTGGTTTCTAAAGCTGAAAGACTTACTGACAGAGTAAAGGAAAATAGAAAGGAGTTAATCACATTAGGTGAAGAAGGCAAGATGAATTTATTCAAGAGAACTGTCAAAGGAAAGTATTTGACCTGCGACGACTTGGATAAAGCAGAAAGAGAACTTGTGAAATACTGTCAAAGGCGAAGTTTCAAAAAAGATTTAGCCATATTTGAAAAACAAAAAAGGGTGAAGAAAAGTAGCCCACTTTACAAGTTCAATATAGTACTTCAAGATGGTGTCATGAGGGTTGGTGGACAGTTGAGCCACGCAGCCATGCCTGAAACAGCAAAACAGCAAGCCATCTTGCCAAGGATTCACATAACACAAAGCTAGTCCTGAGATACATTCATGAGATTACAGCTCACGCTGGAAGGAACCACATGATGGCTAATCTGCATCAACAGTTTTGGATACCTCGAGCTGCTAGAGTCATCAGAAGAGTGCTACCTGACGATCCGCCTTTCAAGAGAATTGGCGTTGATTATTTTGGTCCATTCTAAGTAAGTAGGGTTAGAGGACAAGTAAAGAGATACGGCGTGATTTTTACATGTCTCGCTGTACGAGCCGTACATCTGGAAATTGCATCTTCACGTGACACAGATGCTTGTCTCAACGCAATCCGAAGATTTCTTGTCAGAAGAGGACAAGTGAGAGAGATGTATTCTGATAACGGAACCAACTTTAGATCAGCTGACAGTGAAATGAAGAAATCAATCAAAGAATGGAACACTAAGTAAATCGAGAAACACTTGCTGCAAAAAGGTATTCAGTGGCATAGCAATCCCCCAGCAGGTTCCCACCACGGAGGAAGCTGTGAGCGACTTATTTGGTCTGTGAGAAAAATCCTGAATGTCACTGTAAAAGAACAAATTTCGGGTGAAGAAAGTCAATATACCTTGCTTGGTGAGGCTGAAGCAGTTATAAACAGCAGGCCTATCACAAGGACATCTTCCGACCTCAACGACTTGGAAGCACTCACACCCAACACTCTGTTGTGGCTGAAGGTCAAACCTGAGTTACCTCCTGGAGTCTTCTGTAAAGACGACCAATACGCCCCAATACGTACCTCTGGGAATGAGCTGGTCAGCTCTTTAAAGAGTATTATGTAAGTTGAAATACATTAATCCATTTTTCTTTTTTGGACCATCTTTAACTGTGTAGTGTGTAATGTCTAAAATACAAAATGATCAGATTTTAGGGTGCAGTTGACGACTGTGGCACAGGTCCTCGCTCTACAAGTGCTAATAGTCTTCGGCAAAGAGAAAAATCTGCCATAAGGTACAGAAAACATTGGCATCAGAGTAAATGGATGCATGTTTTTGCAATGTGCGAGGAAACTGGCGAACTCAGAGAAAACTACGCAGGCTTGGGAGAACATGCAAACTCTACACAGGAAGGCCGGAGCCGGAATCGATCCCACAACCTCTGCATTGTGAGACCATCGTGCTCACAAGTCGCCCACCGTGGCGGCCGTCCATTATGAATGCCATCCCACCATCCATTATCTGTACGGCTTCTCCTCACAAGGGTTGCGGGGGGTGCTGGAGCCTATCCCAGCTATCTTGGGGCAGTAGGTGGGGTACACCCTAAACTGGTTGCCAGCCAATCGCAGGTCACACAAAGACAAACAACCATCCGCGCTCACACTCACACCAATTTAGGGTGTCCAAACAACCTGCCATGCATGTGTTTGGAATGTGGGAGGAAACCGGAGAACCCACGCAGGCGTGTGGGAAACATGCAAACTCCAAACAGGAAAGCCGGAATCAATCCCGCGACCTCTGCATTGTGAGACCATCGTGCTAACAAGTCGCCCACCATGCATCCCTGCTAAATAAATGATTAATTTTTACATTTTAGTATTTGTAAGCGATCTTGTGTTCATGACAGCATTTTCAACAGTGTGGGTGTTTGTATGAAAGCATTTCACTCGTGTATGGGCATGAGCATGTTTCAGTTGTATTTATGAATAACAATAATTTCACAATTGTGCCTGAGCGCCTTTCACTGGTGTGTATGAGAATGTTTCACCTATGTGTATGAGCGCATTTGACGAGTGTATGAGCAACAACTATTTCACTAGTGTGTATGAGAGCGTTTCACTCGTATGTATGATAGCGTTTCATAAGTATGCATGAGCAACAACAATTTCACTGGTGTGTAAGAGTGCATTTCAGAAGTGTGAAGCGATTCCTGACTTTTGTCCCCAACGGCACCTCATACTCCCCATCTCCCGCTCACTTCTCCTGACCCCATGAGCCATCCCCGTTGCTACTACATGGAGATTTGATGTGTTTTTTTGTTTTTTTTGTTATTAGCTTCTTCAACATCTCTTCTGATTCTCATCTCTTCTCTGGCGCTCGTCTCCGCCTGTCTGATTTGAAGTCGACCTCAGAATTTGCACTATTTTGACATGACTTCTGTGGTAATCACTACTGACATATTGTGTCATTTGCTCAATAATACATTAAAATTATAATAAATAATAAAAATGGGTCCGGTGCCGAGCTCTGGCTTCATATCTTTAAAAGTGGTCTTCTCAAATCTGTTACTAATGGCCTCTAAATCGGTTGTGGTAGAGAAGGGGCAAATTAGACCTTATGGCATCTTAATTTGGTCAAGTCTTGTACCCATTTTCAAGGCCAGCGACTATTGCTTTAGCTATATACAAGAAAAGGATTACTCTGAATATACACAACAACAAATCCCAGATGTCCATCCCAAATGTTGTTTCAAAATAATCCAGTTCAGATGATAAACAAATGTATTGGTATGTTGAGGTCATTATTTCAAATCAAAATATACACTTCTTTTTCAGACAATGGGGAGGATCGAAGAAGTGGAAAAGTTGCAGGAGTAACTTCAAAACAATGCAAAGAGACAGAATCTGGAAGAATGTCAAGTTTGTCCATGTTTATATTTCTGGAATTTAGTGGGCGTGCATCTCGAAATGTTTGGGGATGGTTCGGGCTGCCAGACAAGACTTTCACTGCGAGCGCTGGACCACTGGATGCTGCGGCAAACAGCGGACTTCTTGCAGCTATTTATTACCAACAAGCTACTCCTGCACATCAATGATGCGGATGGCACAGACTGCTTTGCAGACAATTATTTTGAGGCAAAACCAAGAGGTCTGTAAGCACTCTGAAAACAAAGTAAAATATTTGACACCCATGGCAAAGAAAGCCATGCTACAGCATAGGGCTGGGCGATAAACCGAAAATTTACCGTTACCGAAATTTATTACAATGACCGAAATCATTTTGCCCATGTCGGTAAATTCGATGAATAAAAAAAGAAAAGCCTTTTGTCTGCGGCAATGTTCATGCCCCTTTAAGACCGCTACAGCGCCTCTAGTCATGTGACTCCACCGTCTGTCGCTCTCGTTGCTGGCGATTCAAATCCAGAAGCTTTCTCACCACCCACAACACAACCATGCTGTGCTGAAAGTTCAAAGTGAGAAGCAAGGTTCGACAAGTGACAACAGCCCATGAACGGAGGCGACACCATACGAGAGAACGTCTCAGAGGTGGACGCGATAGCCTAGCACATAGCTAAAGATAAAGCTCGTCTAGTTACGTGGCGCGCACAGGATTTAAACGCTTCATGAAAGCCGTATTTCCCGATATGGACTACATCGGGCCGGGAGCTTAGACATGTCAAGCATTTTGCATCTACATCCGACTTGTGGTCGGGTCGCAACATGGATCCCTGATTGAGCCTAACTGTGCATTCCATAGATGACAAGTGGCGACTGCGCAGCAGAGTACTCGAGACGGCACATTTTCCCCGATAATACCCACTTGTTTATTTGGCTTGCATTGACATTTTCTTTCATTTTATTTCGCGTTTTTTTATTTGCCATTATTTACATCATGAGAGCATCTTGGCGCAATCTATTTGCAGAAAAAGATTTCGCAAGAGGTACCCTTTTTCTTTGTGACATTGTTCAAGTCATGCAAAGCAAGCTCAGGGTTCGCGGTTAACCGCTTCCCGATTGCCCGGGGCAAGTGAAATTTGGCCACGGGCAAGGTAAAATTATGGGCAACTTGCCCGACCGGGCAAGCATTTTTTAAATCAGCCAAATATCTTTAATTTTGACGAAAACGGTGGTGTGATCTGTTTGTGTGCACTGTATGGTGATGGTTTAACCCAGACAACCCCTTATGTTTTGGTATGGTCCATTGGCCTTATCGGGGGTAATGGGCGGGCGCTACGGGGATCAGTTAGTTCAGTGAATGTCGAGTTAAAGTGGACGTCAATAAATCCCGCAGTATTGGAACTCGCTGTCGTAGCATCCTCATTTGAAGTTTGAAAAACACAACAAAAACCTACGATATTTTGGCCGAAAATTGACAGCCGGAAGTTTTCTTACCTTCTGCGCATGTTTACGAGTGGCGACGAGTTCGTTCAAATCCGAACATTTCGGATTCCTCTGACATGACTAAAATAGCTCGAATATTTTTAAGTAGACAATTCAGTTGTGAGTAAGGAAGGGAGTAATATTTGATTATTGGCTGTTAATTCATTAGCTCCATGATGTGACCTGACATAGTGTCAGTGACTGTGTTCTGTTTATGCTATGAAACTTATGGAGGCAGCACCACAGGCACTGGTCTTAAAGGAATACACAAATTTGCCACACTCATAATTTACTCATGTGATTCCTCAATTAATACGCTCTCCTGGACTTAAAATTGATCATCTGGATTGCTGTAATATCATTTTCCCAATTTAACATGCAGATTTGTTAATTATTAAAACTACAATTAACATTTTCAATAACTGCACAGGATGATACATTTGCTCTTGTGAGTAGGGTTTCATGGTTGATGATGAAAACAAGATTAATTTATGCTTATCAGATTATATGTTTATTTACATTTGTGGCGCACATTTTACAACCATAAACATTTTATTCTTAGAGAAAAAAAATTGTCACTTGCCCAAGTCGGGCAAGTAATTTGGCCACTCGGGCAAGGCAAATTTTAGTGGCACTTGCCCTATGGGCAAGCAGTTTTTAAAGTTAACCGCGAACCCTGCAAGCTATTTGGAATGTTCATACAAATGATTTTTGTACTTTTATTTTTCATTGAAAGTAAAGTGTACCAGTTGGTCAATAAAAAAAACAGTCAATATGCAATTCCTGCATTTATTTTGATTTTAGTCCACGTGGGAATTTATTGTGCATTTATCGTTATTGAGGTAAAATTGCTCGATTTCTCGCGATATTGATTTGAGGTCATATCGCCCAGCCCTTCTACAGCATGTATACAGTGTGAGACGTGTTGTGTTCACTTGCTCCAAGGCAATTGTTTTTAAGTGTATACCACATACCCAACGAATTGTGTAATTTGTATGGCGGGGTGTACACATGCGTTGCAAAAACACATGCACACACTGTCACTCACGCACTTCCGTATATAGTTTATTTCAGCACCTTTTGTCATGCTGTTTTTATTTTATAGAAGGAAAGCATTATTTTGATGTCTGAGCTGTCACGAAAGAAAAAATAGAACTGTTGAAGTCAAGTCAAGCTTGTGCTTGAAATGTTTGTTCTTAGTTTCTCAGTTTTTCGTGAGCAATAGGAATTCAGTTATATTCAAACGCTGTCAGGTAAAGGCTCCATATTTTTATAGCATTATAGCACACTATTCTGTGGGCGCTAGAATTGAAGGGTTTGCGTTAGTAAAAATAGGTGGGATTAAATGAGCTGAAGTGTATCTCTTGAGTGCTCCTTAAATATTTGCCTGTGTTGGTATATTTTATTTTGGTCGTGTCATGTTTATTCTTACGCTGAAAGAGACATGAGGTGTTCGAAAAAAATAAATGATTTTTTTTTTCCCGGTCAAAACTACCAATGGTGTCTGTTTTTTTTCCCTCCGTGAAATGTACGAGTTATCACTTTGACGCACATGATGTCACGTGGCTGGAGGACTGGAAACTTGCACGAACAACATTTACGTTGAAATGTAACAATGACACATATATCGACATCTAACAAACATGCATGGGCATCTAACATTGACACTTACATTGACGTCTATAACATAAACCATTACAATCACATCTAACAAACACGGACATCTAACAGACACATCGACATCCATCATAAACATTTACATAGACATCGACATCTAACCAACCTCTACATAGACATCTTACACACATCGACATCTAACAAACATTTACATAGACATCTAACATAAACACATCTAATATAGACACATAGATTGACATCTAACATCGACACATTGAGATCTAACATAGACATACATTGACATCTAACATAAGACTGTTACATCGACAACTAACATCGACACAAGGCTTTGTCAAATGACACGTCATGACGACATATACAGAGACACAAGGCACAACAGCATATTTTTGGTACAAATTGAACCCGATATGTTAGCTACCTCGTTCGACTTAAAGGGTTAGCGAACTTGTTATGGTGGTTGAGGCGTGGTGGCTACCCAGCTCGTGTAGTGTATATTAAACTTAAGTTAATAATTTATGACCAGTAAACACGGATGTTGTAACGCAAAACAATGTTCAAATGTTAGTTTTTTTTCAACACATTTCATGAGAAAAAGCTCTACTTGTCTGTGAGAAATGTATGTTGTAGACCCATTATATAACACAATATTACACAATTTTACATTGGAATTTCATTTAATAAAACATTGACAATTATCTTTACAAACACTGTGTATGATTCATCTTTTCATTTGTTGTTCAATGAGCAAAACAGTGGCGATCAAAACAGTGCAAATTAAATGACATTTTATAGGTATCTGGTTGCAATACAGTGAACCCTCGCTACTTCGCGGTTCACCTTTCGCGGGTTCAGTGCTTCGCGGGTCTAAAAAATATTCGGGGGCATTGTAGTTTTGCCGAGCGGCACGACGGGGCGCTGGAGTGGTTAGACGGCCGGCGTCCGCCGAAGAAGAACGTGGGCGAAGAGGAGAGTGGACAAAGAAGAGCACGTTCCCCCGGGCACGATTTGGGGCGACGTTTCGCGCGGTTCGGACCGTACCAGAGCTCCGGCCAGCGTGCGTGGCAGTTAAGCCGAAGAGGAACACCTTCCGCCCGGGCATGAGCGGAGCGCGAGGCTGTCAGTTATGAATGAATAAATGAATAAATAAATGAAGAATGCCAGGGCACACCGGACGGCGTACCAGCAGGTAAAAGTCGAAGTAATTAAATAAATACAAAAAGAAGTAATTGAATAAATACAAAAATAATGGCTGGGGAATAAAAAAATGTTTTAATAATTTTTTTTTTTTGTTATAACATGAATTTCACCCTCTCTCTCTCTACCCGTATATATATATATATATATATATATATATATATATATATATATATTATTATTTTATTTATTTATTTTTTTAAGCATTTTTGAAGGTGCGCCGCTACTTCGCACTTTTTTTTTAAAGCATTTTTGAAGGTGCGCCGCTACTTCGCACTTTTTTTTTTTTAAGCATTTTTGAAGGTGCGCCGCTACTTCGCGGATTTTCAGTTTTCGCGGGTGGTCTCGGTCCCCATTAACCGCGATAACCGAGGGTTCACTGTAGTAAGTTACATTCTAATTTACATTGACAGGTAATGGAAATGACTACTGGTAACCTCAATTGAACTGTATTTCAGTCAGAATGCCTCAAACATCATAAAAAAATAAAACGTTGAGTATTATTTCCCCTTCAAAATGTCAGAAGAAATACTCTATAATGGCCTGACGACATTAACATAGCTTATAGTATATAGCAGGGGTGGGAAAACTTTTTTATTGGCGGGCCACAATGGGTTCTAAAATTTGACAGAGGGGCTGGACCAGGAGCAGATGGATGGAGTGTTTTGGTCACCTCATCTCATCTGAGAAAAAAAATACATTTAATTTTAAATGAAAGTGAACAAAAGCTTGTCTTTGAAAAACCACACTATTTTGAAAATAAAACATTAACAAGGTTTTTTTTTTTTTTTTTCAAATTCGGCGGGCCGGATTAAAACGTTTAACGGGCCGCATGTGGCCCCCGGGCCGTAGTTTTCTCACGTCGGTATATAGCATAGCGGCATAGGTTCCCTCGTCAACATCAAGTGAGTTACCCTCTTACCAAGACCAAAATACGGGGCTCTCCATCTCCCGGTCACTTCTCCAGACCCCAACAGTCACCCTCGTTGCGAGAACTTGGAGATTCGATGTTTATTTTTTTTCCGCTTCTTCAACTTCGTGTCTGATTCTTTTCTCTTCTCTGGCTCCAGGATTCCGCTGTCAATCAGATGACGATTGAGGCGGGACTTCCGGTTCAAAGTCACCCTCAGAGTTTGCAACCATTTGAGATGGCTTCTGTGGTAATAACAACTGTCATAGGTGCAATTTGCTCTATAAAGCATTAAAAAAAAATAATAATAATAAATTACAAAAAATAGTCAAGTACAGCACTCGTCTCATAAACTAGGTAAGAATTTAGCGTTACTAACGTTGCTACACTATAAAGAGTGTTTTACTGACTAGCTAAACCCAGTTTGCTTAAACTGATCGTACACTGGACGAAATCTTACCGTTGTCTTTTTACAAATGGATTATGAAATTGTTGCAGAAATTGTTTTGCTGTGACGGAGGGCAAGTTTTATAAGGTTCGTTCATCGGGAAGGTTTTATATTAGACGAGGATGGTCTTGTTCTTCGGATTTTTTTTTTATTTATAAAAGGCCGAGCATTTGTATTTGCGCTCAGACTGTGTTGCACAGTGCACACGAACCAAAAGCTCTAAAGAAAACACAATACCCGATCCAAACGGAGGGACGTGTTATCTTTATCTTCCACACCGCCTATCTTGTACTGGCTTGCGGGGAGGTGCTGCCGCCTATCCCGTCTGACTTTGGGCGAAATGCGGGAGGGACGACCTGAACAGAGAAATACAAAAAGAAGCAGTACAGCGTCAGTGTAACTCCTTACGGGATAATATCCTCGTCGCATAAACAAGGTAAGAATTTCACGGTATGCATTTTGGTGAACTATAAAGCGTGCTTTACTGACTGGAGCGACGTCGAGTTAGCCTAAATGTATCGTGCATTGGACTAAATCTAGCAAGTTAGAATTATACGATTTGTTCTTCGGGAAGGTTTTATATTAGAGGAGGAATTAAGATCTTGCCCTTCGGACATTTTTTGTGATAAAAGGCCGAGCATTTGCATTTGCGCACAGTATTAGTCCACGAAACAAGAAATACCCATGTACAAATAACTTGCAATTATAATAGTTGGAGCTGTAACAAAGTGTTTTTCATACGGTGTTGTATAAATTAGCAGGAAATTAGAACACAAATTAAAACACGTACAGTAGATACAAGAAGAACAACGACAGTCACATGTTGAGTCGAAAGCTAAAGAATAAAAATGTGTCTTCAAAACGTTTTAAAAGTGGACAGAGAGGGGGCTTGCCTAACATTCAATGGAGAGTCAGGGAATGGACTCCGAGTGCAAGTTTCAGGCCATCTATCTCAAGAAAGAGCTTCTGATGCACCTCAAACGGGTACTGCAAATTTAGTAAGTTCAGCGCATAGTTAATTCCCATGAGCAGGAGACTGGCAACATTTCCACAACCTCATTTTCTTAAGCAACAATGGAAACAGAGGCATGGGATGTGTCTTCTTGTCCCTCACTTGCTTGGAAGACATAGAGTACGTGTGTCAAACTCAAGGCCCGGGGCCAGATCTGGCCCACAACCTAATTTTATGTTGCCCGCAAAGGGCAAATCATCTGCATCAACTTCCTGTTTCTAGCATATTTTCTTCACAACAACACTGAGATATGAGATATTGCCAATTATTTGTTACCAATCCTCCCCTTTTAAAATAAATTGAAAAATTGTTGAACAATTACTTACTAGCTTCTGATTTCAAAACTGGCTTTCCAATCAATTTATATGGGTTCACAGTCCCTCTGAGGGAAACCACAACTACGATGTGGCCCGTCCATAAAAATGAGTTTGACACCCCTGACATAGACCTTCAGTATTTGCTTGGCCTGGTCCTCTTTTGCTTGTTCTCTGCTGACTTCCTGAAAGAGCATATACATCCATGGTTAGGTGCATAATGTCCCAAATTTGTGTTTGCTTTTTATAGTTCTGAATATCGCTGTCTTCAGGCAGTATCCAAGAAGCTCCAGAATCTTCACCTTGCAGGAGACTTCCAATGGCACGTTTTTGCAATCATTAACACTGCATCATCCAAAGAGAGCAAACCATTTTCAACATTTGAGATTGGTCAGTAATATTTACAAGTAACACCCACTCGTGTGGATTGACCAATAGATTAGATCTAGAAAAACATGAAATTACTCAAATTATGACAACATGTTTCAGCCGGACACCAGTGATATGTGACAGTATTTGCAATCTGCATTACATGTTTATAACAGCATATATGAGAATCAAAAAATAAATAAAAAGGGCAATGAAAACGGAAATTAAAATAGAAACCTCAACCTCAAGGATAGGATTTTTGTAGAAATCTCAAAATCGAAACTTTGGACCTTCTGATTTATTTTGTCAATTACCCGAAAGTAACCTTTGCCAAATGCCAACCCTTTAGCCAGAGCAGGTCACATACTGGCAGCAATTAATTTATTTGAATATTGTGACAAATAAAAATGTTTGCTGCACAGTCTATGAGTTAATTGCAGCTTTAAAAACGTAATACTGTTGTAATTTACCTGGTAGTCCGTGATGAGTTCCTCTGCAGACTGTCCGAGGAATTTCATCAAGGAATGGATTATGCCCTCCCTTCCAGCTTCAACGTTTTGCTATTTAAAAAGACACAAGATGATTAAGTGTCTTAAATAAATAAAAGCTCACATATGCATTGCTTACATCCCAAAAAGTGCATCTCAACTTTAAATAAAAAAAATAGCAAGATATCCATAAGCTCTAACAGATCTTTTATTGTTTTATTCTGTTAATGCTTATGATGGACTTATCCAAAATAGTTTGATGCAAATTCTATTTGCAGTAATAAAACACAACCCTCTTACATGACTGAGTGAACTGAGCATAGGTCTTATTTCAGTGCCAGTAACTCGGCCTTTTTTTCCAAGTATCTCCTTCAATTCCAGGGTGTAAAGTTCCATCTTGGTTAGCCAGGTTCTCTCAAATTGAACATATGTAATTTGTTTGAACTCTTTCTTAATCTGAAACATTTTTCCCTCAATTAGAACATTTTCAAAATTAAGAAATCTAAATCACGATTTAAATTTTGATTAATCGTCCAGCACTAGAAGATACAGCAGCAGGTATTACTCCTCCTCTAAAATAATAAAGGCAGTACAATCATCACTTAATTTGACACAGAGTTTGGATTAATTGCTGGACTATGGTCTGATATTTGTCCCACTTGAAACTAAATCTGAATATTGGTTATTTGAATGTGAATATCTTAACTTTGATATTTGAATTGAAACCTGAATGTTTTGAATTGAACACTGAATTATTGAATTGAAAAACTGAATTCGAATTACATAAATTGTATATTTTTAATTTGATTCTGAATTTTTCTATCATAATGTTTTTGTTAAGAACTATATCCCAATAAACTTGAATGTAGGACTTTAAAATGCGTTTTTAATTCCTCAAAAAAAAGGTCTCCTCACCAAAAATTCAATACTGCATATGCTCAAATTCAGTTTACTAAGTAAAAATTCAAGACTCAGTGACAGACATACGGGAGCTTTAGGGTGCCTCAAGGATGTGCAATGGATTCCAATCACCTTCCACCTATCACATCAACCCCCCATCCTTCAGCAGATCCACTGGCTTCCAGTCAATCAACAAATCATTTTCAAAATTCTTCTATATATTTTCAAATCTATGGCTGGCGACCAGTTCAGGGTGTAGTGCGCCTTTCGCCCGTAGTCAGCTGGGATAGGCTCCAGCACCCTCCCGTGACCCTGTACCGGATAAGCGGTGTGGATAATGACATGACACATGACTTTCAAATCTCTTCACAACCTCGCCCCTCCCTACCTTTCAGACATCATCCATATTCCCACTCCATCCCGCGCTCTCCGGTCTTCATCCTCCTCACTCCACCCCTTGCCTGCCACCATGGGGGACAGAGCCTTCAGCGATTCGGTTCTCCAGCTCTGGAACTCTCTCCACCTGACCTCTGTAATTGCACCACCCTCCCTGTGTTTAAAACTAAACTCAAAACCAATCTGTTCCGCCTTAATTACTCTCTCCAATTCCAGATATGTCCCTCATCCACTTTATTGTATTTTATCCTGCTTGATTTACGTGTGGGTGTTTCTACCCGTATTTGTGTTTTTACTTTCGTATTTTACTCTGTACAGCGGCCTTGAGTGTCCTGAAAGATGCTTCCAAAAAAAAAAAAAATATATATATATATATATATATATAAACACACACACACACACACACACACACACACACACATATATATGTTGTTTGTTTTTTTTTCATGGTGGAAAAAAATTTAATCTAAATAACTCTAATGAATTTGTCTTTTATCATGGTGGTCTGTAGGATGAATTGGATCAAGAGCCTGCCAAGTGCACCATGGTGGTGTTTGTTGTCCGGGAGGAAGAGGATCTTCAGCCACCACATTACATCGGGGCAGTTATTGTAGGTGTGAAGGTTCTTTGTCAGTTGCCATCTCTTGCACATAGATGTGTGATGCTGTTTGGCCTCATCTCTCCACTAAACCTGTCTTACCTAAGTAAGTTAAAACACGCTTTTGATGCACCACAAAAAAATACTCATGGAGATAGAACCAAACAAATTGACACGAATAGTGTGCGGTTTGAGTGTCAAACTAAATATTTGATAGCCCAAAAAAAAAACATTTCAGAATGTCCTTTTTAACCGTTTGTAGGTTGTATTCAGAGAAAAAAACTACAGCATTTTTCTAAAACAAAATTACATCAATTTAATGTCTTTATTCCAAAGTAACAAATATATATATATATATATATATATATATATATATATATATATGTGTATATATATGTGTATATATATATATATACACAGACCAGTTGTCCTTTCATTTTACCATGAAGAGTCCTGAGACCTCTATGGCCCTGGTTAGACGACCACCCACCGCTGTGTTGTTGGGAATAAATGTGCAACATTGTTCACCGAACATAGCACAAACACCACCTCTCTCATCCAACAATACATCAACAGTCATCCTGTTTCGGAATGCCATTAGAGATTGGTTGATAGCCGTTCATGCACAGTTTCAAACCCACTTTGCGTCCAATTACCTAATTTTTGCACGTTGTGATGATGCAGTTGACCTGTCTGCGTTCTTTGTTCTTCGTTCGAGGACTCAAATCCTGTTACTTGATCTGTTAATTTACACTTACTTACTTACTTACACTAAGGAGAACACCGATGGCTTCCATGTATGTTGAATCATTTTTTTTTTTTTTTTGCCGTGATACTCTGCTTTCTCTTTTTTAACGTCACCGATGTCCTGTCATGACATTGGACAGTTCACACAGTTTATTAACAAACAATATAAAACATACCATTTACGATCAATCAATTACATTTTGTGAAATGGCACTCTCCAGAAACTACCAATAATCTATAAGCAGGGCCTAGTTATGAAAAACACATACAGATATGCACTAAGTCTCAAAACCTTTTACATTTTTGGGTGATTTATCAAATGATCTATCATATCCACACCACCACCAGATTTCCCCTCTTGATAGTGGATTGAAGTTTATTTCAACCACTATCAAAACCAGACACAGTGGTGGTGAAAAGATTCCTAACCGCTTAGCTCTGTCAGCAACATTAATGCTATTTAAATTTTCAAGAGCAACTATCATAGAAAACATGTTCATCTACATCAACTCTAGTCACAGGATACACGCTGACCCAATCCATACATGTATTATCAAGATAAGCATTAATATAATATCAATAATACAATTTCATTTGCTTATTTTGGATATCTCGTTGTCCAATTGCTATCTTTTCACGAAAGTACAGACTTTCTCCTGTAACTTTGTTCTGTGGACCAATAGTTGCCCACTTGAGTATTACTCATGGTTCCAACTCAAATCTATCAACATGTCGTCCAAGCTCCACAAATATGTCCCATCACTTTTTTTTTTTCAATTATCTGCTTGGTGTTTGCAAATCCATTTTGATTAGTAATTGGGATTCTTACTGTTGGTATTGTACTATAGTCACATCATAGTTTGTTTATGTAACTCTGGGTTGTTCCCACATATAACACAACAACAAAAATATCAGAATAAAATTGTATACATCCAACATAGAACAGCTGCTTTTAACCACTTCAGGGTCATTTTGTCTGAAATATCCCCTCTACTTAGTCTGGTGTCTTATGAAATAAGACCACCCTATCATCAGACTTCCGCTCATCTCCTTTGTAGGAGATTTCAACCAAAATGACCTTTTTACATGTGTCAAATGAACCAATGTTGACTCTTCTACTATATTTACAGCTGTGAGAGCTGTCAATAAAACTAAACATGGCATTCCCCCTTGGGTAATTACATATGTCTTATCTTCAAACTTCTTTCAAGCATCCAGTCTCCTGGCTCCACTAGTTTAGTGCCCTGCTAGGAGACAGAAAGATCCTCACCACTCTAAATTTGTGCCTGTCTTTGTTTTTCTAACACTTTTCACATGTAGTCAGCTAAAGTTGCTTCAGCATCTATTTCCCATTTGTTCTTAAATTTGAGGTATTCTATAAGGCCTTCCAAACAATGTTTTACAACGTCTCGGTCCTAAATACAATGAAATACAATACAGTGCAACTCTCTGTATATAACTCAAATTAACTCACATAAACACATTTACAGTAGATACCAGAAAAACAACAGAACAGCAACAGTCTCATGCTGAGTCAAAGGCCCGAATATTCATCTTCAAGCGAGGTTTAAAAGTGGACAGAGAGGCGACTCGCATAACATTCAATGGAAAGTCACAGTGCTTGTCGTTTTTACAAACAGTTTTACTAATTTCCATACACTGTGTCCACTGCCTCCCCGTTTCCTCAATGCATAGCCTTTTCACTTTTTTTTTTTTGTTCATTCTTTTCACCAATCCAGAGCTTTGAGGGTGGTAAGCACAATTATCTTTCAAATCAACGTGAAACATTCCTATCTCTTTCACAAGTTAGTTAACAAAATGGGTACTATTATCACTGTTTATTATTTTCAGGAATACCATATCTCGGAATGATATCCTTACAAAGTACTTTTGCCACTGTCAATGCATCTGGATTTGTTGGTTAGAAAGAGTTCTAACCATTTCGAATTCACATCTATGATGACCAAACATTTATTTTATTTTTTTTCTTCACTTTGGTTTTTATCAAATAAGTCCATATGAATAATTTGAAATGGATATTGTGGTGTAGGAAAGCGTCCTCTGCGTGGACTCAAATTACCTTGTGAATTGTGTTTCGCACACGTTAAACATGCCCTACAAAAATGTTTCGAATAAGCATTAAAGCCGTAAGCCGTATAATAACGTAATATCTGATGCACCATTTCCCCTGTTGAGACATGTGTTATCCCATGACTCAATATAGCAGCCCATTTGTAAAGATTATTGTTTGGTCATACAGAGATCACGTAGCGATGTTACACCATTTTCCTCCAAAGCCTTTGTTTAACTTTGGGACTTCTATCACTAAAACGTGTATGTCCGCAACAGCTTCTTTAGCTGTATTGTCTGCAATGTGTATTCAAGGAAAACACTTATGCAATGTATGCGCTACACATTTTAAGACGACTATATGTGTAAATAGTAACACAATTTACTCTCTTTAGTTTACACGCTTTTGTTTAAGATACTAATTCTGTTGCATGAGCTGAGTAATTTGAGGAGTAACTGTTCTTTTTCCCAGTGTCATTTGATACAACTACAGTATTTTATTTATTTATTTATTTATTTATTTCCATCTACAAATAGCACTTCTCCGTTTTCTGAAGGCGAATCTTTTTGATGCCTTTACTTTTGGTTACTTTTTTCTACTAACTCATAACAATCTAGTTTTGTACCATCCTCCTGACATAATAATGACAGCCGGGTTTAATGTTGTACATCTCTCTATAATCAGATGTGGTTTTGATAACAATGTATTCATACACTATAAATGTCCCGCCGGTGACAAAAACGTCATGTTCATCAGCAAAAGCAATGCAGAAACCGCACGTGGTACTCTCAAAACCAGAGGATGGAACAAAACTATGGTTGCACTTGTTTCTGCAATTTCCAGATTGTGGGACTAATAAAAGACCATCTTTATCTTAATCTTATATCTACAGCAATAGATACTGCATTAACTGTTCTCATGCAGTGCTTCAATGCACATTCTACGTTGTCTAGTTTGGAATAGAAGTATGCGATTGGTTTCATCTTATCTCCATGTTTCTACACTAAAACTAAGGCCTTTTGCATCTGGACAAAGGGTCAGTGCCATACTTAATACGAACACTTGTTTCCTTTCACAAAAGCTGAATATGCTTTATCAGTCCAGTGTAAGGACAATGTCATTTAGAGGTTTTCCTCATTCATCATTTTACTCAGTGGCACAGTAATTTCTGCATAATTTGGAACTCAGACTTTACAATAATTTGTTAATCTTAAGCATGTTAATTTTATTTTTATTTCCTATTTTTCTAACTTTATGACTCATTTTACTTCAACCAGTTCTACCTCAAAGTGAACAAGTACACATCAATGTTATTTGTAGTCTCTAATTTCTTCTCTGCTTTAATTCCTTGGATGTTAAGATGGCGGCGCGCATGGACGCAGCGGCTAACAGCTCCCCCTCACAGTGCTCCTTATTACTTTTTATTAGTGTTTGCTTGCTCTTATTGGCATCAACTGAGGCACAACATCGATATACCCGCCAGGACATCGTGAACATTGGATATCGATGCGAAATAACCATCACAGAGGAATTTTGCTATGATCGCAAAATTCCGAACGAACTGGCGAGGCTGCCCGGCTCACCGTGGCTGGTCATCGGGACCGGGAGGCGGCGCAGGCGACGCAGAGAGAGGAAGCAGAAGCGAGGCTGCAGGTCCGGTGTCTTGCAACGGCTGCGACGGCAGCCCCATAGGCAACCACTACCGAGTCTGCACCTCACCAACGCCAGATCCGTGGTCCACAAAATCGACGACCTGGGATTACAAATCCTGGGAAACCGCTATGTGCGCGATAGCAGTGTGATCGTCGTCACGGAAACCTGGCTGCACGCAGACGTCCCCGACGCTAGCATCCAGCTGGCCGGGCGCTCGCTACATCGCGCGGATCGGACGAGGGACACCGGTAAGAGGAGGGGCGGGGGGCTCTGTGTTTACGTGCATGAGAACTGGTGCGGCGATAGCACGATCGTCGAGAAGCACTCTTCCCCCGACATCGAGTTCATGTCCGTTAAATGCCGGCCTTATTTTCTCCCGAGGGAGCTAACGGTAGTGATTCTCACAGCTGTTTACATCCCTCCCGACGCTAGCACTAGCACGGCGCTCTCGCTACTCGCGTGCGTCATCAATAAACATCAGCGGGCGCACCCTGATGGCGGTCACATTGTAGCGGGAGACTTTAATAAGGCCAATTTAAAGACTGTACTCCCAGAGTTTCACCAGCATGTCAAGTGCCCGACGAGGGGAGACAACACTCTCGACCATGTGTACTCGAACATCAAGCACGCATACAGAGCCCTCCCACTCGCCCCCCTCGGCCAGTCAGACCACCTGTCCTTGCAGCTCGCACCTGCGTACACCCCTCTCAGGCGCAGATTCAGGCCTACCACAAAGACTGTGAAAACCTGGCGTGACGACGCCATGAGTGAATTACAGGACTGCTTTCATGACACAAACTGGGACCTCTTTGATCATCAGGACCTTGATGTCTACACGCATTGTGTACTGGACTACATCAAGTTCTGCATGGAAACTGTGTCCCAACAAAAGACTATACGGACCTTCCCAAATGCGAAGCCCTGGATGTCCAGCAGGGTTCGCGCTCTCCTCAAGGCCCGTGACGCTGCCTTCAGGTCAGGCGACAAAGCCCAGTACAGGGTGGCTCGTGCTGACCTGAGCAAAGGCATCAAGCTAGCAAAGGCAACCTACAAGGGGAGGCTGGAGGCCCACCTTGCCAGTAACAGACCACGGGAGGTGTGGCAGGGTCTACGGAGCATCACCAACTTCCGTGGCAGCAGCACGACCTCTGTAGACCCGAGTGCATCGCTGGCAGAGGAGCTTAACTGCTTCTTCGCTCGCTTTGACTCGCCCCAACCATCACACCCCCGCACTTCAAGCTCCAACTCCCCCCCACTCATCGTAGAGGAACACGGTCAACCCCAGGAAAAGCTACTGGACCCGACGGAATACCAGGCAAGGTCCTCAGAGCATGTGCCCACCAACTGTCACATGTTTTCTGCAGGATCTTCAACCGCTCCCTGGCTCAGGCAGTCATCCCCTCCTGCTTGAAAACCTCCACCATTATTCCTGTCCCCAAAAAGTCACCAGCCGTCCACCTGAATGACTACCGTCCTGTTGCTCTCACACCAGTCATTATGAAGTGCTTCGAGAGGCTGGTTCTCCAGCACATCAGGGACTGCCTTCCTCCCACTCTGGACCCCTACCAGTTTGCATACCGGGCTAACAGATCCACTGAGGACGCCATCGACACTGCTCTGCATGTTGTACTGGGCCACCTGGAACAACAGCGGAGCTATGCAAGGATGCTCTTTGTGGACTACAGCTCGGCATTCAACACGATCATCCCAGACATCCTCGTCGCCAAACTGGACACTCTCGGCCTCCCTGCCCTCACACGCATCTGGATTAAGGACTTTCTGACCAACAGACCCCAGACTGTGTTGCTCGGCCCCTACACGTCCTCCACCCTCATGCTGAGCACCGGTTCCCCCCAAGGATGCGTGCTGAGCCCTCTCCTGTACGCCCTCTACACCTACGACTGCAGCCCGGCCCACGGCAACAACACCATCGTCAAGTTTGCTGACGACACGACAGTGGTCGGTCTGATCTCGGAAGGTTACGAGACAGCCTACAGAGAGGAGGTAAAGAGACTGACAACTTGGTGCAAGGACAACAGACTGCACCTTAACTCTGCTAAAACAAAGGAGATTGTCGTCGACTTCAGGAGGAACAAGACGCTGCCGCCCCCCCTCTGCATCGAAGGCGTGTGTGTGGAGAGGGTCCACACGTTCAAGTTCCTGGGAGTACAGATCTCCGATGACCTTTCTTGGAGTCACAACACCACAGCAGTGGTAAAGAAGGTCCGCCAACGTCTGCACTTCCTGAGAGTCCTCAGGAAATTCAACCTGGACAGGAAGCTGCTGCTGGCCTTCTACCACTCGTCCATCGAGAGCCTGCTGACGTACTCTGTCTCCACCTGGTACAGCGGCTGCACTGAGGCGGACAGAGTGAGGCTCCAGAGGACAGTCAAAACAGCGCAAAGGATTATTGGCTGCCCTCTCCCCTCGCTGTCGGACATCTACACCGCCCGGTGCCTCAGAAGGGCTCTCAACATCGTCAAAGACAATACCCACCCAAACTCACACCTGTTCGACCTGTTGCCCTCTGGCAGGCGCTACAGATGCATCAAATCAAGGACCAATAGACTGAGAAACAGTTTCTTTCCGAGAGCCATCTCCATACTGAACTCTCACACACACACGAGACCACCCTAACCTTGCAAAACAGCATTGTGATGTGTTTCTATATGCCCTATTCAGTCTTATTTATTTATCTAATTTATATATTTGTCTGTATTATTGTTGTATTGCACTGGAGAGGGGAGCCCTCTAATCTCGTTGCACACTTGAGTACAATGACAATAAAGGGATTTCTATTTCTATTTCTATTTCTATTTCTAATGTAAATACTAGCCCTTCTTATCAAATTACCATCTTTTTTTTCCGTGTCATTTCCATCTGTGCATTTCATTCCAGTTACTAACTACAGTTACCTTAATAGAAAGATCATCAACTGAAGTATGAAACATAACATATTTATTTCTTCAAATCATCCTTACAGCAGAACCTAATTCTTATCCTTATTCATTTGTTCAAGTCACACCTTCTTCAATCACCAAACTCTCTCTCTGACTTCCTCCCCCTACTTGGGAACGAGCATCTAACTTCAAAGAGCTGTTAACTCTTTGTTACAGCACACTCATGAGTTACGATTACACCAATACCCATTGCCCTCTGTCAAACTTTCCTCACTCCTTTTTTTTTTTTAATTTTCCAAATTCACTGTAGCCTTACCAAAGCCACTCAAAACTATCAAGGTATCAAATCAAAAACTACAAAATCAGGAAACACCTATGCTCCTACAAGGGTTTCTCATGCTCACTTCTTCATTCAATTAAGATTTCACAACACCTACTCCTCTCTTTCTGAAAAAGACACAAGTATACAATTAAGTAAAACCCATCATCAGAATGATATACCTTGTCTGTCGGATCATGTAAGTATAAATTGTGCCATCAATAATCTTTTTCTGTAAATTAATCACATCCCCACAACTTGGGCTCTCATTGTTCTGTAAAAGTAAACCTAAATTTCAATTCATGCAACCAACTCAGTGTCCTTCTGGGTCCCTCAACCACACAGGTTCTAATTCTGTTACTCTAGACAGTTTTCCACTTGCAAATCTGACTATGACACATTTCTCTTGCTCTATCATTTGGAATTAATTTATTACAAGCAATCCTACATGCACCAGTGTCACATAAAAAGGTAATTGGTGACCCATTTACCAATAAGGTTATTTCAGCTCAGTTATTTCATCAAAGGCCAATATCTCTTGTAAATTTAGGAGGACCTCTTCATCTAGAAACTCATCTGTTCCTTGATCAGCCTCTAAATCCTGTTTAGATGCTTCCTATCCTAGTCATGCTGAAGGTTGCTTTTTCTCAGGGCAATCTCTTGCTATATGGCCTTCTTTACCACAACGCCAGCAGCCTGATGTATTTTGCCTGTTTGCTCCTCTTCCTATTCTTCCTCCTCTCTGTCGTCTGCCCCTTTGTCCTCTAAAGCTACCTAGGCCCTTTCCACCTCGATAAAAGACCTCCTGTCCTACCTGTCCTACCTGACCTGTCCTGTCTATAGACCTCTGCTTCTTTTTATTTTCTATCTTCTCAGCATGGAGGGCGTGATTTACATACTCCTCCAGGGTACCTGTTGGCAGGCAAATGAAATGTTTATTTACCCACTTATGAATTACCTCTCTTGAGCCTGCATGTAAAGCATTCTTCAACTGCTGTTGAAATGGCCCATTTACATTACCATTTTCCTGTAGCCCGCTGTGATTTTTAAACACAGCTGTCATTCTCACTTTGTGTTGCTCAAAAGTCTCATCATCCTTTTGTTTTACTCTTCCTATTTCAGTGTAATTTGCTCTATCTGACTTTTCGCATTCCTTTCCTTTGCTTATTTTGTTTTCATTCTCTTTTTGTTTCCTGTATCCCTCTTCTCTTTTTAAGGCTACCCTCATCCAATATTCTGTTTCCTCAAAGCCATTTTTCTTCATCTTTTTGGGGTCTTTTTCGTCTTTCCTATGATTGATCCCTGCAATGCGGCTATTTTTTGTGTATTTAACTGACCATTAAAGCCATGTTCAGTTATCCATGTATCTAAATACTGAGTTTTATCAGGATCCTGTTTTTCGATGAACTTCCAATCTCTACACTGCAGCGTATCCCTGGGTTTTATTTTACTACCTAATATCCCCATTTTAGAAAATTTGGACCAGTTTGTAAACACCTAAGGTGTTCTAAAAACTGGTTTCTCATCAGTAGGACAGCAACTCAAATTTCCTGTTGTGGTAATTCTCAATTCAACCTTTTCAGGTGGAGAATTATTGCCTTTGCATCCACACCAGTCTGCTGTGTACAACCCTACTGTATTACATCGGATAAAATACCAAGTGGTATTTGTAATCCCCAATCACACCGTTCACTCACTTTACATACGGTTTGCGCAAACATTCACACATGGAATTTAAGTGTACACACAGACTCCGCCGTCCTACTTTCTCCACGGAATTTCTCGGACTCCGCCGTCATATACCTGCCATTGACTAGTATTCACAGGGTTTTTTTATTTCTCACTCCACTGTCCTTCATGGACCTGCCATCGACTAGTATGCACAGGATTTCTTATCTATACACAATTTCTTTCTCTTTTCTCTATCTTTCTTTCTTTCTCTTTTCTTATTTCATCTCTACTTCATGTCTTTCTTTGCTTTTTTTTCTTTTTTATGTTTTATTTTTATTTATTTATTCTTAATGCTCATTTATTTATTCTGAACACTTATTTATTTATTCTTAACGCGCAATGACCTCCAGTCAGTCACTTCCCCCCTAAAAAAAAATATCTCACCACTGTTGTCTTCCCTCCATTGGATCGCCGTCAACCGTCAGATCCCAGCTGGTGGGGTGAGGTCCAGTCCTGGAAAAGGATTTTTAGGCTCTCTCTAGTGAGCCTGCCATGGCCATGGTCTTTCTGGAGTTCACCACACCCGCTGGAATCCTCAGGTATCTTGGCTTCCCGCTCGAAGGACCAAAATAATGTCAGGTTCAATCACCTAAGCATTCACTGAACAAAGGCAAAATGAATGAAAGGAAGACAAGAGTTGATCTTTTACTCGCGAGGAGAACGAACGGAGGTGTGCTCAGTTACATCTCCAACTTCGTTCTGGAGCACACTCCGCCGAGCCCTCTATTTTATTTGGGAAGTCCCTAAACAATACAATGTATTTGCACTAAGGAACGAAGGGGGGAGCACCAGCAGGAACATGTAAACATTTCAGACACAAGAGGAAAGACAGACATCAATGGCAGTCATTTACTGATTGAAAAGGCAGATATGCCTTTTAGTGCTCTGGCACTAAAGTCTCAGTCCTTTTGGTTCAGAGGTGTGTCTCGGCACACCTCCTTTGATGTTGTAGACGTTGATCCTGTCTTCAGGCATCCGCTTCTCTTGAAGTCTTCTCATCCATATGGTCAAACATAGGTCACGCTGTGGAACAATTCTTTTGCAATACTAATAGAGTAAAATATGGGATAAAATATATCTTCAACCTAACAATAGTGTAAACTGACATACTGAAGACTGGACAGTCATTAATTTGATTGTCCAGTCTTTCCCTCATGAGATAATGCTTCACTTAGAAAATGTGTACAGCGCGAGCTGAAAATGCATTTGCAGTACTAAACTACCACATTTCTATAACAGCTTAATTCAACGTTTCCAATGTAAATTTCTTCCTTTATATAGTGTAAACTGACATACTGAAGACTGGACAGTCATTAATTTGATTGTCCAGTATTTCCCTTATGAGATATTGCCTCACTTTGCAAATGTGCACAGCGCAAGCTGAAAATGCATTTGCAGCACAATAAAAACCCAAACTTCTATAACAGCTAAACCAAACGTTTCCAATGAAAGATTCCACCTTTATATCGTGGAAAAAGACATCCTGAAGCCTGGACAGTCATTAATTTGATTGTCCAGTATTTCCCTTATGAGATAATGCCTCACATAGCAGAATCATAAAAACATGGACGTGATGGTAAACTGTCCATTGTGCCGATAGATGGTATTCTCATGAGGTTAGGCTTGCTATGGAGAGTGGCATGGGGGTTGTGTCTCATGGTTGGAATGGGAAAGATGTCAATTTGGGACACATCGTCAGTAGTGTTCCATCAAATCACTGGGTGTTTCGGCCTTTATCACTAGACACCCTCATCGATGGTGGCCAGCGGCCGGTTGATCACGCCCGCGCTTATGTCCCATGCCCAATTAACTGTGGTGGATGGTTCTGCCCTGGGTACTCAAGTGGGATGACGCAGATTAGTGGTGGGATGGGGAGGGGGGACGGGGGTCATGTTGCTGATCTATGAGCCCAGTAGGGGTCCTTCCTCTTCATCCAGATCCACTGGCTGCTTCTTTCAGCCGCTTTAGAGAGCGATCTGACTGTGTGCCGCAGAGCCTGTCCATGGATTCCCAGGTCTTTCAGCAGCTTGATGGTTGATGAGGCCAGAAACCCTCTGCATCCAACTTCGACGGGATAGACCTTGGCTTTCCACCCTCGTTGTTGTGCGTCCGCCGCCAGTTCAGTGTAGCGCAACTTCTTATGCTCATAGGCCTCTTCAACTGCATTTTCCCACGGGACTGTGAGCTCTGCAATGTAGACAGTCTTCAATGAATGGGACCACAGCACTAAGTCTGGCCTTAGGGTGGTGGTTGCAATCTCTGCTGGGAAGATTAGTTGCTGACCTATATCGACCAGCATCTTCCAATCCCGAGCCTTGGTTAGCTGACCAACTTCTGGCTTGAGAAAAGGATGGTTGGGCTTTTCCTGTCCCTCTCGGACAAATTCTGGTGCTGTAATGGTAGTGGTGGCTCTTAAGGGCAAGGAGTTGATGGTAGTTCTCCTGCTTTCAAGCACTGCTGCCAAGCTCTTGAGGACCTGGTTGTGCCTCCAGGTATAGCGGCCTTGTGTGAGGCTGGTCTTACAACCAGTCAGGATGTGTTTGAGAGTTGCTGGTGTTGGGCAGAGGGCACAGGTTGGATCTTCGCCATACCACTGGTGGAGGTTTTTTGGGGATGGCAGCACGTCATTGGTAGCTCTGATGATGAAGCTGATGTTGCTAGCTTCCATCTCCCAGAGATCCCTCCAGCCAAGCTTTCTTTTCTCCAGGCCTTCCCACCTCATCCACTGTCCCTGCTTGGCAAGCGAGACAGCCTTTGCAGACCTTTCAGCCTCTTCCTGGCGGCGCACCTCCTCCACGACCATTTTTTTCCTCTCTGCGGTTGAGGCCTTACACCAAGTTGGTTTGCTTGCTGTAAGGCCAAAGCCTCCTCTTCCCCTCTGGACGTGTCCCACAATATCGCTGTGCCTCAGGGCTGCTGTGGCATGCTGCACTGCACTGGATGGTGTCCATTTCCGTGCAGTTGACAGGGGTGGTGCCGTTTCACTGATGGTCCGGTCTCTGGAGTCCGTCAGCGTCATCTGTAGTCTCACTTTAGAGCACTTGTATTCTTCAGTGAGACTTGTGATGGGCAGTTCGAGGACTCCTTTGCCATAGAGGCTGATGTTATTCAGACAGCGTGGGACACCAAGCCACTGTTTCACATATACTGTGATGGCTCGCTCCATCTTCTCCACAGTTGTTAGTGGGACCTCGTAGACAGTGAGTGGCCACATCACGAGAGGGAGAAGCCCAAATTGCAGACACCAGAGCTTGAGCTTCCCTGGTAGTGGAGTCTTGTTGATGTTGTTCAGGTCGTTGATGATATCCTGTCTTAGCTGCTGCACCTGGTTTTTATCCTTAAGACTTGAGTCATACCATCTGCCCAGGCTTTTGACAGGTTGTTCTGCCACCGTTGGTATTGGTTCGTCACCAATGCAGAACTTCACGTCTTTTAGCTCTCCCTTGATTATCGAGATGCTACGTGACTTGTTCGGCTTGATTTTCATCCGGGCCCAGCTGATGTTTTCCTGCAGCTTACCAAGTAGCCGCCTGGTGCAAGCTGCAGTGGTGGTCAGAGTGGTCATGTCGTCCATATATACTCGGACGGTGGAAGGCGGATCCCGTTCCTGGTTCGCTCACCCCGCCACCCATTTTGAGGCCCTGATGATGACCTCCATGGCCATTGTAAAGGCCAGGGGTGAGATCGTGCAACCTGCCATGATGCCTACTTCTACTTGCTGCCATGATGTTTTGAAGTCGGGTGTTGTGAAGCACAGCTGCAGGTCTTCAAAGTAGAATTTTACCAAGGTAGTGATGGATGTTGGAACGCGGAAGAAGTTGAAGGACTCCCAGAGAAGGCTATGCGGAACTGAACCAAAGGCATTGGCTAGGTCGAGAAAGATGACATGAAGATCCCCTTTGTTCTTCTTCGCTGCTTGAATCTGATGCCAGATCATACTGGTGTGCTCCAAGCAGCCAGAGAATCCAGAAATTCCAGCCTTTTGTACGGATGTGTCAATGTACTCGTTTTTTCTCCAGGTAGGTGGTGTGTGTCAAGACGCTGAAAAAGATTTTCCCTTCAACGTTGAGAAGGCTGATTGGCCGAAATTGACTGATATCTGCGTCCTTCTCTTTTGGAATTAGTACACCTCCAGCCCTTCGCCATGCCTTTGGTATTATCCCCTTCTGCCAGACGATTCTCATTAGCCTCCAAAGATAGCGTAGGACATCTGGTGAGTTCTTGTAGAGCTTATATGACACTCCATTTGGTCCTGGTGCAGATCCTGATCTTGCACGCCCACCATGTTCTCCACTTCTTTCCATTTTGGAGGGCCGGTCTCGATGTTGACCTCTGGTGGTCGAATGGGGGGGATATCATGTGGGATGGCTAGCTGTTCATGCCTTTTCGTGTCTTGGTAGACCTTTTCCAGGTGCTCTTCAAGTTCCTTCTTTGAAGTTTGCAGGAACCCGCTTTTGTCCTTAGCGAAGAGATCTTTGACAAACTTGAAGGGATTTTTATAGAACAGGGTTCTTGTGTGTTCCTTCTTCCTGCGAAGTTTCCTCAAGTTCTCTGCTCTTCGTAAGGTTTTCAACCGGAGCTTGATGTCCCCATGGAGCAGCATGAGACCTTCTCTCTCTGGATCAGAGGCTTTTCTCCACTGTTTCCGCAGGTCCCTTCTTTCCCTGATCAGTCTCTCTATCTCTTGTTGCCTCCTAGGTTTGGTTGGTGGTGGTATTTTGTTGGTGGTTTTCCAGCTGTTCACTCCAAAGCGCTCCTCTCCATAGTGGTAGATGATGTCACCGATGTGTTCCAGCTTTCTCTCTGCAGTGCCCACTTGTTGCTCCAACATTTTCACCAGGTCGTTATTGACGGTTTCCCACTCTCTCTTCTCAATAGTTTTGGGCCACCTCACACTCTGTCTGTGCCCTTTGATCTTGTTCTCTTTGGGAGGTCTCTGTGGCTGGGTGGGTTCTACCTCCTGCAATTCTGTGTTTATAATACCCTCCTCAGTGACAGGGGGGCTGATGCTCTGCGAACTTTGGGTTTTTTCCCGTCGCTGTGCTTCACTCGACTGATTTGACGCATTACTTCGTAAGAAGTATTGGTCAATGCGAGGCCCTTGACTCGGCTTTCCCAAACACCGCTTCTTTCCTTGGTGGATCTTCAACCCTGTAACTGATGTTACTTTTGCCCAGCCACAGGTGCAGACCTGAAGTGAGTGTCCTGCTGCCATTGTCTCATGCACCGTGTTCTTGCTCGTAGTCATGTTTGTTCCTAGGTCTGTAACCGTGTGGTCAGTCATTGAGCCATCTTGCGCCCCCGCTCTCGCAGGCTGTAGGGGTGTCATTCTTTGTAGACTTTCTGTAGCACTTGGCGGGTGTCTCCAACAAACTGAACACAGTGTCAGAGACTGCCAGCATGGGTAGCTAGCCCATGTCAGCCCCAGTGGGGTCTATTCCCTCCTGTCAGCAGTCTCTCCAGGCTGTCACACAGACTTTTTCTAAGTGTTGCTGTATCTCATGAAGGAAATACTGGACAAAGAAATTAATGACTTCCCAGGCTTCAGGATGCATTTTTACACTATATAAATGTGGAAATTTACATTGGAAACGTTTGGTTTAGCTGTTAATGAAGTTTCGTTTTTTTAGTGCTGGAAATTCATTGTCTGCTGGCGCTGTACACTTTTTCTAAGTGTTGCAATATCTCATGAAGGAAATACTGGACAATCAAATTAATGACTTCCCAGGCTTCAGGATGCCTTTTTACACTATATAAATGTGGAAATTTACATTGGAAACGTTTGGTTTAGCTGTTAATGAAGTTTCGTTTTTTTAGTGCTGCAAATTCATTGTCTGCTGGCGCTGTACACTTTTTCTAAGTGTTGCAATATCTCATGAAGGAAATACTGGACAATCAAATTAATGACTTTCCAGGCTTCAGGATGCCTTTCTACACTATATAAAGGTGGAAATTTACATTGGAAACGTTTGGTTTAGCTGTTATAAAAGTTTGGTTTTTTAGTGCTGTAAATGCATTTTCAGCTCGCGCTGTACACATTTGCTATGGTGAGGCATTATCTCATAAGGGAAATACTGGACAATCAAATTAATGACTTCCCAGGCTTCAGGATGCCTTTTTACACTATATAAAGGTGGAAATTTACATTGGAAACGTTTGGTTTAGCTGTTATAAAAGTTTGGTTTTTTAGTGCTGTAAATGCATTTTCAGCTCGCGCTGTACACATTTGCTATGTGAGGCATTATCTCAAAAGGGAAATACTGGACAATCAAATTAATGACTTCCCAGGCTTCAGCATGCCTTTTTACACTCTATAAATGTGGAAATTTACATTGGAAACGTTTGGTTTAGCTGTTAATGAAGTTTCGTTTTTTTAGTGCTGAAAATTCATTGTCTGCTGGCGCTGTACACTTTTTCTAAGTGTTGCAATATCTCATGAAGGAAATACTGGACAATCAAATTAATGACTTTCCAGGCTTCAGGATGCCTTTCTACACTATATAAAGGTGGAAATTTACATTGGAAACGTTTGGTTTAGCTGTTATAAAAGTTTGTTTTTTTAGTGCTGTAAATGCATTCTCAGCTCGCGCTGTACACATTTGCTATGTGAGGCATTATCTCATAAGGGAAATACTGGACAATCAAATTAATGACTTCCCAGGCTTCAGGATGCCTTTTTACACTATATAAAGGTGGAAATTTACATTGGAAACGTTTGGTTTAGCTGTTATAAAAGTTTGTTTTTTTAGTGCTGTAAATGCATTTTCAGCTCGCGCTGTACACATTTGCTATGTGAGGCATTATCTCAAAAGGGAAATACTGGACAATCAAATTAATGACTTCCCAGGCTTCAGGATGCCTTTTTACACTATATAAAGGTGGAAATTTACATTGGAAACGTTTGGTTTAGCTGTTATAAAAGTTTGGTTTTTTAGTGCTGTAAATGCATTTTCAGCTCGCGCTGTACACATTTGCTATGGTGAGGCATTATCTCATAAGGGAAATACTGGACAATCAAATTAATGACTTCCCAGGCTTCAGGATGTCTTTTTACACTATATAAAGGTGGAAATTTACATTGGAAACGTTTGGTTTAGCTGTTATAAAAGTTAGTTTTTTTTGTGCTGTAAATGCATTTTCAGCTCACGCTGTACACATTTGCTATGAGAGGCATTATCTCATAAGGGAAATATTGGACAATCAAATTAATGACTGCCCAGGCTTCAGGATGCCTTTCTACACTATATAAAGGTGGAAATTTACATTGGAAACGTTTGGTTTAGCTGTTAATGAAGTTTCGTTTTTTTAGTGCTGCAAATTCATTGTCTGCTGGCGCTGTACACTTTTTCTAAGTGTTGCAATATCTCATGAAGGAAATACTGGACAATCAAATTAATGACTTTCCAGGCTTCAGGATGCCTTTCTACACTATATAAAGGTGGAAATTTACATTGGAAACGTTTGGTTTAGCTGTTATAAAAGTTTGGTTTTTTAGTGCTGTAAATGCATTTTCAGCTCGCGCTGTACACATTTGCTATGAGAGGCATTATCTCATAAGGGAAATATTGGACAATCAAATTAATGACTGCCCAGGCTTCAGGATGTCTTTTTACACTATATAAAGGTGAAAATTTACATTGGAAACGTTTAGTTTAGCTGTTATAAAAGTTTGTTTTTTTAGTGCTGTAAATGCATTTTCAGCTCGCGCTGTACACATTTGCTATGTGAGGCATTATCTCATAAGGGAAATACTGGACAATCAAATTAATGACTTCCCAGGCTTCAGGATGCCTTTTTACACTATATAAATGTGGAAATTTACATTGGAAACGTTTGGTTTAGCTGGAAATGAAGTTTCGTTTTTTTAGTGCTGCAAATTCATTGTCTGCTGGCGCTGTACACTTTTTCTAAGTGTTGCAATATCTCATGAAGGAAATACTGGACAATCAAATTCATGACTTTCCAGGCTTCAGGATGCCTTTCTACACTATATAAAGGTGGAAATTTACATTGGACACGTTTGGTTTAGCTGTTATAAAAGTTTGGTTTTTTAGTGCTGTAAATGCATTTTCAGCTCGCGCTGTACACATTTGCTATGTGAGGCATTATCTCATAAGGGAAATACTGGACAATCAAATTAATGACTTCCCAGGCTTCAGGATGCCTTTTTACACTATATAAATGTGGAAATTTACATTGGAAACGTTTGGTTTAGCTGTTATAAAAGTTTGTTTTTTTCGTGCTGTAAATGCATTTTCAGCTCGCACTGTACACATTTGCTATGTGAGGCATTATCTCATAAGGGAAATACTGGACAATCAAATTAATGACTTCCCAGGCTTCAGGATGCCTTTTTACACTATATAAAGGTGGAAATGTACATTGGAAACGTTTGGTTTAGCTGTTATAAAAGTTTGGTTTTTTAGTGCTGTAAATGCATTTTCAGCTCGCGCTGTACTCATTTGCTATGTGAGGCATTATCTCATAAGGGAAATACTGGACAATCAAATTAATGACTTCCCAGGGTTCAGGATGCCTTTTTACACTATATAAATGTGGAAATTTACATTGGAAACGTTTGGTTTAGCTGTTAATGAAGTTTCGTTTTTTTAGTGCTGAAAATTCATTGTCTGCTGGCGCTGTACACTTTTTCTAAGTGTTGCAATATCTCATGAAGGAAATACTGGACAATCAAATTAATGACTTTCCAGGCTTCAGGATGCCTTTCTACACTATATAAAGGTGGAAATTTACATTGGAAACGTTTGGTTTAGCTGTTATAAAAGTTTGGTTTTTTAGTGCTGTAAATGCTATGTGAGGCATTATCTCATAAGGGAAATATTGGACAATCAAATTAATGACTGCCCAGGCTTCAGGATGTCTTTTTTACACTATATAAAGGTGGAAATTTCCATTGGAAACGTTTAGTTTAGCTGTTATAAAAGTTAGTTTTTTTAGTGCTGTAAATGCATTTTCAGCTCGCGCTGTACACATTTGCTATGTGAGGCATTATCTCATAAGGGAAATACTGGACAATCAAATTAATGACTTCCCAGGCTTCAGGATGCCTTTTTACACTATATAAATGTGGAAATTTACATTGGAAACGTTTGGTTTAGCTGTTAATGAAGTTTCGTTTTTTTAGTGCTGCAAATTCATTGTCTGCTGGCGCTGTACACTTTTTCTAAGTGTTGCAATATCTCATGAAGGAAATACTGGACAATCAAATTAATGACTTCCCAGGCTTCAGGATGCCTTTTTACACTATATAAATGTGGAAATTTACATTGGAAACGTTTGGTTTAGCTGTTAATGAAGTTTCGTTTTTTTAGTGCTGCAAATTCATTGTCTGCTGGCGCTGTACACTTTTTCTAAGTGTTGCAATATCTCATGAAGGAAATACTGGACAATCAAATTAATGACTTTCCAGGCTTCAGGATGCCTTTTTACACTATATAAAGGTGGAAATTTACATTGGAAACGTTTGGTTTAGCTGTTATAAACGTTTGTTTTTTTAGTGCTGTAAATGCATTTTCAGCTCGCGCTGTACACATTTGCTATGTGAGGCATTATCCCATAAGGGAAATACTGGACAATCAAATTAATGACTTACCAGGCTTCAGGAGACCTTTTTACACTATATAGAGGTGGAAATTTACATTGGAAACGTTTAGTTTAGCTGTTATAAAAGTTTGTTTTTTTAGTGCTGTAAATGCATTTTCAGCTCGCGCTGTACACATTTGCTATGTGAGGCATTATCTCATAAGGGAAATAATGGACAATCAAATTAATGACTTCCCAGGCTTCAGGATGCCTTTTTACACTATATAAATGTGGAAATTTACATTGGAAACGTTTGGTTTAGCTGTTAATGAAGTTTCGTTTTTTTAGTGCTGCAAATTCATTGTCTGCTGGCGCTGTACACTTTTTCTAAGTGTTGCATTTTCTCATGAAGGAAATACTGGACAATCAAATTAATGACTTTCCAGGCTTCAGGATGCCTTTTTACACTATATAAAGGTGGAAATTTACATTGTAAACGTTTGGTTTAGCTGTTATAAAAGTTTGTTTTTTTAGTGCTGTAAATGCATTTTCAGCTCGCGCTGTACACATTTGCTATGTGAGACATTATCTCATAATGGAAATGCTGGACAATCAAATTAATGACTTCCCAGGCTTCAGGAGACCTTTTTACACTATATAATTGTGGAAATTTACATTGGAAACGTTTGGTTTAGCTGTTATAAAAGTTTGGTTTTTTAGTGCTGTAAATGCATTTTCAGCTCGCGCTGTACATATTTGCTATGAGAGGCATTTTCTCATAAGGGAAATATTGGACAATCAAATTAATGACTGCCCAGGCTTCAGGATATCTTTTTACACTATATAAAGGTGGAAATTTACATTGGAAACGTTTGGTTTAGCTGTTAATGAAGTTTCGTTTTTTTAGTGCTGCAAATTCATTGTCTGCTGGCGCTGTACACTTTTTCTAAGTGTTGCAATATCTCATGAAGGAAATACTGGACAATCAAATTAATGACTTTCCAGGCTTCAGGATGCCTTTCTACACTATATAAAGGTGGAAATTTACATTGGAAACGTTTGGTTTAGCTGTTATAAAAGTTTGGTTTTTTAGTGCTGTAAATGCATTTTCAGCTCGCGCTGTACACATTTGCTATGAGAGGCATTTTCTCATAAGGGAAATATTGGACAATCAAATTAATGACTGCCCAGGCTTCAGGATGTCTTTTTACACTATATAAAGGTGAAAATTTACATTGGAAACGTTTAGTTTAGCTGTTATAAAAGTTTGTTTTTTTAGTGCTGTAAATGCATTTTCAGCTCGCGCTGTACACATTTGCTATGTGAGGCATTATCTCATAAGGGAAATACTGGACAATCAAATTAATGACTTCCCAGGCTTCAGGATGCCTTTTTACACTATATAAATGTGGAAATTTACATTGGAAACGTTTGGTTTAGCTGTAAATGAAGTTTCGTTTTTTTAGTGCTGCAAATTCATTGTCTGCTGGCGTTGTACACTTTTTCTAAGTGTTGCAATATCTCATGTAGGAAATACTGGACAATCAAATTAATGACTTTCCAGGCTTCAGGATGCCTTTCTACACTATATAAAGGTGGAAATTTACATTGGAAACGTTTGGTTTAGCTGTTATAAAAGTTTGGTTTTTTAGTGCTGTAAATGCATTTTCAGCTCGCGCTGTACACATTTGCTATGAGAGGCATTATCTCATAAGGGAAATATTGGACAATCAAATTAATGACTGCCCAGGCTTCAGGATGTTTTTTTTACACTATATAAAGGTGGAAATTTACATTGGAAACGTTTGGTTTAGCTGTTATAAAAGTTTGGTTTTTTAGTGCTGTAAATGCATTTTCAGCTCGCGCTGTACACATTTTCTATGAGAGGCATTATCTCATAAGGGAAATATTGGACAATCAAATTAATGACTTCCCAGGCTTCAGGATGCCTTTTTACACTATATAAATGTGGAAATTTACATTGGAAACGTTTGGTTTAGCTGTTATAAAAGTTTGTTTTTTTCGTGCTGTAAATGCATTTTCAGCACTAAAAAAACCATACTTTTATAACAGCTAAACCAAACGTTTCCAATGTAAATTTCCACCTTTATATAGTGTAAAAAGACATCCTGAAGCCTGGGCAGTCATTAATTTGATTGTCCAATATTTCCCTTATGAGATAATGCCTCTCATAGCAAATGTGTACAGCGCGAGCTGAAAATGCATTTACAGCACTAAAAAACCAAACTTTTATAACAGCTAAACCAAACGTTTCCAATGTAAATTTCCACCTTTATATAGTGTAAAAAGGCATCCTGAAGCCTGGAAAGTCATTAATTTGATTGTCCAGTATTTCCTTCATGAGATATTGCAACACTTAGAAAAAGTGTACAGCGCCAGCAGACAATGAATTTTCAGCACTAAAAAACGAAACTTCATTAACAGCTAAACCAAACGTTTCCAATGTAAATTTCCACATTTATAGAGTGTAAAAAGGCATCCTGAAGCCTGGGAAGTCATTAATTTGATTGTCCAGTATTTCCCTTATGAGATAATGCCTCACATAGCAAATGTGTACAGTGCGAGCTGAAAATGCATTTTCAGCACTAAAAAACCAAACTTTTATAACAGCTAAACCAAACGTTTCCAATGTAAATTTCCACCTTTATATAGTGTAAAAAGACATCCTGAAGCCTGGGCAGTCATTCATTTGATTGTCCAATATTTCCCTTATGAGATAATGCCTCTCATAGCAAATGTGTACAGCGCGAGCTGAAAATGCATATACAGCACTAAAAAACCAAACTTTTATAACAGCTAAACCAAACGTTTCCAATGTAAATTTCCACCTTTATATAGTGTAGAAAGGCATCCTGAAGCCTGGAAAGTCATTAATTTGATTGTCCAGTATTTCCTTCATGAGAAATTGCAACACTTAGAAAAAGTGTACAGCGCCAGCAGACAATGAATTTTCAGCACTAAAAAAACGAAACTTCATTAACAGCTAAACCAAACGTTTCCAATGTAAATTTCCACATTTATAGAGTGTAAAAAGGCATCCTGAAGCCTGGGAAGTCATTAATTTGATTGTCCAGTATTTCCCTTATGAGATAATGCCTCACATAGCAAATGTGTACAGTGCGAGCTGAAAATGCATTTTCAGCACTAAAAAACCAAACTTTTATAACAGCTAAACCAAACGTTTCCAATGTAAATTTCCACCTTTATATAGTGTAAAAAGACATCCTGAAGCCTGGGCAGTCATTAATTTGATTGTCCAATATTTCCCTTATGAGATAATGCCTCTCATAGCAAATGTGTACAGCGCGAGCTGAAAATGCATTTACAGCACTAAAAAACCAAACTTTTATAACAGCTAAACCAAACGTTTCCAATGTAAATTTCCACCTTTATATAGTGTATAAAGGCATCATGAAGCCTGGAAAGTCATTAATTTGATTGTCCAGTATTTCCTTCATGAGATATTGCAACACTTAGAAAAAGTGTACAGCGCCAGCAGACAATGAATTTTCAGCACTAAAAAAACGAAACTTCATTAACAGCTAAACCAAACGTTTCCAATGTAAATTTCCACATTTATAGAGTGTAAAAAGGCATCCTGAAGCCTGGGAAGTCATTAATTTGATTGTCCAGTATTTCCCTTATGAGATAATGCCTCACATAGCAAATGTGTACAGTGCGAGCTGAAAATGCATTTTCAGCACTAAAAAACCAAACTTTTATAACAGCTAAACCAAACGTTTCCAATGTAAATTTCCACCTTTATATAGTGTAAAAAGACATCCTGAAGCCTGGGCAGTCATTAATTTGATTGTCCAGTATTTCCCTTATGAGATAATGCCTCACATAGCAAATGTGTACAGCGCGAGCTGAAAATGCATTTACAGCACTCAAAAAACAAACTTTTATAACAGCTAAACCAAACGTTTCCAATGTAAATTTCCACCTTTATATAGTGTAGAAAGGCATCCTGAAGCCTGGGCAGTCATTAATTTGATTGTCCAATATTTCCCTTATGAGATAATGCCTCTCATAGCAAATGTGTACAGCGCGAGCTGAAAATGCATTTACAGCACTAAAAAACCAAACTTTTATAACAGCTAAACCAAACGTTTCCAATGTAAATTTCCACCTTTATAAAGTGTAGAAAGGCATCCTGAAGCCTGGAAAGTCATTAATTTGATTGTCCAGTATTTCCTTCATGAGATATTGCAACACTTAGAAAAAGTGTACAGCGCCAGCAGACAATGAATTTTCAGCACTAAAAAAACGAAACTTCATTAACAGCTAAACCAAACGTTTCCAATGTAAATTTCCACCTTTATATAGTGTAAAAAGACATCCTGAAGCCTGGGCAGTCATTAATTTGATTGTCCAATATTTCCCTTTTGAGATAATGCCTCTCATAGCAAATGTGTACAGCGCGAGCTGAAAATGCATTTACAGCACTAAAAAACAAAACTTTAATAACAGCTAAACCAAACGTTTCCAATGTACATTTCCACCTTTATATAGTGTAGAAAGGCATCCGGAAGCCTGGAAAGTCATTAATTTTATTGTCCAGTATTTCCTTCATGAGATATTGCAACACTTAGAAAAAGTGTACAGCGCCAGCAGACAATGAATTTTCAGCACTAAAAAAACGAAACTTCATTAACAGCTAAACTAAACGTTTCCAATGTAAATTTCCACCCTTATATAGTGTAAAAAGACATCCTGAAGCCTGGGCAGTCATTAATTTGATTGTCCAATATTTCCCTTATGAGATAATGCCTCTCATAGCAAATGTGTACAGCGCGAGCTGAAAATGCATTTACAGCACTAAAAAACCAAACTTTTATAACAGCTAAACCAAACGTTTCCAATGTACATTTCCACCTTTATATAGTGTAGAAAGGCATCCTGAAGGCTGGAAAGTCATTAATTTGATTGTCCAGTATTTCCTTCATGAGATATTGCAACACTTAGAAAAAGTGTACAGCGCCAGCAGACAATGAATTTTCAGCACTAAAAAAACGAAACTTCATTAACAGCTAAACCAAACGTTTCCAATGTAAATTTCCACATTTATAGAGTGTAAAAAGGCATCCTGAAGCCTGGGCAGTCATTAATTTGATTGTCCAGTATTTCCCTTATGAGATAATGCCTCACATAGCAAATGTGTACAGTGCGAGCTGAAAATGCATTTTCAGCACTAAAAAAACCAAACTTGTATAACAGCTAAACCAAACGTTTCCAATGTAAATTTCCACATTTATAGAGTGTAAAAAGGCATCCTGAAGCCTGGGAAGTCATTAATTTGATTGTCCAGTATTTCCCTTATGAGATAATGCCTCACATAGCAAATGTGTACAGTGCGAGCTGAAAATGCATTTTCAGCACTAAAAAACCAAACTTTTATAACAGCTAAACCAAACGTTTCCAATGTAAATTTCCACCTTTATATAGTGTAAAAAGACATCCTGAAGCCTGGGCAGTCATTAATTTGATTGTCCAGTATTTCCCTTATGAGATAATGCCTCACATAGCAAATGTGTACAGCGCGAGCTGAAAATGCATTTACAGCACTAAAAAACAAAACTTTTATAACAGCTAAACCAAACGTTTCCAATGTAAATTTCCACCTTTATATAGTGTAAAAAGACATCCTGAAGCCTGGGCAGTCATTAATTTGATTGTCCAATATTTCCCTTATGAGATAATGCCTCTCATAGCAAATGTGTACAGCGCGAGCTGAAAATGCATTTACAGCACTAAAAAAACAAACTTTTATAACAGCTAAACCAAACGTTTCCAATGTAAATTTCCACCTTTATATAGTGTAGAAAGGCATCCTGAAGCCTGGAAAGTCATTAATTTGATTGTCCAGTATTTCCTTCATGAGATATTGCAACACTTAGAAAAAGTGTACAGCGCCAGCAGACAATGAATTTTCAGCACTTAAAAAACGAAACTTCATTAACAGCTAAACTAAACGTTTCCAATGTATATTTCCACCTTTATATAGTGTAAAAAGACATCCTGAAGCCTGGGCAGTCATTAATTTGATTGTCCAATATTTCCCTTATGAGATAATGCCTCTCATAGCAAATGTGTACAGCGCGAGCTGAAAATGCATTTACAGCACTAAAAAAACCAAACTTGTATAACAGCTAAACCAAACGTTTCCAATGTAAATTTCCACCTTTATATAGTGTAAAAAGACATCCTGAAGCCTGGGCAGTCATTAATTTGATTGTCCAGTATTTCCCTTATGAGAATAATGCCTCACATAGCAAATGTGTACAGCGCGAGCTGAAAATGCATTTACAGCACTAAAAAAACAAACTTTTATAACAGCTAAACTAAACGTTTCCAATGTAAATTTCCACCTTTATATAGTGTAAAAAGACATCCTGAAGCCTGGGCAGTCATTAATTTGATTGTCCAATATTTCCCTTATGAGATAATGCCTCTCATAGCAAATGTGTACAGCGCGAGCTGAAAATGCATTTACAGGACTAAAAACCCAAACTTTTATAACAGCTAAACCAAACGTTTCCAATGTAAATTTCCACCTTTATATAGTGTAGAAAGGCATCTTGAAGCCTGGAAAGTCATTAATTTGATTGTCCAGTATTTCCTTCATGAGATATTGCAACACTTAGAAAAGGTGTACAGCGCCAGCAGACAATGAATTTTCAGCACTAAAAAAACGAAACTTCATTAACAGCTAAACCAAACGTTTCCAATGTAAATTTCCACATTTATAGAGTGTAAAAAGGCATCCTGAAGCCTGGGAAGTCATTAATTTGATTGTCCAGTATTTCCCTTATGAGATAATGCCTCACATAGCAAATGTGTACAGTGCGAGCTGAAAATGCATTTTCAGCACTAAAAAACCAAACTTTTATAACAGCTAAACCAAACGTTTCCAATGTAAATTTCCACCTTTATATAGTGTAAAAAGACATCCTGAAGCCTGGGCAGTCATTAATTCGATTGTCTAATATTTCCTTTATGAGATAATGCCTCTCATAGCAAATGTGTACAGCGCGAGCTGAAAATGCATTTACAGCACTAAAAAACCAAACTTTTATAACAGCTAAACCAAACGTTTCCAATGTAAATTTCCACCTTTATATAGTGTAAAAAGGCATCCTGAAGCCTGGAAAGTCATTAATTTGATTGTCCAGTATTTCCTTCATGAGATAATGCCTCACATAGCAAATGTGTACAGTGCGAGCTGAAAATGCATTTTCAGCACTAAAAAACCAAACTTTTATAACAGCTAAACCAAACGTTTCCAATGTAAATTCCACCTTTATATAGTGTAAAAAGACATCCTGAAGCCTGGGCAGTCATTAATTTGATTGTCCAATATTTCCCTTATGAGATAATGCCTCTCAAGCAAATGTGTACAGCGCGAGCTGAAAATGCATTTACAGCACTAAAAAACCAAACTTTTATAACAGCTAAACCAAACGTTTCCAATGTAAATTTCCACCTTTATATAGTGTAAAAAGACATCCTGAAGCCTGGGCAGTCATTAATTTGATTGTCCAATATTTCCCTTATGAGATAATGCCTCTCATAGCAAATGTGTACAGCGCGAGCTGAAAATGCATTTACAGCACTAAAAAACCAAACTTTTATAACAGCTAAACCAAACGTTTCCAATGTAAATTTCCACCTTTATATAGTGTAGAAAGGCATCCTGAAGCCTGGAAAGTCATTAATTTGATTGTCCAGTATTTCCTTCATGAGATATTGCAACACTTAGAAAAGGTGTACAGCGCCAGCAGACAATGAATTTTCAGCACTAAAAAAACGAAACTTCATTAACAGCTAAACCAAACGTTTCCAATGTAAATTTCCACATTTATAGAGTGTAAAAAGGCATCCTGAAGCCTGGGAAGTCATTAATTTGATTGTCCAGTATTTCCCTTATGAGATAATGCCTCACATAGCAAATGTGTACAGTGCGAGCTGAAAATGCATTTTCAGCACTAAAAAAACAAACTTTTATAACAGCTAAACCAAACGTTTCCAATGTAAATTTCCACCTTTATATAGTGTAAAAAGACATCCTGAAGCCTGGGCAGTCATTAATTCGATTGTCCAATATTTCCTTTATGAGATAATGCCTCTCATAGCAAATGTGTACAGCGCGAGCTGAAAATGCATTTACAGCACTAAAAAAACAAACTTTTATAACAGCTAAACCAAACGTTTCCAATGTAAATTTCCACCTTTATATAGTGTAAAAAGGCATCCTGAAGCCTGGAAAGTCATTAATTTGATTGTCCAGTATTTCCTTCATGAGATAATGCCTCACATAGCAAATGTGTACAGTGCGAGCTGAAAATGCATTTTCAGCACTAAAAAAACAAACTTTTATAACAGCTAAACCAAACGTTTCCAATGTAAATTCCACCTTTATATAGTGTAAAAAGACATCCTGAAGCCTGGGCAGTCATTAATTTGATTGTCCAATATTTCCCTTATGAGATAATGCCTCTCATAGCAAATGTGTACAGCGCGAGCTGAAAATGCATTTACAGCACTAAAAAACCAAACTTTTATAACAGCTAAACCAAACGTTTCCAATGTAAATTTCCACCTTTATATAGTGTAGAAAGGCATCCTGAAGCCTGGAAAGTCATTAATTTGATTGTCCAGTATTTCCTTCATGAGATATTGCAACACTTAGAAAAAGTGTACAGCGCCAGGAGACAATGAATTTTCAGCACTAAAAAACCGAAACTTCATTAACAGCTAAACTAAACGTTTCCAATGTAAATTTCCACCTTTATATAGTGTAAAAAGACATCCTGAAGCCTGGGCAGCCATTAATTTGATTGTCCAATATTTCCCTCATGAGATAATGCCTCTCATAGCAAATGTGTACAGCGCGAGCTGAAAATGCATTTACAGCACTAAAAAACCAAACTTTTATAACAGCTAAACCAAACGTTTCCAATGTAAATTTCCACCTTTATATAGTGTAAAAAGACATCCTGAAGCCTGGGCAGTCATTAATTTGATTGTCCAATATTTCCCTTATGAGATAATGCCTCTCATAGCAAATGTGTACAGCGCGAGCTGAAAATGCATTTACAGCACTAAAAAACCAAACTTTTATAACAGCTAAACCAAACGTTTCCAATGTAAATTTCTACCTTTATATAGTGTAGAAAGGCATCCTGAAGCCTGGAAAGTCATTAATTTGATTGTCCAGTATTTCCTTCATGAGATATTGCAACACTTAGAAAAAGTGTACAGCGCCAGCAGACAATGAATTTTCAGCACTAAAAAAACGAAACTTCATTAACAGCTAAACTAAACGTTTCCAATGTAAATTTCCACCTTTATATAGTGTAAAAAGACATCCTGAAGCCTGGGCAGTCATTAATTTGATTGTCCAATATTTCCCTTATGAGATAATGCCTCTCATAGCAAATGTGTACAGCGCGAGCTGAAAATGCATTTACAGCACTAAAAAACCAAACTTTTATAACAGCTAAACCAAACGTTTCCAATGTAAATTTCCACCTTTATATAGTGTAGAAAGGCATCCTGAAGCCTGGAAAGTCATTAATTTGATTGTCCAGTATTTCCTTCATGAGATATTGCAACACTTAGAAAAAGTGTACAGCGCCAGCAGACAATGAATTTTCAGCACTAAAAAAACGAAACTCCATTAACAGCTAAACCAAACGTTTCCAATGTAAATTTCCACATTTATAGAGTGTAAAAGGGCATCCTGAAGCCTGGGAAGTCATTAATTTGATTGTCCAGTATTTCCCTTATGAGATAATGCCTCACATAGCAAATGTGTACAGTGCGAGCTGAAAATGCATTTTCAGCACTAAAAAACCAAACTTTTATAACAGCTAAACCAAACGTTTCCAATGTAAATTTCCACCTTTATATAGTGTAAAAAGACATCCTGAAGCCTGGGCAGTCATTAATTTGATTGTCCAGTATTTCCCTTATGAGATAATGCCTCACATAGCAAATGTGTACAGCGCGAGCTGAAAATGCATTTACAGCACTAAAAAAACAAACTTTTATAACAGCTAAACCAAACGTTTCCAATGTAAATTTCCACCTTTATATAGTGTAAAAAGGCATCCTGAAGCCTGGAAAGTCATTAATTTGATTGTCCAGTATTTCCTTCATGAGATAATGCCTCACATAGCAAATGTGTACAGTGCGAGCTGAAAATGCATTTTCAGCACTAAAAAACCAAACTTTTATAACAGCTAAACCAAACGTTTCCAATGTAAATTCCACCTTTATATAGTGTAAAAAGACATCCTGAAGCCTGGGCAGTCATTAATTTGATTGTCCAATATTTCCCTTATGAGATAATGCCTCTCAAGCAAATGTGTACAGCGCGAGCTGAAAATGCATTTACAGCACTAAAAAACCAAACTTTTATAACAGCTAAACCAAACGTTTCCAATGTAAATTTCCACCTTTATATAGTGTAAAAAGACATCCTGAAGCCTGGGCAGTCATTAATTTGATTGTCCAATATTTCCCTTATGAGATAATGCCTCTCATAGCAAATGTGTACAGCGCGAGCTGAAAATGCATTTACAGCACTAAAAAACCAAACTTTTATAACAGCTAAACCAAACGTTTCCAATGTAAATTTCCACCTTTATATAGTGTAGAAAGGCATCCTGAAGCCTGGAAAGTCATTAATTTGATTGTCCAGTATTTCCTTCATGAGATATTGCAACACTTAGAAAAGGTGTACAGCGCCAGCAGACAATGAATTTTCAGCACTAAAAAAACGAAACTTCATTAACAGCTAAACCAAACGTTTCCAATGTAAATTTCCACATTTATAGAGTGTAAAAAGGCATCCTGAAGCCTGGGAAGTCATTAATTTGATTGTCCAGTATTTCCCTTATGAGATAATGCCTCACATAGCAAATGTGTACAGTGCGAGCTGAAAATGCATTTTCAGCACTAAAAAAACAAACTTTTATAACAGCTAAACCAAACGTTTCCAATGTAAATTTCCACCTTTATATAGTGTAAAAAGACATCCTGAAGCCTGGGCAGTCATTAATTCGATTGTCCAATATTTCCTTTATGAGATAATGCCTCTCATAGCAAATGTGTACAGCGCGAGCTGAAAATGCATTTACAGCACTAAAAAACCAAACTTTTATAACAGCTAAACCAAACGTTTCCAATGTAAATTTCCACCTTTATATAGTGTAAAAAGGCATCCTGAAGCCTGGAAAGTCATTAATTTGATTGTCCAGTATTTCCTTCATGAGATAATGCCTCACATAGCAAATGTGTACAGTGCGAGCTGAAAATGCATTTTCAGCACTAAAAAAACAAACTTTTATAACAGCTAAACCAAACGTTTCCAATGTAAATTCCACCTTTATATAGTGTAAAAAGACATCCTGAAGCCTGGGCAGTCATTAATTTGATTGTCCAATATTTCCCTTATGAGATAATGCCTCTCATAGCAAATGTGTACAGCGCGAGCTGAAAATGCATTTACAGCACTAAAAAACCAAACTTTTATAACAGCTAAACCAAACGTTTCCAATGTAAATTTCCACCTTTATATAGTGTAGAAAGGCATCCTGAAGCCTGGAAAGTCATTAATTTGATTGTCCAGTATTTCCTTCATGAGATATTGCAACACTTAGAAAAAGTGTACAGCGCCAGGAGACAATGAATTTTCAGCACTAAAAAACCGAAACTTCATTAACAGCTAAACTAAACGTTTCCAATGTAAATTTCCACCTTTATATAGTGTAAAAAGACATCCTGAAGCCTGGGCAGCCATTAATTTGATTGTCCAATATTTCCCTCATGAGATAATGCCTCTCATAGCAAATGTGTACAGCGCGAGCTGAAAATGCATTTACAGCACTAAAAAACCAAACTTTTATAACAGCTAAACCAAACGTTTCCAATGTAAATTTCCACCTTTATATAGTGTAAAAAGACATCCTGAAGCCTGGGCAGTCATTAATTTGATTGTCCAATATTTCCCTTATGAGATAATGCCTCTCATAGCAAATGTGTACAGCGCGAGCTGAAAATGCATTTACAGCACTAAAAAACCAAACTTTTATAACAGCTAAACCAAACGTTTCCAATGTAAATTTCTACCTTTATATAGTGTAGAAAGGCATCCTGAAGCCTGGAAAGTCATTAATTTGATTGTCCAGTATTTCCTTCATGAGATATTGCAACACTTAGAAAAAGTGTACAGCGCCAGCAGACAATGAATTTTCAGCACTAAAAAAACGAAACTTCATTAACAGCTAAACTAAACGTTTCCAATGTAAATTTCCACCTTTATATAGTGTAAAAAGACATCCTGAAGCCTGGGCAGTCATTAATTTGATTGTCCAATATTTCCCTTATGAGATAATGCCTCTCATAGCAAATGTGTACAGCGCGAGCTGAAAATGCATTTACAGCACTAAAAAACCAAACTTTTATAACAGCTAAACCAAACGTTTCCAATGTAAATTTCCACCTTTATATAGTGTAGAAAGGCATCCTGAAGCCTGGAAAGTCATTAATTTGATTGTCCAGTATTTCCTTCATGAGATATTGCAACACTTAGAAAAAGTGTACAGCGCCAGCAGACAATGAATTTTCAGCACTAAAAAAACGAAACTCCATTAACAGCTAAACCAAACGTTTCCAATGTAAATTTCCACATTTATAGAGTGTAAAAGGGCATCCTGAAGCCTGGGAAGTCATTAATTTGATTGTCCAGTATTTCCCTTATGAGATAATGCCTCACATAGCAAATGTGTACAGTGCGAGCTGAAAATGCATTTTCAGCACTAAAAAACCAAACTTTTATAACAGCTAAACCAAACGTTTCCAATGTAAATTTCCACCTTTATATAGTGTAAAAAGACATCCTGAAGCCTGGGCAGTCATTAATTTGATTGTCCAGTATTTCCCTTATGAGATAATGCCTCACATAGCAAATGTGTACAGCGCGAGCTGAAAATGCATTTACAGCACTAAAAAAACAAACTTTTATAACAGCTAAACTAAACGTTTCCAATGTAAATTTCCACCTTTATATAGTGTAAAAAGACATCCTGAAGCCTGGGCAGTCATTAATTTGATTGTCCAATATTTCCCTTATGAGATAATGCCTCTCATAGCAAATGTGTACAGCGCGAGCTGAAAATGCATTTACAGCACTAAAAAACCAAACTTTTATAACAGCTAAACCAAACGTTTCCAATGTAAATTTCCACCTTTAGATAGTGTAAAAAGACATCCTGAAGCCTGGGCAGTCATTAATTTGATTGTCCAGTATTTCCCTTATGAGATAATGCCTCACATAGCAAATGTGTACAGTGCGAGCTGAAAATGCATTTTCAGCACTAAAAAAACCAAACTTTTATCACAGCTAAACCAAACGTTTCCAATGTAAATTTCCACCTTTATATAGTGTAAAAAGACATCCTGAAGCCTGGGCAGTCATTAATTTGATTGTCCAATATTTCCCTTATGAGATAATGCCTCTCATAGCAAATGTGTACAGCGCGAGCTGAAAATGCATTTACAGCACTAAAAAACCAAACTTTTATAACAGCTAAACCAAACGTTTCCAATGTAAATTTCCACCTTTATATAGTGTAGAAAGGCATCCTGAAGCCTGGAAAGTCATTAATTTGATTGTCCAGTATTTCCTTCATGAGATATTGCAACACTTAGAAAAAGTGTACAGCGCCAGCAGACAATGAATTTTCAGCACTAAAAAAACGAAACTTCATTAACAGCTAAACCAAACGTTTCCAATGTAAATTTCCACATTTATAGAGTGTAAAAAGGCATCCTGAAGCCTGGGAAGTCATTAATTTGATTGTCCAATATTTCCCTTATGAGATAATGCCTCTCATAGCAAATGTGTACAGCGCGAGCTGAAAATGCATTTACAGCACTAAAAAAACAAACTTTTATAACAGCTAAACCAAACGTTTCCAATGTAAATTTCCACATTTATATAGTGTAGAAAGGCATCCTGAAGCCTGGAAAGTCATTAATTTTATTGTCCAGTATTTCCTTCATGAGATATTGCAACACTTAGAAAAAGTGTACAGCGCCAGCAGACAATGAATTTTCAGCACTAAAAAAACGAAACTTCATTAACAGCTAAACCAAACGTTTCCAATGTAAATTTCCACATTTATAGAGTGTAAAAGGGCATCCTGAAGCCTGGGAAGTCATTAATTTGATTGTCCAGTATTTCCCTTATGAGATAATGCCTCACATAGCAAATGTGTACAGTGCGAGCTGAAAATGCATTTTCAGCACTAAAAAACCAAACTTTTATAACAGCTAAACCAAACGTTTCCAATGTAAATTTCCACCTTTATATAGTGTAAAAAGACATCCTGAAGCCTGGGCAGTCATTAATTTGATTGTCCAGTATTTCCCTTATGAGATAATGCCTCACATAGCAAATGTGTACAGCGCGAGCTGAAAATGCATTTACAGCACTAAAAAAACAAACTTTTATAACAGCTAAACTAAACGTTTCCAATGTAAATTTCCACCTTTATATAGTGTAAAAAGACATCCTGAAGCCTGGGCAGTCATTAATTTGATTGTCCAATATTTCCCTGATGAGATAATGCCTCTCATAGCAAATGTGTACAGCGCGAGCTGAAAATGCATTTACAGCACTAAAAAAACAAACTTTTATAACAGCTAAACCAAACGTTTCCAATGTAAATTTCCACCTTTATATAGTGTAGAAAGGCATCCTGAAGCCTGGAAAGTCATTAATTTGATTGTCCAGTATTTCCTTCATGAGATATTGCAACACTTAGAAAAAGTGTACAGCGCCAGCAGACAATGAATTTTCAGCACTAAAAAAACGAAACTTCATTAACAGCTAAACCAAACGTTTCCAATGTAAATTTCCACATTTATATAGTGTAAAAAGACATCCTGAAGCCTGGGCAGCCATTAATTTGATTGTCCAATATTTCCCTTATGAGATAAGGCCTCTCATAGCAAATGTGTACAGCGCGAGCTGAAAATGCATTTACAGCACTAAAAAACCAAACTTTTATAACAGCTAAACCAAACGTTTCCAATGTAAATTTCCACCTTTATATAGTGTAAAAAGACATCCTGAAGCCTGGGCAGTCATTAATTTGATTGTCCAATATTTCCCTTATGAGATAATGCCTCTCATAGCAAATGTGTACAGCGCGAGCTGAAAATGCATTTACAGCACTAAAAAACCAAACTTTTATAACAGCTAAACCAAACGTTTCCAATGTAAATTTCTACCTTTATATAGTGTAGAAAGGCATCCTGAAGCCTGGAAAGTCATTAATTTGATTGTCCAGTATTTCCTTCATGAGATATTGCAACACTTAGAAAAAGTGTACAGCGCCAGCATACAATGAATTTTCAGCACTAAAAAAACGAAACTTCATTAACAGCTAAACTAAACGTTTCCAATGTAAATTTCCACCTTTATATAGTGTAAAAAGACATCCTGAAGTCTGGGCAGTCATTAATTTGATTGTCCAATATTTCCCTTATGATATAATGCCTCTCATAGCAAATGTGTACAGCGCGAGCTGAAAATGCATTTACAGCACTAAAAAACCAAACTTTTATAACAGCTAAACCAAACGTTTCCAATGTAAATTTCCACCTTTATATAGTGTAGAAAGGCATCCTGAAGCCTGGAAAGTCATTAATTCGATTGTCCAGTATTTCCTTCATGAGATATTGCAACACTTAGAAAAAGTGTACAGCGCCAGCAGACAATGAATTTTCAGCACTAAAAAAACGAAACTTCATTAACAGCTAAACTAAACGTTTCCAATGTAAATTTCCACCTTTATATAGTGTAAAAAGACATCCTGAAGCCTGGGAAGTCATTAATTTGATTGTCCAGTATTTCCCTTATGAGATAATGCCTCACATAGCAAATGTGTACAGTGCGAGCTGAAAATGCATTTTCAGCACTAAAAAACCAAACTTTTATAACAGCTAAACCAAACGTTTCCAATGTAAATTTCCACCTTTATATAGTGTAAAAAGACATCCTGAAGTCTGGGCAGTCATTAATTTGATTGTCCAATATTTCCCTTATGATATAATGCCTCTCATAGCAAATGTGTACAGCGCGAGCTGAAAATGCATTTACAGCACTAAAAAACCAAACTTTTATAACAGCTAAACCAAACGTTTCCAATGTAAATTTCCACCTTTATATAGTGTAGAAAGGCATCCTGAAGCCTGGAAAGTCATTAATTCGATTGTCCAGTATTTCCTTCATGAGATATTGCAACACTTAGAAAAAGTGTACAGCGCCAGCAGACAATGAATTTTCAGCACTAAAAAAACGAAACTTTTATAACAGCTAAACCAAACGTTTCCAATGTAAATTTCCACATTTATAGAGTGTAAAAAGGCATCCTGAAGCCTGGGAAGTCATTAATTTGATTGTCCAGTATTTCCCTTATGAGATAATGCCTCACATAGCAAATGTGTACAGTGCGAGCTGAAAATGCATTTTCAGCACTAAAAAACCAAACTTTTATAACAGCTAAACCAAACGTTTCCAATGTAAATTTCCACCTTTATATAGTGTAAAAAGACATCCTGAAGCCTGGGCAGTCATTAATTTGATTGTCCAGTATTTCCCTTATGAGAATAATGCCTCACATAGCAAATGTGTACAGCGCGAGCTGAAAATGCATTTACAGCACTAAAAAAACAAACTTTTATAACAGCTAAACTAAACGTTTCCAATGTAAATTTCCACCTTTATATAGTGTAAAAAGACATCCTGAAGCCTGGGCAGTCATTAATTTGATTGTCCAATATTTCCCTTATGAGATAATGCCTCTCATAGCAAATGTGTACAGCGCGAGCTGAAAATGCATTTACAGGACTAAAAACCCAAACTTTTATAACAGCTAAACCAAACGTTTCCAATGTAAATTTCCACCTTTATATAGTGTAGAAAGGCATCTTGAAGCCTGGAAAGTCATTAATTTGATTGTCCAGTATTTCCTTCATGAGATATTGCAACACTTAGAAAAGGTGTACAGCGCCAGCAGACAATGAATTTTCAGCACTAAAAAAACGAAACTTCATTAACAGCTAAACCAAACGTTTCCAATGTAAATTTCCACATTTATAGAGTGTAAAAAGGCATCCTGAAGCCTGGGAAGTCATTAATTTGATTGTCCAGTATTTCCCTTATGAGATAATGCCTCACATAGCAAATGTGTACAGTGCGAGCTGAAAATGCATTTTCAGCACTAAAAAACCAAACTTTTATAACAGCTAAACCAAACGTTTCCAATGTAAATTTCCACCTTTATATAGTGTAAAAAGACATCCTGAAGCCTGGGCAGTCATTAATTCGATTGTCCAATATTTCCTTTATGAGATAATGCCTCTCATAGCAAATGTGTACAGCGCGAGCTGAAAATGCATTTACAGGACTAAAAAACCAAACTTTTATAACAGCTAAACCAAACGTTTCCAATGTAAATTTCCACCTTTATATAGTGTAAAAAGGCATCCTGAAGCCTGGAAAGTCATTAATTTGATTGTCCAGTATTTCCTTCATGAGATAATGCCTCACATAGCAAATGTGTACAGTGCGAGCTGAAAATGCATTTTCAGCACTAAAAAACCAAACTTTTACAACAGCTAAACCAAACGTTTCCAATGTAAATTCCACCTTTATATAGTGTAAAAAGACATCCTGAAGCCTGGGCAGTCATTAATTTGATTGTCCAATATTTCCCTTATGAGATAATGCCTCTCATAGCAAATGTGTACAGCGCGAGCTGAAAATGCATTTACAGCACTAAAAAACCAAACTTTTATAACAGCTAAACCAAACGTTTCCAATGTAAATTTCCACCTTTATATAGTGTAAAAAGACATCCTGAAGCCTGGGCAGTCATTAATTTGATTGTCCAATATTTCCCTTATGAGATAATGCCTCTCATAGCAAATGTGTACAGCGCGAGCTGAAAATGCATTTACAGCACTAAAAAACCAAACTTTTATAACAGCTAAACCAAACGTTTCCAATGTAAATTTCCACCTTTATATAGTGTAGAAAGGCATCCTGAAGCCTGGAAAGTCATTAATTTGATTGTCCAGTATTTCCTTCATGAGATATTGCAACACTTAGAAAAGGTGTACAGCGCCAGCAGACAATGAATTTTCAGCACTAAAAAAACGAAACTTCATTAACAGCTAAACCAAACGTTTCCAATGTAAATTTCCACATTTATAGAGTGTAAAAAGGCATCCTGAAGCCTGGGAAGTCATTAATTTGATTGTCCAGTATTTCCCTTAAGAGATAATGCCTCACATAGCAAATGTGTACAGTGCGAGCTGAAAATGCATTTTCAGCACTAAAAAAACAAACTTTTATAACAGCTAAACCAAACGTTTCCAATGTAAATTTCCACCTTTATATAGTGTAAAAAGACATCCTGAAGCCTGGGCAGTCATTAATTCGATTGTCCAATATTTCCTTTATGAGATAATGCCTCTCATAGCAAATGTGTACAGCGCGAGCTGAAAATGCATTTACAGCACTAAAAAACCAAACTTTTATAACAGCTAAACCAAACGTTTCCAATGTAAATTTCCACCTTTATATAGTGTAAAAAGGCATCCTGAAGCCTGGAAAGTCATTAATTTGATTGTCCAGTATTTCCTTCATGAGATAATGCCTCACATAGCAAATGTGTACAGTGCGAGCTGAAAATGCATTTTCAGCACTAAAAAACCAAACTTTTATAACAGCTAAACCAAACGTTTCCAATGTAAATTCCACCTTTATATAGTGTAAAAAGACATCCTGAAGCCTGGGCAGTCATTAATTTGATTGTCCAATATTTCCCTTATGAGATAATGCCTCTCATAGCAAATGTGTACAGCGCGAGCTGAAAATGCATTTACAGCACTAAAAAACCAAACTTTTATAACAGCTAAACCAAACGTTTCCAATGTAAATTTCCACCTTTATATAGTGTAGAAAGGCATCCTGAAGCCTGGAAAGTCATTAATTTGATTGTCCAGTATTTCCTTCATGAGATATTGCAACACTTAGAAAAAGTGTACAGCGCCAGGAGACAATGAATTTTCAGCACTAAAAAACCGAAACTTCATTAACAGCTAAACTAAACGTTTCCAATGTAAATTTCCACCTTTATATAGTGTAAAAAGACATCCTGAAGCCTGGGCAGCCATTAATTTGATTGTCCAATATTTCCCTCATGAGATAATGCCTCTCATAGCAAATGTGTACAGCGCGAGCTGAAAATGCATTTACAGCACTAAAAAACCAAACTTTTATAACAGCTAAACCAAACGTTTCCAATGTAAATTTCCACCTTTATATAGTGTAAAAAGACATCCTGAAGCCTGGGCAGTCATTAATTTGATTGTCCAATATTTCCCTTATGAGATAATGCCTCTCATAGCAAATGTGTACAGCGCGAGCTGAAAATGCATTTACAGCACTAAAAAACCAAACTTTTATAACAGCTAAACCAAACGTTTCCAATGTAAATTTCTACCTTTATATAGTGTAGAAAGGCATCCTGAAGCCTGGAAAGTCATTAATTTGATTGTCCAGTATTTCCTTCATGAGATATTGCAACACTTAGAAAAAGTGTACAGCGCCAGCAGACAATGAATTTTCAGCACTAAAAAAACGAAACTTCATTAACAGCTAAACTAAACGTTTCCAATGTAAATTTCCACCTTTATATAGTGTAAAAAGACATCCTGAAGCCTGGGTAGTCATTAATTTGATTGTCCAATATTTCCCTTATGAGATAATGCCTCTCATAGCAAATGTGTACAGCGCGAGCTGAAAATGCATTTACAGCACTAAAAAACCAAACTTTTATAACAGCTAAACCAAACGTTTCCAATGTAAATTTCCACATTTATATAGTGTAGAAAGGCATCCTGAAGCCTGGAAAGTCATTAATTTGATTGTCCAGTATTTCCTTCATGAGATATTGCAACACTTAGAAAAAGTGTACAGCGCCAGCAGACAATGAATTTTCAGCACTAAAAAAACGAAACTTCATTAACAGCTAAACCAAACGTTTCCAATGTAAATTTCCACATTTATAGAGTGTAAAAGGGCATCCTGAAGCCTGGGAAGTCATTAATTTGATTGTCCAGTATTTCCCTTATGAGATAATGCCTCACATAGCAAATGTGTACAGTGCGAGCTGAAAATGCATTTTCAGCACTAAAAAACCAGACTTTTATAACAGCTAAACCAAACGTTTCCAATGTAAATTTCCACCTTTATATAGTGTAAAAAGACATCCTGAAGCCTGGGAAGTCATTAATTTGATTGTCCAGTATTTCCCTTATGAGATAATGCCTCACATAGCAAATGTGTACAGCGCGAGCTGAAAATGCATTTACAGCACTAAAAAAACAAACTTTTATAACAGCTAAACTAAACGTTTCCAATGTAAATTTCCACCTTTATATAGTGTAAAAAGACATCCTGAAGCCTGGGCAGTCATTAATTTGATTGTCCAATATTTCCCTTATGAGATAATGCCTCTCATAGCAAATGTGTACAGCGCGAGCTGAAAATGCATTTACAGCACTAAAAAAACAAACTTTTATAACAGCTAAACCAAACGTTTCCAATGTAAATTTCCACCTTTATATAGTGTAGAAAGGCATCCTGAAGCCTGGAAAGTCATTAATTTGATTGTCCAGTATTTCCTTCATGAGATATTGCAACACTTAGAAAAAGTGTACAGCGCCAGCAGACAATGAATTTTCAGCACTAAAAAAACGAAACTTCATTAACAGCTAAACCAAACGTTTCCAATGTAAATTTCCACATTTATATAGTGTAAAAAGACATCCTGAAGCCTGGGCAGCCATTAATTTGATTGTCCAATATTTCCCTTATGAGATAATGCCTCTCATAGCAAATGTGTACAGCGCGAGCTGAAAATGCATTTACAGCACTAAAAAACCAAACTTTTATAACAGCTAAACCAAACGTTTCCAATGTAAATTTCCACCTTTATATAGTGTAAAAAGACATCCTGAAGCCTGGGCAGTCATTAATTTGATTGTCCAATATTTCCCTTATGAGATAATGCCTCTCATAGCAAATGTGTACAGCGCGAGCTGAAAATGCATTTACAGCACTAAAAAACCAAACTTTTATAACAGCTAGACCAAACGTTTCCAATGTAAATTTCTACCTTTATATAGTGTAGAAAGGCATCCTGAAGCCTGGAAAGTCATTAATTTGATTGTCCAGTATTTCCTTCATGAGATATTGCAACACTTAGAAAAAGTGTACAGCGCCAGCAGACAATGAATTTTCAGCACTAAAAAAACGAAACTTCATTACAGCTAAACTAAACGTTTCCAATGTAAATTTCCACCTTTATATAGTGTAAAAAGACATCCTGAAGCCTGGGCAGTCATTAATTTGATTGTCCAATATTTCCCTTATGATATAATGCCTCTCATAGAAAATGTGTACAGCGCGAGCTGAAAATGCATTTACAGCACTAAAAAAACAAACTTTTATAACAGCTAAACCAAACGTTTCCAATGTAAATTTCCACCTTTATATAGTGTAGAAAGGCATCCTGAAGCCTGGAAAGTCATTAATTTGATTGTCCAGTATTTCCTTCATGAGATATTGCAACACTTAGAAAAAGTGTACAGCGCCAGCAGACAATGAATTTTCAGCACTAAAAAAACGAAACTTCATTAACAGCTAAACCAAACGTTTCCAATCTAAATTTCCACATTTATAGAGTGTAAAAAGGCATCCTGAAGCCTGGGAAGTCATTAATTTGATTGTCCAGTATTTCCCTTATGAGATAATGCCTCACATAGCAAATGTGTACAGTGCGAGCTGAAAATGCATTTTCAGCACTAAAAAACCAAACTTTTATAACAGCTAAACCAAACGTTTCCAATGTAAATTTCCACCTTTATATAGTGTAAAAAGACATCCTGAAGCCTGGGCAGTCATTAATTTGATTGTCCAGTATTTCCCTTATGAGATAATGCCTCACATAGCAAATGTGTACAGCGCGAGCTGAAAATGCATTTACAGCACTAAAAAAACAAACTTTTATAACAGCTAAACTAAACGTTTCCAATGTAAATTTCCACCTTTATATAGTGTAAAAAGACATCCTGAAGCCTGGGCAGTCATTAATTTGATTGTCCAATATTTCCCTTATGAGATAATGCCTCTCATAGCAAATGTGTACAGCGCGAGCTGAAAATGCATTTACAGGACTAAAAACCCAAACTTTTATAACAGCTAAACCAAACGTTTCCAATGTAAATTTCCACCTTTATATAGTGTAGAAAGGCATCTTGAAGCCTGGAAAGTCATTAATTTGATTGTCCAGTATTTCCTTCATGAGATATTGCAACACTTAGAAAAGGTGTACAGCGCCAGCAGACAATGAATTTTCAGCACTAAAAAAACGAAACTTCATTAACAGCTAAACCAAACGTTTCCAATGTAAATTTCCACATTTATAGAGTGTAAAAAGGCATCCTGAAGCCTGGGAAGTCATTAATTTGATTGTCCAGTATTTCCCTTATGAGATAATGCCTCACATAGCAAATGTGTACAGTGCGAGCTGAAAATGCATTTTCAGCACTAAAAAACCAAACTTTTATAACAGCTAAACCAAACGTTTCCAATGTAAATTTCCACCTTTATATAGTGTAAAAAGACATCCTGAAGCCTGGGCAGTCATTAATTCGATTGTCCAATATTTCCTTTATGAGATAATGCCTCTCATAGCAAATGTGTACAGCGCGAGCTGAAAATGCATTTACAGCACTAAAAAACCAAACTTTTATAACAGCTAAACCAAACGTTTCCAATGTAAATTTCCACCTTTATATAGTGTAAAAAGGCATCCTGAAGCCTGGAAAGTCATTAATTTGATTGTCCAGTATTTCCTTCATGAGATAATGCCTCACATAGCAAATGTGTACAGTGCGAGCTGAAAATGCATTTTCAGCACTAAAAAACCAAACTTTTATAACAGCTAAACCAAACGTTTCCAATGTAAATTCCACCTTTATATAGTGTAAAAAGACATCCTGAAGCCTGGGCAGTCATTAATTTGATTGTCCAATATTTCCCTTATGAGATAATGCCTCTCATAGCAAATGTGTACAGCGCGAGCTGAAAATGCATTTACAGCACTAAAAAAACAAACTTTTATAACAGCTAAACCAAACGTTTCCAATGTAAATTTCCACCTTTATATAGTGTAGAAAGGCATCCTGAAGCCTGGAAAGTCATTAATTTGATTGTCCAGTATTTCCTTCATGAGATATTGCAACACTTAGAAAAAGTGTACAGCGCCAGGAGACAATGAATTTTCAGCACTAAAAAACCGAAACTTCATTAACAGCTAAACTAAACGTTTCCAATGTAAATTTCCACCTTTATATAGTGTAAAAAGACATCCTGAAGCCTGGGCAGCCATTAATTTGATTGTCCAATATTTCCCTTATGAGATAATGCCTCTCATAGCAAATGTGTACAGCGCGAGCTGAAAATGAATTTACAGCACTAAAAAACCAAACTTTTATAACAGCTAAACCAAACGTTTCCAATGTAAATTTCCACCTTTATATAGTGTAAAAAGACATCCTGAAGCCTGGGCAGTCATTAATTTGATTGTCCAATATTTCCCTTATGAGATAATGCCTCTCATAGCAAATGTGTACAGCGCGAGCTGAAAATGCATTTACAGCACTAAAAAACCAAACTTTTATAACAGCTAAACCAAACGTTTCCAATGTAAATTTCTACCTTTATATAGTGTAAAAAGACCTGATGCCTGGGCAGTCATTAATTTGATTGTCCAATATTTCCCTTATGATATAATGCCTCTCATAGCAAATGTGTACAGCGCGAGCTGAAAATGCATTTACAGCACTAAAAAACCAAACTTTTATAACAGCTAAACCAAACGTTTCCAATGTAAATTTCCACCTTTATATAGTGTAGAAAGGCATCCTGAAGCCTGGAAAGTCATTAATTTGATTGTCCAGTATTTCCTTCATGAGATATTGCAACACTTAGAAAAAGTGTACAGCGCCAGCAGACAATGAATTTTCAGCACTAAAAAAACGAAACTTCATTAACAGCTAAACCAAACGTTTCCAATCTAAATTTCCACATTTATAGAGTGTAAAAAGGCATCCTGAAGCCTGGGAAGTCATTAATTTGATTGTCCAGTATTTCCCTTATGAGATAATGCCTCACATAGCAAATGTGTACAGTGCGAGCTGAAAATGCATTTTCAGCACTAAAAAACCAAACTTTTATAACAGCTAAACCAAACGTTTCCAATGTAAATTTCCACCTTTATATAGTGTAAAAAGACATCCTGAAGCCTGGGCAGTCATTAATTTGATTGTCCAGTATTTCCCTTATGAGATAATGCCTCACATAGCAAATGTGTACAGCGCGAGCTGAAAATGCATTTACAGCACTAAAAAAACAAACTTTTATAACAGCTAAACTAAACGTTTCCAATGTAAATTTCCACCTTTATATAGTGTAAAAAGACATCCTGAAGCCTGGGCAGTCATTAATTTGATTGTCCAATATTTCCCTTATGAGATAATGCCTCTCATAGCAAATGTGTACAGCGCGAGCTGAAAATGCATTTACAGGACTAAAAACCCAAACTTTTATAACAGCTAAACCAAACGTTTCCAATGTAAATTTCCACCTTTATATAGTGTAGAAAGGCATCTTGAAGCCTGGAAAGTCATTAATTTGATTGTCCAGTATTTCCTTCATGAGATATTGCAACACTTAGAAAAGGTGTACAGCGCCAGCAGACAATGAATTTTCAGCACTAAAAAAACGAAACTTCATTAACAGCTAAACCAAACGTTTCCAATGTAAATTTCCACATTTATAGAGTGTAAAAAGGCATCCTGAAGCCTGGGAAGTCATTAATTTGATTGTCCAGTATTTCCCTTATGAGATAATGCCTCACATAGCAAATGTGTACAGTGCGAGCTGAAAATGAATTTTCAGCACTAAAAAACCGAAACTTCATTAACAGCTAAACTAAACGTTTCCAATGTAAATTTCCACCTTTATATAGTGTAAAAAGACATCCTGAAGCCTGGGCAGTCATTAATTCGATTGTCCAATATTTCCTTTATGAGATAATGCCTCTCATAGCAAATGTGTACAGCGCGAGCTGAAAATGCATTTACAGCACTAAAAAACCAAACTTTTATAACAGCTAAACCAAACGTTTCCAATGTAAATTTCCACCTTTATATAGTGTAAAAAGGCATCCTGAAGCCTGGAAAGTCATTAATTTGATTGTCCAGTATTTCCTTCATGAGATAATGCCTCACATAGCAAATGTGTACAGTGCGAGCTGAAAATGCATTTTCAGCACTAAAAAACCAAACTTTTATAACAGCTAAACCAAACGTTTCCAATGTAAATTCCACCTTTATATAGTGTAAAAAGACATCCTGAAGCCTGGGCAGTCATTAATTTGATTGTCCAATATTTCCCTTATGAGATAATGCCTCTCATAGAAAATGTGTACAGCGCGAGCTGAAAATGCATTTACAGCACTAAAAAAACAAACTTTTATAACAGCTAAACCAAACGTTTCCAATGTAAATTTCCACCTTTATATAGTGTAGAAAGGCATCCTGAAGCCTGGAAAGTCATTAATTTGATTGTCCAGTATTTCCTTCATGAGATATTGCAACACTTAGAAAAAGTGTACAGCGCCAGGAGACAATGAATTTTCAGCACTAAAAAACCGAAACTTCATTAACAGCTAAACTAAACGTTTCCAATGTAAATTTCCACCTTTATATAGTGTAAAAAGACATCCTGAAGCCTGGGCAGCCATTAATTTGATTGTCCAATATTTCCCTTATGAGATAATGCCTCTCATAGCAAATGTGTACAGCGCGAGCTGAAAATGCATTTACAGCACTAAAAAACCAAACTTTTATAACAGCTAAACCAAACGTTTCCAATGTAAATTTCCACCTTTATATAGTGTAAAAAGACATCCTGAAGCCTGGGCAGTCATTAATTTGATTGTCCAATATTTCCCTTATGAGATAATGCCTCTCATAGCAAATGTGTACAGCGCGAGCTGAAAATGCATTTACAGCACTAAAAAACCAAACTTTTATAACAGCTAAACCAAACGTTTCCAATGTAAATTTCTACCTTTATATAGTGTAAAAAGACCTGATGCCTGGGCAGTCATTAATTTGATTGTCCAATATTTCCCTTATGATATAATGCCTCTCATAGCAAATGTGTACAGCGCGAGCTGAAAATGCATTTACAGCACTAAAAAACCAAACTTTTATAACAGCTAAACCAAACGTTTCCAATGTAAATTTCCACCTTTATATAGTGTAGAAAGGCATCCTGAAGCCTGGAAAGTCATTAATTTGATTGTCCAGTATTTCCTTCATGAGATATTGCAACACTTAGAAAAAGTGTACAGCGCCAGCAGACAATGAATTTTCAGCACTAAAAAAACGAAACTTCATTAACAGCTAAACTAAACGTTTCCAATGTAAATTTCCACCTTTATATAGTGTAAAAAGACATCCTGAAGCCTGGGCAGTCATTAATTTGATTGTCCAATATTTCCCTTATGAGATAATGCCTCTCATAGCAAATGTGTACAGCGCGAGCTGAAAATGCATTTACTACAGCACTAAAAAACCAAACTTTTATAACAGCTAAACCAAACGTTTCCAATGTAAATTTCCACATTTATATAGTGTAGAAAGGTATCTTGAAGCCTGGAAAGTCATTAATTTGATTGTCCAGTATTTCCTTCATGAGATATTGCAACACTTAGAAAAAGTGTACAGCGCCAGCAGACAATGAATTTTCAGCACTAAAAAAACGAAACTTCATTAACAGCTAAACCAAACGTTTCCAATGTAAATTTCCACATTTATAGAGTGTAAAAAGGCATCCTGAAGCCTGGGAAGTCATTAATTTGATTGTCCAGTATTTCCCTTATGAGATAATGCCTCACATAGCAAATGTGTACAGTGCGAGCTGAAAATGCATTTTCAGCACTAAAAAACCAAACTTTTATAACAGCTAAACCAAACGTTTCCAATGTAAATTTCCACCTTTATATAGTGTAAAAAGACATCCTGAAGCCTGGGCAGTCATTAATTCGATTGTCCAATATTTCCTTTATGAGATAATGCCTCTCATAGCAAATGTGTACAGCGCGAGCTGAAAATGCATTTACAGCACTAAAAAACCAAACTTTTATAACAGCTAAACCAAACGTTTCCAATGTAAATTTCCACCTTTATATAGTGTAAAAAGGCATCCTGAAGCCTGGAAAGTCATTAATTTGATTGTCCAGTATTTCCTTCATGAGATAATGCCTCACATAGCAAATGTGTACAGTGCGAGCTGAAAATGCATTTTCAGCACTAAAAAACCAAACTTTTATAACAGCTAAACCAAACGTTTCCAATGTAAATTCCACCTTTATATAGTGTAAAAAGACATCCTGAAGCCTGGGCAGTCATTAATTTGATTGTCCAATATTTCCCTTATGAGATAATGCCTCTCATAGAAAATGTGTACAGCGCGAGCTGAAAATGCATTTACAGCACTAAAAAAACAAACTTTTATAACAGCTAAACCAAACGTTTCCAATGTAAATTTCCACCTTTATATAGTGTAGAAAGGCATCCTGAAGCCTGGAAAGTCATTAATTTGATTGTCCAGTATTTCCTTCATGAGATATTGCAACACTTAGAAAAAGTGTACAGCGCCAGGAGACAATGAATTTTCAGCACTAAAAAACCGAAACTTCATTAACAGCTAAACTAAACGTTTCCAATGTAAATTTCCACCTTTATATAGTGTAAAAAGACATCCTGAAGCCTGGGCAGCCATTAATTTGATTGTCCAATATTTCCCTTATGAGATAATGCCTCTCATAGCAAATGTGTACAGCGCGAGCTGAAAATGCATTTACAGCACTAAAAAACCAAACTTTTATAACAGCTAAACCAAACGTTTCCAATGTAAATTTCCACCTTTATATAGTGTAAAAAGACATCCTGAAGCCTGGGCAGTCATTAATTTGATTGTCCAATATTTCCCTTATGAGATAATGCCTCTCATAGCAAATGTGTACAGCGCGAGCTGAAAATGCATTTACAGCACTAAAAAACCAAACTTTTATAACAGCTAAACCAAACGTTTCCAATGTAAATTTCTACCTTTATATAGTGTAAAAAGACCTGATGCCTGGGCAGTCATTAATTTGATTGTCCAATATTTCCCTTATGATATAATGCCTCTCATAGCAAATGTGTACAGCGCGAGCTGAAAATGCATTTACAGCACTAAAAAACCAAACTTTTATAACAGCTAAACCAAACGTTTCCAATGTAAATTTCCACCTTTATATAGTGTAGAAAGGCATCCTGAAGCCTGGAAAGTCATTAATTTGATTGTCCAGTATTTCCTTCATGAGATATTGCAACACTTAGAAAAAGTGTACAGCGCCAGCAGACAATGAATTTTCAGCACTAAAAAAACGAAACTTCATTAACAGCTAAACTAAACGTTTCCAATGTAAATTTCCACCTTTATATAGTGTAAAAAGACATCCTGAAGCCTGGGCAGTCATTAATTTGATTGTCCAATATTTCCCTTATGAGATAATGCCTCTCATAGCAAATGTGTACAGCGCGAGCTGAAAATGCATTTACTACAGCACTAAAAAACCAAACTTTTATAACAGCTAAACCAAACGTTTCCAATGTAAATTTCCACATTTATATAGTGTAGAAAGGTATCTTGAAGCCTGGAAAGTCATTAATTTGATTGTCCAGTATTTCCTTCATGAGATATTGCAACACTTAGAAAAAGTGTACAGCGCCAGCAGACAATGAATTTTCAGCACTAAAAAAACGAAACTTCATTAACAGCTAAACCAAACGTTTCCAATGTAAATTTCCACATTTATAGAGTGTAAAAGGGCATCCTGAAGCCTGGGAAGTCATTAATTTGATTGTCCAGTATTTCCCTTATGAGATAATGCCTCACATAGCAAATGTGTACAGTGCGAGCTGAAAATGCATTTTCAGCACTAAAAAAACCAAACTTTTATAACAGCTAAACCAAACGTTTCCAATGTAAATTTCCACCTTTATATAGTGTAAAAAGACATCCTGGAGCCTGGGCAGTCATTAATTTGATTGTCCACTATTTCCCTTATGAGATAATGCCTCTCATAGCAAATGTGTACAGCGCGAGCTGAAAATGCATTTACAGCACTAAAAAAACAAACTTTTATAACAGCTAAACCAAACGTTTCCAATGTACATTTCCACCTTTATATAGTGTAGAAAGGCATCCTGAAGCCTGGAAAGTCATTAATTTGATTGTCCAGTATTTCCTTCATGAGATATTGCAACACTTAGAAAAAGTGTACAGCGCCAGCAGACAATGAATTTTCAGCACTAAAAAAACGAAACTTCATTAACAGCTAAACCAAACGTTTCCAATGTAAATTTCCACATTTATAGAGTGTAAAAATGCATCCTGAAGCCTGGGAAGTCATTAATTTGATTGTCCAGTATTTCCCTTATGAGATAATGCCTCACATAGCAAATGTGTACAGTGCGAGCTGAAAATGCATTTACAGCACTAAAAAACCAAACTTATATAACAGCTAAACCAAACGTTTCCAATGTAAATTTCCACCTTTATCTAGTGTAGAAAGGCATCCTGAAGCCTGGAAAGTCATTGATTTGATTGTCCAGTATTTCCTTCATGAGATATTGCAACACTTAGAAAAAGTGTACAGCGCCAGCAGACAATGAATTTTCAGCACTAAAAAAAACGAAACTTCATTAACAGCTAAACTAAACGTTTCCAATGTAAATTTCCACCTTTATATAGAGTAAAAAGACATCCTGAAGCCTGGGCAGCCATTAATTTAATTGTCCAATATTTCCCTTATGAGATAATGCCTCTCATAGCAAATGTGTACAGCGCGAGCTGAAAATGCATTTACAGCACTAAAAAACCAAACTTTTATAACAGCTAAACCAAACGTTTCCAATGTAAATTTCCACCTTTATATAGTGTAAAAAGACATCCTGAAGCCTGGGCAGTCATTAATTTGATTGTCCAATATTTCCCTTATGAGATAATGCCTCTCATAGCAAATGTGTACAGCGCGAGCTGAAAATGCATTTACAGCACTAAAAAACCAAACTTTTATAACAGCTAAACCAAACGTTTCCAATGTAAATTTCCACCTTTATATAGTGTAGAAAGGCATCCTGAAGCCTGGAAAGTCATTAATTTGATTGTCCAGTATTTCCTTCATGAGATATTGCAACACTTAGAAAAAGTGTACAGCGCCAGCAGACAATGAATTTTCAGCACTAAAAAAACGAAACTTCATTAACAGCTAAACCAAACGTTTCCAATGTAAATTTCCACATTTATAGAGTGTAAAAAGGCATCCTGAAGCCTGGGAAGTCATTAATTTGATTGTCCAGTATTTCCCTTATGAGATAATGCCTCACATAGCAAATGTGTACAGTGCGAGCTGAAAATGCATTTTCAGCACTAAAAAAACAAACTTTTATAACAGCTAAACCAAACGTTTCCAATGTAAATTTCCACCTTTATATAGTGTAAAAAGACATCCTGAAGCCTGGGCAGTCATTAATTTGATTGTCCAGTATTTCCCTTATGAGATAATGCCTCACATAGCAAATGTGTACAGCGCGAGCTGAAAATGCATTTACAGCACTAAAAAACCAAACTTTTATAACAGCTAAACCAAACGTTTCCAATGTAAATTTCCACCTTTATATAGTGTAAAAAGACATCCTGAAGCCTGGGCAGTCATTAATTTGATTGTCCAATATTTCCCTTATGAGATAATGCCTCTCATAGCAAATGTGTACAGCGCGAGCTGAAAATGCATTTACAGCACTAAAAAACCAAACTTTTATAACAGCTAAACCAAACGTTTCCAATGTAAATTTCCACCTTTATATAGTGTAGAAAGGCATCCTGAAGCCTGGAAAGTCATTAATTTGATTGTCCAGTATTTCCTTCATGAGATATTGCAACACTTAGAAAAAGTGTACAGCGCCAGCAGACAATGAATTTTCAGCACTAAAAAAAAACGAAACTTCATTAACAGCTAAACTAAACGTTTCCAATGTAAATTTCCACCTTTATATAGTGTAAAAAGACATCCTGAAGCCTGGGCAGTCATTAATTTGAATGTCCAATATTTCCCTTATGAGATAATGCCTCTCATTGCAAATGTGTACAGTGCGAGCTGAAAATGCATTTACAGCACGAAAAAAACAAACTTTTAAAACAGCTAAACCAAACGTTTCCAATGTAAATTTCCACCTTTATAGAGTGTAAAAAGGCATCCTGAAGCCTGGGAAGTCATTAATTTGATTGTCCAGTATTTCCCTTATGAGATAATGCCTCACATAGCAAATGTGTACAGTGCGAGCTGAAAATGCATTTTAAGCACTAAAAAACCAAACTTTTATAACAGCTAAACCAAACGTTTCCAATGTAAATTTCCACCTTTATATAGTGTAAAAAGACATCCTGAAGCCTGGGCAGTCATTAATTTGATTGTCCAATATTTCCCTTATGAGATAATGCCTCTCATAGCAAATGTGTACAGCGCGAGCTGAAAATGTATTTACAGCACTAAAAAAACAAACTTTTATAACAGCTAAACCAAACGTTTCCAATGTAAATTTCCACCTTTATATAGTGTAGAAAGGCATCCTGAAGCCTGGAAAGTCATAAATTTGATTGTCCAGTATTTCCTTCATGAGATATTGCAACACTTAGAAAAAGTGTACAGCGCCAGCAGACAATGAATTTTCAGCACTAAAAAAACGAAACTTCATTAACAGCTAAACTAAACGTTTCCAATGTATATTTCCACCTTTATATAGTGTAAAAAGACATCCTGAAGCCTGGGCAGTCATTAATTTGATTGTCCAATATTTCCCTTATGAGATAATGCCTCTCATATCAAATATGTACAGCGCGAGCTGAAAATGCATTTACAGCACTAAAAAACCAAACTTTTATAACAGCTAAACCAAACGTTTCCAATGTACATTTCCACCTTTATATAGTGTAGAAAGGCATCCTGAAGCCTGGAAAGTCGTTAATTTGATTGTCCAGTATTTCCTTCATGAGATATTGCAACACTTAGAAAAAGTGTACAGCGCCAGCAGACAATGAATTTTCAGCACTAAAAAAACGAAACTTCATTAACAGCTAAACTAAACGTTTCCAATGTAAATTTCCACCCTTATATAGTGTAAAAAGACATCCTGAAGCCTGGGCAGTCATTAATTTGATTGTCCAATATTTCCCTTATGAGATAATGCCTCTCATAGCAAATGTGTACAGCGCGAGCTGAAAATGCATTTACAGCACTAAAAAACCAAACTTTTATAACAGCTAAACCAAACGTTTCCAATGTAAATTTCCACCTTTATATAGTGTAGAAAGGCATCCTGAAGCCTGGAAAGTCATTAATTTGATTGTCCAGTATTTCCTTCATGAGATATTGCAACACTTAGAAAAAGTGTACAGCGCCAGCAGACAATGAATTTTCAGCACTAAAAAAACGAAACTTCATTAACAGCTAAACCAAACGTTTCCAATGTAAATTTCCACATTTATAGAGTGTAAAAAGGCATCCTGAAGCCTGGGAAGTCATTAATTTGATTGTCCAGTATTTCCCTTATGAGATAATGCCTCACATAGCAAATGTGTACAGTGCGAGCTGAAAATGCATTTTCAGCACTAAAAAACCAAACTTTTATAACAGCTAAACCAAACGTTTCCAATGTAAATTTCCACCTTTATATAGTGTAGAAAGGCATCCTGAAGCCTGGAAAGTCATTAATTTGATTGTCCAGTATTTCCTTCATGAGATATTGCAACACTTAGAAAAAGTGTACAGCGCCAGCAGACAATGAATTTTCAGCACTAAAAAAAAACGAAACTTCATTAACAGCTAAACTAAACGTTTCCAATGTAAATTTCCACCTTTATATAGTGTAAAAAGACATCCTGAAGCCTGGGCAGTCATTAATTTGAATGTCCAATATTTCCCTTATGAGATAATGCCTCTCATTGCAAATGTGTACAGTGCGAGCTGAAAATGCATTTACAGCACGAAAAAAACAAACTTTTAAAACAGCTAAACCAAACGTTTCCAATGTAAATTTCCACCTTTATAGAGTGTAAAAAGGCATCCTGAAGCCTGGGAAGTCATTAATTTGATTGTCCAGTATTTCCCTTATGAGATAATGCCTCACATAGCAAATGTGTACAGTGCGAGCTGAAAATGCATTTTAAGCACTAAAAAACCAAACTTTTATAACAGCTAAACCAAACGTTTCCAATGTAAATTTCCACCTTTATATAGTGTAAAAAGACATCCTGAAGCCTGGGCAGTCATTAATTTGATTGTCCAATATTTCCCTTATGAGATAATGCCTCTCATAGCAAATGTGTACAGCGCGAGCTGAAAATGTATTTACAGCACTAAAAAAACAAACTTTTATAACAGCTAAACCAAACGTTTCCAATGTAAATTTCCACCTTTATATAGTGTAGAAAGGCATCCTGAAGCCTGGAAAGTCATAAATTTGATTGTCCAGTATTTCCTTCATGAGATATTGCAACACTTAGAAAAAGTGTACAGCGCCAGCAGACAATGAATTTTCAGCACTAAAAAAACGAAACTTCATTAACAGCTAAACTAAACGTTTCCAATGTATATTTCCACCTTTATATAGTGTAAAAAGACATCCTGAAGCCTGGGCAGTCATTAATTTGATTGTCCAATATTTCCCTTATGAGATAATGCCTCTCATATCAAATATGTACAGCGCGAGCTGAAAATGCATTTACAGCACTAAAAAACCAAACTTTTATAACAGCTAAACCAAACGTTTCCAATGTACATTTCCACCTTTATATAGTGTAGAAAGGCATCCTGAAGCCTGGAAAGTCGTTAATTTGATTGTCCAGTATTTCCTTCATGAGATATTGCAACACTTAGAAAAAGTGTACAGCGCCAGCAGACAATGAATTTTCAGCACTAAAAAAACGAAACTTCATTAACAGCTAAACTAAACGTTTCCAATGTAAATTTCCACCCTTATATAGTGTAAAAAGACATCCTGAAGCCTGGGCAGTCATTAATTTGATTGTCCAATATTTCCCTTATGAGATAATGCCTCTCATAGCAAATGTGTACAGCGCGAGCTGAAAATGCATTTACAGCACTAAAAAACCAAACTTTTATAACAGCTAAACCAAACGTTTCCAATGTAAATTTCCACCTTTATATAGTGTAGAAAGGCATCCTGAAGCCTGGAAAGTCATTAATTTGATTGTCCAGTATTTCCTTCATGAGATATTGCAACACTTAGAAAAAGTGTACAGCGCCAGCAGACAATGAATTTTCAGCACTAAAAAAACGAAACTTCATTAACAGCTAAACCAAACGTTTCCAATGTAAATTTCCACATTTATAGAGTGTAAAAAGGCATCCTGAAGCCTGGGAAGTCATTAATTTTATTGTCCAGTATTTCCCTTATGAGATAATGCCTCACATAGCAAATGTGTACAGTGCGAGCTGAAAATGCATTTTCAGCACTAAAAAAACAAACTTTTAATAACAGCTAAACCAAACGTTTCCAATGTAAATTTCCACCTTTATATAGTGTAAAAAGACATCCTGAAGCCTGGGCAGTCATTAATTTGATTGTCCAGTATTTCCCTTATGAGATAATGCCTCACATAGCAAATGTGTACAGCGCGAGCTGAAAATGCATTTACAGCACTAAAAAAACAAACTTTTATAACAGCTAAACTAAACGTTTCCAATGTAAATTTCCACCTTTATATAGTGTAAAAAGACATCCTGAAGCCTGGGCAGTCATTAATTTGATTGTCCAATATTTCCCTTATGAGATAATGCCTCTCATAGCAAATGTGTACAGCGCGAGCTGAAAATGCATTTACAGGACTAAAAACCCAAACTTTTATAACAGCTAAACCAAACGTTTCCAATGTAAATTTCCACCTTTATATAGTGTAGAAAGGCATCTTGAAGCCTGGAAAGTCATTAATTTGATTGTCCAGTATTTCCTTCATGAGATATTGCAACACTTAGAAAAAGTGTACAGCGCCAGCAGACAATGAATTTTCAGCACTAAAAAAACGAAACTTCATTAACAGCTAAACCAAACGTTTCCAATGTAAATTTCCACATTTATAGAGTGTAAAAAGGCATCCTGAAGCCTGGGAAGTCATTAATTTGATTGTCCAGTATTTCCCTTATGAGATAATGCCTCACATAGCAAATGTGTACAGTGCGAGCTGAAAATGCATTTTCAGCACTAAAAAACCAAACTTTTATAACAGCTAAACCAAACGTTTCCAATGTAAATTTCCACCTTTATATAGTGTAAAAAGACATCCTGAAGCCTGGGCAGTCATTAATTCGATTGTCCAATATTTCCTTTATGAGATAATGCCTCTCATAGCAAATGTGTACAGCGCGAGCTGAAAATGCATTTACAGCACTAAAAAACCAAACTTTTATAACAGCTAAACCAAACGTTTCCAATGTAAATTTCCACCTTTATATAGTGTAAAAAGGCATCCTGAAGCCTGGAAAGTCATTAATTTGATTGTCCAGTATTTCCTTCATGAGATAATGCCTCACATAGCAAATGTGTACAGTGCGAGCTGAAAATGCATTTTCAGCACTAAAAAACCAAACTTTTATAACAGCTAAACCAAACGTTTCCAATGTAAATTCCACCTTTATATAGTGTAAAAAGGCATCCTGAAGCCTGGGAAGTCATTAATTTGATTGTCCAGTATTTCCCTTATGAGATAATGCCTCACATAGCAAATGTGTACAGTGCGAGCTGAAAATGCATTTTAAGCACTAAAAAACCAAACTTTTATAACAGCTAAACCAAACGTTTCCAATGTAAATTTCCACCTTTATATAGTGTAAAAAGACATCCTGAAGCCTGGGCAGTCATTAATTTGATTGTCCAATATTTCCCTTATGAGATAATGCCTCTCATAGCAAATGTGTACAGCGCGAGCTGAAAATGTATTTACAGCACTAAAAAAACAATCTTTTATAACAGCTAAACCAAACGTTTCCAATGTAAATTTCCACATTTATATAGTGTAGAAAGGCATCCTGAAGCCTGGAAAGTCATACATTTGATTGTCCAGTATTTCCTTCATGAGATATTGCAACACTTAGAAAAAGTGTACAGCGCCAGCAGACAATGAATTTTCAGCACTAAAAAAACGAAACTTCATTAACAGCTAAACTAAACGTTTCCAATGTATATTTCCACCTTTATATAGTGTAAAAAGACATCCTGAAGCCTGGGCAGTCATTAATTTGATTGTCCAATATTTCCCTTATGAGATAATGCCTCTCATATCAAATATGTACAGCGCGAGCTGAAAATGCATTTACAGCACTAAAAAACCAAACTTTTATAACAGCTAAACCAAACGTTTCCAATGTAAATTTCCACATTTATATAGTGTAGAAAGGCATCCTGAAGCCTGGAAAGTCATTAATTTGATTGTCCAGTATTTCCTTCATGAGATATTGCAACACTTAGAAAAAGTGTACAGCGCCAGCAGACAATGAATTTTCAGCACTAAAAAAACGAAACTTCATTAACAGCTAAACCAAACGTTTCCAATGTAAATTTCCACATTTATAGAGTGTAAAAGGGCATCCTGAAGCCTGGGAAGTCATTAATTTGATTGTCCAGTATTTCCCTTATGAGATAATGCCTCACATAGCAAATGTGTACAGTGCGAGCTGAAAATGCATTTTCAGCACTAAAAAAACAAACTTTTATAACAGCTAAACCAAACGTTTCCAATGTAAATTTCCACCTTTATATAGTGTAAAAAGACATCCTGAAGCCTGGGCAGTCATTAATTTGATTGTCCAGTATTTCCCTTATGAGATAATGCCTCACATAGCAAATGTGTACAGCGCGAGCTGAAAATGCATTTACAGCACTAAAAAACCAAACTTTTATAACAGCTAAACCAAACGTTTCCAATGTAAATTTCCACCTTTATATAGTGTAGAAAGCCATCCTGAAGCCTGGAAAGTCATTAATTTGATTGTCCAGTATTTCCTTCATGAGATATTGCATCACTTAGAAAAAGTGTACAGCGCCAGCAGACAATGAATTTTCAGCACTAAAAAAACGAAACTTCATTAACAGCTAAACCAAACGTTTCCAATGTAAATTTCCACATTATAGAGTGTAAAAAGGCATCCTGAAGCCTGGGAAGTCATTAATTTGATTGTCCAGTATTTCCCTTATGAGATAATGCCTCACATAGCAAATGTGTACAGTGCGAGCTGAAAATGCATTTTCAGCACTAAAAAAACAAACTTTTATAACAGCTAAACCAAACGTTTCCAATGTAAATTTCCACCTTTATATAGTGTAAAAAGACATCCTGAAGCCTGGGCAGTCATTAATTTGATTGTCCAGTATTTCCCTTATGAGATAATGCCTCACATAGCAAATGTGTACAGCGCGAGCTGAAAATGCATTTACAGCACTAAAAAAACCAAACTTTTATAACAGCTAAACCAAACGTTTCCAATGTAAATTTCCACCTTTATATAGTGTAAAAAGACATCCTGAAGCCTGGGCAGTCATTAATTTGATTGTCCAATATTTCCCTTATGAGATAATGCCTCTCATAGCAAATGTGTACAGCGCGAGCTGAAAATGCATTTACAGCACTAAAAAAACAAACTTTTATAACAGCTAAACCAAACGTTTCCAATGTACATTTCCACCTTTATATAGTGTAGAAAGGCATCCTGAAGCCTGGAAAGTCATTAATTTGATTGTCCAGTATTTCCTTCATGAGATATTGCAACACTTAGAAAAAGTGTACAGCGCCAGCAGACAATGAATTTTCAGCACTAAAAAAACGAAACTTCATTAACAGCTAAACCAAACGTTTCCAATGTAAATTTCCACATTTATAGAGTGTAAAAATGCATCCTGAAGCCTGGGAAGTCATTAATTTGATTGTCCAGTATTTCCCTTATGAGATAATGCCTCACATAGCAAATGTGTACAGTGCGAGCTGAAAATGCATTTACAGCACTAAAAAACCAAACTTATATAACAGCTAAACCAAACGTTTCCAATGTAAATTTCCACCTTTATCTAGTGTAGAAAGGCATCCTGAAGCCTGGAAAGTCATTGATTTGATTGTCCAGTATTTCCTTCATGAGATATTGCAACACTTAGAAAAAGTGTACAGCGCCAGCAGACAATGAATTTTCAGCACTAAAAAAAACGAAACTTCATTAACAGCTAAACTAAACGTTTCCAATGTAAATTTCCACCTTTATATAGAGTAAAAAGACATCCTGAAGCCTGGGCAGCCATTAATTTGATTGTCCAATATTTCCCTTATGAGATAATGCCTCTCATAGCAAATGTGTACAGCGCGAGCTGAAAATGCATTTACAGCACTAAAAAACCAAACTTTTATAACAGCTAAACCAAACGTTTCCAATGTAAATTTCCACCTTTATATAGTGTAAAAAGACATCCTGAAGCCTGGGCAGTCATTAATTTGATTGTCCAATATTTCCCTTATGAGATAATGCCTCTCATAGCAAATGTGTACAGCGCGAGCTGAAAATGCATTTACAGCACTAAAAAACCAAACTTTTATAACAGCTAAACCAAACGTTTCCAATGTAAATTTCCACCTTTATATAGTGTAGAAAGCCATCCTGAAGCCTGGAAAGTCATTAATTTGATTGTCCAGTATTTCCTTCATGAGATATTGCATCACTTAGAAAAAGTGTACAGCGCCAGCAGACAATGAATTTTCAGCACTAAAAAAACGAAACTTCATTAACAGCTAAACCAAACGTTTCCAATGTAAATTTCCACATTTATAGAGTGTAAAAAGGCATCCTGAAGCCTGGGAAGTCATTAATTTGATTGTCCAGTATTTCCCTTATGAGATAATGCCTCACATAGCAAATGTGTACAGTGCGAGCTGAAAATGCATTTTCAGCACTAAAAAAACAAACTTTTATAACAGCTAAACCAAACGTTTCCAATGTAAATTTCCACCTTTATATAGTGTAAAAAGACATCTTGAAGCCTGGGCAGTCATTAATTTGATTGTCCAGTATTTCCCTTATGAGATAATGCCTCACATAGCAAATGTGTACAGCGCGAGCTGAAAATGCATTTACAGCACTAAAAAACCAAACTTTTATAACAGCTAAACCAAACGTTTCCAATGTAAATTTCCACCTTTATATAGTGTAAAAAGACATCCTGAAGCCTGGGCAGTCATTAATTTGATTGTCCAATATTTCCCTTATGAGATAATGCCTCTCATAGCAAATGTGTACAGCGCGAGCTGAAAATGCATTTACAGCACTAAAAAACCAAACTTTTATAACAGCTAAACCAAACGTTTCCAATGTAAATTTCCACCTTTATATAGTGTAGAAATGCATCCTGAAGCCTGGAAAGTCATTAATTTGATTGTCCAGTATTTCCTTCATGAGAAATTGCAACACTTAGAAAAAGTGTACAGCGCCAGCAGACAATGAATTTTCAGCACTAAAAAAAAACGAAACTTCATTAACAGCTAAACTAAACGTTTCCAATGTAAATTTCCACCTTTATATAGTGTAAAAAGACATCCTGAAGCCTGGGCAGTCATTAATTTGATTGTCCAATATTTCCCTTATGAGATAATGCCTCTCATTGCAAATGTGTACAGCGCGAGCTGAAAATGCATTTACAGCACGAAAAAAACAAACTTTTAAAACAGCTAAACCAAACGTTTCCAATGTAAATTTCCACCTTTATAGAGTGTAAAAAGGCATCCTGAAGCCTGGGAAGTCATTAATTTGATTGTCCAGTATTTCCCTTATGAGATAATGCCTCACATAGCAAATGTGTACAGTGCGAGCTGAAAATGCATTTTAAGCACTAAAAAACCAAACTTTTATAACAGCTAAACCAAACGTTTCCAATGTAAATTTCCACCTTTATATAGTGTAAAAAGACATCCTGAAGCCTGGGCAGTCATTAATTTGATTGTCCAATATTTCCCTTATGAGATAATGCCTCTCATAGCAAATGTGTACAGCGCGAGCTGAAAATGTATTTACAGCACTAAAAAAACAAACTTTTATAACAGCTAAACCAAACGTTTCCAATGTAAATTTCCACCTTTATATAGTGTAGAAAGGCATCCTGAAGCCTGGAAAGTCATAAATTTGATTGTCCAGTATTTCCTTCATGAGATATTGCAACACTTAGAAAAAGTGTACAGCGCCAGCAGACAATGAATTTTCAGCACTAAAAAAACGAAACTTCATTAACAGCTAAACTAAACGTTTCCAATGTATATTTCCACCTTTATATAGTGTAAAAAGACATCCTGAAGCCTGGGCAGTCATTAATTTGATTGTCCAATATTTCCCTTATGAGATAATGCCTCTCATATCAAATATGTACAGCGCGAGCTGAAAATGCATTTACAGCACTAAAAAACCAAACTTTTATAACAGCTAAACCAAACGTTTCCAATGTACATTTCCACCTTTATATAGTGTAGAAAGGCATCCTGAAGCCTGGAAAGTCGTTAATTTGATTGTCCAGTATTTCCTTCATGAGATATTGCAACACTTAGAAAAAGTGTACAGCGCCAGCAGACAATGAATTTTCAGCACTAAAAAAACGAAACTTCATTAACAGCTAAACTAAACGTTTCCAATGTAAATTTCCACCCTTATATAGTGTAAAAAGACATCCTGAAGCCTGGGCAGTCATTAATTTGATTGTCCAATATTTCCCTTATGAGATAATGCCTCTCATAGCAAATGTGTACAGCGCGAGCTGAAAATGCATTTACAGCACTAAAAAACCAAACTTTTATAACAGCTAAACCAAACGTTTCCAATGTAAATTTCCACCTTTATATAGTGTAGAAAGGCATCCTGAAGCCTGGAAAGTCATTAATTTGATTGTCCAGTATTTCCTTCATGAGATATTGCAACACTTAGAAAAAGTGTACAGCGCCAGCAGACAATGAATTTTCAGCACTAAAAAAACGAAACTTCATTAACAGCTAAACCAAACGTTTCCAATGTAAATTTCCACATTTATAGAGTGTAAAAAGGCATCCTGAAGCCTGGGAAGTCATTAATTTGATTGTCCAGTATTTCCCTTATGAGATAATGCCTCACATAGCAAATGTGTACAGTGCGAGCTGAAAATGCATTTTCAGCACTAAAAAACCAAACTTTTAATAACAGCTAAACCAAACGTTTCCAATGTAAATTTCCACCTTTATATAGTGTAAAAAGACATCCTGAAGCCTGGGCAGTCATTAATTTGATTGTCCAGTATTTCCCTTATGAGATAATGCCTCACATAGCAAATGTGTACAGCGCGAGCTGAAAATGCATTTACAGCACTAAAAAAACAAACTTTTATAACAGCTAAACTAAACGTTTCCAATGTAAATTTCCACCTTTATATAGTGTAAAAAGACATCCTGAAGCCTGGGCAGTCATTAATTTGATTGTCCAATATTTCCCTTATGAGATAATGCCTCTCATAGCAAATGTGTACAGCGCGAGCTGAAAATGCATTTACAGGACTAAAAACCCAAACTTTTATAACAGCTAAACCAAACGTTTCCAATGTAAATTTCCACCTTTATATAGTGTAGAAAGGCATCTTGAAGCCTGGAAAGTCATTAATTTGATTGTCCAGTATTTCCTTCATGAGATATTGCAACACTTAGAAAAAGTGTACAGCGCCAGCAGACAATGAATTTTCAGCACTAAAAAAACGAAACTTCATTAACAGCTAAACCAAACGTTTCCAATGTAAATTTCCACATTTATAGAGTGTAAAAAGGCATCCTGAAGCCTGGGAAGTCATTAATTTGATTGTCCAGTATTTCCCTTATGAGATAATGCCTCACATAGCAAATGTGTACAGTGCGAGCTGAAAATGCATTTTCAGCACTAAAAAACCAAACTTTTATAACAGCTAAACCAAACGTTTCCAATGTAAATTTCCACCTTTATATAGTGTAAAAAGACATCCTGAAGCCTGGGCAGTCATTAATTCGATTGTCCAATATTTCCTTTATGAGATAATGCCTCTCATAGCAAATGTGTACAGCGCGAGCTGAAAATGCATTTACAGCACTAAAAAACCAAACTTTTATAACAGCTAAACCAAACGTTTCCAATGTAAATTTCCACCTTTATATAGTGTAAAAAGGCATCCTGAAGCCTGGAAAGTCATTAATTTGATTGTCCAGTATTTCCTTCATGAGATAATGCCTCACATAGCAAATGTGTACAGTGCGAGCTGAAAATGCATTTTCAGCACTAAAAAACCAAACTTTTATAACAGCTAAACCAAACGTTTCCAATGTAAATTCCACCTTTATATAGTGTAAAAAGGCATCCTGAAGCCTGGGAAGTCATTAATTTGATTGTCCAGTATTTCCCTTATGAGATAATGCCTCACATAGCAAATGTGTACAGTGCGAGCTGAAAATGCATTTTAAGCACTAAAAAACCAAACTTTTATAACAGCTAAACCAAACGTTTCCAATGTAAATTTCCACCTTTATATAGTGTAAAAAGACATCCTGAAGCCTGGGCAGTCATTAATTTGATTGTCCAATATTTCCCTTATGAGATAATGCCTCTCATAGCAAATGTGTACAGCGCGAGCTGAAAATGTATTTACAGCACTAAAAAAACAATCTTTTATAACAGCTAAACCAAACGTTTCCAATGTAAATTTCCACCTTTATATAGTGTAGAAAGGCATCCTGAAGCCTGGAAAGTCATACATTTGATTGTCCAGTATTTCCTTCATGAGATATTGCAACACTTAGAAAAAGTGTACAGCGCCAGCAGACAATGAATTTTCAGCACTAAAAAAACGAAACTTCATTAACAGCTAAACTAAACGTTTCCAATGTATATTTCCACCTTTATATAGTGTAAAAAGACATCCTGAAGCCTGGGCAGTCATTAATTTGATTGTCCAGTATTTCCCTTATGAGATAATGCCTCACATAGCAAATGTGTACAGTGCGAGCTGAAAATGCATTTTCAGCACTAAAAAAACAAACTTTTATAACAGCTAAACCAAACGTTTCCAATGTAAATTTCCACCTTTATATAGTGTAAAAAGACATCCTGAAGCCTGGGCAGTCATTAATTTGATTGTCCAGTATTTCCCTTATGAGATAATGCCTCACATAGCAAATGTGTACAGCGCGAGCTGAAAATGCATTTACAGCACTAAAAAACCAAACTTTTATAACAGCTAAACCAAACGTTTCCAATGTAAATTTCCACCTTTATATAGTGTAGAAAGCCATCCTGAAGCCTGGAAAGTCATTAATTTGATTGTCCAGTATTTCCTTCATGAGATATTGCATCACTTAGAAAAAGTGTACAGCGCCAGCAGACAATGAATTTTCAGCACTAAAAAAACGAAACTTCATTAACAGCTAAACCAAACGTTTCCAATGTAAATTTCCACATTTATAGAGTGTAAAAAGGCATCCTGAAGCCTGGGAAGTCATTAATTTGATTGTCCAGTATTTCCCTTATGAGATAATGCCTCACATAGCAAATGTGTACAGTGCGAGCTGAAAATGCATTTTCAGCACTAAAAAAACAAACTTTTATAACAGCTAAACCAAACGTTTCCAATGTAAATTTCCACCTTTATATAGTGTAAAAAGACATCCTGAAGCCTGGGCAGTCATTAATTTGATTGTCCAGTATTTCCCTTATGAGATAATGCCTCACATAGCAAATGTGTACAGCGCGAGCTGAAAATGCATTTACAGCACTAAAAAACCAAACTTTTATAACAGCTAAACCAAACGTTTCCAATGTAAATTTCCACCTTTATATAGTGTAAAAGGGCATCCTGAAGCCTGGGAAGTCATTAATTTGATTGTCCAGTATTTCCCTTATGAGATAATGCCTCACATAGCAAATGTGTACAGTGCGAGCTGAAAATGCATTTTCAGCACTAAAAAAACAAACTTTTATAACAGCTAAACCAAACGTTTCCAATGTAAATTTCCACCTTTATATAGTGTAAAAAGACATCCTGAAGCCTGGGCAGTCATTAATTTGATTGTCCAGTATTTCCCTTATGAGATAATGCCTCACATAGCAAATGTGTACAGCGCGAGCTGAAAATGCATTTACAGCACTAAAAAACCAAACTTTTATAACAGCTAAACCAAACGTTTCCAATGTAAATTTCCACCTTTATATAGTGTAGAAAGCCATCCTGAAGCCTGGAAAGTCATTAATTTGATTGTCCAGTATTTCCTTCATGAGATATTGCATCACTTAGAAAAAGTGTACAGCGCCAGCAGACAATGAATTTTCAGCACTAAAAAAACGAAACTTCATTAACAGCTAAACCAAACGTTTCCAATGTAAATTTCCACATTTATAGAGTGTAAAAAGGCATCCTGAAGCCTGGGAAGTCATTAATTTGATTGTCCAGTATTTCCCTTATGAGATAATGCCTCACATAGCAAATGTGTACAGTGCGAGCTGAAAATGCATTTTCAGCACTAAAAAAACAAACTTTTATAACAGCTAAACCAAACGTTTCCAATGTAAATTTCCACCTTTATATAGTGTAAAAAGACATCCTGAAGCCTGGGCAGTCATTAATTTGATTGTCCAGTATTTCCCTTATGAGATAATGCCTCACATAGCAAATGTGTACAGCGCGAGCTGAAAATGCATTTACAGCACTAAAAAACCAAACTTTTATAACAGCTAAACCAAACGTTTCCAATGTAAATTTCCACCTTTATATAGTGTAAAAAGACATCCTGAAGCCTGGGCAGTCATTAATTTGATTGTCCAATATTTCCCTTATGAGATAATGCCTCTCATAGCAAATGTGTACAGCGCGAGCTGAAAATGCATTTACAGCACTAAAAAACCAAACTTTTATAACAGCTAAACCAAACGTTTCCAATGTAAATTTCCACCTTTATATAGTGTAGAAAGGCATCTTGAAGCCTGGAAAGTCATTAATTTGATTGTCCAGTATTTCCTTCATGAGATATTGCAACACTTAGAAAAAGTGTACAGCGCCAGCAGACAATGAATTTTCAGCACTAAAAAAACGAAACTTCATTAACAGCTAAACCAAACGTTTCCAATGTAAATTTCCACATTTATAGAGTGTAAAAAGGCATCCTGAAGCCTGGGAAGTCATTAATTTGATTGTCCAGTATTTCCCTTATGAGATAATGCCTCACATAGCAAATGTGTACAGTGCGAGCTGAAAATGCATTTTCAGCACTAAAAAACCAAACTTTTATAACAGCTAAACCAAACGTTTCCAATGTAAATTTCCACCTTTATATAGTGTAAAAAGACATCCTGAAGCCTGGGCAGTCATTAATTCGATTGTCCAATATTTCCTTTATGAGATAATGCCTCTCATAGCAAATGTGTACAGCGCGAGCTGAAAATGCATTTACAGCACTAAAAAACCAAACTTTTATAACAGCTAAACCAAACGTTTCCAATGTAAATTTCCACCTTTATATAGTGTAAAAAGGCATCCTGAAGCCTGGAAAGTCATTAATTTGATTGTCCAGTATTTCCTTCATGAGATAATGCCTCACATAGCAAATGTGTACAGTGCGAGCTGAAAATGCATTTTCAGCACTAAAAAACCAAACTTTTATAACAGCTAAACCAAACGTTTCCAATGTAAATTCCACCTTTATATAGTGTAAAAAGGCATCCTGAAGCCTGGGAAGTCATTAATTTGATTGTCCAGTATTTCCCTTATGAGATAATGCCTCACATAGCAAATGTGTACAGTGCGAGCTGAAAATGCATTTTAAGCACTAAAAAACCAAACTTTTATAACAGCTAAACCAAACGTTTCCAATGTAAATTTCCACCTTTATATAGTGTAAAAAGACATCCTGAAGCCTGGGCAGTCATTAATTTGATTGTCCAATATTTCCCTTATGAGATAATGCCTCTCATAGCAAATGTGTACAGCGCGAGCTGAAAATGTATTTACAGCACTAAAAAAACAATCTTTTATAACAGCTAAACCAAACGTTTCCAATGTAAATTTCCACCTTTATATAGTGTAGAAAGGCATCCTGAAGCCTGGAAAGTCATACATTTGATTGTCCAGTATTTCCTTCATGAGATATTGCAACACTTAGAAAAAGTGTACAGCGCCAGCAGACAATGAATTTTCAGCACTAAAAAAACGAAACTTCATTAACAGCTAAACTAAACGTTTCCAATGTATATTTCCACCTTTATATAGTGTAAAAAGACATCCTGAAGCCTGGGCAGTCATTAATTTGATTGTCCAATATTTCCCTTATGAGATAATGCCTCTCATATCAAATATGTACAGCGCGAGCTGAAAATGCATTTACAGCACTAAAAAACCAAACTTTTATAACAGCTAAACCAAACGTTTCCAATGTAAATTTCCACATTTATATAGTGTAGAAAGGCATCCTGAAGCCTGGAAAGTCATTAATTTGATTGTCCAGTATTTCCTTCATGAGATATTGCAACACTTAGAAAAAGTGTACAGCGCCAGCAGACAATGAATTTTCAGCACTAAAAAAACGAAACTTCATTAACAGCTAAACCAAACGTTTCCAATGTAAATTTCCACATTTATAGAGTGTAAAAGGGCATCCTGAAGCCTGGGAAGTCATTAATTTGATTGTCCAGTATTTCCCTTATGAGATAATGCCTCACATAGCAAATGTGTACAGTGCGAGCTGAAAATGCATTTTCAGCACTAAAAAAACAAACTTTTATAACAGCTAAACCAAACGTTTCCAGTGTAAATTTCCACCTTTATATAGTGTAAAAAGACATCCTGAAGCCTGGGCAGTCATTAATTTGATTGTCCAGTATTTCCCTTATGAGATAATGCCTCACATAGCAAATGTGTACAGCGCGAGCTGAAAATGCATTTACAGCACTAAAAAACCAAACTTTTATAACAGCTAAACCAAACGTTTCCAATGTAAATTTCCACCTTTATATAGTGTAGAAAGCCATCCTGAAGCCTGGAAAGTCATTAATTTGATTGTCCAGTATTTCCTTCATGAGATATTGCATCACTTAGAAAAAGTGTACAGCGCCAGCAGACAATGAATTTTCAGCACTAAAAAAACGAAACTTCATTAACAGCTAAACCAAACGTTTCCAATGTAAATTTCCACATTTATAGAGTGTAAAAAGGCATCCTGAAGCCTGGGAAGTCATTAATTTGATTGTCCAGTATTTCCCTTATGAGATAATGCCTCACATAGCAAATGTGTACAGTGCGAGCTGAAAATGCATTTTCAGCACTAAAAAAACAAACTTTTATAACAGCTAAACCAAACGTTTCCAATGTAAATTTCCACCTTTATATAGTGTAAAAAGACATCCTGAAGCCTGGGCAGTCATTAATTTGATTGTCCAGTATTTCCCTTATGAGATAATGCCTCACATAGCAAATGTGTACAGCGCGAGCTGAAAATGCATTTACAGCACTAAAAAACCAAACTTTTATAACAGCTAAACCAAACGTTTCCAATGTAAATTTCCACCTTTATATAGTGTAAAAAGACATCCTGAAGCCTGGGCAGTCATTAATTTGATTGTCCAATATTTCCCTTATGAGATAATGCCTCTCATAGCAAATGTGTACAGCGCGAGCTGAAAATGCATTTACAGCACTAAAAAACCAAACTTTTATAACAGCTAAACCAAACGTTTCCAATGTAAATTTCCACCTTTATATAGTGTAGAAAGGCATCCTGAAGCCTGGAAAGTCATTAATTTGATTGTCCAGTATTTCCCTTATGAGATAATGCCTCACATAGCAAATGTGTACAGTGCGAGCTGAAAATGCATTTTCAGCACAAAAAAACCAAACTTTTATAACAGCTAAACCAAACGTTTCCAATGTAAATTTCCACCTTTATATAGTGTAAAAAGACATCCTGAAGCCTGGGCAGTCATTAATTTGATTGTCCAATATTTCCCTTATGAGATAATGCCTCTCATTGCAAATGTGTACAGCGCGAGCTGAAAATGCATTTACAGCACGAAAAAAACAAACTTTTAAAACAGCTAAACCAAACGTTTTCAATGTAAATTTCCACCTTTATAGAGTGTAAAAAGGCATCCTGAAGCCTGGGAAGTCATTAATTTGATTGTCCAGTATTTCCCTTATGAGATAATGCCTCACATAGCAAATGTGTACAGTGCGAGCTGAAAATGCATTTTAAGCACTAAAAAACCAAACTTTTATAACAGCTAAACCAAACGTTTCCAATGTAAATTTCCACCTTTATATAGTGTAAAAAGACATCCTGAAGCCTGGGCAGTCATTAATTTGATTGTCCAATATTTCCCTTATGAGATAATGCCTCTCATAGCAAATGTGTACAGCGCGAGCTGAAAATGTATTTACAGCACTAAAAAAACAAACTTTTATAACAGCTAAACCAAACGTTTCCAATGTAAATTTCCACCTTTATATAGTGTAGAAAGCCATCCTGAAGCCTGGAAAGTCGTTAATTTGATTGTCCAGTATTTCCTTCATGAGATATTGCAACACTTAGAAAAAGTGTACAGCGCCAGCAGACAATGAATTTTCAGCACTAAAAAAACGAAACTTCATTAACAGCTAAACTAAACGTTTCCAATGTAAATTTCCACCCTTATATAGTGTAAAAAGACATCCTGAAGCCTGGGCAGTCATTAATTTGATTGTCCAATATTTCCCTTATGAGATAATGCCTCTCATAGCAAATGTGTACAGCGCGAGCTGAAAATGCATTTACAGCACTAAAAAACCAAACTTTTATAACAGCTAAACCAAACGTTTCCAATGTAAATTTCCACCTTTATATAGTGTAGAAAGGCATCCTGAAGCCTGGAAAGTCATTAATTTGATTGTCCAGTATTTCCTTCATGAGATATTGCAACACTTAGAAAAAGTGTACAGCGCCAGCAGACAATGAATTTTCAGCACTAAAAAAACGAAACTTCATTAACAGCTAAACCAAACGTTTCCAATGTAAATTTCCACATTTATAGAGTGTAAAAAGGCATCCTGAAGCCTGGGAAGTCATTAATTTGATTGTCCAGTATTTCCCTTATGAGATAATGCCTCACATAGCAAATGTGTACAGTGCGAGCTGAAAATGCATTTTCAGCACTAAAAAACCAAACTTTTATAACAGCTAAACCAAACGTTTCCAATGTAAATTTCCACCTTTATATAGTGTAAAAAGACATCCTGAAGCCTGGGCAGTCATTAATTCGATTGTCCAATATTTCCTTTATGAGATAATGCCTCTCATAGCAAATGTGTACAGCGCGAGCTGAAAATGCATTTACAGCACTAAAAAACCAAACTTTTATAACAGCTAAACCAAACGTTTCCAATGTAAATTTCCACCTTTATATAGTGTAAAAAGGCATCCTGAAGCCTGGAAAGTCATTAATTTGATTGTCCAGTATTTCCTTCATGAGATAATGCCTCACATAGCAAATGTGTACAGTGCGAGCTGAAAATGCATTTTCAGCACTAAAAAACCAAACTTTTATAACAGCTAAACCAAACGTTTCCAATGTAAATTCCACCTTTATATAGTGTAAAAAGGCATCCTGAAGCCTGGGAAGTCATTAATTTGATTGTCCAGTATTTCCCTTATGAGATAATGCCTCACATAGCAAATGTGTACAGTGCGAGCTGAAAATGCATTTTAAGCACTAAAAAACCAAACTTTTATAACAGCTAAACCAAACGTTTCCAATGTAAATTTCCACCTTTATATAGTGTAAAAAGACATCCTGAAGCCTGGGCAGTCATTAATTTGATTGTCCAATATTTCCCTTATGAGATAATGCCTCTCATAGCAAATGTGTACAGCGCGAGCTGAAAATGTATTTACAGCACTAAAAAAACAATCTTTTATAACAGCTAAACCAAACGTTTCCAATGTAAATTTCCACCTTTATATAGTGTAGAAAGGCATCCTGAAGCCTGGAAAGTCATACATTTGATTGTCCAGTATTTCCTTCATGAGATATTGCAACACTTAGAAAAAGTGTACAGCGCCAGCAGACAATGAATTTTCAGCACTAAAAAAACGAAACTTCATTAACAGCTAAACTAAACGTTTCCAATGTATATTTCCACCTTTATATAGTGTAAAAAGACATCCTGAAGCCTGGGCAGTCATTAATTTGATTGTCCAATATTTCCCTTATGAGATAATGCCTCTCATATCAAATATGTACAGCGCGAGCTGAAAATGCATTTACAGCACTAAAAAACCAAACTTTTATAACAGCTAAACCAAACGTTTCCAATGTAAATTTCCACATTTATATAGTGTAGAAAGGCATCCTGAAGCCTGGAAAGTCATTAATTTGATTGTCCAGTATTTCCTTCATGAGATATTGCAACACTTAGAAAAAGTGTACAGCGCCAGCAGACAATGAATTTTCAGCACTAAAAAAACGAAACTTCATTAACAGCTAAACCAAACGTTTCCAATGTAAATTTCCACATTTATAGAGTGTAAAAGGGCATCCTGAAGCCTGGGAAGTCATTAATTTGATTGTCCAGTATTTCCCTTATGAGATAATGCCTCACATAGCAAATGTGTACAGTGCGAGCTGAAAATGCATTTTCAGCACTAAAAAACCAAACTTTTATAACAGCTAAACCAAACGTTTCCAATGTAAATTTCCACCTTTATATAGTGTAAAAAGACATCCTGAAGCCTGGGCAGTCATTAATTCGATTGTCCAATATTTCCTTTATGAGATAATGCCTCTCATAGCAAATGTGTACAGCGCGAGCTGAAAATGCATTTACAGCACTAAAAAACCAAACTTTTATAACAGCTAAACCAAACGTTTCCAATGTAAATTTCCACCTTTATATAGTGTAAAAAGGCATCCTGAAGCCTGGAAAGTCATTAATTTGATTGTCCAGTATTTCCTTCATGAGATAATGCCTCACATAGCAAATGTGTACAGTGCGAGCTGAAAATGCATTTTCAGCACTAAAAAACCAAACTTTTATAACAGCTAAACCAAACGTTTCCAATGTAAATTCCACCTTTATATAGTGTAAAAAGGCATCCTGAAGCCTGGGAAGTCATTAATTTGATTGTCCAGTATTTCCCTTATGAGATAATGCCTCACATAGCAAATGTGTACAGTGCGAGCTGAAAATGCATTTTAAGCACTAAAAAACCAAACTTTTATAACAGCTAAACCAAACGTTTCCAATGTAAATTTCCACCTTTATATAGTGTAAAAAGACATCCTGAAGCCTGGGCAGTCATTAATTTGATTGTCCAATATTTCCCTTATGAGATAATGCCTCTCATAGCAAATGTGTACAGCGCGAGCTGAAAATGTATTTACAGCACTAAAAAAACAATCTTTTATAACAGCTAAACCAAACGTTTCCAATGTAAATTTCCACCTTTATATAGTGTAGAAAGGCATCCTGAAGCCTGGAAAGTCATACATTTGATTGTCCAGTATTTCCTTCATGAGATATTGCAACACTTAGAAAAAGTGTACAGCGCCAGCAGACAATGAATTTTCAGCACTAAAAAAACGAAACTTCATTAACAGCTAAACTAAACGTTTCCAATGTATATTTCCACCTTTATATAGTGTAAAAAGACATCCTGAAGCCTGGGCAGTCATTAATTTGATTGTCCAATATTTCCCTTATGAGATAATGCCTCTCATATCAAATATGTACAGCGCGAGCTGAAAATGCATTTACAGCACTAAAAAACCAAACTTTTATAACAGCTAAACCAAACGTTTCCAATGTAAATTTCCACATTTATATAGTGTAGAAAGGCATCCTGAAGCCTGGAAAGTCATTAATTTGATTGTCCAGTATTTCCTTCATGAGATATTGCAACACTTAGAAAAAGTGTACAGCGCCAGCAGACAATGAATTTTCAGCACTAAAAAAACGAAACTTCATTAACAGCTAAACCAAACGTTTCCAATGTAAATTTCCACATTTATAGAGTGTAAAAGGGCATCCTGAAGCCTGGGAAGTCATTAATTTGATTGTCCAGTATTTCCCTTATGAGATAATGCCTCACATAGCAAATGTGTACAGTGCGAGCTGAAAATGCATTTTCAGCACTAAAAAAACAAACTTTTATAACAGCTAAACCAAACGTTTCCAGTGTAAATTTCCACCTTTATATAGTGTAAAAAGACATCCTGAAGCCTGGGCAGTCATTAATTTGATTGTCCAGTATTTCCCTTATGAGATAATGCCTCACATAGCAAATGTGTACAGCGCGAGCTGAAAATGCATTTACAGCACTAAAAAACCAAACTTTTATAACAGCTAAACCAAACGTTTCCAATGTAAATTTCCACCTTTATATAGTGTAGAAAGCCATCCTGAAGCCTGGAAAGTCATTAATTTGATTGTCCAGTATTTCCTTCATGAGATATTGCATCACTTAGAAAAAGTGTACAGCGCCAGCAGACAATGAATTTTCAGCACTAAAAAAACGAAACTTCATTAACAGCTAAACCAAACGTTTCCAATGTAAATTTCCACATTTATAGAGTGTAAAAAGGCATCCTGAAGCCTGGGAAGTCATTAATTTGATTGTCCAGTATTTCCCTTATGAGATAATGCCTCACATAGCAAATGTGTACAGTGCGAGCTGAAAATGCATTTTCAGCACTAAAAAAACAAACTTTTATAACAGCTAAACCAAACGTTTCCAATGTAAATTTCCACCTTTATATAGTGTAAAAAGACATCCTGAAGCCTGGGCAGTCATTAATTTGATTGTCCAGTATTTCCCTTATGAGATAATGCCTCACATAGCAAATGTGTACAGCGCGAGCTGAAAATGCATTTACAGCACTAAAAAACCAAACTTTTATAACAGCTAAACCAAACGTTTCCAATGTAAATTTCCACCTTTATATAGTGTAAAAAGACATCCTGAAGCCTGGGCAGTCATTAATTTGATTGTCCAATATTTCCCTTATGAGATAATGCCTCTCATAGCAAATGTGTACAGCGCGAGCTGAAAATGCATTTACAGCACTAAAAAACCAAACTTTTATAACAGCTAAACCAAACGTTTCCAATGTAAATTTCCACCTTTATATAGTGTAGAAAGGCATCCTGAAGCCTGGAAAGTCATTAATTTGATTGTCCAGTATTTCCTTCATGAGATATTGCAACACTTAGAAAAAGTGTACAGCGCCAGCAGACAATGAATTTTCAGCACTAAAAAAAAACGAAACTTCATTAACAGCTAAACTAAACGTTTCCAATGTAAATTTCCACCTTTATATAGTGTAAAAAGACATCCTGAAGCCTGGGCAGTCATTAATTTGATTGTCCAATATTTCCCTTATGAGATAATGCCTCTCATTGCAAATGTGTACAGCGCGAGCTGAAAATGCATTTACAGCACGAAAAAAACAAACTTTTAAAACAGCTAAACCAAACGTTTCCAATGTAAATTTCCACCTTTATAGAGTGTAAAAAGGCATCCTGAAGCCTGGGAAGTCATTAATTTGATTGTCCAGTATTTCCCTTATGAGATAATGCCTCACATAGCAAATGTGTACAGTGCGAGCTGAAAATGCATTTTAAGCACTAAAAAACCAAACTTTTATAACAGCTAAACCAAACGTTTCCAATGTAAATTTCCACCTTTATATAGTGTAAAAAGACATCCTGAAGCCTGGGCAGTCATTAATTTGATTGTCCAATATTTCCCTTATGAGATAATGCCTCTCATAGCAAATGTGTACAGCGCGAGCTGAAAATGTATTTACAGCACTAAAAAAACAAACTTTTATAACAGCTAAACCAAACGTTTCCAATGTAAATTTCCACCTTTATATAGTGTAGAAAGCCATCCTGAAGCCTGGAAAGTCGTTAATTTGATTGTCCAGTATTTCCTTCATGAGATATTGCAACACTTAGAAAAAGTGTACAGCGCCAGCAGACAATGAATTTTCAGCACTAAAAAAACGAAACTTCATTAACAGCTAAACTAAACGTTTCCAATGTATATTTCCACCTTTATATAGTGTAAAAAGACATCCTGAAGCCTGGGCAGTCATTAATTTGATTGTCCAATATTTCCCTTTATGAGATAATGCCTCTCATATCAAATATGTACAGCGCGAGCTGAAAATGCATTTACAGCACTAAAAAACCAAACTTTTATAACAGCTAAACCAAACGTTTCCAATGTAAATTTCCACATTTATAGAGTGTAAAAGGGCATCCTGAAGCCTGGGAAGTCATTAATTTGATTGTCCAGTATTTCCCTTATGAGATAATGCCTCACATAGCAAATGTGTACAGTGCGAGCTGAAAATGCATTTTCAGCACTAAAAAACCAAACTTTTATAACAGCTAAACCAAACGTTTCCAATGTAAATTTCCACCTTTATATAGTGTAAAAAGACATCCTGAAGCCTGGGCAGTCATTAATTTGATTGTCCAATATTTCCCTTATGAGATAATGCCTCTCATTGCAAATGTGTACAGCGCGAGCTGAAAATGCATTTACAGCACGAAAAAAACAAACTTTTAAAACAGCTAAACCAAACGTTTCCAATGTAAATTTCCACCTTTATAGAGTGTAAAAAGGCATCCTGAAGCCTGGGAAGTCATTAATTTGATTGTCCAGTATTTCCCTTATG